>NC_141002.1:24835760-25582010 GCF_052327205.1 Somniosus microcephalus | reverse complement strand
GTGTCTCTGTGTCTGTGTGTGTGTGTGTCTGTGTGTCTTTGTTTGTGTCTGTGTGTGTGTCTGTGTGTGTATGTGTCTCTGTTTGTGTTTGTCTGTGTGTGTCTCTCTTTCTGTATCTGTGTGTGTGACTATGTGTGTATCTGTGTATGTGTCTGTGCGTGTGTGTATTTGTGAGTGTCTCATTGTGTTTGTCTGTGACTGTGTCTGAGTGTGTTTCTATGTGAGTGTTTGTGTCTGTGTGTGTCTGTGTGTGCGTCTGTCTGTGTGTCTGTGTGTCTGGGTCCGTGTGTGTGTTTCTGTGTGTGTGTCAATGTGTGTGTGCCTGTGTGTGTGTTTGTGTGTGTCTGTGTGTGTCTGTGTGTATGCCTGTATGTGTGTGTCTGAGAGTGTGTGTGTGTCTACGTGTCTGAGTTTGTGTGTGTGTGTGTGTGTGTGTCTGTGTGTCTGTCTATGTGTGTCAGTGTGCATGTGTGTGCGGCTGTCTGTGTGTGTGTGACTGTGTTTGCCTAAAGGAGTGTGTGTGTCCGAGTGTGTGCGTCTGTGTGCATCTGTGTGTGTGTGTCTGTGTGTGCATCTGTGTCTCTCTGTGTGTCTGTGTGTGTGTGTGTGTCTGGGTGTGTGTGTGTGCGTGTGTGTCTGTGTATGTGTGTGTGTGTACCTGTGTGTGTGAGTCTGAGTGTGTGAGTCTGAGTGCGTGATTCTGAGTGTGTGTGTCTGATTGTGTGTGCCTGTGTGTGTGTCTGTCTGTGTGTCTGTATGTGTGTGTTTGTGTGTGCCTGTGTGTGTGTCTGTGTGTATGCCTGTATGTGTGTGTCTGAGAGTGTGTGTGTGTGTGTGTCTATGTGTCTGAGTTTGTGTGTCTGTGTGTGTGTCTGTCTATGTGTGTCAGTGTGCGTGTGTGTGTGTCTGTCTGTGTGTGCCTGTGTGTCTCTGTGTGTGTCTCTGTGTGCCTGTGTGTCTGTGTGTGTGTCTCTGTATCTGTCTGTTTTTCTGTGCATGTGTGTGTGTGTCTGTATGTGTGTGTGAGTGAGTCTGTCTGCCTGTATCTGTGTGTGTCTGTCTGTGTCTGTGTGTGTGTCTGTGTGTATCTGTGTCTGGCTGTCTGTGTGTATGTGTGTGTGTGTGTGTGTGTGTCTGTTTGCCTTAATATGTGTGTCTGAGTGTGTGTGTCTGTGTTTGTGTGTGTATGTGTGTCTGAGTGTGTGTGTGTGTGTGTGTGTGTCTGTATGTGTGTGAGTGAGTCTGTGTGTCTCTGTGTGTGTTGCTGTGTGTGTGTGTCTGTGTGTGTCTATTTCTGTGTGTGTGTCAGTGTGGGTCTGTGTGTCTGTGTTTGTCTGTGTCTGTTTGTGTCACTGTGTCTGTGTGTGCGGTTGTGTGTGTGTGTGTGTATGTGTCTGTGTGTGTCTCTCTCTTTGTGTGTGTGCTTGTGTGTCTGAGTGTGTGTGTCTGTGTGTGTGTGCATCTGTGTGTCTGTGTCTGTTTGTGTGTGTGTGTGTCTCTCTCTCTCTGTTTGTGTGTCTGAGTGTGTATGTCTATGTGTGTGTATATCAGTGTGTGTGTATCTGTGTGTGGCTGTGTGTCTGTGTGTGTATGTGTGTCTGTCTGTGTCTGTCTGTGTCTGTGTGTGTGGGTATCTGTGTGTGTGTCTGAATGTGTGTGTGTGTGTGTCTCTGTTTGTGTTTATCTGTGTGTGTCTGTGTGTGTACCTGTGTGTGTCACTCTTTCTGTGTCTGTGCGTGTGTGTGTGCCTGTGCGTGTGTCTGTGTCTATGTGTCTGTGTGTGTGTCTGTGTCTGTGTGTGTGTCTGTGCGTGTGTGTATTTGTGAGTGTCTCATTGTGTTTGTCTGTGAGTGTGTCTGAGTGTGTTTCTAAGTGTGTGTGTGTCTGTGTGTGTCTGTGTGTCTTTGTGTGTGTCTGTGCCTGTGTGTGTGTCTGTGTGTGTGTGTGTGTCTGTGTGTGTGTTTGTGTGTGTGTCTGTGTCTATGTGTCTGTGTGTGTGTCTGTGTCTGTGTCTGTGTGTGTGTCTGTGTGTGTGTGTGTCTGTGTGTGTGTTTGTGTGTGCCTGTGTCTGTGTGTGTGTGTCTGTGTGTGTGTCTGTGTGTGTCTATGTGTGTGTCGGTGCGTGTCGGTGTGTCTGTCTGTGTCTGTGCTTGTGTCTGTGTGTGTGTGTGTCTGTCTGTGTCTGTGTGTGGTTGAGCCTATGTGTGTGTGACTGTGTTTGCCTATAAGAGTGTGTGTCTGTGTGTGAGGTTCTGAGTGTATGTGTCTGTGTGTCTGTGTGTCTCTGTGTGTGTGTGTATGTGTGTGTGTGTGTCTGAGGGTGTCTGTCTGTGTGTGTGTGTCTGTGTATCTGTCTGTCTGTGTGAGTCTCTGTGTCTGTGTGTGTGTCTTTGTGTGTGTCTGTGTGTGTGTCTGTGTGTGTGTCTGTGTGTGTGTATGTGTCTCTGTTTGTGTTTGTCTGTGTGTGTCTGTGTGTGTGTCTCTTTCTGTGTCTGTGTGTGTGTCTGTGTGTGTATCTGTGTGTGTCTGTGCGTGTGTGTATTTGTGAGTGTCTCATTGTGTTTGTCTGTGAGTGTGTCTGAGTGTGTTTCTATGTGTGTGTTTGTGTCTGTGTGTGCCTGTTTGTGCATCTGTGTGTCTGTGTCTGTGTCTGTGTGTCTGTGTGTGTGTCAGTGTCTGTGTGTGTGTCTGTGTGTATGCCTGTATGTGTGTGTCTGAGAGTGTGTGTGTGTGTGTCTGTGTGTCTGTCTATGTGTGTCAGTGTGCGTGTGTGTGTGGCTGGCTGTGTGTCTGTGTGTGTGTGACTGCATTTGCCTAAATGAGTGTGTGTGTCTGAGTGTGTGCGTCTGTGTGTGTCTGTGTGTGTGTGTCTGTATGTGCATCTGTGTCTCTCTGTGTGTCTGTGTGTGTTTCTGTGTGTGATTATGCGTGTGTGCATTTGTGAGTGTATCATTGTGTTTGTCTGTGAGTGTGTCTGAGTGTGTTTCTCTGTGTGTGTGTGTCTGTGTGTCTGTGTGTCTGTGTGTCTGTTTCTGTGTGTTTGTGTGTGTGTTTGTGTGTGCCTGTGTCTGTGTTTGTGTGTCTGTGTGTGTGTCTGTGTGTGTCTCCATGTGTGTTGGTGTGTCTGTGTGTGTTGGTGTGTCTGTCTGTGTCTGTGTTTGTGTCTGTGTGTGTGTGTGTCTGTCTGTGTCTGTGTATGGTTGAGCCTGTGTGTGTGTGACTGTGTTTGCCTATAAGAGTGTGTGTGTCTGTGTGTGAGTTTCTGAGTGTGTGTGTCTGTGTGTCTGTGTGTATGTGTGTGTCTGTGTGTGTGTGTGTTGGTGTGTCTGTCTGTGTGTGTGTGTCTGTGTGTGTGTGTCTGTCTGTCTGTGTGTGTCTCTGTGCCTGTGTGTGTGTGTCTGTGTGTCTTTGTTTGTGTCTGTGTGTGTGTCTGTGTGTCTGTGTGTGTGTGTGTATGTGTCTCTGTTTGTGTTTGTCTGTGTGTGTCTCTCTTTCTGTGTCTGTGTGTGTGACTATGTGTGTATCTGTGTGTGTGTCTGTGCGTGTGTCTATTTGTGAGTGTCTCATTGTGTTTGTCTGTGAGTGTGTCTGAGTGTGTTTCTATGTGTGTGTTTGTGTCTGTGTGTGTCTGTGTGTGCGTCTGTGTGTGTGTCTGTGTCCGTGTGTGTGTGTGTGTGTGTCTGTGTGTGTGTGTCTGTCTGTCTGTGTGTGTCTCTGTGTCTGTGTGTGTGTGTCTGTGTGTCTTTGTTTGTGCCTGTGTGTGTGTCTGTGTGTGTGTGTGTATGTGTCTCTGTTTGTGTTTGTCTGTGTGTGTCTCTCTTTCTGTGTCTGTGTGTGTGACTATGTGTGTATCTGTGTGTGTGTCTGTGCGCGTGTGTATTTGTGAGTGTCTCATTGTGTTTGTCTGTGAGTGTGTCTGAGTGTGTTTCTCTGTGTGTGTTTGTGTCTGTGTGTGTCTGTGTGTGCATCTGTGTGTGTGTCTGTGTGTCTGTGTCCGTGTGTGTGTGTCTGTGTGTGTGTCAGTGTGTGTGTGCCTGTGTGTGTGTGTGTATGTGTCTCTGTTTGTGTTTGTCTGTGTGTGTCTCTCTTTCTGTGTCTGTGTGTGTGACTATGTGTGTATCTGTGTGTGTGTCTGTGCGCGTGTGTATTTGTGAGTGTCTCATTGTGTTTGTCTGTGAGTGTGTCTGAGTGTGTTTTTATGTGTGTGTTTGTGTCTGTGTGTGTCTGTGTGTGCGTCTGTGTGTGTGTCTGTGTGTCTGTGTGTCTGTGTCCGTGTGTGTGTGTCTGTGTGTGTGTCAGTGTGTGTATGCCTGTGTGTGTGTTTGTGTGTGTCTGTGTGTCTGTGTGTGTGTCTGTGTGTATGCCTGTATGTGTGTGTCTGAGAGTGTGTGTGTGTCTACGTGTCTGAGTTTGTGTGTCTGTGTGTGTGTGTGTCCGTGTGTCTGTCTATGTGTGTCAGTGTGCATGTGTGTGTGGCTGTCTGTGTGTGTGTGACTGTGTTTGCCTAAAGGAATCTGTGTGTCCGAGTGTGTGCGTCTGTGTGTGTCTGTGTGTGTGTGTCTGTGTGTGCATCTGTGTCTCTCTGTGTGTCTGTGTGTGTCTGGGTGTGTGTGTCTGGGTGTGTGTGTGTGTGTGTGTCTGTGTCTGTGTATGTGTGTGTGTGTGTGCCTGAGTGTGTGAGTCTGAGTGTGTGAGTCTGAGTGTGTGTGTCTGAGTGTGTGTGTCTGAGTGTGTGTGCCTGTGTGTGTGTCTGTCTGTGTGTCTGTCTGTGTGTGTTTGTGTGTGTCTGTGTGTGTGTCTGTGTGTATGCCTGTATGTGTGTGTCTGAGAGTGTGTTTGTGTGTGTGTCTACGTGTCTGAGTTTGTGTGTGTGTGTGTGTGTGACTGTCTATGTGTGTCAGTGTGCGTGTGTGTGTGTGTCTGTCTGGCTGTCTGTGTGTGCCTGTGTGTCTCTGTGTGTGTCTCTGTGTGCCTGTGTGTCTGTGTGTGTGTGTCTGTCTGTCTGTGTGTGTCTCTGTGTCTGTGTGTGTGTGTCTGTGTGTCTTTGTTTGTGTCTGTGTGTGTGTGTGTATGTGTCTCTGTTTGTGTTTGTCTGTGTGTGTCTCTCTTTCTGTGTCTGTGTGTGTGACTATGTGTGTATCTGTGTGTGTGTCTGTGCGCATGTGTATTTGTGAGTGTCTCATTGTGTTTGTCTGTGAGTGTGTCTGAGTGTGTTTCTATGTGTGTGTTTGTGTCTGTGTGTGTCGGTGTGTGCGTCTGTGTGTGTGTCTGTGTGTCTGTGTCCGTGTGTGTGTGTCTGTGTGTGTGTCAGTGTGTGTGTGCCTGTGTGTGTGTTTGTGTGTGTCTGTGTGTGTGTCTGTGTGTATGCCTGTATGTGTGTGTCTGAGAGTGTGTGTGTGTCTACGCGTCTGAGTTTGTGTGTGTGTGTGTCTGTGTGTATCTGTCTATGTGTGTCAGTGTGCATGTGTGTGTGGTTGTCTGTGTGTGTGTGACTGTGTTTGCATAAAGGAGTGTGTGTGTCCGAGTGTGTGCGTCTGTGTGTGTGTCTCTGTGTGTGCATCTGTGTCTCTCTGTGTGTCTGTGTGTGTCTGGGTGTGTGTGTGTGTCTGTGTATGTGTGTGTGTGTGCCTGTGTGTGAGTCTGAGTGTGTGAGTCTGAGTGTGTGTGCCTGAGTGTATGTGCCTGAGTGTGTGTGTCTGAATGTGTGTGCCTGTGTGTGTGTCTGTGTGTGTGTCTGTCTGTGTGTGTTTGTGTGTGTCTGTGTGTCTGTGTGCGTGTCTGTGTGTATGCCTGTATGTGTGTGTCTGAGAGTGTGTTTGTGTGTGTGTCTACGTGTCTGAGTTTGTGTGTGTGTGTGTGTGTGACTGTCTATGTGTGTCAGTGTGCGTGTGTGTGTGTGTCTGTCTGGCTGTCTGTGTGTGCCTGTGTGTCTCTGTGTGTGTCTCTGTGTGCCTGTGTGTCTGTGTGTGTGTGTCTGTCTGTCTGTGTGTGTCTCTGTGTCTGTGTGTGTGTGTCTGTGTGTCTTTGTTTGTGTCTGTGTGTGTGTCTGTGTGTCTGTGTGTGTGTGTGTATGTGTCTCTGTTTGTGTTTGTCTGTGTGTGTCTCTCTTTCTGTGTCTGTGTGTGTGACTATGTGTGTATCTGTGTGTGTGTCTGTGCGTGTGTGTATTTGTGAGTGTCTCATTGTGTTTGTCTGTGAGTGTGTCTGAGTGTGTTTCTATGTGTGTGTTTGTGTCTGTGTGTGTCTGTGTGTGCGTCTGTGTGTGTGTCTGTGTGTCTGTGTCCGTGTGTGTGTGTCTGTGTGTGTGTCAGTGTATGTGTGCCTGTGTGTGTGTTTGTGTGTGTCTGTGTGTGTGTGTCTGTGTGTGTGTCTGTGTGTGTGTGTGTCTGTCTGTCTGTGTGTGTCTCTGTGTCTGTGTGTCTTTGTTTGTGCCTGTGTGTGTGTCTGTGTGTGTGTGTGTGTGTGTCACTGTTTGTGTTTGTCTGTGTGTGTCTCTCTTTCTGTGTCTGTGTGTGTGACTATGTGTGTATCTGTGTGTGTGTCTGTGCACATGTGTATTTGTGAGTGTCTCATTGTGTTTGTCTGTGAGTGTGTCTGAGTGTGTTTCTATGTGTGTGTTTGTGTCTGTGTGTGTCGGTGTGTGCGTCTGTGTGTGTGTCTGTGTCTGTGTGTGTGTGTCTGTGTGTGTGTCAGTGTGTGTGTGCCTGTGTGTGTGTTTGTGTGTGTCTGTGTGTGTGTCTGTGTGTATGCCTGTATGTGTGTGTCTGAGAGTGTGTGTGTGTCTACGCGTCTGAGTTTGTGTGTGTGTGTGTCTGTGTGTATCTGTCTATGTGTGTCAGTGTGCATGTGTGTGTGGCTGTCTGTGTGTGTGTGACTGTGTTTGCATAAAGGAGTGTGTGTGTCCGAGTGTGTGCGTCTGTGTGTGTCTGTGTGTGTGTCTCTGTGTGTGCATCTGTGTCTCTCTGTGTGTCTGTGTGTGTCTGGGTGTGTGTGTGTGTCTGTGTATGTGTGTGTGTGTGCCTGTGTGTGTGAGTCTGAGTGTGTGAGTCTGAGTGTGTGTGCCTGAGTGTATGTGCCTGAGTGTGTGTGTCTGAATGTGTGTGCCTGTGTGTGTGTCTGTGTGTGTGTCTGTCTGTGTGTGTTTGTGTGTGTCTGTGTGCGTGTCTGTGTGTATGCCTGTATGTGTGTGTCTGAGAGTGTGTTTGTGTGTGTGTCTACGTGTCTGAGTTTGTGTGTCTGTGTGTGTGTGTGTCTGTCTATGTGTGTCAGTGTGCGTGTGTGTGTGTCTTTCTGGCTGTCTGTGTGTGCCTGTGTGTCTCTGTGTGTGTCTCTGTGTGCCTGTGTGTCTGTGTGTGTGTCTCTCTGTGTCGGTGTGCGTCTGTGTGTGTGTCTCCCTGTGTCTGTGTGTTTGTGTGTATCTGAGAGTGTGTGCCTGTGTCTGAATATGTGTGTGTGTTTCTCTGTGTCTGTGTGTGTTTCTGTGTGTGTGTGGGTCTATGTGTGTGTGTTTGTCTGTGTGTGTCTGTGTGTGTGTCTCGGTGTGTCTGTGTCTATGTGTGTGTGTGTCTCTGTGTCTGTGTGACTCTGTGTCTGTGCGTATGTGTGTGTCTGTGTGTGTGTCTCAGTGTGTCTGTGTTAGTGTATCTGTGTGTGTGTCTGTGTCTGTGTGTGTGGGGCTCTGTGCCTGTGTGTGTGTCTGTGTGTGTGTGTCTGTGTGTTTGTGTGTCTGAGTGTGTGTGTCTGAGTGTGTGTGTCTGAGTGTGTGTGCCTGTGTGTGTGTCTGTCTGTGTGTCTGTCTGTGTGTGTTTGTGTGTGTCTGTGTGTGTGTCTGTGTGTATGCCTGTATGTGTGTGTCTGAGAGTGTGTTTGTGTGTGTGTCTACGTGTCTGAGTTTGTGTGTGTGTGTGTGTGTGACTGTCTATGTGTGTCAGTGTGCGTGTGTGTGTGTGTCTGTCTGGCTGTCTGTGTGTGCCTGTGTGTCTCTGTGTGTGTCTCTGTGTGCCTGTGTGTCTGTGTGTGTGTGTCTGTCTGTCTGTGTGTGTCTCTGTGTCTGTGTGTGTGTGTCTGTGTGTCTTTGTTTGTGTCTGTGTGTGTGTCTGTGTGTGTGTGTGTATGTGTCTCTGTTTGTGTTTGTCTGTGTGTGTCTCTCTTTCTGTGTCTGTGTGTGTGACTATGTGTGTATCTGTGTGTGTGTCTGTGCGTGTGTGTATTTGTGAGTGTCTCATTGTGTTTGTCTGTGAGTGTGTCTGAGTGTGTTTCTATGTGTGTGTTTGTGTCTGTGTGTGTGTCTGTGTGTGTGTCTGTGTGTCTGTGTCCGTGTGTGTGTGTCTGTGTGTGTGTCAGTGTATGTGTGCCTGTGTGTGTGTTTGTGTGTGTCTGTGTGTGTGTGTCTGTGTGTGTGTCTGTGTGTGTGTGTGTCTGTCTGTCTGTGTGTGTCTCTGTGTCTGTGTCTGTGTGTCTGTGTGTCTTTGTTTGTGCCTGTGTGTGTGTCTCTGTGTGTGTGTGTATGTGTCACTGTTTGTGTTTGTCTGTGTGTGTCTCTCTTTCTGTGTCTGTGTGTGTGACTATGTGTGTATCTGTGTGTGTGTCTGTGCGCATGTGTATTTGTGAGTGTCTCATTGTGTTTGTCTGTGAGTGTGTCTGAGTGTGTTTCTATGTGTGTGTTTGTGTCTGTGTGTGTCGGTGTGTGCGTCTGTGTGTGTGTCTGTGTGTCTGTGTCCGTGTGTGTGTGTCTGTGTGTGTGTCAGTGTGTGTGTGCCTGTGTGTGTGTTTGTGTGTGTCTGTGTGTGTGTCTGTGTGTATGCCTGTATGTGTGTGTCTGAGAGTGTGTGTGTGTCTACGCGTCTGAGTTTGTGTGTGTGTGTGTCTGTGTGTATCTGTCTATGTGTGTCAGTGTGCATGTGTGTGTGGTTGTCTGTGTGTGTGTGACTGTGTTTGCATAAAGGAGTGTGTGTGTCCGAGTGTGTGCGTCTGTGTGTGTGTCTCTGTGTGTGCATCTGTGTCTCTCTGTGTGTCTGTGTGTGTCTGGGTGTGTGTGTGTGTCTGTGTATGTGTGTGTGTGTGCCTGTGTGTGAGTCTGAGTGTGTGAGTCTGAGTGTGTGTGCCTGAGTGTATGTGCCTGAGTGTGTGTGTCTGAATGTGTGTGCCTGTGTGTGTGTCTGTGTGTGTGTCTGTCTGTGTGTGTTTGTGTGTGTCTGTGTGTCTGTGTGCGTGTCTGTGTGTATGCCTGTATGTGTGTGTCTGAGAGTGTGTTTGTGTGTGTGTCTACGTGTCTGAGTTTGTGTGTGTGTGTGTGTGTGACTGTCTATGTGTGTCAGTGTGCGTGTGTGTGTGTGTCTGTCTGGCTGTCTGTGTGTGCCTGTGTGTCTCTGTGTGTGTCTCTGTGTGCCTGTGTGTCTGTGTGTGTGTGTCTGTCTGTCTGTGTGTGTCTCTGTGTCTGTGTGTGTGTGTCTGTGTGTCTTTGTTTGTGTCTGTGTGTGTGTCTGTGTGTCTGTGTGTGTGTGTGTATGTGTCTCTGTTTGTGTTTGTCTGTGTGTGTCTCTCTTTCTGTGTCTGTGTGTGTGACTATGTGTGTATCTGTGTGTGTGTCTGTGCGTGTGTGTATTTGTGAGTGTCTCATTGTGTTTGTCTGTGAGTGTGTCTGAGTGTGTTTCTATGTGTGTGTTTGTGTCTGTGTGTGTCTGTGTGTGCGTCTGTGTGTGTGTCTGTGTGTCTGTGTCCGTGTGTGTGTGTCTGTGTGTGTGTCAGTGTATGTGTGCCTGTGTGTGTGTTTGTGTGTGTCTGTGTGTGTGTGTCTGTGTGTGTGTCTGTGTGTGTGTGTGTCTGTCTGTCTGTGTGTGTCTCTGTGTCTGTGTGTCTTTGTTTGTGCCTGTGTGTGTGTCTGTGTGTGTGTGTGTGTGTGTCACTGTTTGTGTTTGTCTGTGTGTGTCTCTCTTTCTGTGTCTGTGTGTGTGACTATGTGTGTATCTGTGTGTGTGTCTGTGCACATGTGTATTTGTGAGTGTCTCATTGTGTTTGTCTGTGAGTGTGTCTGAGTGTGTTTCTATGTGTGTGTTTGTGTCTGTGTGTGTCGGTGTGTGCGTCTGTGTGTGTGTCTGTGTCTGTGTGTGTGTGTCTGTGTGTGTGTCAGTGTGTGTGTGCCTGTGTGTGTGTTTGTGTGTGTCTGTGTGTGTGTCTGTGTGTATGCCTGTATGTGTGTGTCTGAGAGTGTGTGTGTGTCTACGCGTCTGAGTTTGTGTGTGTGTGTGTCTGTGTGTATCTGTCTATGTGTGTCAGTGTGCATGTGTGTGTGGCTGTCTGTGTGTGTGTGACTGTGTTTGCATAAAGGAGTGTGTGTGTCCGAGTGTGTGCGTCTGTGTGTGTCTGTGTGTGTGTCTCTGTGTGTGCATCTGTGTCTCTCTGTGTGTCTGTGTGTGTCTGGGTGTGTGTGTGTGTCTGTGTATGTGTGTGTGTGTGCCTGTGTGTGTGAGTCTGAGTGTGTGAGTCTGAGTGTGTGTGCCTGAGTGTATGTGCCTGAGTGTGTGTGTCTGAATGTGTGTGCCTGTGTGTGTGTCTGTGTGTGTGTCTGTCTGTGTGTGTTTGTGTGTGTCTGTGTGCGTGTCTGTGTGTATGCCTGTATGTGTGTGTCTGAGAGTGTGTTTGTGTGTGTGTCTACGTGTCTGAGTTTGTGTGTCTGTGTGTGTGTGTGTCTGTCTATGTGTGTCAGTGTGCGTGTGTGTGTGTCTTTCTGGCTGTCTGTGTGTGCCTGTGTGTCTCTGTGTGTGTCTCTGTGTGCCTGTGTGTCTGTGTGTGTGTCTCTCTGTGTCGGTGTGCATCTGTGTGTGTGTCTCCCTGTGTCTGTGTGTTTGTGTGTATCTGAGAGTGTGTGCCTGTGTCTGAATATGTGTGTGTGTGTCTCTGTGTCTGTGTGACTCTGTGTCTGTGCGTATGTGTGTGTCTGTGTGTGTGTCTCAGTGTGTCTGTGTTAGTGTATCTGTGTGTGTGTCTGTGTCTGTGTGTGTGGGGCTCTGTGCCTGTGTGTGTGTCTGTGTGTGTGTGTCTGTGTGTTTGTGTGTCTGAGTGTGTGTGTCTGTGTGTGTGTCTGTGTGTGTCTGTGTGTGTGTGTCTGAGTGTGTGTGTCTATGTGTGTGTGTTTGTGTGTCTGTGTGTGTCTGTGTCTGTGTGTGTCTTTGTCTGTGTGTGTGTGTGTCTGGCTGCCTGTGTGTGTGTGTCTGTCTGTCTGTGTTTGTGTGTGTGTCTGTGTGTGTGTGTGCCTGTGTGTGTCTGTGTCTGTGTGCCTTAATATGTGTGCCTGTGTGTGTGTGTGTATCTGTGTCTGTGTGTCTCAGTGTGTGTCTGTGTCTGTGTTTCTGTGTCTGTTTGTCTGTGTGTGTCTCTCTCTCTCTGTTTTTGTGTCTGAGTGTGTGTCTATGTGTGTGTGTATCAGTGTGTGTGTATCTGTGTGTGTGCATGTGTGTGTGTCTGTCTGTGTGTGTGTGTATGTGTCGGTGGGTGTGTGTTTCTGTGTGTCTGTGTGTTTGTCTGTGTGTGTCTGTGTGTGTGTCTGTGTGTGTGTGTCTGTGTCTGTGTGTCTGTGTGTGTGGGTGTCTGTGTATGTGTGTGTCTGTGGATGTGTGTGCCTGTGTGTGTCTGCATGTGTGTCTCTCTGGGTGTCTGTGTACGTATCTGTTTGTGTGTGTGTCTGTGTGTGTGTCTCTGTGTCTGTCTGTCTGTGTTTCTGAGTGTGTGTGTGTGTGTGTCTGTATGTGTGTGTGAGTGAGTCTGTCTGTCTGTGTCTGTGTGTGTCTGTCTGTGTCTGTGTGTGTGTCTGTGTGTATCTGTGTCTGGCTGTCTGTGTGTGTGTGTGTGTCTGTGTGCCTTAATATGTGTGTCTGTGTGTGTGTGTCTGTGTTTGTGTGTGTGTGTGTGTCTGAGTGTGTGAGTGTCTGTGTGTTTTTGTCTGTATGTGTGTGAGTGAGTCTGTGTGTGTTGCTGTGTGTGTGTCTGCGTGTGTCTATTTCTGTGTGTGTGTCAGTGTGTGTGTCTGTGTGTCTGTGTTTGTCTGTGTCTGTTTGTGTCACTTTGTCTGTGTGTGCGGTTGTGTGTGTGTCTGTATATGTGTCTGTGTGTGTGTCTCTTTGTGTGCGTGCTTGTGTGTCTGAGTGTGTGTGTCTGTGTGTGTGTGTATCTGTGTGTCTGGGTCTGTGTCTGTTTGTGTGTGTGTGTGTCTCTCTCTCTCTGTTTGTGTGTCTGAGTGTGTATGTCTATGTGTGTGTGTATCAGTGTGTGTGTATCTGTGTGTGGCTGTGTGTGTGTCTGTGTGTGTGTGTGTGTATGTGTGACTGTGTGTGTGTGTCTGTCTGTGTCTGTGTGTGTGGGTATCTGTGTGTGTGTCTGAATGTGTGTGTGTGTGTCTCTCTCTCTGTTTGTGTTTGTCTGTGTGTGTCTGTGTGTGTATCTGTGTGTGTCACTCTTTCTGTGTCTGTGTGTGTGTGTGTATGTGTCTGTGCATGTGTGTATTTGTGAGTGTCTCATTGTGTTTGTCTTTGAGTGTGTCTGAGTGTGTTTTTATGTGTGTGTGTGTCTGTGTGTCTTTGTGTGTGTCTGTGTCTGCGTGTGTGTCTGTGTGTGTGTGTGTGTGTGTTTGTGTGTGCCTGTGTCTGTGTGTTTGTGTCTGTGTGTGTGTCTGTGTGTGTCTGCGTGTGTGTCTGTGTGTGTCGGTGTGTCTGTCTGTGTCTGTGTTTATGTCTGTGTGTGTGTGTCTGTGTGTGGTTGAGCCTGTGTGTGTGTGACTGTGTTTGCCTATAAGAGTGTGTGTGTCTGTGTGTGAGGGTCTGAGTGTATGTGTCTGTGTGTCTCTGTGTGTGTGTGTATATGTGTGTGTGTGTCTGAGGGTGTCTATCTGTCTCTGTGTGTCTGTGTGTGTGTCTGTGTGTGTGTCTGTGTATCAGTCTGTCTGTGTGAATCTCTGTGTCTGTGTGTGTGTCTGTGTGTCTTTGTGTGTGTCTGTGTGTGTGTCTGTGTGTGTGTCCGTGTGTGTGTGTATGTGTCTCTGTTTGTGTTTGTCTGTGTGTGTCTGTGCGTGTGTCTCATTCTGTGTCTGTGTGTGTCTGTGCATGTTTGTATTTGTGAGTGTCTCATTGTGTTTGTCTGTGAGTGTGTCTGAGTGTGTTTCTATGTGTGTGTTTGTGTCTGTGTGTGTCTGTGTGTGTGTGTCTGTGTGTGTGTGTCAGTGTCTGTGTGTCTGTGGGTGTGTCTATGTGTATGCCTGTATGTGTGTGTCTGAGAGTGTGTGTGTGTGTGTCTACGTGTCTGAGTTTGTGTGTCTGTGTGTGTGTGTCTGTGTGTCTGTCTATGTGTGTCAGTGTGCGGGTGTGTGTGGCTGGCTGTGTGTCTGTGTGTGTGTGACTGCATTTGCCTAAATGAGTGTGTGTGTCTGAGTGTGTGCATCTGTGTGTGTCTGTGTGTGTGTGTGTCTGTGTGTGCATCTGTGTCTCTCTGTGTGTCTGTGTGTGTCCCTTTGTGTGTGTGGGTGTCTGAGTCTGTGTATGTGTGTGTGTGTGTGCCTGTGTGTGTGAGTCTGAGTGTGTGAGTCTGAGTGTGTGTGTCTGAGTGTGTGTGCCTGTGTGTGTGTCTGTGTGTGTGTCTGTCTGTGTGTGTTCGTGTGTGTCTGTGTCTGTGTGTATGCCTGTATGTGTGTGTCTGAGAGTGTGTGTGTGTGTCTATGTGTCTGAGTTTGTGTGTCTGTGTGTGTGTGTGTCTGTCTATGTGTGTCAGTGTGCATGTGTCTGGGTGGCTGTCTGTGTGTGCCTGTGTGTCTCTGTGTGTGTCTCTGTGTGCCTGTGTGTCTGAGTGTGTGTCTCTCTGTGTCGGTGTGCGTCTGTGTGTGTGTCTCCCTGTGTCTGTGTGTTTTTGTGTATCTGAGTGTGTGTGCCTGTGTCTGAATAGGTGTGTGTGTGTCTCTGTGTCTGTGTGTGTTTCTGTGTGTGTGTGTCTATGTGTGTGTGTTTGTCTGTGTGTCTCTGTGTGTGTGTCTGTGTGTGTCTGTGTGTGTGTCTCGGTGTGTCTGTATCTATGTGTGTGTGTGTCTCTGTGTCTGTTTGTGTGACTCTGTGTCTGTGCGTATGTGTGTGTCTGTGTGTGTGTCTTGGTGTGTCTGAGTGTGTGTATCTGTGTGTGTGTCTGTGTCTGTGTGTGTGGGTCTCTGTGTCTGTGTGTGTGTCTGTGTGTGTGTCTGTGTGTGTGTGTGTCTGAGAGTGGGGGTCTGTGTGTGTGTGTCTGAGTGTTTGTGTCTGTGTGTGTGTTTGTGTGTCTGTGTGTGTCTGTGTGTGTCTTTGTCTGTGTGTGTGTGTGTCTGGCTGTCTGTGTGTGTGTGTCTGTCTGTGTTTGTGTGTGTGTCTGTGTGTGTGTTTCTGTGTGTGTGTGTGTGTGCCTGTGTGTGTCTGTGTCTGTGTGCCTTAATATGTGTGTCTCTGTGTGTGTGTATCTGTGTGTCTGTGTCTGTGTGCCTCTGTGTGTGTCTGTGTCTGTTTGTCTGTGTGTGTGTCTCTCTCTCTGTTTGTGTGTCTGAGTGTGTGTGTCTATATGTGTGTGTATCAGTGTGTGTGTATCTGTTTCTGTGTGTGTCTTTCTGTGTGTGTGCGTATGTGTCGGTGTGTGTGTGTTTCTGTGTGTCTGTGTGTGTGTCTGTGTGTGTCTGTGTGTGTGTCTGTGTGTGTGTCTGTCTGTTTGTGTGTCCGTGTGTGTCTGTGTGTGTGTGTGTCTGTGTGTGTGTTTATCTGTGTGTCTGTGTGTCTCTGTGTGTGTGTGTCTGTGTCTGTTTGTCTGTGTGTGTGTCTCTCCCTCTGTTTGTGTGTCTCTGTGTGTCTCAGTGTGTGTCTCTGTGTGTGTCTCTGTGTGTGTGTCGGTGTGTGTGTCTGTGTTTATGTGTCTCTGGCTGTGTGTGTCTGTGTGTGTGTGTCTGTTTGTGTATCTGTGTGTGTCTGTGAGTGTGTGTGTCTGAGTGTGTGTATATGTGTGTGTGTGTCTGTGTCTGTGTGTGTGTCTGTGTGTGTGTTTGTGTCTGTGTGTGTGTCTGTGTGTGTGTCTGTATTTGTCTGTGTCTGTGTGTGTCTTTGTGTGGCTGTGTGTGAGTGTCGGTGTGTGTGTCTGTGTGTGTCTCTGTGAGTCTCTGTGTGTCTGTTTGTGTCTGTGTGTGTGTCTATCTGTGTGTCTGTGTGTGTGTCTGTGCATGTGTGTGCCTGTGTGTGTATCTGTGTGTGTGTCTGTGCGTGTGTGTATTTGTGAGTGTCTCATTGTGTTTGTCTGTGAGTGTGTCTGTGTGTGCGTCTGTGTGTGTGTCTGTGTGTGTGTGTTTGTGTGTCTGTGGGTGTCTGTGCCTGTGTGTGTCTTTGTCTGTGTGTGTGTGTGTGTGTCTGGCTGTCTGTGTGTGTGTGTCTGTCTGTGTTTGTGTGTGTGTCTGTGTGTGTGTGTTTCTGTGTGTGTGTGTATGTGTGCCTGTGTGTGTCTGTGTGTGTGTCTGTGTCGGTGTGCCTTAATATGTGTGTCTGTGTGTGTGTTTATCTGTGTGTCTGTGTCTTTGTGTCTCTGTGTGTGTATGTGTCTGTGTGTCTGTTTGTGTTTGTCTGTGTGTGTGTGTCTCTCTCTGTTTGTGTGTCTGAGTGTGTGTGTCTATGTGTGTGTGTATCTGTGTGTGTGCGTGTGTGTGTGTCTGTCTGTGTGTGTGTGTGTATGTGTCAGTGTGTGTGTGTTTCTGTGTGTCTGTGTGTGTGTCTGTGTGTGTCTGTGTCTGTCTGTTTGTGTGTCTGGATGTGTGTATCTGTGTGTGTGTGTGTGTCTGTGTGTGTGTTTATCTGTGTGTCTGTGTCTGTGTGTCTCTCTGTGTGTGTCTCTGTGTGTGTCGGTGTGTGTGTGTGTCTGTGTGTATGTGTCTCTGGCTGTGTGTGTCTGTGTGCATGTGTGTCTATGTTTGTATCTGTGTGTGTGTGTCTGTGTGTCTGTGAGCGTGTGTGTCTGAGTGTGTCTGTCTGTGTGTGTGTCTGTGTGTGTGTTTGTGTCTGTGTGTGTGTCTGTGTCTGTGTGTGTGTCTGTATTTGTCCATGTCTGTGTGTGTCTTTGTGTGGCTGTGTGTGAGTGTCGGTGTGTGTGTCTGTGTGTGTCTCTGTGAGTCTCTGTGTGCCTGTTTGTGTCTGTGTGTGTGTCTGTGTGTGTGTCTGTGTGTGTGTGTGTCTGTGTGTGTGTGTCTGAGTGTGTATCTGTGTGTGTGTGTGTATGTGTGTCTGTGTGTGTGGGACTGTGCGTGTGTCTGTGTGTGTCTCTCTCTCTGTGTCTGTGTGCGTGTCTGTGTGTCTGTATATGTCTGTGTCTGTGTGTGTGTTGGTTTATCTGTCCATGTCTGTGTGTGCCTATGTGCGTGTGTGTCTGAGTTTGTGTAGCTGTGTGTGTGTATCTGTGTGTGTGTTTGTCTGTGTGTCTGTGACTATGTGTGTGTGTATGTGTGTCTCTGTGTGTGTCTCTGTGTGTCTGTGTATGTGCCTGTGTGTGTGTGTGTGTGTCTGAGTGTGTGTGTGTGTGTGTGAGTGTCTGAGTGTGTGTGTCTGTGTGTGTGTGTGTCTCTGTGTGTGTGTATGTGTGTGTGTGTGTGTCTGTGTGTGTCTGTGTTTTTTAAAATTCATTGATGGGATGTGGGCGTCGCTGGCTCAGCCTGCATTTAGTGCCCATCCCTAATTGCCCTTGAGAAGTTGGTGGTGAGCTGCCTTCTTGAAATGCTACAGTCCATATGGTGTAGGTACACCCACAATGCTGTTAGGAAGGGAGTTCCAGGATTTTGGCCCAGCGACAGTGAAGGAACGGCGATACAGGTCCAAGTCAGGATGGTGTGTGGCTTGGAGGGGAACTTGTAGGTGGTGATGTTCCCATGCGTCTGCTGCCCTTGTCCTTCTATGTGGTAGAGGTCGCGGGTTTGGAAGGTGCTGTTGAAAGCGCTTGGGCGAGTTGCTGCAGTGCATCTTGTAGATGGTACACACTGCAGCCACAGTGCGCCAGTGGTGGAGGGAGTGAATGTTGAAGGTGGTGGATGGAGTGCCAATCAAGCAGGCTGCTTTATCCTGAATGGTGTCGAGCTTCTTGAGTGTTGTTGGAGCTGCACTCATCCAGGCAAGTGGAGAGTATTCCATCACACTCCTGACTTGTGCCTTGTAGATGGTGGAAAGGCTTTGGGGAGTCAGGAGGTGTGTCTGAGTGTGTCTGTCTGTGTGTGTGTGTCTGTGTGTGTATCTGTGTGTGTGTGTGTCTGTGTGTCTTTGTGTGTGTCTGTGTGTCTCTGTATGTGTGTGTGTGTCTGTGTGTGTATCTGTGCGTGTGTGTATTTGTGAGTGTCTCATTGTGTTTGTCTGTGAGTGTGTCTGGGTGTATTTCTATGTGTGTGTGTGTGTGTGTGTGTGTGTCTGTGTGTGTCTGTGTCTGCATCTGTGTGTGTGTCTGTGTGTCTGTGTCTGTGTGTGTGTGTCTGTGTGTGTGTCGGTGTGTGTGTATCTGTGTGTGTGTCGGTGTGTGTGTGTCCGTCTGTGTGTTTGTGTGTGCCTGTGTCTGTGTGTGTCTGTGTGGTGATTATTCTTGTTTTATAAGAAGCATTGTAATTGGTTGCCTGTTTTCCTGCCTTGAGATATATGCTGTAAACTTATTGGTTAGTTGATTCCATGTGACCTGTGGTGGCCATCTTAAATTCAGTTTCTACAGTTTGGTTGAGACTGGGTGCTCAACATGTACTGCTGGTTTTTTAAGGTTAATAAAGCCTAGCTTTTGAAAGGCAATCTACTCTTTATTTCAATTTATTAACCTTTTGCTATAATGGAACGATATCTTCAACCAGAATGATTTAATGCTGACCCTAATTCTGCAGGAGTGGATGATCAATGGAAACATTGGTATCGTACATTTAAAAACTTTTTGGGTGTGTTGGATCAGCAATCTCTAAATAAGTTGGATATACTAATCAACTACATTGCTCCGGATGTGTATAAGTATATTTTGGACTGTGAAACTTATGAATTGGCTATTGCTACGTTGGAAATTTTTTTTGTTAAACCCAAAAATGAGGTATTTGCACGTCACCTTTTATCTGTGTGTGTGGAAGAATCCTTGGATGCTTATTTACAAGCACTCCGGCGCCTTGGTGCTAACTGTAATTATAAGGCTGTGTCTGCAGAAGAACATAGGGAAGAGTCGGTACGGGATGCATTTATTAATGGATTACTGTCTAGATCAATTCGTCAGCGGTTATTAGAAAATAAGATCTTGGATCTTAAGAGTGCTTTTGAGCAAGCCTCTACATTGGATTTGGCTCAGAGAAGTTCGGATTCTTATGCTCTTTTTGATCGGCTTGCAACCGTGGTTTCGGCAGTTCCAGATGAAAGGGAGTTACGTGGATTTAATAGGAGTGGTTTGCCAGATTCCAAAACAGTTTCTACTTCGGCAGCTGTTGCCTCTAGGATTCAGAAGTGTTATTTTTGCGGGAACGCCCGGCACCCCCGTCTGAAGTGCCCTGCCCGGGAGGCTGTGTGTAGTAAATGTGGCAAGGGAGGTCATTACGCACGTGTTTGCAAATCGGTTGCCTCCTCTGCGACCATTCAGCCTTTAGATAGGGCGTTTATTGCATCAGTTTCTGCCGCCTTTTCCCATGGCCTAAACAAAGCTATAGTTATGGCCCAAGTTAATGGGTTAGAAGTGAAGGCCCTTATAGGTACGGGCAGTACTGAGAGCTTTATAAGTCTTCAGTTTGTGAGGGAGAAGCGTTTGAAAATTTTGCCTGTTTCCTATCAGGTGTGTATGGCTCAGACGACTCTCACCTCACAAGTAGCTGGTTGTTGCCTTGTGAAATTAATTCTCCTAGGTAATACGTATACTGATATACGCCTATCCGTTCTGCCTAATCTCTGTGCGGACATTTTGATTGGTCATGATGTGCTTCAATTACATGAGTCCCTCAGTCTTTCTTTCGGAGGAACCAAGCCACCTTTGTCTATTTGTGGATTAACTTCTTTATTCATTTCTCCATTATCACTTTTTTCCAATTTGATGCCAGATTGTAAGCCAATTGCTACCAAGTCAAGAAGGTATAGCAGTCAGGATGAAGAATTTATTAATTCTGAAGTTCAACGTCTTTTATCGGAAGGAATCATTGAACCTAGTTTTTCGCCCTGGCGGGCACAGGTAGTTGTCACCACTAATGAGAGACATAAGAAGCGAATGGTGATAGACTACTCTCAAACTATTAACAGGTATACTCAATTAGATGCGTACCCCCTGCCTAAGATTGATGAGCTTATCAATAAAGTATCTCAATATAAGGTTTTTAGCACTATTGATCTAAAGAGTGTTTATCATCAGATTCCTATCGCTAAGAGGGACAAACCATATACGGCCTTTGAAGCTGGCGGAAAGCTGTACCAGTTTTGCCGAGTACCATTCGGTGTTACTAACGGTGTCGCCTGTTTTCAACGGGCAATGGATGCTTTTATAAGTGATAACTCTCTCCCTGACACCTTCTCATATTTAGATGACATCACGGTGTGTGGCAAATCAAGGGTGGAGCATGATTTTAATCTAGAAAGATTCCTTCAAGTTGTGGAAAAAGTTGGCTTAACTTTCAATAAAGAGAAGTGTATCTTTTCGACCACCGAGGTAAATTTACTGGGGTATATTATCTCGGGAAACAAGATTAAACCAGATCCAGAACGGCTGCGACCACTGATTGATTTACCTTGCCCTACTAATTCTAAGGACTTGCAACGAGTTGTTGGACTGTTTTCTTATTATTCTAATTGGACTGCAAACTTCTCGCAGAAGATCCGGCCCCTTATTCGGGTTACGACATATCCTCTATCATGGGAGGTCAGGACGTGTTTTGATAATCTTAAAAAGGATATCCTTGGAGCAGTTGTGCATTCTATTGATGAGCAGGTTCCCTTTGTGATTGAGACGGACGCTTCCGATTTTGCAATTGGGGCTACCCTGAACCAAAATGGAAGACCTGTGGCCTTTTTCTCACGTACTCTGAGCAATAGTGAGCAGAGACATTCATCAATAGAGAAAGAGGCGTACGCAATAGTAGAAGCACTGCGTAAATGGAGACATTATTTATCTGGGCGACATTTTACGTTAGTAACTGACCAAAAATCTGTGTCCTTCATGTTTGATGTCAAACATTTCGGAAAGATTAAGAATGATAAAATAATGAGGTGGAGGATCGAGTTGGCATGCTACCATTTTGATATAGTCTATCGTCCGGGGAAGGATAATGTTGCCGCTGATGCGCTGTCGAGGGCTTATTGTTCTGTGCTTCACGGAGATACACTTATTAATCTTCATAATGCTTTGTGCCATCCTGGTGTTACGAGGATGATACACTTCGTACGCAGTAAGAATTTGCCCTTTTCAGTTGAAGACGTCAAGCGGATGATTTCGTCATGCTCTGTCTGCGCCCGGTGTAAACCGAATTTCTTTGAGCCTCAACGAGCTCATCTTATAAAGGCTACTTCTCACTTTGAATGCCTGAGCGTTGATTTTAAGGGGCCTCTTCCTTCAACGACTCAGAATCGATATATATTTACTGTTGTGGATGAGTTTTCAAGGTTCCCTTTTGCTTTTCCTTGTGCAGATGTATCAGCTGCTACAGTTATTAAATGTCTGACTCAACTTTTTGTCATCTTTGGGATGCCTGCGTATATCCATTCGGATCAGGGAAGTTCTTTTATGTCTTCCCAGTTGAAGGAATACCTCCAGAGTCGGGGGATTTCTACTAGCAGAACTACCCCGTATAATCCCCAGGGTAATGGACAGTGCGAACGATACAATGGGGTGATCTGGAAGGCAGTTATGTTGGCTTTGACATCCCAGAACCTTAAGAATACACAGTGGGAAATGGTACTGCCTGATGCCCTGCATTCCATTAGATCATTGCTTTCAACGGCTACTAATGTGACCCCCATGAAAGGCTCTTCAACTATCCACGGAGATCCACTATGGGATATTCGGTACCTTCATGGCTTACTATGCAGGGACCTGTGCTGCTCCGACGCCATGTTAGACTGTCAAAGTATGATCCTTTAGTGGAGGAGGTGGAGCTATTGGAGGCAAATTCCCAATATGCTCACATTCGATTCCAAGATGGGAAAGAAAGTACGGTTTCAGTTAAAGACTTAGGCCTAGAAATTCAGTTGGGCGCGCCAGCCGTTAGCGCCTTAGGGGGAGTAGATCTCGAGCGCTAGGTGCTTATCGCCCGGGCGCAGCGCGATCTGCGCCTCTCCCCAACTTCAGGACACATTTAGCGCCGGCGCAAAGTCTTAGCGCGCGCCCTGCTGCGCGCGCAGATCATGACGTCATTTAATAGTGCAACGCCCTTTGTGCGCCCCAAACCGGAACTTCACTCGCGCCGGCCCATTGTGCGCCGGGCGTCCCGAGCGACTGTGAAGTGGAACGGTACACAGGCCAGCCGGGCCGGGGGGAGCGCTAATTAAAGGGCACTTACCCAGCAGTATAAAGGCCAGCCATTTTGCAGCATTCACTCTTGTGCAACGGTTTTTTGGACAGAGACCAAGGAGGAGAGTTTACTGGTTTGGACCAACACTTGGACAGGTACTTTTGGCTCAGGCCAGAGCTTACCAATTATCTTTGCCTTCATTCAGAGCTCAGTGTTTGCCAGCATATAATGGGGGCTGCATTGGGTGGCAACGCTGAATTTCAGCCTTATGCCAGAAGGGCTTACAGACGCCGTGAGAGAGTGGCAGCCCTG
Organism: Somniosus microcephalus; assembly: GCF_052327205.1. Classification (NCBI taxonomy): domain Eukaryota; kingdom Metazoa; phylum Chordata; class Chondrichthyes; order Squaliformes; family Somniosidae; genus Somniosus; species Somniosus microcephalus. The sequence goes on along the minus strand of NC_141002.1, from coordinate 25,560,241 downwards.
GCTAGATGCAGAGGGGGCAACAGGCGTCGCCAACTGAGGCCTTACCCACGCAGGGTATACCGCCAGCAGACCTCCTATCTGACCATGTCTGCCGCGATGTGTGTTAGGAGGCTGCGATTCCGAAGGGAGGTGGTTGCAGACATCTGCCGGCTGCTTCAGAGAGATCTGCAGCCACAGCTGATGCGCAGGACGTCTCTGTCGGTGGCAGTGAAGGTGACGGTGGCTCTCAACTTCTATGCCTCCGGCTCCTTCCAATCCGCTACTGGGGACATCGTTAACATCTCCCAGTTCGCCGTGCATTGCTGCATCCGACAGGTGACCGAAGCCCTTTTCAGAAGGAGACATCAATTCATCTCCTTCCCCATGACCCTGGACAAGCAGCAGCAGCGTGCAGTGGGGTTTGCAAGAATAGCGGGCTTCCCCATGGTGCAGGGCGCCATTGACTGCACGCATGTGGCTTTGCGGGCACCTCTTGAGCATGCCGAGGAGTACCGCAACCGGAAGGGCTACCATTCCCTCAATGTACAGCTGGTGTGTGACCACAGGCAGCGCATCCTAGCTGTCAATGCCCGCTTTCCAGGCAGCAGCCACGATGCCTTTATCCTGCGACAGACAACTGTGGCTGACATGTTCCAGGCACAGCCTCCCCCAAGAGGATGGCTTATCGGGGACAAAGGCTATCCTTTGTGTACCTGGCTCATGACCCCGCTCCGCGCGCCCACGACCCCTGCTGAAGAGGCATACAACGAGAGCCATCAAGCGACTAGGAACATCATAGAACAAACAATCGGCGTCCTCAAGCAACGGTTCCGCTGTCTCGATCGCTCCGGGGGAGCCCTCCAGTATTCGCAGGATCGAGTCTCCCAATTCGTCGTCGTTTGCTGCATGCTGCACAACCTGGCTATCCGCAGGACTCAGGCACTGCCACCTCACGTTGGACCACCACCTCAGGAGGAGGAGCAGGAGGAGCATGAGGACGACGAGGACAAGGAGTACCAGCCCAGGAGGGACGCACAAGGTCCAAGGGACGCCCGTCGTCGGCTTATTGAACGTCACTTCTAGGCCCCCTGTCAGGGAATGGCTTGTGCCAATGATAGAACATGATTGCAGCCGTTCCGCAAGCCCTCAGCCGGTTAAGGCAACAAACACTTCAAAGATCAAACATGGACAATGTGAATAAATAAAATGCTTTATTGTACAAACTCTGGGCCCTTCCCACATGAAAACCAAAAACAGATGAAACCCCCAAAAAACACTCAAACACAACTAAAATGGCCGTCATTCTCGGCCTTCGTCTAAAACAAACATCACATCATCGGCCTTCAAAAAACAAACATCCAATTCTCGGCCTCAAGAAACAAACACAAATGGCCACACATTCGACTATTTGGCCCGCTAGGGCGATGCCTTGGCCATCTTTGGGTGGCCCCTGCCCGCCCTGTTGCTCCGCCTCAAAGTAAGGCCATTGGCTGCTGCAAGGCTGGGGGCAGGCTCCTGAGGGGCACATGTCGTGACGGCAGATGCCCTTGGGGGTCGGCCTCGTCGAGGTCTGGCCGTCGAGCGGCCGGCTGTTGATTGCTGCAGCTGTGGCTGGCCAGCATCAGTCGCTGCAGTAGCTCCTGGCAGCTCCACTGGGGGAGTGGCAGTGGCGGCTGGAGGAATGGCGGCAAGCTGGCGGATGGCAGGCGCTCGCTGGTCGCCTGAGACACTGGCACTCGCCCGGGCCAGCACTGCAGCATGCGCACCAATCTGCCGAGGGACAGACCGATGTGCTGCTGCAGCGCGCCGGGTGCCCTGGCGATGCCTGGCTGACACAGCGAGTGTGGCAGCAGTGAGTGCCCGTGTTGACCTGTTCACTGACCACAGCAGAGCAGCCAGTGACTGGACGGCACCACTAATCACCTGGCCAGTCGCTGACAGATCTGCCCGGTATTCCGCCCGACTGGTGGCCTCTAAGGGCCCGAACTCGGCCACACTCCGAGAGGGAATCGATGGACTCAGGCAACCGTGCCACTGCCGCCATGAGCTCTGTGTGCCGGCGCTCCGAGTCCGCGGACAAGTCTTCGAGGTGTTCCATCTCCTCGGCGAAGAGCATCTCCTGACTGGAGAGCAGACTCTCCCTCTGGGGAGAAGGCCGCCGAGCTGGCCGACCCTTCCTGCGTTGCTGGAGGCCGCTGGGCCCAGCAATTGGACGCCCCTCCGATGCACCCCCCCTCTGGGGAGAAGGCCGCCGAGCTTCCACCCCCCTCCCGCCTTTCTGCAGCACGCAGGTCCCAGGAGCTCCCCTCCCCTTCGACACTTCCGCCACGCTGCCCTCCAGGGAAGACGTGTCCCCTACATTGGCCTGGGTGGCCGCGGCTGAGGGTTCCCCTGATGGGCCGCCTTCCTCTTGCTCCTCCTCCTGCTCCTCCTCGGAGGGTCTGTCACTGGCAAGTTGAGGGACCTCCTCTTGACCATCTGAAAGCAGGAAGGCACAAGAGTAGTTTTAGAGTGAGGAGAGGACGTCAGTGCGGGATGCATGAGTGGTGGCATTCAGCGCATTGGTCGGACAGTGGCAAAGGATGTAGATCTGATGCGCAAGTGGGACGAGAGAGGTGCAAAAGGTGATGTCCTTACCATTGCTGCCCAGAACAGGGTCGGCATCTCCACATGCAATGGGCCCAATCACCCGGCCACCCATGAGGCGCTCCACGCGATGTTGCAGGTCGGTGAGTGGCTGGATATGGGGTCGTCCTCCCCCGGTCGCAGTCCGGCTCTTGCGATTATTCGCCAGCTTGGCCTGCAAGAGAAAGGACGGCCTCTAAGTACAGTGTGTCGCCGTGATCTTGTGTGCACTGCCTCCCATGGTGGAATAGCCTGGCCAGTGTGTTCAGTGCAGAATGTGCAATTGATGCTCATGCCTGTGCCATAGCTGCTGGATGAAGGCTGGCCATTAGAGCTTTCAGGTCCCTTTGCCCATAATGTGAGGTGCACATGCAAGGAGGAGGAGGTCATTGGAAAGGGTACTCACCCTGACAATGCGTGCGAGGTCATTTAACTTTTTGCGGCATTGGGCACCGGTCCTGGGGACGTCGCTGTTGGCTGACAGCTTGCTGGCGACATGCCTCCAGGCTCTCCTGTAGACACGGACCATTGCCTTCTTGCCATTGTCCGGGTACAAAACATGGTGCCTCTTCTCCACAGCAGCAAGCAGCACACTCAGATCACGTTCTGAGAAGCGCTGCGCATGTTCACGGGCCTTCTCCATGTCTTCAGGCGCTATTTGGGTCCAGCAGCAGTGTTCAGGCCTAGCTGGAGGGCTCCACTATCCAGGGCGTGGCAGCAGACACAGTCGACCCTTCCCCCTTAAGAACTGGCCGGCGCCAGGGTGCCTGCTGTCAATCACGAGATGGCCGCACCTGCGCTGCGCCCGGCCTCGGCGCTATCGATCACCACCTCCGGCTTAGCGCCCAAAGAGAGGCGTCCAGCAGCAGTTTTAGCGCTCGCCCGAACTAGTAGGGCGAAGCTAATGAATATCGAAGAAGTGACCTAGATTTGGCGGCGGCCGCAAACTTTAGCAGACGCCCCACTTTAGCGCCCCAAAAGTGGCGTCAATTAATTTCTAGGCCTTAGCTCCTTGTGGTGGCCAGCCCTCTCCTGAGGACATTAACAATAGCCATAATTCAGATAATGTTGGTGTCGTCACAGATACTACGAACATTTCCAATCCTATTGCAGACACTTACAATTCTCTCAGTCTGCCCCTGATGGATGTTCATGACCCTCCCAGTCTACCTTCTAATGGGACTTCCAATCCGGAAACCGTTGATAATCGGGATATTGATAGCCTCCCTGCAGAAGATATTTCTGTGTCTCCTGGTGTGGGAGGGCAAGGAACTCCACCAAGGCTAAGAAGGTCGACACGAACAAGATATCCGGTCGACCGATTAAAAATGGACTTTTAAAATAATTAATAATTTAATAGTAAAATTTTAAAATTGTTGAAGGCATTATACATGTATTGCTCTAGTCATAAATAACTCATTGTAAACTGTAAAGGCTACCTAGGTTGAAGTATATTTTAAAAGGAGGGGTGAATGTGATTATTCTTGTTTTATAAGAAGCATTGTAATTGGTTGCCTGTTTTCCTGCCTTGAGATATATGCTGTAAACTTATTGGTTAGTTGATTCCATGTGACCTGTGGTGGCCATCTTAAATTCAGTTTCTACAGTTTGGTTGAGACTGGGTGCTCAACATGTACTGCTGGTTTTTTAAGGTTAATAAAGCCTAGCTTTTGAAAGGCAATCTACTCTTTATTTCAGTCTGCGTGTGTGTTGGTGTGTCTGTGTGTGTCGGTCTGTGTCTGTATGTCTGTCTGTGTGTGAGCCTGTGTGTGTGTCTGAGTATGTGTTTCTGTGAGTGTGTGTTTGTCTGAGTGTGTTTGTGTGTCTGTCTCTTTGTGTCTGGGTGTGTGTCTGTGTCTGTGACTGTGTGTGCGTGTCTGTGTGTATGTCTGTCTTTGTGTGCCTGTGACTATTGTCTCTTTGTGTCTATGTGTGTGTCTGTGTGTTTGGCTGTGTGCCTGTGTATGTGTGTTTGCCTATCTGAGTGTGTGTGTCTGAGTGTGTGTGTCTGAGTGTGTGTGCCTGTGTGTGTGTGCCTGTGTGTGTGTGCGTCCCTTTGTGTGTATGTGTGAGCCTGAGTGTGTGAGCCTCTCTGTGTATCTGAGTGAGTGTGCGTGTGTGTGTGCGTGTGTGCGTGTGTGTGCGTGCGTGTGTGCGTGTGTGTGTGTGTGTCCGACCTGCAGACTCTTGCTATGTGTCATACTTTTCCACACTGTCTGCACACTTTGTCCTTGAACCAGCAATCATTATGGTCGTGTGTTGTTCTGCCGCAGCGATAGCACTTCACTGTTCCGTATGACATTTCATTGGTGCCATATTCTTGCGGTCTCCGTTGTATCTCTGCAGCGCCCCGTGCTGCTGCTTCGTGTGATACTGCAATGCTGAAAGCCTTGTCCAGCGTAAGATCCTTTTCTGATAGAAGTCGTTTCTGGGTTCCTTCACTTTGAAGCCCACACGCAAACTTGTCCCTTAAAGTATCTGCTAGTCCCGTTCCAAACTGGCAGTGTTTCGATAGCTTGCACAGTTCCGTTAAATACTCAGCATTACTTTTATCTTTATGCTGGTTCCTTTTGTGAAACTTAAATCTTTCTGCTATCAGCAGCGGTGTGGGGTTTAAGTGGTCCTGTAGGATTGACACTATGTTTTCAAAATCCTTTTCTACTGGCTTCTCTGGGGTTACTAGGTTTCGTAGTAAGCCATACGTTTTTGCACCCATTGAATTCGACAATACCAGCGCTTTCTTGTCATCTGGCAGCACGGTGGCATAGTGTTTAGCACTGTTGCCTCACAGCGCCAGGGACCCGGGTTCGAATCCGGCCTCGGGCAACTGTCTGTGTGGGGTTTGCACATTCTCCCCATGTTTGCGTGGGTTTCCTCCGGGTGCTCCGGTTTCCTCCCACAGTCCAAAGATGTGCGAGTTAGGTTGATTGGCTATGATAAATTGACCCTTAGTGTTAGGGGGATTAAATACGTGGGGTTACGGGGATAGGGTGGGATATGTGTTGGTGTAGGGGTTATGGGGATCGGGTGGGATATGTGTCGGTGCAGGCTCGATGGGCCGAAATGGCCTCTATCTGCACTGTGGGGTTTCTGTGATTCTGTGATTCATTCGCCTTGCAGTATACTTCTATGCGTTCGACATATGTCGTCCAATCTTCGACTTCATTGTCGAACGCTGTGATACTGCCACTCTTCGGCATTTTTGGTTGTGGTTAGACTGGCTTAAAATGGCAGCTCCCACACTTTCCTTCCTTCCCCGCTGCAGCTTAAAATGGCGTCTCCCGCGCTTTCCTTTCTTCCCCGCTGCGGCTTAAAATGGCGTCTCCCACGCTGCTGCCAACGCCGCTCTCGGCGGTCCTCGTGGCAAATGGCGACGCCCTGTGGGTTTCGTGCGCTGCTCCTGCGCTGCTGCCAATGCCGCTCTCTGTGGTCCTCGTGGCAATGGCAGCGCCTCACATTTTCCTGCGCGCCTCTCTCCCCCGTTGAAGCTGCTCGGCCCTTGAACACCGGCTGCGCTCTGCTCTCTCTCGTCTCTCTCCCCGTTGACGCCGCTCGGTCCTGAACACCGGCTGCGCCCTGTGCACTCTGCCCTCTCTCTCCCCCCCGTCGACGCTGCTCAGCCTTTTTCTGTGCCGCTCGGTCGGCTCTAGCCGCCGCTGTCCGGGAAGGGTCTGCGCAGTACCTGTTGCCAGCCCGTTTCGCTGGACCACTGTGACTGGAAAGCCAAGCCTGGCTCTCGACAGCCTCCCCTGCGATGCTCAAATCTCTGCTGGATGACTGGGCGGTTGCCCGTGGTCGACGCCCGTGCTTCTGGACTCGACCTCCTTCCACTGTTCTCCAGGAGCAAATCCCTGGGAGGTGATGCAGAGTTGCAGGTAGGTTCGAATCTGCGTCGTCGCCAATGTTATATCCGTGTATCTTAATGTTGTGTCCTTCAATAATCAGACAACAGACTGCAGGGAACGATCAACAGTTGTTTACTGAATGAGGGTTCAAACTGCAACTGACTGTACAGATCACTACTCAGGGTTTATATACAGGTGTGGTCACTGCCGGTACTACAGGATACAGGAGCTGTAAAAAGTCGTTCTCCCCCTTAAAGGTACATACATTACAGGAAACATATAATGGGGGCTGCAATGGGTGGAAACGTTGGCTTGCTGCATTGCATTCAAAGGGCTCAGAGACGCCGTGAGAGAGTGCCAGTCATGGCCAGACGGAGAAGGGCCAACAGGCATCGGCACAGGAGGCCTTACCCACCCAGGGTATACCGCCAGCAGTTCTCATATCTGAACATGTCTGAGGAGCAGTGTGTTCGGAAGCTGTGATTCAGAAGGGCGGTGGTCACTGAGATCTGCCACCTGCTTCGCGGAGATCTGCAGCCACAGCTCAGGAGCAGGACATCTCTGTCAGTGGCAGTGAAGGTGACGGTGGCTCTCAACTTCTATGCCACCAGTTCCTTCCAATCCGCTACTGGGGACATTGCCAATATCTCCCAGTTCGCGGTACATTGCTGCATCCAGCAGGTGACCAATGCCCTTTTCAGAAGGAGACGTCAGTTCATCTCCTTCCCCATGACCATGGACAAGCAGCAAGAGCATGCAATGGGCTTTGCAGCATTAGCGGGCTTCCCCATGGTGCAGGGCGCTATTGACTGCACACATGTGGCTTTGCGGGCGCCTCTAGCGAATGCCGAGGATTACCGCAACCGGAAGGGCTATCATTCGCTCAATGTGCAGTTGGTGTGTGACCACAGGCAGCTCATCCTAGCTGTCAATGCCCACTTTCCAGGCAGCAGCCACGATGCCTTCATCCTGCGCCAGACTTCTGTACCAGACATGTTCGAGGCCCAGCCTCACCCACGAGGATGGCTTCTCGGGGACAAAGGCTATCCTTTGTGCACTTGGCTGATGACCCCGCTCCATGCGCCCAGCACCCCTGCTGAAGAGCGATACAATGACAGCCATCAAGCAACCAGGAACATCATTGAGCAAACAATTGGCATGCTGAAGCAACGGTTCCGCTGTCTGGATTGTTCTGGGGGAGCCCTACAGTACTCGCCTGAGAGAGTCTCCCATTTCATTGTCGTGCGCTGCATGCTGCACAACCTGGCTATCCGCCGGACTCAGCCACTGCCAGCAGACATTGGAGGACCACCAGAGGAAGAGGAGGAGGAGGAGCACCAGCACGGGAGGGAGGCAGAAAGTGCAAGGGCCGTCCGTCAGCAGCTTATTGCAACTTGGTTCTAGGCCCCCTCTCAGGGAATGGCTTGTGCCAATGACAGAAGATGAATGTAGCCGCTCCACAAGCCCTCAGCCGATCAAGGCAAACAAGACTTCCAAAAGCAAACATAGACAGTGCGATTTAAGATAATTTTTTACTGAGACCTCTGTGCCCTTCCCACATGACAAACTAATGGAGAGAAACCCCCCCAAAAAACACAAATACACCAGTCTCGGCTTTTATATATAAAACACAAATACACCAGTCTCGGCCTTTATATATAAAACAAATACACCAGTCTCGGCCTTTATATATAAAACAAATACACCAGTCTCGGCCTTTATATATAAAACAAATACACCAGTCTCGGCCTTTATATATAAAACAAATACACCAGTCTCGGCCTTTATATATAAAACAAATACACCAGTCTCGGCCTTTATATATAAAACAGCACATTTGGCCACACCTTCTACTTTTTCCTCTGCGAGGGTGATCCATCTCGCTTCCATGACTGGCCCCTACCCGCCCTGCAGCTGCTCCTCAATGGGACCCCAGTGGCTGCAGCAAGGCTGGGGGAAGGCTGCTGAGGGTCAGACGGTGAGACGGCAGATGCCCTTGGGGGTCGACCTGGACCAGCTCTGGGCCTGGAGGGGCCGGCTGCTGACTGCTCCAACTCTGCTTGGGCGGCAGTAGTCTGTCCTATGGCTGGTGGCAGCTGCAGTGGAGGAGTGACAGTGTTGGCTGCAGGAATGCTGCCAACCTGACAGAGCACAGGCACTCCCTGGTCGGCTGATACACTGGCACTCGCACGGGCCAGCACTGCAGCATGCGCAGCAATCTGCTGAAGCGCAGACTGCTGGGCTGCTGCAGCGCGGCGAGTGCCCCGGCGATGCCTGGCCGATCCAGCGAGGATTGCAGCAGTTAGTGCCCGTGTGGCCCTGGTCTGTGTCTGCATGACACCAGCCAGTGAATGCACAGCACTACTGAGCACTTGGCTAGAAGCCGCCTGTGCTGCCGCGAAGTCCTGCAGACTCCTGGCCTGTGCTGCATTGAATTGTTGCAGACTCCTGGCCTGTGCTGCCCCAAATTCCTGCACACTCCTTGCCAGTGACTCTATGGAGTCAGGTATCCTTGCCACTGCAGCCATGAGCTCAGTGCGCCTGCGCTCAGCCTGGGCACCCATTTCCGCTAGGAGCCGCACCTCCTCTGCGCTCACCGTAGCAGGACTGGAGGCCGCACTCACCCTCCGGGGAGAAGGCCGCCGAGCTTCCCCACCCCTCCCGCGTTGATGCAGCCCGCTGTGACCCAGAGCTTCACTCTCCTCCGACCCTTCCCCCCTGCTCCCCTCCAGGGAAGACGTGCCACCATCATGGCCATGGGCTGCCTCGGCTGAGGGTGTCCCTGATGGGCCGGCTTCCTCTTCCTCCTCCTCTATGTCTGACTCCGACACAGTGCCAGCTTGAGGGGCCGCCTCCTCACCTGGCGATTCACCATCTGAAAGCAGGGAGGCACAAGAGTTGCTTTAGAGTGAGGACAGGGCGGCAGCGAGGGAGGCATGAGTGCAGCTATGCACTGCATTGGTTCGAGAGTGGCAAAGGATGCTGGTGTAAGGTGCAAGTGGAAAAAGAGAGGTCAAAAAGGTGATGACCTTACCATTGGTGCCCAGAACAGGGTCGGCATCTCCAGTGGCGACGGGGCCAATCAGCCGGCCTGCCATGATCCGCTCCACTCGCTGCTCTAGGTCGCTGAGCTGTTTCAGGTCAGGACGGCCTCCCCCAGTCTGTCGCTGCTGTCTTCTGTTATGCGCCAGCTTGCCCTGCAAGAGAAAAGACGGCCTCTAGGTACAGTGTGAAGCCCTGATCTTGCCTGCACTGCCTCCCATGGTGGAATAGCCCTGACAGTGTATAAAGTCCTGAATGTGCAAGTGCTTTTCATGACAGTCCCATAGCTGCTGGATGAGGGCTGGGCAATAGGGCTTTCAGGTCCCTTTGGCCATAAAGTGAGGTGCACATGCAGGGATGAGGAGGATACTGGAAAGGGTACTCACCCTGACAACCTGAGTGAGGTCGTTGAATTTTTTCCAGCATTGGGTTGGAGTCCTGCCAACCACGCTGTTGGACTTGACCCTGTTTGCCACCTCCCTCCAGGCTTTCCGATATTCGGTGGGCAGCGGCCTCCTGCCACCCTCAGGGAAGAGGACATGGCGCCTGTGCTCCACTGCGCCAACCAGCACCCTCAGGTCACCCTCGCCGAAGCGCTGCGCTCTCTCCCTGGCCTTCTCCATTCTCCTGGGCGTGGAGCAGTTCAAACAGCAGTGGTCAGGCCTTGTTTTAGGGCTGCAGTGTGCAGGGTGTGGCAGCCAAACAATTCCACCCTCCCCCTTTAAGTGCTGACCGGCGCCTGACTGTCTGCCCTCAATGAGCAACTCGCCGCACCTGCGCAGCGCCCGCCCTCGGTGTTAGCGCCCCGGATCGCCAGCTTAGCGCCTAATGAGAGTCGTGCATCGCCTGCTTTAGCGCAGCAGCAACCTCTTGGGGCGATGCAACTGAATATCGGCGAAGGTGGCGCTAAGTTGCGCCGGGTGCAAAATTTAGCAAACGCCCGGCTGTAGCACCCCAAACGTGACTATACTGAATTTCTAGGCCAGTGTGTCTGTATGTGTGACTGTGTTTGCCTGTGTGTGTGTGTGTGTGTGTGTGTCTGAGTGTGTGTCTCCGTGTGTCTGTGTCTGTATGTCTGTGTGTGGCTGTGTGTCTGTGTGTCTGTCTGTCTGTCTGTGTGTGTGTGTGTCTGTGTATGTGTCTGTATGTGTGTGTGTCTGTCTGTGTGTGTGTGTGTGTCTCTCTGTGTGTCTGTCTCTCTGTGTGTGTCTGTATGTGTGTCTGTCTGTCTGTGTGTGTGGGGCTGTGTGTGTCTGAGTGTGTGTGTGTCTGAGTTTGTGTGTCTGTGTGTGTGTATCTGTGCATCTGTGTGTGTCTGAGAGTGCCTGTGTGTGTCTGTGTGTGGCTGCGTGTGTGTCTCTGTGTATGTTTGTGTGTGTGTCTGTGTCTGTGTGTGTGTCTCTGTGTGTTGGTGTGTCTGTATGTGTGTGTGAGTGGGTCTGTGTGTCTGTGTGTTTCTGTGTGTGTCTTTGTCTGTGTGTGTCTGTTTCTGTGTCTGTGTGTGTGTGTCTGGCTGTCTGTCTGTGTGTAGGTCTGTGTGTGTGTCTCTGTCTGTGTGTCTCTGTGTGTGTGGCTGTGTGTGTGCCTGTGTGTGTCTGTTTCTGTGTGTGTCTTTATGTGTTGCTGTGTGTGTGGCTGTGTGTGTGTCTCTGTATGTGTCTTTGTGTGTGTGTCTGTGTGTCTGTGTCTCTGTGTGTGTGTGTCTGTTTATGGGTGTGTCTGTGTGCTTGTGTCTGAGTGTGTGTGTCTGTTTAAGTGTGTGTCTTTGTGTGTGTGTGTGTATGTCTGTGTGTGTCTGTGTCTGTGGCAGTGTGTCTGTGCATATGTCACTGTGTGTGTGTTTATGTGTGTGTCTGTGTGTGTGTGTCTGAGTGTGTGTGTCTGTCTGTGCATCTCTGTGTGTGTGTGTCTGTCTGTGTGTTTGTGTCTGAGTGTGTCTGTCTGTGTGTGTGTGTCTCTCTGTTTGTGTGTCTGTGTGTCAGTGAGTATGTCTGTGTGTTTGTGTCTGTGTCTGTGTGAGCCTGTGTGTGTATGTCTGTGTGTGTGTGTATGTGTGTGTGTGTGTCTGAGTGTGTGGGGTCGATTTTAACTCAGGTGCGGGGAATTGTCGGGTTCCCCGATTTAGCGTTTCCCACACGAATCTAAATGGGTCTGTGAGATTGATGCAATTTTAACTCAATTGGCCAATTGATTTCCAACATGTGGGAAGCCTTGGCAATTGATTATTTCCAGTCAGAAAGTCGCAGAATATAACATCATCATTGCTGCTGCTTTTAAGGTCCACAGCAAGCCTTGCTTCTTCTGCAGGCTTCCAAACTTCACCATTGAGATGTCACAGGAGCCTGCAGGAGCAATGGCCAGCGGGAGGGCAAGAGCTGCCCCCAGATTTGATGAGGCTTCACTCCAGGCATTGCTGGATGGTGCTAGGGCCCACAGGGAGGTCCTGTTTCCTTCTTCAGGGAGGAAGAGGCCTCCCAGTCAGACCAAGGCTGTGTAGCTACAGGTGGCTGGTGAAGTCAACTCCTTGGGGCTCACACGATGCACCTGGATGCAGTGCAGGAAAAGATTCCATGACCTTCATCGCACTGGAAAAGTAAGTACTGTATGAAGCTTCCATCACCCTCAATCTGATCCCCATTGCCTTTCCTCACCAGCACTCAGCTTTAGCAATCTCTTCCTCCACATCCCACTAGACACTCACATCCATGCACCCTTACCCATTCCCTCTCTCTCTATGCTCACAATCACGTAACTATTCCACCATGCAGCCCTCACACTCCCTCTCACTCTGATGCTTTGAACACAACTGACAACACACAGGGAGGGCCCTTGGTCTTACAACCTCACTCCATCTTTGTCTCCTTCTAAGTATCTAAGCAATCTCTGCACTCACTCCTTCATTCTCACTCAACCTCCACTTGTCTCCCTCATTGCAGGAAAAGAGAGCTCACAACAGGAGAGAGCGAGCCAGGACAGGAGGAGGGCCACCCTCATTAGCCCAGCTCACCCACTGGGAGGAAGCCGTCCTGGAGATTGCCGGGGCTGACATAGATGCGGAAGTTGGGGAAGGAGAGACAGGTGAATCCCCGCAAGCTGGTGACAGAATAGTTTTCCATCTCTCTCATTGGCATTGCATGAGTCACTGATAATGATCCTGAAGCTACATCATATGGACTTATGATCATCTGCAAAATGCAATGTGCATGTAACCTTGGCATCACATCTCCAACTTTTTCCTTGACTCCCCCACAGGACCATCGAGAGCCCCCGTCCCCAGTGTGCAGGAGGAAGAGCCTGAGATTCTAGACTCCTCAGAGGAATCTGCAACCTCTGAGGGCGCAGCGTCAGCAGAAATAAGCGCACCCAGCACCAGCACAGACACTCACACCTCGGTGGGACCTTCGGGACATAGAGTAGAGTTGTCACCTGGTGCATCACAGCTCACAAGTGAGCATCAGCAGATTGTGGAGACAGGGACAGCAGTGGAGAATCCTCGTCGGAGGGCGCAGGACTCTGCCAGCTCGGCTCAGCTGCATGTCGACCCTCTGCCTCTGGGTCCATCCGTAAGATCAGAGGTGATGGAACTCCATGGACAGATGCAGGAGTCTCTGGCAGGTTTTGTCTCCAGGGTCGCTGCGAGTGTGGAGCGAATGGAGGAGTCCATAGCGAACATGAGCAGAGCCTTTGTGGAGTCATTGGTGCATGAACGCATCAGCACGGAAAGGATGGCTACCTACATGGAAATGATTGCTGCCTCCGTGGTAAGGCTGGCTATGGTGGAGGAGAGGAGGGCTACGGCCATGGAGAAGGTTAGTCGCCAGGGTATGGAAAACATGGTGAGTGTTCAGAATAGAATGACATCTCTTGAGGAGCGATGGGCATCTATTGAATAGAGAAACCAGACCTTCATGGAAGTCCTTCTGAGTAGGACTGCCATTGCAGATACGGGTCACCATGGCCCCCCTGATGTGCAGCAAGGTGCTCTCAAGCCACTTGCAGGCACTGAGGGGGACCTGACCCATGAGAGGGAAGGTTGGTGGCAGACCTCAAGGAAGTGGGGGCTCCTCTCCAAGTGCTCACACTTCCATGCCACTGCAGAGCCCTCGGTCAGAGCCCCGCCAGAGTTCACACCCAACTGAGATAGATGTCTCAACTCCTGCACAGCCGCAGGAGCAGCAGACTGCTGACGAGCCCTCAGAGGCTCGCCAATCCAGAGGACGCCCGCCAAAGGTGTCGAGACAGGTGCAGCAGGAAAGTGAGCAAGGGGCCTCCACATCTGCTGAAGCCACAGGGGAACCACTACGTAGGAGCATGTGTAAGAGGAAAATCAAGCACAAATAGTCACAAGGGTAGTCACTTGGGTGAAATGTGTATTCTGTAAAAATGCCATCAGTTGTTTGTTTTGCATAAAAATTCTGATGGCAACTTCTGCAGTTGTGGCGTGTGTCATTTTGCGAATGGGGCTGGAGGTCCTCTAATGCCAAGAAGGGAAGGAAAAAAAGGCCTCCCATGCTTCTGGTAGATGCCTCAGTTGAGGAAGCGCTGAGTGAGGCTGGCGAGAGGCGTCCTGCAGGAGGTCACACTGGAGAAGTGTGTGAGGCTCCAACCTTCCACAGGTGTGGTTAAGCCTGGTAAAAGTTGCCCCAGGCCTGAAACAACAAAGTCCTGCCACCTGCAAATGATGGCTGATCAAATCTCCTCTTTAATGTTGGACCTGCAGCTGATAGTCAGCAAGCCAATAGTGCTCACGCCAGGTTTCACAGGCGTCATCCCCACCAGGTGTGTTTTACGTGGGAAAAGGGTTAAACAGGCAAGGGCCTGTTAAAATGGGATTATAAAGGCCAATCAGTGCTGTTTAAGGGCCCTAAAGACCAGTCTCGCCTGTTGCAGGCAGGACTGATTCGGGACCATCAGACACGCCTGGGTTAAAATGGCTAGGTGTCGCAACCCCCAGGTTTTGAGATTTTAACCCCCCACACGCCTCAAAGCTCGCCTGACGGCTGAGTTAAGATCGGGCTCTGTGTGTGTGTCTGTGTGTGTGTCTGTGAGTCTGTGTGTGTGTCTCTGTCTGTGTGTGTGTCTCTGTCTGTGTGTGTGTGTCTGTGTGTGTGTGTGTCTGTGTGTGTGTGTGTCTGTCTGTCTGAGTGTGTGTCTGTCTGTCTGAGTGTGTGTCTGAGTGTGTCTGCGTGTGTGTGTCTGGGTGTGTGTCTCTGTGAGTCTCTGTGTGTGTGTCTGTGTGTGTGTGTGTGTGTCTGTATGTGTGTGTCTGTCTGTGTGTGTCTGTGTCTGTCTGTGTATCTGGCTGTCTGTGTGTGTGTCTGTCTGTGTGTGTATGGGTCTGTGTGTGTCTGTGTCTGTGTTTGTGTCTGTGTGTGTGTGTGTGTCTGTTGTCTGTGTGTGTGTTGCTGTGTGTGTATCTGTGTCTGTGTGTTTGTCTCTGTGTGTGTCTCTCTGTGTGTATATCTTTGTGTGTGTGTCTGCCTGTCTGTGTGTGTTTGTGTCTGTGTGTGTGTCTGAGTTTGTGTGTCTGTGTGTGCATCTGTGTGTGCCTGTGTGTGTGTATCTCTGTGTGTGTGTCTCTCTCTCTCTGTTTGTGTGCCTGTGTGTGTCTCTCTGTCTGTGTCTCTGTGTGTGTCTGTGCATGTGTGTTTGTCTGTGTCTGTGTGTGTGTGTGTCTGTGTATGTGTGTCTGTATGTGTGTGAGTGAATCTGTGTGTCTGTGTCTGTGTCTGTGTGTTTGTCTGTCTGTCTGTCTGTTTGTCTGTGTGTCTGTGTGTCTGTGTGTGTGTGTGTGTCTGTGTGTGTGTGTCTGAATGTGTGTGTCTGATTGTGTGTGTGTGTGTGTCTGTGTGTCTGTTGCTGTGTGCCTGTCTGCGTGTGTCTGTTTCTGTGTGTGTGTCAGAGTGTGTCTGTGTTTGTATGTGTCACTATGTTTGTGTGCCTGTGTGTGTGTCTGTGTATGTGTGTGCCTGTGTGTCTGTCTGTGTGTGTTGGTGTGTCTGTGTTTGTCTGTCTGTTTGTATGTGTGTGTGTGTGTGTGTTTGTGTCTGGGTGTGTGTTTCTGTGTGTGTGTGTCTGTGTGTGACTATGTGTCTGGTTGTGTGTTTGTCTGTGTGTGTGTGTCTGTGTTTGTGTGTGTCTGTGCATGTGTGACTGTGTTTGCCTGTGTGTGTGTGTGTCTGAATGTGTGCATCTGTGCGTGTATCTGTGTGTGTGTCCGTGAGTCTGTATGTCTGTGTGTGTGGCTGTTGTGTGTGTCAGTGTGGCTGTGTGTCTGTGTCTGTATGTGTGTGTGTGTCTGTGTGTGTGTGTGTCTGTGTGTGTGTGTCTGTGTGTGTGTGTGTGTGTGTCTGTGTGTGTGTCTGTTTGTGTGTGTATGGGTCTGTGTGTGTCTGTGTCTGTGTGTGCGTGTGTGTCTGTTGTCTGTGTGTGTGTTGCTGTGTGTGTATCTGTGTCTGTGTGTTTGTCTCTGTGTCTGTCTCTCTGTGTGTATATCTTTGTGTGTGTGTCTGCCTGTCTGTGTGTGTTTGTGTCTGTGTGTGTGTCTGAGTTTGTGTGTCTGTGTGTGCATCTGTGTGTGCCTATCTCTGTGTGTGTGTCTCTCTCTCTCTGTTTGTGTGCCTGTGTGTGTGTCTCTGTCTGTGTCTCTGTGTGTGTCTGTGCATGTGTCTGTTTGTCTGTGTCTGTGTGTGTGTGTCTGTGTATGTGTGTCTGTATGTGTGTGAGTGAATCTGTGTGTCTGTGTCTGTGCCTGTGTGTTTGTGTGTGTGTGTCTGTCTGTCTGTCTGTTTGTCTGTCTGTCTATGTGTGTCTGTGTGTCTGTGTGTGTGTGTGTCTGTGTGTGTGCGCGTGTCTGAATGTGTGTGTCTGATTGTGTGTCTGTGTCTGTGTCTGTGTGTCTGTTGCTGTGTGCCTGTCTGCGTGTGTCTGTTTCTGTGTGTGTGTCAGAGTGTGTCTGTGTTTGTATGTCACTATGTTTGTGTGCCTGTGTGTGTGTCTGTGTGTGTGTGTGCCTGTGTGTCTGTCTGTGTGTGTTGGTGTGTCTGTGTTTGTCTGTCTGTTTGTATGTGTGTGTGTGTGTGTGTTTGTGTCTGAGTGTGTGTTTCTGTATGTGTGTGTCTGTGTGTGTGTGTGACTATGTGTCTGGTTGTGTGTTTGTCTGTGTGTGTGTGTCTGTGCGTGTGTCTGTGTGTGTCTGTGCATGTGTGACTGTGTTTGCCTGTGTGTGTGTGTGTCTGAATGTGTGCGTCTGTGCGTGTATCTGTGTGTGTGTCCGTGAGTCTGTATGTCTGTGTGTGTGGCTGTTGTGTGTGTCAGTGTGGCTGTGTGTCTGTGTCTGTATGTGTGTGTGTGTCTGTATGTGTCTGTGTGTGTGTGTGTCTGTCTGAGTGTGTGTGTCTGTCTGAGTGTGTGTGTCTGAATGTGTGTGTCTGATTTTGTGTGTCTGTGTCTGTGTGTGTGTTGCTGTGTGCCTGTCTGTGTGTGTCTGTTTCTGTTTGTGTGTCAGTCTGTGTGTGTGTTTGTATGTGTGTGTGTGTCTGTGTGTGTGTCTGTTTCTGTGTGTGTGTCAGTGTGTGTCTGT
The DNA here is from genome assembly GCF_052327205.1 of Somniosus microcephalus. Classification (NCBI taxonomy): domain Eukaryota; kingdom Metazoa; phylum Chordata; class Chondrichthyes; order Squaliformes; family Somniosidae; genus Somniosus; species Somniosus microcephalus. Next base: position 25,543,168 of record NC_141002.1, on the reverse strand, counting down.
GTTTGTATGTGTCACCGTGTCTGTGTGTGGCTGTGTGTCAGCGTATGTGTGTCTGTGTGTGTGTGTCTGTGTGTGTGTGTCTGTGTCTGTATGTATGTCTCTCTCTGTTTGTGTGCCTGTGTGTCTGTGTGTGTGTTGGTGTGTCTGTGTGTGTCTTTATGTTTGCCTGTGTGTGTGTCTGTGTGTGTGTGTGTGTGTCTGTTTGTATGTGTCTGTGTGTTTGTGTCTGAGTGTGTGTTTCTGTGTGTGTGTGTGACTGTGTGCCTGGTTGTGTGTTTGTCTGTGTGTGTGTGTGTGTGTGTGTGTCTCTGTGTCTGTGTGTCTCTGTGTCTGTGTGTGTCTGTGTGTGTGTGTCTGTGTGTGTCTGTCTGTGTGTGTCTGTCTGTGTGTGTCTGTGTGTGTGGCTGTGTGTGTGTCTCTGTGTGTGTCTCTGTGTGTGTCTCTGTGTGTGTGTGTCTCTGTGTGTGTCTGTGTGTGTGTGTGTGTGTGTGTGTGTGTGTGTGTGTGAGCGCGCAGGCATTTTGACTCCATGGCGATTATCATGCCAGTGACCATCTTGACATCCGCCAAGTGCTAAAGCAAACATTAGTACGATCTGATCACTAATATCCACTTACTTACTTTCCTCTGTCAATGGCAACTCAGCGGCATTTTGAACTGCAATCACTGTTCATACCAGCAGCAGCATTAAAAGAAATATTAAAAGGACTGGCCCAAAAACTGTCAGGAAGGGCTGAAAGATGAATGTGTACAGGCATTTCTACAATGCTGCTTTAGGTCTGTCGTGCCTTGGAGATCAGTCTCCCTGGAATCTGATATGACCCTTTTTTTCATGTCGCAGTTAAATGCAGAAATGCTGCCGATTTCTAAGGTTGAGCGTGACAGACACTAGTGTTTGTAGGCATAGCCAATGAGTGACGCTGCCATTCCTGCTGTTTTTAAGGAATCCACTCAAAGTATGTGATGCAGCATGTGTAAATGCAGGCCACTGGTTTCTCTTCATCTTGTCATTCCCTTGTTGATATGTTTTTCATCAGATGGCAATAATTATGGAACCCCGTTTCTGTCTGCATGATAAATTTACCTTTTAAGTCAGCGCCCAAGCGCTTGTCCTAAGTTCAGAATGCTGGAAGAATGTTAGGCGTTGAAGTGAAAGAGAAGCTGGATTTCATCTCGCACGACAGTTTGCTTCAAGCACTTCCTCACCCCAGGTAAAATTCCACCATTTTACTGCTGGAATGTGGATATGTACAAAAGATTACCTAGACAGTGAATAGATTTTTTTAAAAATGACAAGAAGCCGGTGAAGAGAGAAAGCAGTAACGCTTAAGGAGATACATTATATACCTGTCATACAAAGTTGTCTGTAGCATGAAGCACCATAATCCATGGATTATGTATAATTCCTCTCCGAACAGAGAGTGCGAGCACTGTCACAGCAACATTATTTAACGCCGTCCTTTACTTGCCATTTAATTTACATGCAAATAACACACCACCACCCCCCCCCCACCACCCCCCCCACCCCCCCACCCAAAGACAAGATTTGAAATTCCTTTTCTCCTGTGGAAGGGGGGATACTTTGCCCTTTAATCAGAGCACTGTCCCGTTTCTTTAATGTTGGGTTAATGTCACCATTAAGATAATAGGCAAATGTGTTGAGCATTTTGCAACTCCTAGACTATCGATTCACAAGCATTTGACGAGTTAGAAGGAAAGGCTGGCATTTGTATAGCACCTTGACACATCTCTCAAAGCACTCCACGTGCAATGAATTCCTTTTGAAGAGCGGTGACTGTTATTATGTAGGCAAACATAATTAAGCAGATGAGAATGGTTAGCCAGTCAGTTTGATTTTTTTTTAAATTATAGCTGCTTCAAATTAAAGGACGGACCAACCCCTTTTTGTAGCAGCATACAATTTCTGCTTCTGACGAGGCATTCACCCTCCCCCACACACTCCAACCCGCCACTGAAATATCCCAAATAACCTTCCACCAAACACAAGCAAAGAGCCCTCAAACATTCAAAACAATCTGAAACAGCTGTCACATGATCCTCCAAAACATCCAGAACTGGCTTCCAGCAGACTGTCACTCCATTTCAACTTTCACTACACTGTAAGCTTTCTTTCAGTTCTCGCGAATGAAATTTGCCCTTGTATCTGTCATCCTAAACCAGTGTTGTCCAACACGTTCGCCACTAGCCACACGTGGCTAATGGTGGAATCCAGATGTGGCCAATAGCATTTCTGATTAGTAAATAAAAAATGAGTAATGGACACTGTGGTGGGGCCTGTGATCTCAGTCCTTATAGTCGCACTGCGTGAACTTTATCCTTTCTGTGCGTTTGCTGGTAAACTGGTAAGACACAAAGCAGAGCGTGTGATTTGTTTCTTGATCGTCGTGAGTGCCTTATCTCCTTGGTTACAGAATGGTGATAGATGTTTGTTAAGTAAATATAGTGTGAAGTACAGATCCCTGCAATGTTTGAATGTATGGATGGCGTTTGTGACGACAGTGAGCGCATGTGGCTGAAGCAGTGTCGCCGTAGCCACACCTGTGGCTAGTCAGCAACTTCTATTGAACAACACTGTCCTAAACTGCAGTCTGTCACCTTTTTACAGCGCTCATGGCATTGGAAAAATCTTTCAGCAGCTTGTCAAATATTCTAAACGTAATGTGGATGTGTAGTGAGGGCCCAACGAGAGAAACTCGCCCCAACCTGATTAGTCTGAGCCACTTTGTAACCAACTGAGTTCTGATTTCTTATCAAAAACAATGGGGTCACTACGTTTGTCAATTCAGCATTTCGGCATCATTAAAAAGAAAATCACACTGGTGTATACTGTACTCTAGCTAGTGATAGATCGCGAGGAGGGAATGAATGTCAGTGCTGTAATAATCTTCATATTTATGTAAGTCATTGTACAAACCACAAGTGGGAATCTCTTGTGTTTTATCGTATTATCTGAATCCTTTGATTGTTTAGTGGTCTTCCACTTATCTGCTGACTATTTATCTTTTCAAACACATTGCAGTGCTTCTGGCATGTGCCTGAAATATTAGAGCTTCTCGAAGACACATGTTAATGTAACATTTTAAATAGGTAGATGGAAACAAAGTCACATTAGAAGTGGGCATTCTGTAAGCCTATCAGCAACTGATTGTTTTTGATAATACTGACCTGTCATCTAAAAGGTAAATGTTATTGACATTAAAAAATTTGACAGCTCTTTTCAGAAAAGATTTAACAGAATGGTTCCAGGGATGAGGGACTTCAGTTACGTGGATAGACTGGAGAAGCTGGGGTTGTTCTCCTTGGAGCAGAGAAGATTGAGAGAAGATTTGATAGAGGTGTTCAAAATCATGAGGGGTCTGGACAGAGTAGTTAGAGGGAAACTCTTCCCATTGGCAGAAGGGTCGAGAACCAGAGGACACAGATTTAAGGTGATTGGCAAAAGAACCAAAGGCGACATGAGGGAAAACTTTTTTACGCAGCGAGTGGTTAGGATCTGGAATGCACTGCCTGAAAGGGTGGTGGAGGCAGATTCAATCGTGGCTTTCAAAAGGGAGTTGGATAAGTGCCTGAAGGAAAAAAAATTGCAGGGCTACGGGGAAAGGGCGGGGGAGTGGGACTAGCTGAAGTGCTCTTGCAGAGAGCCGGCACGGGCTCAACGGGCCAAATGGCCTCTTCTGTGCTGTAACCATTCTATGGTTCGATATGACAAATAGCGGCACAGCCTTCTCTGACTTGGATTAGTTGTTCCTCTTGCGTTCTGACTTGGATTAGTTGTTCCTCTTGCGCTCTGACTTGGATTAGTTGTTCCTCTTGCGCTCTGACTTGGATTAGTTGTTCCTCTTGCGCTCTGTACAAATGTAAATATGATGCTCAGCAATGCATCAACAATTTATTCTACAGCCCCTCCCACTCCTCCAGTATAGAAATGCTGACTGAATGGGAAGCAGGAACACATAGAGACTCGTTAATTAATACATTTGCTAGGAGACCTCTGATGTGAATGTGCTACTGTAAACATCTGTTTGTGTGTTCCATCAACATTACCAATTAACATGAATCTCCTAATGCTCTAATCCTCTCCAATCTTCTTGCCAAACTCTGAGGTCTAACCTCCATAAAGTCCAACTCATCTAGAACTCCACTGCCCACCACCTCTCCTATACCAAGTCCTGTTCACCTATCACCTACGGCCCAACATCCACTGGTAGCCCCAAATGCTCTGAATTTAAAATCTTCACCCCTGTTTACAATCCTTTCATGGCCTCGTCCCACCCTACCTCTGTAGTCTTGTCCTATGCCCCAACTCTGGTCTACTGTGCATATCCTGTCCCTCTACTTCACTATTGGTGGCAAAGCTTTCCACTGGTGTATCCCTGCACTCTGGAATTCTCTTCCCAAACCCCTCACCTTGCTGCCTGTTCCCCCACCTTCAAGATTCTCTTTAAAACCTACCCCTTCATCTTTGGCTACCTCCCCAAACTCTCTTCCTCATTCTTGTGTGGTTCCAACTCCCACTTTGTGAAACATCTGGAAACATTTTTCTGCATTAAAGCTGCTACATCTGTAAGTGGTTATTGTTGTATTCTTCACATCCATTTAGAAAATCACTTCCGAGCTTGGCATATGGTTGTACAGACGTACGCAACAAGACAAAACGACAAACCTGCAGTTTTAATGGCACCTTACTTTTATCATTTTGTGTAACAGTTTCGAATAATGCATATAAGCTGCTGACAAAGGTTATGTTTCCCAAAGATGCACAGGGGGACATTGTGTCCATGTGCTCCAGGCACCCCTTAACCAATGTACAGCATCGGATGGCACTCGATATCAGATGAGTTTATTCAAGTGAGGCCGCACCTCCAGTTAAAGTGTGGGCCAGTGAAATCTGATACTGTGGTGAAAAGCTACATTCAGACAATGTGGGCAGTAACTGTCCATTTGTCTGTTGCCTCTTTGAAGTAATCTCACATCTAAACTGTTATACAGATTTACTGAAAGCAGAGCTCAGATTGTAAACCAGCCCCTCCCCCTTCCCCAGTACTAAAACTCTAGAGGGTATTTTAACCTTCCTTCGCCTGGCAGGAACGGTGGTGGGGGGAGGGGGAGGGTTACACCGCATTCCAGACCCTCATCAATTTAAATTACCTAAAAAAAAGGCATGGGAAGGCCGCCCCAGTGGAGCAGTGGCCTAATTTAAATGGCAGTGATGTCATGGAGGCCCACACGCCATTTTAACTGCAGGCCGACTGAGAGGAGCAGAGTTCCGGACCTGCCAGTGAAAGCCAGTGGCAGGCAGCATCCTGGCCACTGGAGGACAATGTCTTTTCTTCTTTTAATTTTTACAGGTTCCTTCTGGGCCAGGAAGAGCAGGAGTGTTCCTCCAAAACCCACAAGGATACCTTGGGCCTACCTTGCCTCAGGTTTCCTCCCACGGAACATTGCCGATCCTCGCCCCCTTCCTCGCTTACCTTGCTGGGGACTGTTTCCGTGGGTCTCCAGCGGCGGTCTGATCTCCCGCGAAATTCCACTTCCACCCGCTGGCATTGATGTCATTCCTGCCAATTATGGGCAAAAGTCAGTGTCGGGGCATGAAAATGAGGCTGCTGGGCCTCCCACTCTTGGGGCCAATGATTGGTTTGGGGCCCCCACAACCCAGGTTTCCTGCCCCAAGTTAAATTCGGGGCTGCTGACTAAATGGATCACATAGAAGACTCAATAATCTATTTGGGAGGAGAAATTTGAAGTGGATGAGCTACTGTAAACATCTGTTTGCATGTTCCAACAACATTACCAATTAACATTCGACGTTATTCAAAATCAGTTATTACTGCAATAAACCACTCGAGCCTCCTCCCATCTTTCCTTATCTAACGCTATCAGCATAATCCGCTATTCCTTTTTCCCTCCTGTGCTTATCTAGCCTCCCCTTAAATGCATCTATGCTATTCACCGCAACTTACTCCTTATGGTCGCAAGATCCACATTCCAACCACTCATCTGAGTAAAGAAGTTTCTCCAGAATTTCATATTGGATTTATTAGTGACTACCTTAAATAAATAAATGTTAACCATTTATTTTCTATTGCTTTTTAAAAACGATTTCTTATTTACGTTTCTTATCCTTCCTCATCCCAACACATCAAGATATGAATCTACTGCTCAGCCCTCGTTGGTGTGCCATCTTGAAGATCGCTGAGCAGTGCATGTTTTAGGAGCAGGGTGAAACCTGCCCATCGTAACTTGTGCCAGAGTTTTTCAACTGCTGTTCAATAGATTCCATGTTGAGTGAAATTCTTTCATGAAATGCTGCGTTCGTGCAGCCTTTCACTGATGGACCGAAAGTATGAAGCCTAACAACATTTGCTAGTCAGGAGGCAACATGCTCAGATTTAACTGTAGGTTCGCACTGTCCAAGAGGCAGGCTAATCACATGTAAATATAGGTTTGCTCTTGAGAACAGCATCAAAGACAAGAGCCAAGGCACTGTCATCTGAAGAAACCCATGCAGCCAGCTCAATATCACTTCAAGCAATAAGATTATCTGAATTTCGGATGAGACATTAAACCGAGGCCCATTTGCCCTTTCAGCTGGATGCAAAAGATCCCACGGAACTATTCGAAGAAGAGCAGGGGAATTCTCCCTGGCGTCCTGGCCAACATTTATCCTTCAGCCAATATCGCTAAAGCAGGTGATCTGGTCATTATCATATTGCTGTTTGTGGGAGCTTGCTGTGTGCAAATTGGCTGCCGCGCTTCCTACATTACAACGGTGACTAAACATCAAAAGTACACCATTGGTTGTAAAGTGCTTTGGAACTTCCTGAGGTGGTGAAAGGTACTATATAAATACAAATTCTTTCTATCTTTTATTAAATGGTTTGACTGGCTGGCCAGTGGTGAGAATTTCTCAGTCTACACTCTTACCAGATTAATATAAAAGCCTTACTGGAGTCGATCTGTTGAAGACTATATGTGAAGCTCATTGGGCGAAAAATTTGGGGGTTTTATGCCACCCGTTACCGGCAAAAAATGGCAACAGAGCAGCAGCTGGTGGCGGGTCCCGCGGCATCCTCCATTTTTGACGTTACCAGCAGCGCCCTGGAGGAAAAAATGGCAGCGTGGTGATGTCAATCGGCGTGCAATGGCGACTTAACCCAATCTGAACTTTGACCCTAGCGCTGGGTCCTAAGCACGCCAGGTTAACCTGCCATGCAAGCAGGCTGACAGTGGCAATGTCTGCGCCTCTTAAAGGGACACACACATCATTCAGGTAAGTTTGAATTTAAGCTTTTGGACTGGGTTTTCTTGATTTTATTGAAGTAGTGGCTTGCTGCAATAGATGTTAAAAGTTTTTTAAGTGTGTAAGGAGTGCTGCTGGATGCTTGAAAGGCCTCGGATGGCAAAGGAAGGCCTCTGAGAAAACAGAAAATGCTGCAAATACTCAACAGGTCAGGCAACATCCGTGGAGAAGGAAATAGAGTTCACGTCTCAGGTCGAGATGCTGCCTGAGCTTCTGAGTATTTCCAGCATTTTATGCTGTCATTTCAGATTTACCGCATCCGCTCGCAGAGGGAAGAGGAGGAAGCTGAAGAGGAGGAAGCAGACAGAAGGATGCATCCCAGACAGCCCCTTTCTGGCCAAGATATCCAAGAGCCAACTTTATACATCTATCCATCCAACATGACATCAAGAAATCAACTCATCACCCTTATATATTCTCTTAGTGAGTGTCTTGTGTGTGCCTTTGCCTATCCTACTGATGTCACACAGTGCTACCCCAGTGGCTGCAGCATGGCTGGTGGAAGGCTGCTGACTTTCAGTGGGGGACACTGCACACGGCCTTGCTGGTTGACCTTGAGGAGCTGGTGGCTGGGAGTGTCAAATCAGTCTTCTCCTTCTTGTTCTTCTTCACTCTCCTCTCCCTCTTCTTAGTCGACCACTGGCTGGGCAGGCTGCATTTCTTGGGTGTGTGAAATGAGGAAGGCCCGAGGGTGGAGCTGTGGTGAGGAGAGGGCGGGAAAGCAAGAAGTGCATGTGAGAAGGAGGATAACGAATGAGGATACCAGCATCTTGTATCCTTTCAGCCCCGCCCCTGGCCAAGAGCTCAGCCATGCCCTTGCCAAGAATGGCCGGCGCTGTCTCCTCCAAGGGGGTGAGGTGAGAGTAGGAATGGGAGATGTGCCTCGTGATTGGTGCAGATTGTTGGTAGGTGAGTGATTGGGGGTCGTGCATTGAGCAATGTGTGAGGTTAGTGGTGCAGTTGTTAGGAGACGGCTTTTGAAGATGCATTCACTGACTTTGACCAGTGGTCTGAGGTCATGAAGCTGCTTTAGGCACTGGAGCCAGGTGGTGGGGACGATATATTCATAGTCCTTCTAATTACCCACAATTCTTTGCGAGCTCCACAGCCTCACTCCCAGAGGCTGTGCAAAGCTTAAATGGCACTTCAAGACAGGAACTTCACCTCGCAGGTCTCCACTAATGCCACCAGTGGGGTGTTGCACGCAAGGTAAGGACTGCACCTCCATTCTCCAGACCCCCAGACGAATTTACTTGGTTTAGCGTGATGGCCATTTTCTGCGGCAACTTTCATGGCTAACACGAATCTTTAGCCCATAATACTTCCTTGTCGGATTAAGCAGATTAAAAGAACACTGTTATGTTAGGAGCACAATCACTGCTCCTCAAGGGGAAAGTTGGCCAGAATTCCTGCTCCTGATGGCTATCCCATGACCTAATGGATATGTGCTTGCGAGAGAGAGAGAGATTGCCTTGGGCGTGATACAGTTGAATAGGCTGCCAACATCACTGTCGGGGCTTGCACATGAATAATGATCACTTGGACAAGATACTGGAGGGCACTTGGCACCCGTGGAGTTGACACTTTCAGGAGGAGATCCAGTGACACCTGCTGGAAGGTATAAATCACTGGTTAGGCCCCACTGGAGTATTGTGGCCAATTCTGGGCACCACATCTGGAACTCACTGCCTGAAAGGGTGGTAGAGGCAGGAACCCTCACAACATTCAAGAAGCATTTAGATGAGCACTTGAAACGCCATAGCATACAAGGCTACGGACCAAGTACTGGAAAATGAGATTAGAGTAGACAGGGCTTGATGGCAGCGCAGACACGATGGGCTGTATAACTCTATGACTCTATGACACAATTTCCAAAGGATGTCAAGGCATTAGAGAGGGTGCAGAGGACATTTACCAGAATGGTATCAGGGATGAAAGACTTCAATTATGTGGAGAAACTGGGGTTGTTCTCCTTAGGACAGAGAAGGTTAAGAGGAGTTTTGATAGAGGTGTTCAAAATCATGAAGTGTTTTGATAGAGTAAATAAGGAGAAACTGTTTCCAGTGGTAGAAGGGTTGGTAACCAGAGGACACAGATTTGAGGTGATTGGCAAAAGAACCAGAGGCGACATGTGGAAAAAAATTTAGACAGTGAGTTGTTATGATCTGGAATGCACTGCCTGAAAGGGTGGTGGAAGCAGATATAATAATAACTTTCAAAAGGGAATTGGATAAATACTTGAAAGGAAAATATTTACAGGGCTATGGGGAACGAGCAGGGGAGTGTGACTAATTGGATAGCTCTACCAAAGAGCCAGCACAGGCACGAAGGGCTGAATGGCCTCCTTCTGTGCTGTTTCATTCTATGGTTCATAAGATGCATGGGTGTGAGCACAAGGTCAGATTCGGCCATGGTGCCCTCCACGTTTGAAAAGTCTGCTGACATGCACACTGGGAATTTCCTCGGGGGATCGCCATAAGCGGAAGCCGTAACTCTGGCGGAAGCTTCACTTACGCGGTGTGAAGGGGGCTTCCACCAATCTTCTGCTGAGGTGGACAAGCAGGACAGCTCAACGTCACTGCCTATGCTCATGAATGAAGAATGGCCATGAGTGCGAAGGCCCAAGGTGCCATTGCCCCTGTGGAACTGTACCCCAACATCAGTCAGTGCCTGGTGAGGAGAAAAATGGGAGGGGGGGGGAAAAGTCACCAAAAATAGAAGAAAAATCTCTGTGCCACTTGTTAGTGATATCATTGTCACATGATGACACATGTCTGTCTACTGTTACCCCTCCAGAGACCCATGCTGGAAAGAGCATGTGTGTGTAAGTCTGGTAAGGACGTGATGAGGCTTGGATGTGATGCCTTACATAGAAACACAGAAGCTAGGAGCAGGAATAGGCCATTCGGCCGCTCGAGCCTGTTCCACCATTTAATGAGATCATGGCTGATCATCCAACTTCAGTACCCTGTCCCTGCTTTCTCCCCACTGTTGAATAGCCTGCCAGCTTCCACTTGCGTCTCATGCATTAATAATAGTCATTTGAGCAAGGCACCAGAGGGCTGCAGAGGCTCATGGAACCAGGAGAGAAGGATAGAAGATGGGGAGAGGGGAGCACTCTTTCTCCCACTGGAAGATGCGGATGAACGTGTCTGATCAACACTGCGATGGGGCATGAGCAGTATGAAGCTTGACCTCACTGGGAACCGAGGCAGCGAAGTGAAACAATAGAATTTCACAGGATGGAGCAGAGCAGGACAAGCCAGCACAGAAAACTACTCTCCCATTAAAAAGACAACTGGGACACGTTTCAAGTGATGAGAGAAATGTCGAGGTCCCGGCTAAGACTCTGAAGATGATTTTGGGACCATGACCCCCAAAGATTTCCTTCAATGGAATCCAAGCACCTGCCAAGGCACACTTCATTACATCAAATAGCTGCTTGCAACAAACCGATTGGAAGGAACCTCGATAGCATCCGTTATGAATTTCAACCCTGGCGTAAGAAACTGCACAAGCTGCCATTCTTTTGGCACTCACATGAGAAGGCCTTGTGCCATCCAAATCTGCTGGCTGCGGCTCAGCACAGGCACAGTCATCTATTAGCAAAAGGGAATCAGATGTTAGTCTGTGCTCAAGGCAGACAGGCAAAAAAAAACACATTGAAGACTTAGCGAGATGGACCCCCCAATCAGGAAAAGTACTGTCCAAGTTTCCTGCAGTTCATACTAATGTAATTTGACTGTATTTAAATCCTTAAGGGGTAAACTTATGCACGCAAAAGAGAAACTAAAACTTTATAAGTATGAGTGCGGTGAAATTGCAGTGCTCCTTGCAGTAAGGTTAGTTGAAGATTTGACTGAAAACCCATACATCTGTCTCACTGGATTGCACAGGGGATGATGGATACCTCCTCGTCAATTACAAGGCACTGAGCTAATCCAGGGGTGCAGATGATGTCAATAACAGCAAGAAGTAAGAATCGGATTACTGCCTTACATTCACCCAGAGCGATTTGTTATTGTACTGAATTCCCTTTGCATTGATTTCTCATTGCCACGTTTCTATTTTCTAGGGCTGAATGGTGAGTGATGTGAGACCGACAGGAAACATGGTCTAAACCATGCAGCAGTACAGGGTTATTGCTGGCAGTGAATTATAGGAACATTCATTTTATGCAAACCAAAAGTTGTGTGGGCGAGTGTTGAGAGCCAATAACACCAGGGTTTCTGCTGATGTGATGAACTGTGAGATCCGAGCTTCAGGCTTGAGCAGTTTCTAGAACTTAAAGATTGTGTTATGTGGCAGAACAGACATCGCTAGTGGCCTTGTTTGAGGATCATAGAAACATAGAAACATAGAAGATAGGAGCAGGAGTAGGCCATTCGGCCCCTCGAGCCTGCTCCGCCATTCAATGAGATCATGGCTGATCATCCAAACTCAGTACCCTGTCCCTGCTTTCTCCCCATATCCCTTGATCCCTTTAGCCTTAAGAAATATATCTAACTCCTTCTTGAATATATTTAATGAATTGGCCTCTACTGCCTTCTGTGGTAGAGAATTCCACAGGTTCACCACTCTCTGGGTGAAGAAATTCCTCATTTCTGACCTAAATGGCTTACCCCTTATCCTTAGACTGTGACCCCTGGTTCTGGACTCCCCCGCCATCGGGAACATCCTTCCTGCATCTAGTCTGTCCAGTCCTGTCAGAATTTTATAAGTTTAAATGAGATCCCCTCTCATTCTTTTAAACTCCAGCGAGTATAAGCCCAATCGGCCCAATCTCTCCTCATACGTCATTCCTGCCATCCCAGGTATCAGCCTGGTGAATCTTCGCTGAACTCCTTCTGTAAAGTCCGCGCCTCAATAATACACGGACTTCGGGAGAACAGTTTAACAGGTACTTTACTGAACAGGAGGGCAACGTCAGACTGAAATACAGAAGCCTGCTAGGGCCTTTTATACAGGAGTGGTCACTGCCGGTACTGCAGTCTAAAACCAGTTCTTCCCTTAAAGGTACATACACAACAATTCCTCCCCTTTTAGATAAACAGTACATAACATTCATTTAACAACTAAATAATAACTAATTACAACTTTCTGGATATTATATACATCAACTGAAATAATCATTTATAAGTTCAGTCTTTGAGGAGGCTTCCTGATCCTGACTGGATAGCGCCTTTCTCGAGTATCCTGTTCTTGCGGCGGAGTTGATTCTGGTTCATTGTCATTGGTTGGTTCGTCAGCTTCCAATACCACTGCTTCTGAGGTAGACGCAATCTGTACTTCAGGTTGACTACCAGGTGCACCTTCTCGTGGTACGGGTTTGGCTTGTTCCTGTGACTCTAGAATCTGGTCAGCATGGCGCCTCACAATGCTCTCTCCAACGTCCACTGTGTACATTAGTGGTCCCTGCTGTGTGCATATCGTTCCTGGCTGCCATTTTTCTGTTCGGTAGTCGCGGGCCAAGACTGGTTGCCCTATCTTGAAGCTCCGGGTTGGCTTCTCATTTATGTGCTGGAATTGCTTATCCTCAACATCTCGTCTTATGTTTGGTTTGAGCAAATCCAGGCGACATCTTAGCCTTCGGTTGAAGAAAAGTACGGCTGGAGCTTGGTTGGTTACTGCATGTGTCGCATTCCGGTAAGCAAACAAGAAACTATCCACCTTGTGTTGTAGTGGTATGTCGTCATTATACATTGCCTTTATGGCCTTTTTAAAGGTCTGAACAAACCTCTCAGCCAATCCATTTGTGGCTGAATGATATGGGGCAGATGTGTAATGTTTCACCCCATTATTCTTCAGGAACCTCCGGAAATCCTCAGACACAAACTGTGGCCCATTGTCAGAGCAAATCTGTTCTGGCAACCCATTCCTGGCGAAGATGGTCCTTAGGACTGCAATAGTTTTCTCCGTGGTGGTGGAGGACATTTTAATGACCTCTGGCCATTTCGAATGGGCGTCCACAGCGATTAGAAACATTGAGTCCATAAATGGACCAGCAAAATCAATGTGTACCCGTTGCCATGGAGATGAGGGCCACTCCCATGGATGTAGCGGGGCCTGTGGTGGAGCGTTTTGGACCTTCTGGCACCCTGTGCATCTCTTGGTCATATCCTCGATTTCTTTATCGATTCCCGGCCACCACACAAACGCCCTGGCTAGGCTCTTCATTTTTACCCCTCCCAGATGACCCTCATGAAGCTCATTGAGCACTCTATCTCTCAACTTGGGTGGAATTACCACTCGGGATCCACACATCAAGGTTCCCCGGCACACTGACAGCTGTTCTCTCCTTGGCGAGAATGCTGGCAACAGTGAGTCGCCATGTGCTGGCCATCCCTTCACCGTCAAATCATAGACCCGAAAGAGTGTCGGGTCATTTCGGGTTTCCTTCTCTATACTCGAGTTTGTAACAGGCAAACATTCGACTATGGTCACATGGAATATCTCAACAGGGTCCACTGCAGGTGCTTCTTCTACCATAGGCAACGGTAGGCATGACAGCCCATCAGCGTTTCCATGCTGTTTCGTACCCTTGTACTCTATGTCGTACTGATGTGCCCCTAGAAAAAGTGACCATCTTTGCAGCCGTTGCGCCGTCATCACCGGAACGCCCTTCTTTGGGTTAAAAATGGAGACCAGGGGCTGATGATCAGTCAGTAGGGTGAATTTCTGCCCGTGCAGATAGTGATTGAACTTCTTCACCCACCACACCAGGCTGAGGGCCTCCCTGTCAATCTGGGCGTAGTTACGCTCGGCTGAGGTTAGCGAGCGTGACGCAAAGGCTATTGGCCTCTCTGAACCGTCACGGAATTTGTGTGACAGTACCGCTCCAATGCCATACGGTGACGCATCACATGCCAACCGAATCGGTAGTGTTGGGTTGTAGTGGGCCAATACTTCTTTTGAAGTGATTAGGCATTTACATTCCTGAAAGGCACGCTTACACTCATCACTCCATATCCATGTCACTCCAGTTTGCAGCAGGGAGTTCAGTGGGTGCAGAATTGTAGATAAATTCGGCAAGAACTTATGGTAGTAGTTCACCAACCCGAGGAACGACCTCAGTTGCGACACATTTTCCGGTGCTGGAGCCTTGACTACAGCCTCAATCTTGTCCGGCAACTTATGCAACCCTTCCTCATCAATCATGTGGCCACAATACGAGATTTGTCTCCTGAAGAACTCGCATTTGGGGCGGTTGGCTCGTAGCCCATATTCCTGTAATCTCGTGAGCACCTGCTCCAGGTTGGCAAGGTGTTAACTGTCATTTTCGCTCGTAACCAGGATGTCGTCCAAATAACACTGGGTCCCCGGGATCCCTTGCAGGACTTGTTCCATCGCCCTCTGCCAAATAGCCGGGGCTGATGCTACCCCGAATACCAGTCGATTGTACTGGTAAAGGCCTTTGTGAGTGTTTATCGTGAGGTATTTTCTAGATGATTCTTCCACCTCCATTTGTAGATACGCTTGGGCCAGATCAATCTTTGTAAAACGTTTCCCTCCAGATAGTGAGGTGAAAATATCTTCTATCCGCGGAAGTGGATACTGTACTGTGTGCAGGACTGGATTCACAGTCACCTTGAAGTCCCCACAGATGCGAACCTTCTTTGGCTCCCCAGGCGCGCTGCTCAATGCTTTCTTCATTACAGGAACGATGGGTGTGGCCCACTCGCTCCAGTCCACCTTGGACAGCACACCCGAACACTCCAGACTCTCCAGTTCAGCTTCAACGGCTGGGTGGATCGCGTATGGCACCGGTCTGGCCTTAAAAAAATTTGGGTTTGCGTTATCTTCAATCTTTATGGTTGCCTTTACTCCTTTTAGAGTCCCAAGTCCTTGTTGGATCACCTCTTCCGCGTCAGATAGAATTTGTGACAGACGTCCAGGTGCGACGTCATCATCCTTTTTGTCAGTCACAGTTAGCGCCTGAATGGAATGCCAATCCAATTGTATTTTCGGATCCATTCACGTCCCAATAATGGTGGTCCTCCATCTCGTAGTATAAAGATATATAGTTTCTGTGTTTCCTTGCCGTTATATTTAACTGGCACCCTTATTTTTCCTCTGGGGTAGACTTTTTGCCCTGTGTATGTCTTCAATACAATGGACGTGTTCTTTAAGGGTATGTGTGAGAATAGCCGCTCATAGTCTCGTCGATTCATGACAGTTAGGGCTGATCCTGTGTCCAATTCCATCTTTACTGGGGACCCTGCTATCGTGATGGTGACCCAAATGGTTCGGTGATCCTCCTTTGCGATGACGTTGTGTAACTTTAGACAACTTAGTCTCCTGCTCCCAGAGTCCTTATCACTCTCCTGATCTTCCGAACTACTGTCTGTCAGTTTCTTTACTTTCCTGTACTGTTCCTTAGTAGTTCTTGTCATGTTGGTTTTCTTTCCCGACCTGCAGACTCTTGCTATATGTCCCATTTTTCCGCATTGCCTGCATACTTTGTCCTTAAACCAGCAGTTCTTCTGCTCAGGGGTTGTTCTGCCGCAGCGATAGCACTTTTCTGCTCCATACGCCATTTCGTTAGCGCTGTATTCTTGTGGTTTCTGTTGTATTTCCACAGCTCCCCATGCTGCTGCTTCGTAGGATACTGCCACGCTGAAAGCCTGTTCTAGCGTCAGGTCCTTTTTCGAAAGTAGCCGTTTCTGGGTTCCTTCACTCTGGAGCCCGCAGACAAACTCATCCCGTAAGGTGTCTGCCAGTCCTGCTCCGAACTGGCAGTGCTTCGATAACTTGCGTAGTTCCGTAAGGTAGTCAGCATTGCTCTCATCTTTGTGCTGGTTTCTTTTATGGAACTTGAATCTTTCTGCTATCAGCAGCGGTGGAGGGTTTAGGTGTTCCTGTAAGATATTAACAATCTCCTCAAAACTTTTCTCCATTGGTTTAGCTGGGGTAATTAAATTCCGCAATAGGCCGTACGTACTCGCGCCCATCAAATTCAATAATACCGACGCCCTCTTTCCATCGGCCACCTCATTTGCCTTGCAGTACACTTCAATTCTTTTCACATATGTGGGCCAGTCTTCTACCTCGTTGTCGAAAACAGTGATACTGCCACTATTCAGCATCTTGGGTGATTTAAAATGGCGCCTCCCGCGCTTTTTCTTCTTCCCCAATGGAATAAAATGGCGCCTCCCGCGCTTTTCCTTCTTCCCCAACAGGATAAAATGGCGCCTCCCGCGCTTTTCCTTCTTCCCCTTGCTGCCATGCTGCTCCTAGCATTCTACAGGGTAATGGCGGTGACCCGCGGCTTTGGCGCGTCTCGCTTTCCTTCCCCCCGTTTATTTTCTCTCCGCTGCCCTGTTCCTGAGCACCGACCGCGCCCTGTGCGCTCCACCCTCTCTCTCTCTCTCTTGTTTCCTTTTCCCGGCGACACTGCGCGGCCCGTTTTGTAGAGCCGCTCGATCGAGCTTGAGCCGGCCGTATTCCGGAAGGGTCAGCGCACTACCTGCTACCAGCATGATTTGCTGGAACACCTTAACTGGGGAGCCAAGCACAGCTCTCCACAGTCTCTCCCGCAATTCTCCGAACACCGATGAATTCTTTGGGCGGTTGCCCGCGGTCGACGCCCGTTGCTCAGACTACGACCTCCAAGAAACCTCCTCTCAGGACGAGATCCCCGTGAGATGATGCCACACTGCAGGTGAGTTCGAACTTACTCGTCGCCACTGTAAAGTCCACGCCTCAATAATACACGGACTTCGGGAGAACAGTTTAACAGGTACTTTACTGAACAGGAGGGCAACGTCAGACTGAAATACAGAAGCCTGCTAGGGCCTTTTATACAGGGGTGGTCACTGCCGGTACTGCAGTCTAAAACCAGTTCTTCCCTTAAAGGTACATACACAACACCTTCCATGGCAAGAACATCCTTCCTCAGATAAGGCGACCAAAACTGCACACAAAACTCAAGATGTGGTCTCACCAAGGCCCTGTACAACTGCAGCAAGACATCCTTGTTCCTGATGAGATGAATTTCCTTGATCAAACTTCATCTTATCACCCCAGACCTGCAGCTGAGGGGAAGTGGCCTATTCCAAGCCTCTGATACCACTCGGAGCCATTACTTCAGATGACGTGCAACAGTGAATAATGGGAAGGAAGCATCCCTCTCATCTACCTTCCCCCCTCCCCATGGGGAGGTACTTGGCCTCTGCCTGGAAGCTCCCCTTAGCACAATGTTTGAGATTAGAAGGTCGGCAGAGTGGTAGAAATCAAACTTGTGTCCCACAGCTGACCAGCCCTGGTGCTCCTGCCCCTCTCCTATAACCTACAGTGTTCCAGTTATTACTGCAGAGCCCTTCCAGTCAGCTTCGCTGCCATTAGGAGACCGAACGCAGATTGGGTGACCGCTTTGCGGAACACCTCCGTTCAGTCCGTAAGGATGACCCCGAGCTTCCGGTCGCCTGTCATTTCAATTCACCGCTCCATTCCCACTCAGACCTCACCGTCCGCGGCCTCTTGCATTGTTCCACGGAAGCTCAACGTAAACTCGAGGAACAGCACCTCATCTTCCGATTACGCACTTTACAGCCTTCCGGACTCAATATCGAGTTCAACAATTTCAGATCATAACCTCAGCCCCTATTATATTTTTATATATTTTTTATCCACACCTTTGGTTTGTGCCTTTTCCTTTTTTTCTCTCCCACAGGGCAGCTGTCTGTCATTCTGCCAGCACATTTCACACTTCATCTAGAGCCATCTTTTGTCTCTTTACCTGTCCTTTTACCATCTCGTCTCGCCTTGAATATCTCTTAATGTCTCTTCACCTCTCGCAGAACTTCCCTTTTGTTCTTTCATCCCCTCCCCCATTTCCCAGGCCCCAAACCGGCCTTTTAACCTGTTTCATTTCCTGCCTTTTCTTTCTCAGTTCTGTAGAAGGGTTTCGCCCCGAAACATTGACTCTATTTCTCTCTCCACGGATGTTGCCTGGCCTGCTGAGTTTTTCCAGCGTTTTCTGTTGTTATTTCGCTGCCATTATGGCCTCCCCAAATTTTGCTTGGTGGCTGACAGGAGAAGAGGAGGCAGCTGGACGGGTAAACGATGCATTGTGCCTAGTCAGGATAATCATCTCAGTACACAGAAAATGTTAGGGCTGCGCGTGTTCCCAATAGTTCCAGCAATATACTAAGCAGGAAGATTTGCTACGGATCAGTCAGCAGAAGCTGAAGGGCTGAGAACGTGAAGCTCGGCTTTCCTCTGAAGTCGACTCTTATTTACCAGTCATTTTATCCACAATTGACCAGTTACATCCATAAGCTAAAGGGGATTAGTAATACAATGTTTTAATGAGAGCTGTGAATCAACACCTTGTGAAGTTTTGGAGAGGGATGCGAATTCTAAATCAGCCCATTCTCCGAATTGGTTTATGCATGAGAGGCTTTCTGCAGGGACAATGGAAGAGAAAAAAACAATTTCATTCC
Organism: Somniosus microcephalus; assembly: GCF_052327205.1. NCBI lineage: Eukaryota > Metazoa > Chordata > Chondrichthyes > Squaliformes > Somniosidae > Somniosus > Somniosus microcephalus. The sequence continues at coordinate 25,524,400 of NC_141002.1, read as the reverse complement.
TTACTGCTGCTGACAACTCGATCAGTGAAAGTTTAAGCCAACTACTTTGAAGGCTGCGGCTGAGCAGACATCACTTTTCCAGTCACTGGGGAATTTGTTCAGCTGTCACTTCCAGTGGTTTCATAATCCTGATCGATGCCGAGCTTTACCCACAACGGAGCCTTACTGCCCTCATTATGAAGTGAGTGGAGCAGCTACGAGACGTTAGCTCTGCCTAATATCCGAGCCACCGCTTCGTACCGTGTTAGACCAGATTGTCAGGCCAGAGACTTGCAACCAAAGGTTTAAGAAGGGGAGAAGCCCAGGGGAAAGGAAAGAGATGGAGGGTGAGGAAGGAACAGAACAGATGAAATAAAAAGGAAGCTTTATTTATGGCCTAGACCTCGCCAATCAGGCCCCAAACTCTACCCAATCAGCCAGGCCCCAGGCACAAATCTTCGACCAGACTCAAACCCCAGATTCCCAGTCTGACCCCAAATTCCAGGCAGCCAGGCCAAAGACCCAGACCTGAAGCTAGTTGGGCCCTAACCCCAAAGTATATAAACATTTCCAATTTTTGTGGTTATGGAGTATTCATACATTATAATGGCCCAGAAATTCGTGTCGGGGGGCTTCCCGCTGGTGCAAGCCCCCGACCTACACTTACCTAGCGCGCCGGCAGTTGAGGCCTGGGCCTGCGTGGATTTCCTGTCTGTGGCCCGGTCCAGCTCCCGGCGCGCTGTGCTTGCGTGACCCAGGGGCGTACTTAGTGCGATGCGTCGGCTGGGATCACGTGAGCCACGGGCAACCAATCGGAGGAGGGAAAAGTCCATTCATGAGTTTGACAGAAAGAACTGTCAAACTCATGAAAACTCCGGGCGCCCAAAACAGTACTTAACCTTAAAATAAATTTGAAAAAACATCACACTATTTAAATCAACTATAAATAACATTAAATAACTATTTTAAACAATAATTTAAATTTTTGAAAAAATAATTTTATAAAAAATCAGGGCTAAAAATACACTTACCTTACTTTAAAGTATTTAAAAATAATAAACCTGTGGAAAAAATGTTCTAATTTTAATTAATTGACCACTTACCTTTTAAAATGAAGTCCTTACGCCTGGTTTTTTAATGTGCAAAAAGTAGAGGCCTTCACGCACGGGCAAACCTGTAAAAAGAAAGGAAGTTCAACGCGCACGCGCAGACTCCTGCGTGCACACGTTCGACCTCTGAACCCCTTGGTTCAGAGGATCGGAAATGCCGGTTTCCCGCGCATGCGTAGTGCATGCAAGAAACCGGCACATCCATCGGATCCACGTGTGAGTACTCCGTGCTTACTCACGCGTTGGGACCCGAATTTCTGGGCCAATATGAATTTAGTAGTCCATTTCTTTGGTAATATACATGGTAGCTTTATTTCCCCAGTAATCACAGAATCACAGAAACCCCACAATGCAGATAGAGGCCATTTCGGCCCATCGAGCCTGCACCGACACATATCCCACCCGATCCCCGTAACCCCTACACCAACACATATCCCACCCTATCCCCGTAACCCCACGAATTTAATCCCCCTAACACTAAGGGTCAATTTATCATAGCCAATCAACCTAACCCGCACATCTTTGGACTGTGGGAGAAAACCGGAGCACCCGGAGGAAACCCACGCAAACACAGGGAGAATGTGCAAACTCCACACAGACAGTCACCCGAGGCTGGATTCGTACTTGTCACATAATGCTATTATTCTTCATAATAATTTCAGCCATGCTGCATGCCCAGCCTGGAGCCTTGCTTGACGGGAGCACGGATTGCAGATGGGTCCCTTAGCATTACAGGGCCAATTTGGCAGTCTATGCACCTATTGAGGGAATCTCTGTGCTGGAAGTACAGCATTTGTCTTTAAATGTTGTCAAAACCCATTGTACCATTTACACCATGCTCATTGTAACTTCCCAATGTTATGTGGCGTAAGAATTTAAGGAAGCATGGAATGAGAAGAGTAGTTCGGCCCATCAAACTGTTTCTTTCCACTGATCACGTGAATACTTCCCTACTATGGATGCTAACCCACTTACATACATGCCAACCTAGAAAACTAATAATAGCTGACAGCTACAGTAGCCCAGTTTATGTATGCCATAGCCATTTCTCTACTTTCTATTGTAAGTTCTTTTTGCCTGCTGCCCTGGAACTGAGTTCCTTGTTCAGCAATCACTCCTCCAATTCTTGCTCTACTGTCTCATACCTCAATCTACTCACTACTGCTCACTCACTGTTGACTTCCTCTCCTCACCCAAGGATTGAGTCCTGCCTGGATGGGCACATCACCTTCCATTTGCTCTGCTCCGTTCATCTTCAGCCACACCCACCACAACTCTGGTCATTGGCTTATCCAAAGCAGTAACCCATATTGTTTTATCATCCTATCTCTGTGCAAAACCCAGATATCTCCCCCTCTGGGAATAATTCACAATCACCTTCCTGTTCCCCCCTCTTCTGCCCTACCTCTTGCAACCACCTCTCCTACTACACATCAACTATGCATTGCCCTTCATACATCTGCTCCATTACAAATAAGACTCTCGCCATCCGTGATCACATCCTAGATGAGTCAATCAATATCCTGGGCCTTACCAAATCTAGTTTGCAGGGGGTGACTCTTCACCCTTTATCAACATAAGAACATAAGAAATAGGAGCAGGAGTAGGCCATTCGGCCCCTCGAGCCTGCTCCGCCATTCAATAAGATCATGGCTGATCGGATCTTGGTCTCAACTCCACTTTCCTACCTGTTCCCCATAACCCTTGACTCCCCTGTAGCTCAAATATCTGTCTATCTCAGCCTTGAATATATTCAATAACTCAGCCTCCACAGCTCTCTGGGGTAGAGAATTCCAAAGATTCACGACCCTCTGAGAGAAGAAATTCCTCCTCATCTCCGTCTTAAATGGGTGACCCCTTATTCTGAAACTATGCCCCCTAGTTCTAGATTCCCCCACGAGGGGAAACATCCTCTCCGCATCTACCCTGTCAAGCCCCCTCTGAATCTTATATGTTTCAATAAGATCACCTCTCATTCTTCTAAACGCCAATGAGTATCGACCCAACCTGCTCAACCTTTCATCATAAGACAATATCACCTGGTGGTTCATTCCACCATGTCACTCACCAAAGTGATCATGACAGTGGCGTGATTCTGATTACCAGGTCCCATCTTGACCAGTCACCTTATTCAAATCAAATCAAATCAAATCAACTTTTATTGTCATTGTTAGTGCACAAGTGCAGTACAACGAAATGTAGGCTTGCGGCTCCCGAGAGTGTACATTTAGATTAAGACATTTAAACATTCAACATACATTTGGCTTGTAATACATTAACATAAACATAACCATAATAAAGTGCATTGGCAGATGTGCAGGCTTTAGAGTTTATTTGTGGAGTTCAGTAGGATGACAGCCCTGGGAAAGAAGCTGTTCCTAAATCTGGTCGTACGGGTGCGAATGCATCTGTAGCGTCTCCCAGATGGCAGGAGGGCGAACAGACTGTGGCTGGGGTGGGTAGGGTCTTTGATGATGGACCGTGACCTCCGTAAACAGCGTTTCTGGTATATGTGCTCTATGGTCGGTAGCCGGGTGCCGGTAATGCGTTGGGCAGTTTTGACTACCCGCTGCAGGGCTTTCCGGTCATAGTAGCTACAGCTGCCATACCATACCAACCTTCTCTTCCTTTCAGTACCTCACTCTCTACCACCTCTCCCATTTCTCATTCTAGTCTACTGCCCTCCATTGTCTCCCAAACTCCCTGTTCCCCTAGTATTATTCTCCCCTTTATACCCTTAAAGCAGAGCACTGCAGACCAGAGCATATCTGGTACATGACCACCCCCAGGTTGTTCTCCACCAGATCTAAAGCAATATTTCCCTTTCTTCATCCAAATCCTCCCACTGCTCCAGGGATAATCCTGGAGAATACCACTCTCCTGTTTGCTCTCCACCATTAATATATTAAAAATCTGGCACATAGCAGGTGCTTCCTGTAAGTGCCACACTTACTCTCCCCATCGTACTTTATTATGAAACATTGTGGGCGAATTCCCGGGGGTGTTTCCCCGCTCACCTGCTGTGACCTCAACAGACGAGCCGCGGAAACCCTGAGAAAATGGTGCAAGCTCATTGCGCCCCTTGAATCGCTGTAGACAACATGGGGTCTCCCTGTATTCTATAAAATTCCTCTTTCTCAAACAACGCTCTAATTCTCTTTTAAAAGCATTTATGGGCTCTCGTGGCAGAGAATTCCGCATTCACATCACCCTGTTTGTAAATAAGTGTTTTCTATCCTCTTGAGATTGTTCTTCTTGAGATTGCCTTCAACTCATGCCCTCTTGGTAATGTCTTGCCAGCCAATGGAAACAACCCATCATCATTTAACTTTTCATGACCCTTCATCACTTTGAAGACCGCTATCAGGTCAACCCTTAACTTTCTCAGCTCTACTGAAAAACAGCTCTCGTGTCTCTTCATAACTACAACCCTTCATCCCTGGTAACATCCACGTTTGCCTACATAATAGTGACTAGGCTTCAAAAGTAATTCATTGGCTGTGAAACGCTTTGGATGTCCTGAGAATGTGAAAGGTGCTGTATAAATGCAAGTTCTTTCTTCCTTTTTTGAATCTATGCTGTACCTTTTCCATTGCTTTTATATCCTTCCTATAATTTGGTGACCAAAACTGTATACGATACTCCAAACTCAACCTTGACTAAGGCTTTGTACAAGTTCAGCATTACTTTCTTACCTTCGTTTTCCAACATTTAACATTAACCGCAACTGTTTAATGGAATCATTTACTTTTAAACTCAAATAATTCATGAGACTTAAGGATCAATGTTTGTATTGCAAATTATCCTACTCTGTGGGACCTCAAGAAATACTCCTGAACATATTTCTTGCTGTTTCCTGAAATGTTACTCTTAAATACTGAAAAGGTTTTGAGGACATGCTCTTTGGTGTCAAACCTTTGCACATTCATCATACTTATCCTTTTCACTTCGTGGAGGTCATTGCAGTCCAAATGGAATTTTTTTTACCAAAGTTCTGAGAGTCAATACAAATATTAAAACCAAGTATATATGGGGACATTTTCCTTTTCAGCGCTCCCAGAACAGACTGGGAGTGCATATCAGGAAATTACATGATTTTCCAACCATTAATTTTAATGGATGGAAGACCGCAGGATAAGTGCACAATTTCCTGATATGCAGCCTTCGTGTGTGTTGAGGGTGCCAAAGCAGATCTCTTATCCGACCATGATGGCCTAATAGTTAAAAGCACTACCTGTTGTAACACTAAACCAAGCAGACCAAAACATTCCAGGTTCGATTCCACATCAACTTTGCTGATCTCAGCTAGAGCAGCAATTGGGGATCCACCATTAGCCTCCGTTTTGCTGGACTAGAGGAACAATCAACCGTGGTCCTGCTTCGGATCTTTGTCCAGTGACCCTACTGGAAAGTGTGTACGCATGGGTATTGGATGACCACAGAATTGGACTCAGCTGTGATTACTCTCCCTCCTGCATTGGGAGCCCGCCTACACCCTTCCTACTCAAACATGAAGGATGGGCACCTGGATGAGGTATCAGAGGACCACAACTGCCCATGGTATTGTATCCTGGCAAGTCAATGCCTTCAGAAGACAGAAGAAAATTAAAGTTTCCATTCAGCAAGTTTGTTCGTGTTAGAAACAGTCAGTGAGTGTTATACTGCACTTCTGACATTGTTGGCCATTGTCATACAATTGCCACAGGCACATAGCTTTCACACCAATGCCATCTTCTAGGCTGACATTCAAGTGGAAAGCACTTTACTGGTAACACGTCAAGTAGACTGAGGGAATTAACAAGGACAAATTCAGTGAATCCAACTGGGATCCTGATCAAGGTGTTGCTGAATACTAACACCAATTGAATTAATCTAGTAAATACTTTAATCCTGGAATTTTCCAGGCAGCAGTAATTGGCATTATTATCTTTGTTCTTGTTTGACAGGGCTAATGTTGGCAACCTTTGTCCACTGCAGCTGAGTAGAATTCTTCATGGATCAGGTTTTCTTTCTTTTCTAATTGGCTTTAAAGTCAATTTTGTCTTTGCCAAAAATAACCACTAGCTCCTTGCATTGCACAAATTCAAAATCTTTATCCTCATCCCTCCATGGCCTCAGCCCACGCTCCCTCTGCAACCTCCTCCAACCCTATGTTCCAACCTGAACCTTGCAGTCTTCTGACTCTGGGTCCTTGTGCACTCTTCTCTCCCGATATTCCTTGCTGGATAGAAGTGATTTGAACTCTTAGGTCCTAACCTCTGTGAATTCCTCTTTGCCTTGCTACTTCCTTGTCAGCGGTGGCTCAGTGGGTCGCACTCTTGCCTCTGAGTCAGGTTGTGGGTTCATAGTCCCACTGCAGGGACTCGAGCACAAAAATCCAGGCTTACAATCCAGTGCAGTACTGAGGGAGCCCTGCACTGTTGAAGGTGCCGTCTTTCAGATGAGATGTTAAACCAAGTTTGCTCTCTCAGGTGGATGTAAAAGATCCCATGGCACTATTTTGAACAGGAGCAGGGGAGTTATCCCCAGTGTCCTGGCCAATATTTACCCCTCAATCAACATCACTAAAACAGAAATAACAACAGAAAACGCTGGAAAAACTCAGCAAGCCAGGGCAGCATCCGTGGAGAGAGAAACAGAGTTAACGTTTCAGGTCGAGAACCTTTCGTCAGAACTGGAAAAAAGCAGGAAAAGGAATAGATTTTAAAGCAAGTTAGGGGCTGGGAAAAGGGGGAGGGGATGAAAGAACAAAAGGGAAGGTCAGTGATGGGATAGAAAGCAGGAGAGATTAAGAGACATTGAGAGGCATTAAGAGATATTCAAGGCAAGACGAGGTGGTAATGGGGCAGGTTAAGGAACATAGGATGGCTCTAGATGAAGTGTGATTTGCGCTGGCAGAATGGAGGACAGCTGCCCTGTGGGAGAGAAGAAAAAAGGCCAAACAAAAGTGTGGATAAAAAAATATATATATATGTGATAGGCGCCAAGGTTATGATCTGAAATTGTTGAACTCTATGTTGAGTCCAGAGGGCGGTAAAGTGCCTAATCAAAAGATGAGGTGCTGTTCCTCGAGCTTACGCTGAGCTTCTGTGGAACAATGCAAGAGGCCGAGGACGGTGAGGTCTGAGTGGGAGTGGAGCGGTGAATTAAAGTGACAGGTCACCGGAAGCTCAGGGTCCCCCTTATGGACTGAACGGAGGTGTTCCGCAAGGCGGTCACCCAATCTGCGTTTGGTCTCCCCAATGTAGAGGAGACCACTAAAACAGATGTTTGTGGGAGTTTGCTGTGCGCAAATTGGCTGCCAAATTTCCTACATTACAACAGTGACTACACTTCAAAAGTACTTAATTGGCTGTAAAGCGCGTTGGGTCATCCTGAGGTCGTGAAAGGCACGATTTAAATGCAAGTCCTTTCTTGCCTTTCAAAGCCTGAAAGCTTATCTTTTCAACTGCGCAAGTGGTGATCTGTCCTAATTGCCTGACTGTTGCTTGGTATATTCTCTTCTTTGTGAAGCACCCTGGGAAATGTTATTGTAAAACAAGCACTATACAAATTCAAGTTGTTGTTGTTAGGGTAAAATCATTCAGTTCTAATCATTTACTTAGGGTAGAATTGGGATATATTCTACAACTTTCAAAATCTTTAGCATGGGATTTGGTTTCAGTGACTCTAGCACTCCACTGAAGAGGATGAACAAAAGCACGCAATGATAGGTGACTACCCAACTTTCATTAGTATAAGCGGGATATCATCCCAGGCAGTTTTACCTAGGAATGTCAAAGGAGCACGAGTCTTGGGAAACTCAAACTAAGCTGAAAAGCAGTGATGGAGATTTGCCATCCACTCAGCCAGGATCTGGAGACCACATTTCCCAGCTGCATGACACGACAAAATGGCTGTGACACTCACTATGGCCTTCAACTTCTATCTCTCGGGGTTCTGCAGCAGTCAGTTTGCTGCATGTAAACCCATCAAAGAGATGACGCTGTCTTATTCTGCAGGGCCCATGCTTTAGCACTTGCCAACAGAGTCCGCAGGCTAGGTGAGCATAGTTCTACAGAACTGCTGGCTTGCGCAGAGTTCAAGGAATCAGTGGTTGCAAGCATGTGGTCATTCAAGCCCCTGTCCATAATTCAGTTCCTTCAATAAAGATAGAACTTGCATTTATATATTCATCAACCTAAAGGGCTTCCAAACCATAAATATTCAGTTGGTCTGCATCTAGCAACACAGAATAATGCAAGCAAATAACCTTTTTTTTCTCAGCAGGTCCCATGATGCCTTCAAATTAAGGCAATCGTTTGCACCCCCATTATTTGAAGAGGAAGGGAAAACAGATGGTTGCTTGCTGGGAGGCACCGGACACATGGCACCTTTATGCCAACAAAGCAGGAGGAGCACTGGTACAATGAAGCCCATGTTTCGACAAAGACACTGACACCACTGCCATCCTCAAACAGGCACTGTGTGCTGCCATTCGTCCCTCGGAACTCAATCACACAAATGACATGAACGGTGGTATGAAAATATGCAAGAAGCACCTGACTAGACGCACCATTACAATGCTGAACCTACTATCACAATGTTGAACACAATGGCCTAGAAATTCGGTATAGCCGCGTTTGGGGCGCTAGTCCTGGCAATGCGCAAAGTTTAGCGCCAGGCGCAATTTAGCGCCACCTAACGCGATATTGGGTTGCAGCGCCCTTAAAGGTGATTGCGGCGCTAAATCAGGCGCTGCACGCTACTCTTAAGGCGCTAACCCGGCGGCGCAACCCAATTTCATGGCGGCGGGGCGCAGCGAGGGTGCTGCCAATAATCACTTTCCCTGAGACACACTGGCGCCAGCCAGCTCTTAAAGGGGCAGGTCAATTGGCATCACCAGACACACTCACTGCCTTGTAGGCCTTCAAAGCGGTGGGAGCCTACCTGTGGCGCGCCAGCCTAGCAAGACATGGAAAGGGTGAGGCAGAGGGCGGAACGCCTCACTGATTGGGCATTGGATGCTTTGGTTGGCGCAGTGGAATCAAGGCCAAGGAAGATGGTCGGAATGTGATTTATGTTTTGGACAGTCTCCCGGGTGTGAGTGTCAGTGTATTAGTTTTGCTTTCTGTTGCCATAGCTTTCTCATGTTTGAAGGAACCACATTTTGGCCTAGAAATTCAGTTTTGCCAGTTTTGGGGCGCTAACGTTAGCGCCCACCCGACTTTAGCGCCCGCCCCAAAGTTGCGCCCCCTTCGCCGAAATTCAGTTGCTTCGCCCTAAGAGGTTGCTGGAGCGTTAAAAGAGGCGTTACACGACTATCTTTAGGCGCTAAGCCGGCGGTGCAGAGGGATAGTGCCGAGGCGGGGCGCAGCGCGGGTGCGGTCATTTTTTGATTGACAGCAGACCCCGTGGCGCCGGCCAGCTCTTAAAGGGGGAAGGGACGATTTGGTCTGCTGCCACGCCCTGCACACTGCAGCTATCAAACTAGGCCTCAACACTGCTGCTGAGCCCAAGGAGCCATGGCAACGCATGAGAAGGCCCGTGAGCGTGCCCTGCGCTTCTCAGAGCGTGATCTGGATATCATGCTGACAGCATTGGAGAAGAGGCGCAGGATCTTGTTCCCAGACACTGGCAGGAATCCCACCCACCGCGTCTACACCAAAGCCTGGAGGGAGATCACCACCAGGGTGTCGTCCTACGGCGATGCCCCCAGGGACAAGGTGCAATGTCGGAAGAAATACAATGACCTGACCAGGATTGTCAGGGTGAGTATCCTTTCCACTCTCCTCCTCATTCTTGCATGTACACCTGACATGATGGGCAAAGGGACCTGAAAGGCCTAATGGGCAGCCCTCAGCCAGCAGCTTTGGGACAGTCATGAGCATCAATTGCACATTCTGCACTTTACACACTGGCCAAGCTATTCCACCATGGGAGGCAGCGCACACTAGATCAGGGCTACACTCTGGCCAAGCTATTCCACCATGGGAGGCAGTGCACACTACGTCACGGCTACACACCGTACTTAGAGCCCGTCCTTTCTCTTGCAGGCTAAACTTGCGAATAATCGCAAGCGCCGCGACATCACCGGGGGAGGCCGCGCCAAGTTCCAGAAGCTCACTCCCCTGGAGGAGCGCGTGAGTGGCCTCATGGGAGGCCGCGTGATTGTGCCCAGAGCGTGCGGAGAAGCCGACCCTCCGCTGCCCGGCAGTGGTAAGGACCTCGCCTTTTGGCCCTCTCTCGTCGCACTTGCGCATCCGAGCTACCTCCTTTGCCACTGTGCCACCAATGCGCTGAATGCCACCAATCATGACTCCCTCGCTGACGCCCTCTCCTCACTCTGAAGCTACTCTTGTGCCTTCCTGCTTTCAGCTGGTGACGAAGAGCTCCCTGAAGCTGCCAGTGACAGCCCCTCCGAACAGGAGGAGGCGGAGGAGGAAGAGGAGGAAGAGCAACCCAGACCATCAGGGGAGGACTCAGGTCCCGCAGCAGAGGGCGAAGTGTTGGACACGTCTTCCCTGGACGAGAGCCTGGAGCAACTTTCGGAGGGGAGTGCAGCTGCTGGGACCAGTGGCGTCCAGCCACCCAGGAGGGCTGCGGGTGGGCCGCGGCCTTCCCCCCAGAGGGGGGAAGGATCAGAGGGGAGTGCAGTTGCTGCGGACATTCGGCGCCAGCAACGTGCCAAGGGTCGCCTAGCTCGGACCCCTGCTCCCCAGCGGGAGAGTCCCGCCTCCTGTCCGGCCACCTTCACCTCGGAGGAGGCGCGCCAGCTGGACAAAATGGCCGAGGATTCGGACCGCCGCCACACAGAGCTCATGCAGGTGGTGGGATGGATGCCTGAGGCCATCGAGTCGCTGGCGACCAGTGTGCGGGAGTTTGGGGCATCAAATGCCGAGAGTGGCCGGATGATGATGGAGGTAGTGGAATGGATGCCTCCGGCGATGGAGTCGCTGGCTGATGCCGTCAATTCAGTGGCGGATGTGATGCGGGCGCAGACCAGGGCAACAGGGGCACTCACTGCTGCCACACGCGCTGCCTCAGCCAGGCATCGCCAGGACACCCGCCGTGCTGCAGCAGCACAGCGATCCGCCCTTTGGCTGATTGGTGCGGATCGTGCAGTGCGTGCCCGGGCGAGTGCCAGCGTGCGACATCACCAGCCAGCGCCTCCAATACATCAGCTTGCCCACATTGCGCCATCCGTCGCCGCCACTCCCCCAGTGGAGCGTCAACGGCAAGCGGCTGGAGCTGATGGTGGGCATGCACATGTGCGCCAATCAACAGCCAGCCCCTCGAGGCCCAAAGCCTGTGTAGGCCGCCCCCCAAGGCCATCTGGCGGAAGGACATCTGACCCTCAGGCGCCTTCCCCCAGCCTCGCAGCAGCCACTGGGCAGAGCTTGCGGAGGAGCAGCAGGCCGGGCAGGGGCGCCAAAAGGCTGGACAAGGTCTCGCCCTCGCGGGCCACTAAGTAGAGGGTGTGGCCAGCTTTCATTTTATATGGCGGTGGACATCTTTATTTTGCCCATGGTTGTTTTGTTTATGGGTATGTTTTTTGCGTTAAGGCCGAGGTTGAGGCCTGGTTTGTTCAAATGTGGAGTTACTCCTCCCCAGGTTGTGGGAGTGAGTCGTTTGTTGCACTTTTTGTAGGGGCGTTGATTGTTTTTGGGATTCATGTGGGAAGGGGTTTCATTTTTGTCAAATATAAATTTATCTTTATTCAGACAGTGTCCATGGTTGTTCTTGTTAGTCTTTGTTGCCTTCGCCGGCTGAGGGCTTGCGGAGCGGCTGCATTCATCTTGCTTCATGGCCACAAGGCATTCCCTGACAGGGGGCTTAGAAGTTACGTTCAATAAGCTGGCGACGGACGGCCCTTGGAACTTGTCGCTCCCTCCTGGGAACGTACTCCTCCTCCTGCTCCTCCTGCTCCTCCTCCTGAGGTGGTGGTCCAACGTCAGGTGGCAGTGCCTGAATCCTGCGGAGAGCCAGGTTGTGTAGCATGCAGCAAACTACGACAAATTGGGAGACCCGGTGCGGCGAATACTGCAGAGATCCGCCGGAACGATCAAGGCAGCGGAACCGCTGCTTGAGGACCCCAATAGTTTGCTCGATGATGTTTCTGCTCCTTTGATGACTCTCGTTGTATGCCTCTTCAGCAGCGGTCCTGGGCGCGTGGAGCGGGGTCATGAGCCAGGTACACAAAGGATAGCCTTTGTCCCCGAGTAGCCATCCTCTTGGGGGAGGCTGTGCCTCGAACATGTCATGCACAGTACTCTGCCGCAGGATAAAGGCATCGTGGCAGCTGCCTGGAAAGCAGGCATTGACAGCCAGGATGCGCTGCTTGTGGTCACACACCAGCTGCACATTGAGAGAATGGTAGCCCTTCCGGTTGCGATACTGCTCGCCATGCTCCAGAGGTGCCCGCAAAGCCACATGCGTACAGTCAATGGCGCCCTGCACCAAGGGGAAGGCTGCGAGTCTTGCAAATCCCACTGCACGCTGATGCTGGCTCTCCAAGGCCATGGGGAAGGAGATGAATTGGCGTCTCCTTCTGAAAAGGGCATCGGTCACCTGGCGGATGCAGCGATGCACGCCGAACTGGGATATGTTAGCTATGTCCCCAACAGCGGATTGGAAGGAGCCGGTGGCATAGACGTTCAATGCCACCGTCACCTTCACTTCCACCGACAGAGACGTCCTGCACCTGAGCTTTGGACGCAGATCTCTGCGAAGCAGGTGGCAGATCTCTGCAACCACCTCCTTTCGGAATCTCAGCCTTCTTACACATCGCGCGCCACTCATGGTGAGGTAGGAGCGCTGCTGGCGGTATACCCTGACTGGGTAAGGCCTATGTTGCCGACGCCTGTTGCCCCCTCTGCCTCTAGCCAGGGCTGCCCCTCTGACCCCGCGTCTGCGAGCCCTACGCACATGGCGCTGAAACTCCGCGTTGGCACCCCATGCAACCCCCATCAAATGCTGGCAAACAGTCAAATTTCCAACAGGGCACTTGCAGCGCTTTGGCCTGAGTCCAAAAATACCTGAGCTATTGCTGCACGAAACCAGTTAGCTCTCCTCCTTGTTGTGTGTCCAGAAATCCGTTGCACAAGAGTGTTTGCTGCAAAATGGCTGCCCTTTATACTGCAGGGTACGTGCCCTTTAATTTGCGCTCCCCGGGGCCCGCGTCGGCTGTGTTGCATTCCATTTTACAAACGCTCTGGCCGCCAGCCGCACAATGGGGTGGTCCGACTGAAGTTTGGAATTGGGGCGCGCAAAGGGCGATGCACGAGGATGTGACATCATTTTCTGCGTGCGCAGCCGGGCGGGCGCTAAACTTTGCGCCGGCGCTAAGGGTCAACTTAATTTGGGGCGAGGCGCAAACTGCGCTGCACCCGGGCGCTACACGCATAGCACCCGAAATTCACTTCTCTTAAGGCGCTAACTGCTGGCGCAACCAACTGAATTTCTAGGCCTTTGTGTAATAAAACACTTTCTTCATTTACAATGGCTATGTCTGCTACTTACATGCATCTTGCCCTTCACAGGCTTGGGGGTATCAGACCGGTTCCATTCCTGTTCTTGGAATGGCAGCAAGCATTCCGTGAGAGGGGCCTAGAAGCTACTTCTGATCAGCCTCTGATGCGCAGCCTGAGAAGAGCCGTTCGCGTAGAAGTTCAGGCCAGCAGGCATCTTCTCAGCCACCGACAGAGATGTCCTGCATCTTATCTGAGGCTGCAGATCTGGCTGAAGCAGCTGGTACAGCTCAGTCACCACCTCCTTTCTAAATCGCAGCCTTCTGACACACTGCTCCTCCGGCATGTTCATGTAGGAAAACTGCTGTCGGAAAACCCTGCCAGCGTAAGGTCTGCTGTGGCGACGTCTGTTGGCCCTCCTCCGTCTGGCCATGCCCGCCCTCCTCTCCCAGCATCTCAGTGCCCTTTCCAGATGATTCAGCAGCAGGACGTTCCCCTCCAATGCAGCCCCCATAATAAGTGCCCACAGGAATGTTCCCCATTGTCAAGGCTCACCAACAGCAAGGTGATGGTCAGAAGGCTGAAGCTCGTCTGTCTGTGCTGGCTCAGTGGTCAAATGGCTCTCAGTGTGCAGCTCAGCAACTCTTTGTAGTTCTCGAGGAAGTTGTGCTCCAAAAATGGCTACCGCTTTTAAACCACACCAGTCCCCTTTAAATAACGCTCCTCCAGCCCGAGAGCGACTTGGTAAGGCCCAGGTAAGCTGTCACTATTAGCGCCAGGCGCTATGGAGGGGGGCGCCACTGAATTTCCGGTCCGGGGTGCCCAAAAGGCATTGCACACTCAAATGACGTCATAATCAGCCTGCGCCCATGAGCGGCCGCTAAGATTTAGCGCCGGCGCTAAATGCATGCTCAATATGGGGCGTGCGCCCGGCCAGAAATTGGCTAGCGCCCCACTTCTCGGCCTCTTTAGGCGTTAATTGGTGGCGCGAACAACCGAATTTCTCCCCCAATGAGTTTCCAAAAGTGTTAGCACATGTACCTTGTGTTAATCTCAGTTCTCTTAAGATTAAAACTTCTTATATGAGCTTATATAAAACTAAGTTGGCTGCTTTGAGTGCTCTTTCCTCGATAGTGTGATTTTGCTTGAAAGTATTGTTGCATATTCTTAGATGCTGACGCAGCAGCCAATTTGCACACAGCAAGGTCCCACAAACCACAATAATGACCAGATAATCTGTTCTAACGATGTTGATTGAGGCATAAATATTGGCCAGGACACCGAGGAGAACTCCCCTGCTCTTCTTCGAAAGAGTGCCATGGGATCTTTTATGTCAATCTTTCCACCTGAAGAAGGGTAAAGACCCTATCTTATCAGTCACAAAAAGAATTATTTTGGGATTGATAACCAACCACACTTATTATTGATACAAGATACAGAATAAACTGCCTACCTAAACTAAGTAAGGTAATTCAGCACCCTCTCAATACCATGCTCAGCCATTTCTTGAAGCCACTTTCCCGAGAAAGCTTCCAAGCATTAAAAGGGAAATTAGAGAAGCGTGCAATAAGGGCACAGCAGTCATCATGGGTGACTTTAATCTACATATAGATTGGGCAAACCAAATTAGTAACAATACTGTGGAGGAGGAATTCCTGGAGTGTTTACGGGATGGTTTCCTGGACCAATATGTCGAGGAACCAACCAGAGATCAGGCCATCTTAGACTGGGTATTATGTAATGAGAAAGGATTAATTAGCAATCTTGTTGTACAAGGCCCCTTGGGTCGGAGTGATCATAATATGATCTAATTCTTCATTAAGATGGAGAATGAAGTAGTCGAATCAGAGACTAGGGTCCTAAATTTAAATAAAGGAAACTACGATGGTCTGAGGTGCGAGTTGGGTAGGATTGATTGGGGAATGTCACTCAAAGGGTTGACGGTGGATAGGCAATGGCAAACATTCAAAGACTGCATGGATGAACTACAGAATTTATTCATCCCAGTTCGGCATAAAAATAAAACAAAAAAGGTGACTCAACCGTGGCTAACAAGGGAAATTTGGGAAAACATAAGATCCAAGGAGAGGACATATAAATTGGCCAGAAAAAGCAGTAAACCTGAGGATTGGGAGCAGTTTAGGATTCAACAAAGGAGGACAAAGGGATTAATTAAGAAATGGAAAATAGAATATGAGAGTAAGCTTGCAGGGAACATAAAAACTGACTGTAAAAGCTTTTATAGATATGTGAAGAGAAAAAGATTGGTGAAGTCAAGCGTAGGTCCCTTGCAGTCAGAATCGGGGGAATTTATAATGGGGAACAAAGAAATGGAAGACCAATTAAATACATATTTTGGTTCTGTCTTCACAAAGGAGGACACAAATAACCTCCCAGAGATGTCAGGGAACATAGGGTCTGATGAAAGGGAGGAACTGAAAGAAATCAGTATTTGTAGGGAAATGGTGTTAGGGAAATTGATGGGATTGAAGGCCAATAAATCCCCAGGGCCTGATAATCTACATCCTAGGGTACTTAAGGAAGTGGTCCTAGAAATAGTTGATGCTTTGCTGATCATTTTCCAGCATTCGATGGAATCTGGAACAGTACCCATGGATTGCAGGGTAGCTAATGTTACCCCACTATTCAAAAAAGGTGGTAGAGAGAAAACGGGGAATTACAGACCGGTAAGCCTGACATCGGTACTGGGGAAAATGCTAGAGTCCATTATACAAGGTGTAATAGCAGAGCACGTGGAAAACAGTGACAGGATCGGACAAAGTCAACATGGATTTACAAAAGGTAAATCGTGCTTGACTAATCTACTGGAATTTTTTGAGGATGTAACTGGTAAAATAGATAAGGGAGAACCAGTGGATGTGGTGTATTTGGACTTTCAGAAGGCTTTCGATAAGGTCCCACATAAGAGATTAGCGTGTAAAGTTAAGGCACATGGGATTGGGGGCAAGGTTTTGACTTGGATAGAGAACTGGTTGGCAGACAGAAAGCAAAGAGTTGGAATAAACGGGTCTTTTTCCGAATGGCAGGCAGTGACTAGTGGGGTACCGCAGGGATCAGTCCTTGGGCCTCAGCTATTCACAATATATATTAATGATCTAGACAAGGGAACTAGATGTAATATCTCCAAATTTGCAGACAACACAAAGCTGGGTGGGCGTGTGTGCTGTGAGGAGGATGCCGAGAAACTCCAGGGTGATTTGGACAGGTTGGGTGATTGGGAAAAAGCATGGCAGATGCAATATAACGTGGATAAATGCGAGGTTATCCACTTTGGTGGCAAAAACAGGAAGGCAGATTATTATCTGAATGGCAATAGATTGGGAGAAGGGGAAGTGCAACGAGACCTGGGTGTCCTTGTGCACCAGTCGCTGAAGGTAAGCATGCAGGTGCAGCAGGCGGTTAAGAAGGCAAATGGCATGTTGGCCTTCGTAGCGAGAGGGTTTGAGTACAGGAACAAGGATGTCTTGCTGCAGTTGTACAGGGCCTTGGTGAGACCACATCTTGAGTATTGTGTGCAGCTTTGGTCGCCTTATCTGAGGAAAGATGTTCTTGCCATGGAAGGAGTTCAGCGAAGATTCACCAGGCTGATACCTGGGATGGCAGGAATGACGTATGCGGAGAGATTGGGTCGATTGGGCTTGTACTCGCTGGAGTTTAGAAGAATGAGAGGGGATCTCATTGAAACTTATTAAATTCTGACAGGACTGGACAGACTAGATGCAGGAAGGATGTTCCCGATGGTCGGGGAGTTCAGAACCAGGGGTCACAGTCTAAGGATAAGGGGTAGGCCATTTAGGACAGAAATGAGGAGGAATTTCTTCACCCAGAGAGTGGTGAACCTGTGAAATTCTCTACCACAGAAGGCAGTAGAGGCCAATACATTAGATATATTCAAGAAGGAGTTGGACATATTTCTTAAGGCTAAAGGGATCAAGGGGTATGGGGAGAAAGCAGGGACCGGGTACTGAATTTGGATGATCAGCCATGATCGCATTGAATGGTGGAGCAGGCTCGAGGGGCCGAATGGCCTACTCCTGCTCCTATCTTCTATGTTTCTATGGCTCACCATCTAAACCAAGAACCCCATACACAAAAAAAGATTGGACAAGGCATTAAAAAAAAATGTAGAATTCAAGTTCTCAAATATTTTATCATCTTGTCCTTTATGTAAAAGCTGAGCTTCTGCAGCACGCTTCAGCAGTGGAGGAGTAACCCAGAGGTTATGGGTTCGAATCCCATCATAGCAAGTTGTGAAGCTGAATTTTAAAAATCTGATCATTTGTGAACTGGCACCAGAAAATAATTATGAAAGCTGCTGGATTGTGGTTTAAACCCAACTGGCTTGTTAATGTTCTTCAGTGAAGGGAACCTGGTCTGGCCTACATGTGACTCCAGTTCCACACTTAAGTGGATGACTCTTAATACTCTCTGACTACCTCGGGATGGGCAATAAATACTGTCTTGCCAGTGTCGCCCATATGCTAAGAACTGGACCAGCCATATAAATACTGTGGCTGCAAGAGCAGGCCAGAGGCTGGGAATTCTGCGGCGAGTGTCTCACCTCCTGACTCCCCAAAGCCTTTCCACCATCTACAAGGCACAAGTCAGGAGTGTGATGGAATACTCTCCACTTGCCTGGATGAGTGCAGCTCCAACAACACTCAAGAAGCTCGACACCATTCAGGATAAAGTAGCCCGCTTGATTGGCACTCCATCCACCACCTTGAACATTCACTCCCTCCAACACCGGCGCACTGTGGCTGCAGTGTGTACCATCTACAAGATGCACTGCAGCAACTCGCCAAAGCTCCTTCAACAGCACCTTCCAAACCCGCAACCTCTACCACTTAGAAGGACAAGGGCAGCAGACGCATGGGAACATCACCACCTACAAGTTCCCCTCCAAACCACACACCATCCTGACTTAGACCTGTATCGCCGTTCCTTCACTGTCGCTGGGCCAAAATCCTGGAACTCCCTTCCTAACAGCATTGTGGGTGTACCTACACCATATGGACTGCAGCGGTTCAAGAAGGCGGCTCACCACCATCTTCTCAAGGGCAATTCGGGATGGGCACAAAATGCAGGCCTAGCCAGTGACGCCCACATCCCATCAATGAATAAAAAAAAACAAATAAACAAAAATTCCATTGTAGTAAGAGGCTGCTTACTGAAGGTCAGATTCAGTTGTTTTTTTTTGTCCCTGCAATTGTCAGATCTGACCAGAAAATACCACTGTGTAAGAGTGAACACATCTAGTTAATGAAAAGGTTGCGGTCACGATTCATCATAAGCTTTATAGGACATTGTGGTAACATTTAAAAGAAAACTGTGGCATACTGGATACATGTGCATCACATTAATTTTTACACGGACTGTTAAGAGTTTCAGAAAGGTATCCAAGAGGTAACTGCAATAGGAACGACATTCCCAGTAAATTATTCCTCGGAGGCACACCCACTTGCGAGGGAAAATATTTTAACAGTTGCGCAGGCCATCGGCTGCGGTGGATTGGGGAGGGGCCTGTGAACGGTGAAGCGAAACACTCAATAGTCAAGGCATAGCCACCGATTAGTGCCAGACCATCACCCTATCAAATGAAGCTCACACAGTTGGCCACAACAGCAGCAAGGCTGCATGCTCCAGGTGGATCCTCACAAAATTCACCCTGTAGTATTATTTGTCATGACAAGTCCAGCTACCTGAAAAATTTAAAATAACTGTATTAAACATGCATGATTCTTTAATTGACATTTTGTTTTTGAAAAGTTTCACTACAATGGCCACTTCCATATACCCCAAAACAGACAATTAAAAAAAAACACATTGGGGGTGAAATTCATCTTGGGCAGGAGCGGAAAATGGGCGAGAGCAAATCGGCAGCCCGTTGAAGTCAATAGAGAAGAAAATTAGGCAGAGTGTAACATGGGCTGCTGTCGTGCTATTGCCCATTTTGCGGAACTGCTCAAGACGAATTTCACCCCCATTATTGGAAGTCCATTTTATTTTCCCCTAGCTGAACACTATATTCTATGATACACAATTTTAGACCATAACCTCGGCCCCTATTATATTTTCATATTTTTTATTCACACTTTTGGTTTGTGCCTTTTCCTTTTTTTTCTCTCTCCCACATGGCAGCTGTCTTTCACTCTGCCAGCACAATTCACACTTCATCTAGAGCCATTGTTTGTTTCTTTACCTGTCCTATTACCATCTTGTCTCACCTTGAATATCTCTTAATGTCTCTTCTTTCATCCCCTCCCCCATTTCCCAGCCCCCAAACTGCCTTTTAATCTGTTTTATTTCCTGCCTTTTTTTCTCAGATCTGGAGAAGGGTTTCGACCTGAAACGTTGACTCTATTTCTCTCTCCACGGATGTTGCCTGGCCTGCTGAGTTTTTCCAGCATCTTCTGTTTTTATTACTATATTCTATGACTTGGTCCATCCCAGAGGAGAGCATGGTAGCAATCCCCTGGGCTGGGCCAAGGAAATCTAGAACACAGGCTTGTTCCTGTAATTCCCCACACAATGGGCTTGATTTTCCTGAATGGTGTGTTCGGGACTGGTGCATGGGTGATAAAGCTCACCAGAGGGGCAGTGGGGAAACTTATTAAAAATGGGCTGCCAAGATGCACCAGCAGATCTACCCAGTGCTAAGCCATACAGACCAGGATGGCCCCAGATTCGATACCCAATCTGCATAGAGTTAGTTAATCTAAGGTGGGGCAGCAATGTTTGTGCTACAATTTTTCTCAATTCCCTCGGGTTAGGAAGGAGAAATTCACTCCTAATCACTATCCAGCAACCCTGGTACAGGTGTGTGTATGGCTTTATAGGTGAAGACAGGGTTGGGGCTTGACTGCATTGCACCCCATTGTGGAACTGCCCAGTGTCAAGGCTTGCAGTCACTTGGATGAGGAACGAGAGGGCAGCCGATGTGAATGAAACCATGTCCCAGCAAGCAATCAGCAAAGCAGTGAATGGGGGGGGGGGTGGGGATATTGGAAAGAAAAATAGTTTAAAAGTTATAAAATTAACATTCTAATTCAAAGTACAATTTTACCGTTCCTTCATCGCTGTTGGGTCAAAATCTTGGAACTCCCTAACAGCACTGTGGGAGTACCTTCCTCACACGGACTGCAGCACTTCAAGAAGACTCATCATTACCTTCTCAAGGGCAACTAGAGATCTTTTTTTTCTTTTATTCATTCATGGGATGTGGGCATCGCTGGCAAGGCCAGCATTTATTGTCCATCCCTAATTGCCCTTGCGAAGGTGGTGGTGGTGAGCTGCCTTCTTGAACTGTTGCAGTCTGTGTGGTGAAGGTACTCCCACAGTGCTGTTAGGGAGGGAGTTCCAGGATTTTGACCCAGCGACGTTGAAGGAATGGCGATATACTTCTAAGTCAGGATGGTGTGTGACTTGGAGGGGAATTTGGAGGTGATGGTGTTCCCATGCTGCTGCTGCCCTTGTCCTTCTAGGTGGAAGAGGTCGCGGGTTTGGGAGGTGCTGCCGAAGAAGCCTTGGCGAGTTGCTGCAGTGCATCTTGTAGATGGTACACACTGCAGCCACGGTACGCTGGTGGTGGAGGGAGTGAATGTTTAAGGTGGTGGATGGGGTGCCAATCAAGTGGGCTGCTTTGTCCTGGATGGTGTTGAGCTTCTTGAGTGTTGTTGGAGCTGCACTAATCCACGCAAGTGGAGAGTATTCCATCACACTCTTGACTTGTGCCTTGATGGTGGAAAGGCTTTGGGGAGTCAAAAGGTGAGGCACTTACTGCAGAATACCCAGCCTCTGACCTGCTCTTGTTGCCACAGTATTTATGTGGCTGGTCCAGTTAAGTCTCTGGTCAAAGGTGACCCCCAGGTTGTTGATGATGGGGGATTTGTGCTCCGGAACTAGCCGTTGAATATCAAGGGGCAGTGGTTACACTCTCGCTTGTTGGAGATAGTCATTGCCTGGCACTTGTGTGGCGCGAATGTTACCTGTCACTTATCAGCTCAAGCCTGAGTGTCGTCCAGGTCTTGTTGCATGCGGGCATGGACTGCTTCATTAACTGAGGAGTTGTGAATGGAGCTGAACACTGTGCAGTCATCAACGAGCATACCCACTTCTAACCTTATGTTGGAGGGAAGGTCATTGATGAAGCAGCTGAAGATGGTTGGGCCTAGGACACTACCCTGAGGAGCTCCTGCAGCGATGTCCTGGGGCTCTGATGATTGACCTCCAACAACCACAACCATCTTCCTTTGTGCTAGATATGACTCCAGCCAGTGGAGAGTTTTCCCCCTGATTCCCATTGACTTCAGTTTTATTAGGGCTCCTTGATGCCACACTCGGTCAAATGCTGCCTTGATGTCAAGGGCAGTCACTCTCACCTCACCTCTGGAATTCATCTCTTTTCTCCATGTTTGGACCAAGGCTGTACTGAGATCTGGAGCCAAGTGGTCTTGGCGGAACCCAAACTGAGCAACGATGAGTAGGTTATTGGTGAGTAAGTGCCACTTAATAGCACTGTCGACAACACCTTCCATCACTTTGCTGATGATTGAGAGTAGACTGATGGGGCAGTAATTTGATGGATGAATTTGTCCTGTTTTTTGTGGACAGGGCATACCTGGGCAGTTTTCACATTGTTGGGCAGATGTCAGTGTTGTAGCTGTACTGGAATAGCTTGGCTAGAGGTGCAGCTAGTTCTGGAGCACAAGTCCTCAGCACGACAGCCGGGATGTTGTTGGGGCCCATAGCCTTTGCTGTATCCAGTGCGCTAAGCCGTTTCTTGATATCACGTGGAGTGAATCGAATTGGCTGAAAACTGGCTTCTGTGATGGTGGGGTCCTTAGGAGGAGGCCGATATGAATCATCCACTTGGCACTTCTGGCTGAAGATGGTTGCAAATGCTTCAGCCTTGTCTTTTGCACTCACGTGTTGGGCTCCGCCATCATTGAGGATGGGGATATTCATGGAGTCTCCTCCTCCCGTTAGTTGTTTAATTGTTCACCACCATTCACAACTGGATGTGGCAGGTTGCGGAGCTTTGATCTGATCTGTTGATTGTGGGATCACTTAGCCCTGTCTATAGCATGCTGCTTATGCTGTGTGGAAGCATGCATGTAGTCCTGTGTTGCAGCTTCCCCAGGTTGGCACCTCATTGTTAGGTACACCTGGTGCTGCTCCTGGCATACTCTTCTACACTCCTTATTGAAACAGGGTTGGTCCCCTGGCTTGATGGTAATGGTAGAGTGAGGGATATGCTGGGCCATGAAGTTACAGATTGTGGTGGAATACAATTCTGCTGCTGCTGATGGCCCACAGCGCCTCATGGATGCCTAGTTTTGAGCTGCTAGATCTTATCTGAATCTATCCCATTTAGCACGGTGGTAGCGCCACACAACACGATGGAGGGTGTCCTCAGTGTGATGACGGGACTTTGTCTCCACAATGACTGTGCAGTGGTCACTGCTACCAATGCTGTCATGGACAGATGCATCTACGACAGGTAGATTTGGTGAGGACGAGGTCAAGTAGGTTTTTCCTTCGTGCTGGTTCTCTCACCACCTGTCGCAGGCCTAGTCTGGCAGCTATGTCCTTCAGGACTCGGCCAGCTCAGTCAGTAGTGGTGCTACTGAGCCACTCTTGGTGATGGACATTGAAGTCCCAAACACAGAGTACATTCATTCTGTGCCCTTGCTACTCTCAGTGCTTCTTCCAAGTGGTGTTCCACTTCGCGGAGTACTGATTCATCAGCTGAGGGAGGGCAGTAGGTGGTAATCAGCAGGAGGTTTCCTTGTCCATGCTTGACCTGAAGCCATGAGACTTCATGGGGTCTGGAGTCAATGTTGAGGACTCCCAGGGCCACTCCCACTGACTGTATACCACTGTGCCGCCACCCCTAGTGGGTCTGTCCTACCGGGTAATAAATGCTGGCCTTGCCAGCGATGACCACATCCCCATAAATTAATTAAACAAATACAATGGTTTGGCTTTCCAATTTCACTACATTCAACGATCACAGGATTACCGACCCCAGCAAGAACAGCACAGAAATAAACAGCAATCAATCCCTCGATTAAATTCAGCAAGGTTTCTCTCACAACATCTCTGAAAGAAAACATATCTGAATTTGTTACTGGAGCCACTGACGAGCCCTGGTTTCAGCAACACAAGTTGCCGGGCAACACAGTTGTAAAAAGAGGACGGGCACCCATTTAAGTCCCCCAAAAAATCCGAATTGTGCATTTCACATAGGGAAGAAAAATCCCACCCTATCTAGAACAGGGAAACATTCCTCGTCATAGCTAGTTGTCCCAGACATACCAATCACTGAACGCATTGCACAATGCTCCAGCCTTGCAATTCCTTAAGAATGAATCTCTGACAATGCATATCATTCCCAGATGAGGCAGTCGAGTGTTCTTTATCTTAGAAAGGCTAAATAGTCACCCATTATGACATTATTCTGTATCAGTCGGATGTTTAGAAGAAGTCAAAGTGCAAGCTTTAGAATTTTTTTTTGCATGAAGGAATGTTACATTTTGAAAGTCGTTTGCAAGCTGCATAAACAAACATTGTCTGACTACCTCATGCCTCTGACCTTGATAAAGATGTCCTCTCATAGAAGACTAGCTGTATTCAAATAAATACTACCAAAATACCACAATACAACCAAAAAAGCCTCTTGAACCTCCAAACTCTTCCTCTTTGGGTAAAGTAATAAGGAGCAGGGGGTTCAGCTAGTGTCCCATCATATCTTGAACAGGAGACCACTGGAACTCACCAATAAATGGCAGGGTTCTGGTTGTGTCGGGTCTCTGCTGTTTCCGGGAGTTTTAGGTTTCCCGAATGTATGCCTGCCTCTTACAAGACAGCTGTCGTCAGGATTTCCTGCTTCCTTAGCTTATTTGGGACCCAACATGGCATTGCAGGCCATTATGGCCATCAGATGAGCGGTAGTGGGGCCCCTTTGAGGGGGCCATAGGGCTCCAGGCCAGAGATGTGATTGGATTCCAAAGAATGTCCAGAATTTTTCTTTAAAAAAAAATTGACACCTGCTCCCTTACACAGAGAGGTGATAGTAGTCTGCATGGAGTCGGGGGCGAGGGGGGTGGGGTGGTGGCAATTTTAATACAGTTAGACTTGTAAGAGAGGACATTTCTATCAAGGCCAGTAGAATGAAGTAGACAGACAGGGGTAGAAATTTATTTTAGGCAGTTGCGCAAAGTGAGTGGTATCGAATCGGACGCCCTTTATACGCCCAGTCTAACTGAATATTGGGCGGGCCGAATAACGGTGGTCGATTCGATAACGCCTGCTTTGCACTGTTGCCCAAGATGAATTTCTACCCTACTGTTTGTTTATGTAGCTTGAAAGTGACTTTCAAAAATGAACAGGCCAGTCAGACGACCAATTTTCTGACTGCATGGGGTAGGGAGGCACCAGAGAGGATGTGCCCAGTGGCTCCACGCAAATTAGAGTCCCCTCCTCACTGACCCCTCCCCTCCCCGAGCTCCAGCAAGGTTCATGCTGGGGGGCACCAGCAGTTGCAATCCTGCCGCCTGTCCGGAGGTTCAACTGCTGTCCGGAGGATTTTAGTGGGCCTTGAACCCACGACCTTCATCTCAGAGCTGAGAGACCCAAGGCTAACACTATATCACAGTGTAGTTAGTATCATGTTATATACCAAGCCATCAAGACAGGTCCCTGGGCACAATTCTATTTGTTGTCATCGCTCCGGACTGGAGTATGGTTCCAGAGGTGCCATTTGCCCTTTAGTATCTTTGCCAAGGTGGCCTTTATTCACATGTGTGCCCTCGACAGTGTGCACTGACAGGCTACTCAACCATGAGTGGCCTCACAGTTGAGCCCAATGCTTTGAGCATGATTTTGATTCATTTTGAAGTGCACTATACTGCTGCCGACTATTCAGTGTTGCTTTTTTTGGGGGGGGGGAGGGTATTTTTAACGAACTGCATTATCATTCTGAATTTCCACAAGCATTGAACGTCAATCCTGTCGGCAGTGAAGCTGTCAATCAAGCTCATAGAACACAATCGTTGGGTGAATGTCACTCCCGCCGATTCAGACGTTGCTGGTTTCAGTTACGGACAGACTGAATGCAGTCCAACAATATCGAACCTGAAAAAAAAGGATTCCGCATTGTCAGGAGTTCTAAAAAGTATAATGTTCTAGATGTGAAGGTGTAATAGGATTATTTCACAGTGAAATTTCGGGATTAGCAATAATTGATCTGGGTGCTCCTCTCTGCTAGATCACCTTTCACAATTCCGTAAGATGTCGATTCAATTGACACAGGAGCCCTTGTTTTCATGTCCTTTTCTATCTTCGAAGTCTGAAAGAATGTGTTTCGGGAGGAAAGGGGCATTAAGTGAGCACTGCAGCATTCCCTCCAGAGGTCGGAGGAAGTGAGGCAGCTACAAGGTAATTTTCCAACTGCCCTGAATTCAGTGTGCGGCTTCATTCTTTATATCCCAGTGGAGAAGCTGCCAGTTCACATGTCCTTGATTTGGAGGCTCTGGTACCAGGAATGCTATTTCCTTTCCACCCTCCACCGCTAAGGTAGATGAATTTCAAGAATGTTGGCACTAGCCAGTGGCTGAGAGAACACACAAGTAGCATTCTCCTTCCAGTCCCGCTCCCCCCCGCCCCCCGCCCCCCAAAAGCCGCCTAATTATTGTCATCGAAAGAATTAAGATATTGAGATTGATTCCTAACTAAAAAGAAAACAAACAGAAAAACAATGCCGGAGCCAAAATATGAGCAGACGCTGGATTGGATTTCACACTGGCACAAATATCACAGGCCTTCCTTGTCGATGTAACAAAGCTGGAATTGTACTTGCAGCCCGTGGACCAAGAGAAGCTTTTCTGTGCTGCAGTGTGCAATCTCTATTAATTGCTCCTGCCCTTGACTCACATGCATAGAACAAGACCGTGGCTGTTTATTTCCCCCCAAAAAGTAAAGCGCAGCAATTATTTTAATGAAATTTGATAATTAATAGTATATCTAAAATTAAAAAAAATACACTTAAAATGTGGTTGACATTTTTTTATTTATTTTTCTTTTGAAATCCTCACCACATTAATGTCCATTGGGCAGTTGGAATGGATGGAGTTTGGCAATGCAAAGGGGAAAGGGATAACACTCAATGATATCTTCTGCCAGCAGTAACCCTTGAGGAAGTGTGTTAGTAACTAGTCAGCATCCTGTGCAACCTCCACTAAGTGTCGCATAGGCCTTTTGGCGCTTTTTCAATGCCAGTGTGCCATTGATCCCAGGCGTCTGATACTTCTATCATCGTGGGCACATTATCAATATGAAAGTTGCAAACTCAGAGCTTTCAACGCTGACTGGGATTTGACACTTAGGGGGAAAAATTCGGTATTGCCGATTTTGGGGCGCTAATATCGGCTGGGCGCAAATTTTAGCACCCAGTGCAAATTATCGCCGGCGACCGCGAAATTCGTCTCCAGCGCCCCTGGAGGTGATTGGAGCACTGAATCAAACGCTACACACCTCTCGTAGGATGCTAACATCGGGGAATGGGGCGCTACCTCAGAGCACTACTCAAGCTCAGGCGATGTCAATCACCTTGTACTCAGACAGACTGGCGCCTTCCAGTTCTTAAAGGGGAGGGTCCATCATGCTGCACAGCCACACCCTGATCATTGCAGCCTTTGACCTGGGCCTGCAAGGAGATGCAAATCTTCACCAAAGATTATCATGGCTACTCAGAGGCCCAGGGAGAGAGCTCGCCGGTTCAGTGACCAGGAGTTGATGGCTCTGGTTGGCGCTGTGGAACACCGACAGGCAGTGCTGTTTCCAGAGACTGGCAGGAGGTCATTGCCCTGGGAGTTCACAAGGGTGTGGAGGGAGGTGGCTCAATACGTTTCATCCAGGAGCAAGAAGTTCAACGACCTCACTCGGGTAGTCAGGGTGAGTACATGCTTGAAATACCTCTACATCCCACCATCTCAACCTCACTCTGTGCACAGACGGTGTAAAGTCCCAAATCCCCAACACTCACCCAACAACTATGCCCATCTAATAAAAGTCACATCCACATCCCACACCTTGCAGGCATTAACGACTATTCAACTATGGTAGGCACAGCTGCCAAACACATGGCTGCACACTCACTCACACGCTGTCCTTTTTCTTGCAGGCCAAGCTTTCACATAACCAGAGGGAGCAACAACGCACGGGAGGAGGACAGGCATAGCTGCACCCCCTCACACAGCTGGAGGAGTGAGTTCACAGACTCATCGCCAGTCATGTCATTGGCGCTGTGGCAGTTGGAGAGATTGACCCCCTTGGGGACAGCAATGATATGTTCATCAGCTTTATCTCCTCTCTCATACCACTTGCCCCTCACAAAACCAACCTTTCACTCTTTCCATCAAACTATACTGTCTCTATTCCCTGCTCCCTTCCTGCCCCCCTGCTCTCACGTTAAAGCCACTCTCGTACCTTCCTGCTTTCAGATAGTGAGCCACCAGCTGACCAGCCTGTCCCTCAGCCTCCCAGTGGCATGACATGGGAGAGGAGGAGGAACATGAAGCCGGAGCCTCACCGTCTCACTGTCTGCGTCTCCCGAGGGCGAGACATCCGATACTGGGGCCATACTGTCACTGGAGGGGAGCAGGGGATTTGGATCTGATGTGGGTGAAGCTCCGGGACCCAGCGGGCTGCAGCAGCACCATGGGGAGAGGGAAGCTCAGCTGCCATCTCCCCGGAGGGTGAGTGTGCGCACGAGTTCTGCTACACAGGACTCAGATGAGGACCTCGATATCGCGGCGATGAATACTCAGGTGATGAGCATGCATACTGAGCTCATGGGTGCAATGGCAAGGGTGCCCAAGAGCATGGGTGCACTGGCTAGGAGCGTGGAGGAGTCCGCCGCCAGCACAGCTGTCATCTGTGTGCAAACCCTTGAACCCATCCTTGCCTCGTTGCTGAGGATGGTGGAATTGCAGGGAGACCGTGGGGACCCAGACCCCATGCCGCGTGTAATGGGTCAGGTGGCAGGATCCATTGCAGCATAGGCCGAGGCAACGCAACGGCTTAGTGCTGGAATTGAGTCATCGGCTGGTGCCATCCAGTCTCAGACTACTCTCATGCAGCCTCAGATTGATGCCACGCAAGCGCTGACTGCTGCCATCCTCACTGGGTTGCCCACAGACCACTGGGGATCTCACGGTGCCGCAGCAGGCCAGCAATCTGTGCTCGAGCAGATTGCTCCGGATGCTGAGGTACTGCCCCGTGGGAGTGGCAGTATATCGGTCGAGCAGGAAGGTGCTGTCCTCTCTCAGGATAACAGCATTCCTTCTCCCATCACTGCCACTCAACCACTGCACTTGCCACGGCCTGCAACACAGCCAGCCCAGACTGCTGCCACCCATGCAGAGTTGGTGCAGTCTGCAGCCGGGCCCTCCAGGCCCAGAGCTGGTCGAGGGCGTCCTTCAAGGCCATCTCCCGTCTCTGGATCCAAGATTCAGCAGCCTTCCGCCAGCCTTGCTGCAGCCACTGGGGCCACATGACGGAGGAGCAGTAGGGTGGGAAGCGGGGAAGTGCGCAGGGGAGGGAGATCATTCTCGAAGGGCGAATAACTAAAAATTCTCAAACAAATGTGGGGAATGTTTGTCCCAAAGTTGGATGTCTATGTTAATATATTGTTCACTCTGTTAAGCCTTATCTCGATGTGGTAAGAATCAGTTTTGTTTGTTAATGAATTGTTGTGTTTGTTATTGGTTGTGCTTAATAAGACACAGTTGGTCAGAAAAATAATTATTTTTATTGAAACTTGACAACTTTGCTCATTTTACTCATTGGAACTTTGCCCGGTAATAGGGGTAATGATGTGCTTGTTCATCCCAAAAGCCATCTTCTCTGTCATTCATCAAAAGCGCTGTCTTATGAGGCATTCACGAACGGCCCTTGCAGAGGCAATATTGAGCGCCTCCCTCCCACGTTGTTGCTGCTCATCCTCCTCCTCTGCCTCCTCCTCCTCCTCCTCTCCCACTTCTTCCTCCTGAGGTGGTGCTCCAATCCCTGGTGGCAATGGCTGGGTCCTCATAATTGCGAGGTTGTGAAGCATGCAGCACACGACAATGAAAACCGATACGCAATCGGGGGAGTACTGCCAGGCTCCTCCAGATTGGTCAAGACACCGGAACCGTTGCTTCAATGTGCTGATCGTCTGTTCAATGAGGTTCCTGGTGGCGCTATGCCTCTCATTGTAGGCGAGCTCAACAGAAGTGTTGGGGTTATGGAGCGGTGTCATCAGCCAGGTGCAGAGTGGATAACCCTTGTCCCCGAGGAGCCAGCCATAAGGTTGATGCGGTGTTTGGGACAGCAGTCTGGTGCAGGATGAATGCATCGTGGCTGCTGCCAGGATAGCGGGTATTGACGGCAAGGATGCACTGTCTGTGGTCGTAAACCAATTGGACGTTGAGAGAGTGGAAGCCCTTGCGGTTGCGGAAAACCGTTGCATTTTCATGCGGTCCCCGCAATGCCACGTGCGTGCAATCAATGTTGCCCTGAACCATGGGGAAGCCCGCTAGCCTATCGAAGCCACATGTTTGGCTGGGGTCATGGGGTAAGAGATGTACTCCCTTCTCCTATGGTATAGAGCATTTGTGACCATCTGGATGCAACAATGGACGGCAAACTGGGAGATGTTCGCAATATCCCCAGTTGAAGCCTGGGAGGAGCTGCTGGCATAGAAATTGAGAGCCACCGTCACCTTCACTGCCACCGACAGAGATGTCCTGGTCCTGAGCTGAGGCTGCAGATCTGGTTGCAGGAGGTGGCAGAGCTTAGTGACCACCTCCTTGCTGAAGCAAAGCCTGTGCAAACACTGCTCCTCAGACAAATGAATGTATGAGAATTGCTCCCAGAATACCCTGGGAGGGTACGGTCTCCTGTGCAGAGGCCTGTTGGCCCTCCTCCCTCTGGCCACATTTGCCACTCTCTCTCTCGCCGCCTCCGCTTCCTCCAAACGTGAAACTGGAGGACGATGCCCCATGTTAGTACAGCCCCCATTTAATCTTCTAAATATGGTAGTAATAAAGCTGACAGAAATGGGAACCTGAAAAGTCTTGCCGAGGAACAAAACTCCTTGTAGGACAGCATTAAATATCTCCAGATGCCTCTCTCCCTCTCTTCACCTGCATATGCAGAATATTTTGCCGACAGGAAAAGGCAGGAAGCGCAAGCCTTTAAACAGCGCTCCCCCAGCTCCCAGCCGACTGCAAAACGTCCCCCTCTACCTGTCGCTCCTAGCGACAGACGCTAAGGCAGGGGGCGAGAATCAATTTCCGGTCTGGGGCGCTACCGGGGTGTTGCGCGCTTCGATAACGTCACGATCTCTGGGCGCAGGAGATCATGGCGGTAGTGTTTAGCGCTACCGCAAACCATCAGGTCAATTTCATGGGCGGCGCTAAAATCGCTGCGCTCGGGCGGTAAGCCGTTAGCGGTCCGGAGGTGCTAACGGGAGGCTCTAACCAATTGAATTTTTCCCCCTAAGCGTTTCCTGAGACCTGCAGTCGGAGGCCAATCAAACCACAGACCGCCATCATATTGGCCATTCAACAGGTCCAAAAGAAAAATGAGGGTGAGAGACACTCATTGCTGACAGATTTCCACTTCAATCCCACTCTTACTGTAGCCAGGCACCAACTTAATGACACACTGAGCAAACATCAACCTGTCGCTGCTGCCGCATGGTGAAGAATGCGGTAAATGCTTTCGCAACATGTGTTCTTTCTTTCTTATCTGTTGTTGTGAGACATTGAGGGGGAATAATAAAGGCCCAAATACATACATCGCCAAGCAAACCCTAAAGGGTAATGATTTAATCACGGTTCCCAACTGTGTAACAAAGGGTTGTGTAGGGATACCACAGCATGTTGGAAAACAGTGAAACAAAAATCTACCTTGGCGTTTGCAGTTGCCACTAGTGGGGAGGAAAAAAGCTGGATCGATATAATGTGTAATTTTAATCACACCTGCAGTCACCTGTGGGACTGAGGATTATCCACAGCGCGAAAGCAAAACAAAAGCACAAAGATCCTGTGCTTGAATCTAGACCATTAATGTCTGAGCATTATTGCCAAACAAAAGAAATTGATCCTGAAGAGAGAATATCCTGTTTCTGAAGACCTTATAGTCAGCTCAATAAATTCATCTTCACCATCCAGACACCAAGTGCGTGGGGAAGGGGAGATGCTGAAGAACATTGGGTTTGGAGGTACAGTATATATTAAGGAACCTAATAATGATGAAACCAAATGGCAAAAATCTAGACAATATGATTGAATGTTATATTTAGCAAACTCATTTAGTACTTTTGGTAAAATAACAGAGAGAGGCATTTCATACAAATCCATCAATGCATTTCAATACTAATGACATACAGTGCAAGTTCAACCCAATAGAATTTGATTAAAATTAAAGCCCATGGGATTAAAGGGACAGTGGCACCATGGATACAAAATTGGCTACGGGATAGAAAATAGAGAATAGTGGTGAGTGGTTGTTTTTCAGACTGGAGGGAAGTGTGCAGTGGTGTTCCCCAGGGGTTGGTATTAGGACCGCTGCTCTTTTCAATATATTTTAATGATCTGGACTTGGGCAGACACATGGCAGATAAAATTTAATGCAGTGAAGTGTGAAGTGATATATTTTGGTAGGAAGAACGAGGAAAGGCAATATAAACAAAATGGTACCATTTTAAAGGGGTTGCAGGAACTTGGGGTGTATGTACACAAATCTTTGAAGGTGGCAGGACAAGTTGAGAAGGCTATTAAAAAAACATGTCGGGGGCTAAATTCGATAAGGCCCGAAAACGGGCGCAGGGATTGCGATGCGCGATCTGCCCGTGCCCGTTGAAAGTAATGCAGGCAGCACGTGATATTCGTGCTACCTGCTAATTAATGTGATTGAAGTGCTGAGCCCAGCACTGGACACGCTGCTGGTTGGCTGAGCGCTCAGCAAATGCCCAATTCCGTGAGAAGTGATTGCTATTTAAAGCTAGCCTGCAGTTTGAAACGTAGTCTGCACTTCTTAAAGGGGAGGTGCTTTCTGGCATAAGCACCTCATTGTAATTGTTACAAAGGAAAGTAGAAGGTAGCTATGGCTCAACGGGGCAGAGAAATGGTACCTAGGTTCTCAGACGCAGTACTGGAGGCCTTGGTACAGGGGGCTGAAAGGAGTCCTTTACCCGCAGGGGGCCAGGGGCCCTCCAGACTGACTATAAGGAGGGAGTGGGAGCAGATTGCTGAAGCAGTCAGTGCCACCAGTCTTGCCCCCCAGGACCTGGACTCAGTGCCAAAAGAAGTTTAATAACCTCACACAAGTGGTCAAGGTGAGTGAATGCATCTTCAAACACCATCTCCCACCAACTGCACCACTAGCCTCACACACTGCTCAATGCACCACGCCTCCATCACTCACCTCCCAACAATCTCTATCAACCATGACTCATACCTCACAATCACAGCTTCACCTCACCCTCACACACTTACCACTGTTGCAAGCCTCACACCCACATCTCACACCTTACACACACTGGCAGCTATTCAACCATGACAGGCACATCACCCAAACATATTGCACCACGCTTCCCTTTCTCTTGCAGGCCAAGGTAGCGCATAACCGGCATCTAACAGGCAGGGGGCAGGCACGGCTGCATATCCTGACCCAGATGGAGAAGACAGTGCTAGGCATCATTGGAGGGGCTGTCACTGAGGGCGTGGTGATCGGCGAGGCTGAAACTATTGCTGATGATGGTATGCTCATACCTAATCCTCCTTCTCACATCCCACTTCCCCCTCATCCCACAATCTGTTCTTACTTACAAGCTGCTGATGGTGCAAGCATACACATCTTGCATTGACCTTCACCACAGCCCGACCCTTGTGCCTTTCCCCTTTCAGATACACAAGAACTCCAGCCAGCCCAGCCAGCGCAGGAAGAACAAGAGAGTAATTGAGAAGAGACACCATCACTCGATCTGACACTCCCAGGCACCAGCTCAGAAACTGGCACTGCGCAGACTTTAGAAGGTAGTATAGAGGTGGGATCTGCACATGGTGAGTCACCGGGCACAAGTGGCCTGCAACCAGGGCATGGGGAAAGGGTAGTGCTGGTGCCAGCCCCCTGGAGGGCAAGGTCACACGAGTTCTGCTGCAGAGGACTCAGATGAGGACTCCGATGGATCAGACTTCAGAAGAAGGGTGATGGGCATGCACACAGAAATGCTTGGTGCAGTGGCAAATCTGCCAAAGAGCCTCTTGTCAGTGTCAAGGAGCATGGAGGAGTCCGGCTCCAACCTTGCACGGGGCTTTGTGCAGAGCTTGGAGCTCATGATTTCCAGGATGGAAATGATGGGCAACTCCATTCGAGCACTTGTAGACCCAACTATGATGTGAAAACTGACCTCATGTCTGCGGATGATGTCACCAAAGTGCAACTTGTAGATGATGAAGAGGAGGGAGCCATAAACTCTTTGCAGACTCCTGAGGTGACTGTGCAGGGGCAGGAAGAGAAGTCATTGCTGAAGATGCTCTGGCTACAATCTCTATGTAAAAAGTGGAACCAGGCAAGGGTAGTCACGCTGAGCTGGACAATAGAGGAGAGCTTTTGGAGGAAGATTGTGTGGTTGACCATGTCAAAGGCTGCAAGAGAGGTCAAGGAGGGCAAGGAGGGATAATGTACCATAGTCACAATCACCAAGAATGCTACTCACAGCTTTGGTTAGGGCCATTTCAGTTCTATGGGAGGGGTGGAAACTGCATTAGAGAGATGCAAACGGAGAGTTATGGGAGAGATGGGCATGGGGCTGAGAGTCAACAACACATTCTAGGACCTCAGAGAGGAAAGGGAGGTTGGAGATGGGTTAGTGAGGACAGAGGGGTTGAGGGTGAGATTTTCAGGAGACAGGTAATAATGCCCCCATCACCTTCTCAGGGCAGCTAGGGGTGGGCATTAAATGTAGCCTTGCAGCATCATCCACATCCTGGGAGCAAATTAAAAAAGGTGGCTTTGAAGATGGGGCAGTGGCTAAAGAGAGCGAACGATTTATAATGACAGCTGGTATCGGTGCCAGGAAGTTGCCGTTGAGGCAGCAGGAAGTTCATCTCTGGATGAGATCACATGGTCTTGCACGATCTTCCTTGACTTATGAAGGTGGTACAATAAACAATTCACTAGGTTATTGCTTGGGGTACAAACTGACAAACAGATGTATTTAACCAATAAATAGATAACCAAAGCAATGACACGCTGTAGGTTTACAGTACAGGGATTAACTACCATGCCCGAAAGCATTTGTTGCACTGGATGACAATGTAAACTGGACTGAACACAAGATCCCTGAATATCAACCTTTATTTGATAGAAACTAACAGCTCAGTCTCGCTGAACGATCCATCTCTGATAGCTTCAAAGAAACGATTCCGTTTGAATAAGGCAGGCTGAAAAATACTTTTCAAAAAATGATGAGACAAACAAAATTGAAGTATGTTTCTCTTCTTGAGTTTGAAAGAGACATACTTCAATTTCTAATTAAACATATATTCATACATAAATTAAGCCCACAATATGCTTGTATTTGAACTGAATACTTGGACCCACCATCAAACACCTGGCCAGGCATATCTAAGTTCTGGGACGGTCACATCAAAATAAGTGGGGCCATTTTCCGTGATTGAACCCAGTTTTTAACCCCATGTGTAATGTGACAGAAATAAAGACATCAATATCATTATATGTAATAGACAAAAAAGTTGATTTTTGAATTTGTTAAGCTGAAGAACTTTGCTGAGAAGGGTGTGTGCAGACAAGATCGGATTAGATGAGATTCCCCCACAGTTAAGCTGCCTGCGAAACCTCACTGTCCAAGCTCAGGCATACAAAAATAAACCAAGCCAGAGGTCTACCAGCACTTGTGGAACTGCACCACAGCCTCAGTCAAACCCCTCAAAAATTAGAGGAAGGAGAAAATCGCTGACAACTGAAGTGAACAAGTCAGTGTTAATGAAGAAAAATATTCAATCCCAACAGACATTAAGAATATCATATAATATAATTGTTGTGACTAGTTAATGTGCTGCAAGTTTCATAAAACCTAAATTTAATTAGGTCAATTATTCATCACAGTAACAGCAAATGGTATTCTATCATATTTTAATAACTTCAGATTTTATTGCACCATTTCTTTTGAAATGTAGTTTCGGTATCCGTCCAGTAAACT
Source organism: Somniosus microcephalus (assembly GCF_052327205.1). Lineage (NCBI taxonomy): Eukaryota > Metazoa > Chordata > Chondrichthyes > Squaliformes > Somniosidae > Somniosus > Somniosus microcephalus. The sequence continues at coordinate 25,488,566 of NC_141002.1, read as the reverse complement.
CGGCAGCTGGAGCTTGTAATATCACCAAGTTCTGTACTAAATTGCAACAAAATAATCTGTCAGTGTCTCTGTAGTTCACACCACTAGCAAAAGCACAGGGAATAAATCGCAGCAGAGTTGAGCTGCTAGTTTCTCATTCAGAAAAAAAAAACCCTGACTCAAGTGATGGCCCATGCCCCAAGAGACATGTGACACAGCTCGGTCCTATGAAGTTCGGTTACGCAGTGGGGCAACGTGAAAAGACTAAAACACCTGACCTGGAGACTGGTTAGTAACTAGAACCCAGATCGAGTAACTATCCCCTTGGACCAGAGCCCAGTATTACGCTCTCCTTTTGTCACTCTTCACCCTGAACCTATTAAAGAAAAAAAGAACTTGCGTTTATGTAGCACCTTTCACGGCCTCAGGACGTCCCAACGCTAATGAAGTACCTTGGAAGTGTAGTCACTACAGCAATGCAGGAAATGCAGCAGCCAATTTTGCGCATAGCAAAGCCCCACAAGTAGAAATGTGATAATGGCCAAATAATGGTTGGTTGAGGGATAAATAAGGGCCGGGACTATGGGGAGAACTCCCCTACTCTTCTTCGAAATAGTGCCATGGGATCTTTTACATCCACCTGAGAGGTTTAATGCCACATCTGACAGGGTACTGAAATTGGATGATCAGCCATTGAATGGCAGAGCAGGCTCGAAGGGCCGAATGGCCTACTCCTGCTCCTATCTTCTATGTTTCTATGTTTCTATGTAGCACCTCTGACAGTGTAGCATTCCCTCAGTACTATACTCAAGTGTCAGCCTAAATTTTGTGCTCAATTTCCTAAGTGGAACTTGTACCCACAACCTTCTGACTCAGGGGAGAGAGTGCTCCACTAGGCCAAGGCAAGCAGTGCAACAGCTATGGGGATTGAGGGAGGACTGGATTTCCCTCTGTTGTTTTTATACCGCTCTCCTCCTTACTAAAATACCAGAATTGCCCCTCGGCTCTTTCGGCATGGTCGCACCACTACCTGCAAGTCTCTTTTTTAAAAAAAGGAAGTTGTAGTTGGTTTTGTGCACCCTCGGGATCACATTCCCCAGTCTCCATTCTCAGGTACAGAGCAGTAACATGCCTGCTGCCTTGGTCCCAGCAGAATCTCACGGAAAGTGTCGGGCACCAGGCCAGAATGGGCATGCTCAGTGCAACAGGCTTTCAGCAGGGCAAGGAATGAAAACATTGCATTTTATTTTTAACAAACATAAAAATTAAAAATGATGGTTCTTGCTGGGCAAATTTATTTGCTCGATTGTTTTTGTTACAAGTTATCGGCGGTAGGATTGTCATCTTTAGCAATAGTGCTCCTATCAATGGGGTGGACACTGTATTTAATATTTGTAGTGCTTTTATGAGGAGCACCACATTAAGGGCTGGATTTTCCCAGTGGAGGCGGGTTCGTGTCGGGTTCGGTGTTCGGTGGGTTCCAGTCCCGTTGCCAGTTCCAACCACACTGAGATAACGATTTTCATTAGGTTGGGCTGTGCGCATTACCCAGCCCAATCAGTGGGTGTGGGTCTGCTGCTCGCCTCTGCTGACATCTTTGACTCAGCTGCATTTAAGGGGCCCATGTAGCGTTTGGGTTTCATTTACTTTCTGATGCTCTGGAGTGCTAGACTTTGCGAGATGACTGCTCCAAGAACAAAGGCTGCTCCCCGCTTTGATGATGACTCCCTCCATGCTCTTGTGGAGGGAGTAAGAGGCGCACAAGGAGGTTCTGCTCTCTTCCAATGGACGGAGGAAGCCTCCTCAGCAGACAAAGGCAGCCTGGCTGCAAATTGCTGAGGAGGTCAGCGCCAGGTCATTGTGCTCACGCACCTGGGTTCAGTGCCGCAAAAGGTTCAATGATCTGCTACGCTCAGCAAAAGTGAGTATAACATCACACTTACCTTCAATCTGCTCCCCATCTCTTTTCATCACCAGCACTCTGCATTGTCAATCTACTCCTTCACATCCCAACTTACCCTTACATCCCTTGCACCCTTAACCATCCCTCTCTATGTACAGAATCACTTCACCATCCTACTATGCAACCCTCAAACACGCTCTCACTATTATGCAATGACTACAACTAACAACGCACAGGGAGGGACCTTGGTATTGGCACCTCACTCCCTCTAAGCATCTATGTTATGGATTCTTTACTCCAACATTCTCACTGAAACTCCACTTGTGTCCCTCATTGCAGGAAAAGAGAGCCCACAATAAGAGGGAGAGGGGGAGGACAGGAGGAGTTCCACCTTCCATGGTGCAGCTGAGGAGGCTGCTATCGAGATCATCGGAGGTGCAGAAGAGCTGGAAGTGGGGGATGGAGGGACGGGCGCAGTACAGCAAGCTGGTGACAGAATAGACTTGCAACCCTCTCATTTAGATTTCATGAGTGACTGATATGGCATCTGATGTTCATAGAAATGGAGTTCTGATATCAGCACAATGGGATGTGTCTGCTACCTAAATATCAGATGTCTAACTCATGCCTTTACTCCCCCACAGGACCATCGAGAGCCCCCCTCCCCACTGTCCAGGAGGAAGAGCCGGATGACTCCTCAGAGGAACCTGCAGCTTCTGAGGGAGCAGCGTCAGCAGAAATGAGCGCACCCAGCACCAGCGCAGAGACGCACACCTCGGTGGGTCCTTCGCGAGATAGAATAGTGTTGTCACCTGGTGTATCACAGCTCACAAGTGAGCATCAGCAGATGGTGGAGACAGGGACAGCAGAGGAGAGTCCTCGTCAGAGGGCGCAGGGCACTCCCAGCTCTGTTCAGCTGCATGTAGATGCTGTTTCTCTGGGGCCATCCAGAAAGAGAGCAATGCTGGAGCTTCAGGAACAAGTGCAGGAGGCTCTGACAGGGTTTGCAACCACAGTAACTGCGAGTGTGCAGAGAATGGAGGAGTCCATCTCAAACATGAGCAATGCCATGGTGCATGCAATGGCGAATGTAGGTGCCACCATGGAAAGGATGGCAACCTCCATGGAGGACATAAATCGCCAGACTCAGGAGAATATGGTAACACTTCTAAATAGACGGTCATCTATGGAGGATAGATGGGCATCTATTGAGGAGAGAAACCAGAGGTTCAGGGACGTCCTTGTTATGAGGAATTTCAGCACAGAAATGGGTCCTCATGGCCCCATGGAGGTGCAGCAAGGTGCTCTCCAGCTACTTGCTAGCAGTGAAATGTGAGTGATGCACACTCCCATGCCTCTACGGAGCCCTCTGTCAGAGCCCCAGATTCCTCACCCAACTGAAATGGCTGTCTCTGCCCCTGCACTGCCGCAGGAGGAGCAGACTATTGCGGAGCCCTCCCAGACTCCCAAACCCAGTGGGCACCTGCCAAAGGCATCTAAGCAGGTGCAGCAGGGAAGTGAGAAAGCTGCCTCTACATCTGCTGAAGCCACAGGGGAAGCACCACGTAGAAGCACGCATAAGAGAAAGTTAACACACAAATAGTCACAAGGGTAGACACTTGGGTGTTTTGATATAGTACAAAGTTACATTTGTCATCTTTATTTCTATTGTATTAAACAAATGCGATGTCAAAGATTCAAAGAGTTGGCCTATGTGTGCTCAGGATTGGAAATGGCATAGTGAGGGGTGAGGGCGCTTTTCATCTGCAGTGGTGGGGAGAGTGAGAGGAATGCAGTTAATTGTACAGATGTTGTATGGTGTGTAATGAAGGTCATGCAAACACTCATATCCATTTGCCAGCCACACGTCTTTGCTGCGTAAAGTTACACAAATCTGACACGGATTAGTGCATCCCTTGCCTCACAGCCAGCAATGTGCTCGCGTGCTGGTGGCACTGGGACAGCCGCTTCCGCAAGGTCTTCCTCATCAGCAGCCTCATTCAGCTCCTCCTCCTCTTCCTCCTCCTCCTCTGAGGAGGCTGTGCGCTGAACCACTTGTTCCTCAGGCAGCACTAAGCCACACTGCCGTGCAATGTTGTGCAGGGCACAGCAGACCACGATGATTCTGGAGACTCTGGCTGGTGAGTACTGTAGGGCTCCACCAGATCTGCCCAGGCATCCTCAGCTTCGTTTGATGGCCTCCTCATCAGTGTCATTAGCCACGTCTTCAGGGGTAGCCCTTGTCTCCAAGGAACCATCCGGAAAGTCGGGTTGGCGGATTGAAAAGCTGAGGCACCGTAGACTGCCGCAGGATGAACAAGTCATGGCAACTGCCGGGGAACTTTGCACAAACATGCATAATGTTCTTCCTGTGGTTACACATCAGCTGGACGTTAAGGGATTGGAAGTCCTTGCGGTTCACAAATACAGCTGGGTTGTGATGGGGTGCCCTAATGGCCACATGTGTGCAGTCGATGACGCCCTGCACCCGTGGGAAGCCCACCAGATTGGCAAACCCAACCAACCATGCAGTAACACTTGCTTCATCCATTGAGAAGTGGATGTAATTGTGTGACTTGGCAAATAGGGCATCGCTGACCTGTGTGATGCAAGTGTGTGCGGCCGACTGGGAGATGCCGCTGATGTCTGCTGCTGATCCCTGGAAGGACCCTGAAGCAAAGAAGTTGAGTGCAGTGGTCACTTTGACAGCCACTGGTAAGGAGTGTCCACCTGCTCCTCTGGGCTCCAGGTGTTGGTGCAGCATTGTGCTGATGTAAGCGAATACCTCTCGCGAAAGTCTCAGCCTCCTTTGGCACTGCTGTTCACTCATGTTGAGGAAGCTCATCCTTGGCTTGTAAACCCTGTGTTGGGGGTATCTCCTGCGGTGAGGTGCAGCCCTGCGCTGATGCCCTCTGCCCTGTGCAGCATCAGGTGGCTGAGGAGGAGGTTGGCGCTCCTGTTGTTGGTGCTGCTGTTGTGCCTGGTTCTGCTGCTGCCGCGGCTGCTCTTCCTCCGAATCTGAGGACCAGGATGAGAGGGTACAAATGGTTCCCATCCCACTGGTAGATATCTCAGTTGAGGAAGAGATGTTATAAGTGCTCAGTCAATGTGGGGAGAGGTTATTCCAACGAGGTCACAGTGCATATGGATCTCAGAACAAACACTTACAACCTCAATACACCTGAAAAATGTGTTGCAAATCCTCAAAACAGAAAGTCCTGGCATCTGAAAGTGAACTGATATTACATGTCAGCTTTTATGCTGCAGTTGCAGCTGTCAACTATTCAGCTAGTTGCTATACCTGGCACAATTAGCTGGCGTGTTTGTCGAATGACGTGGAACACGCTGAAAATGTGGCAAAATGGAAAAAGCCTCTCAAAATAGGATTAAGCAGGCAGTTAACAAGCTGTTAACTACCTTAAGTGGCTCTCCCGCCGCTTGGTGTTGGGTCTGATCGGGACTCGCAGACCCGACACTTTGCAAAGTCGCTGGAGGCAGGTTGATGGTGGCAGATTCGCAACCCGCCGTCAATCATTTAGATTTTATCTCCGGACCCGCCCTCTGAACTCCAGCAAAATCGCGGCCTAAGTGTGAGGTATAATTCTACAATCCCATGCTCTTAGCAGGGAGCCGGGCTCGCGGAGAATACGGATTGGAGAATCTCTGACGTGCACTCCCTTTCCTGCTGGGAAATTAATTATAAAATCTGGACTATCGACGAATGCTAAGGTCATGTCAAAAGCCATAAATTTTGTAAGTCATCTGAATGCCATGGTAGAACTAGTGCGCCTGAATGTCCCCTCAGTAACAGACCAATCTCACATAAGGCAGCCCATCTAGGAAGTGGCCCTTCCACTTTTCACCCCAAAGAACCTGAAAGACATCTAACTCCCGTGTATAAGCCATCACAGCTCTTCAAAGAATGGCACATTGATGCTGACTTGTGACCCGTACTGCCACTGCTGGTGCAAAGACAAGAAGTTGGGAGTCCGGGAGCTTGGGAGAGAGGGGAAGCAAGACACTGCGAGATGGGAAACTTGGGAGACTATGGCCCCAAAATCGACTCCAGCTGTAAGCCCGGTGGGAAACTGCAGGAACATCTGTGCACACTTTGCTAGCTTGTCTAGAGGTGGAATGAAACCCTTGAGACACTAATCCTACCGGCAGTGATAGTACATGGCCATCTCCAACAGCAAGCTGCTTTGCATTCCTGCTGTGGGAAAATCACTTATTTTGGACATGTTTCACTTGATTCCTATTTGCCATTTGCCACCATTTCAGACATTGGATTGGATACGTTATAAGTTTTTTAAAATGGCTTCCCACTCTAGTATTCTCCAATGAGATCTACCTCTAGGATTTTGGATCGATTTGCAGGCAAAGAACACCTCAGATTCCCATACGAAATCTCAAATTCTCCTTTGATGTTTTGGAGTTCTCAGTCACTATTCCATGATTGCCCCATATAAACTTTCCTGATTTCTGGATCTCTCTAATAAATGTTCCAGATTCTCAGGTGTAATGCTCCCGATTTCAGCGAATGAAGCTCTGGAATTTGACGGATATCACACCATCAGTGGTTTCCAAATTTTGCTGTGTGAGTGACCCTGGCAAAATACTGGCACATTCCCAGACACTCCCTGCAAGTACTAGCATACTCCAGGCACCACTGCAAATACTAACTCACTAATACTAATTCCCAGACTCCCCTGCAAACACTCCCAAGGACCCCGACACATTCTCTGTGACCTCTGCAAATGACTGACCTCCAGACACCCCCTGCAAATACTAACATACTCCCAGACACTCCCTGAAAATGCTAACATAGAAACATAGAAACAAAGAAGATAGGAGCAGGAGTAGGCCATTCGGCCCCTCGAGCCTGCTCTGCCATTCAATGCGATCATGGCTGATCATCCAAATTCAGTACCCGGTCCCTGCTTTCTCCCCATATCCCTTGATCCCTTTAGCCTTGAGAAATATATCCAACACCTTCTTGAATATATTTAATGAATTGGCCTCTACTGCCTTCTGTGGTAGAGAATTCCATAGGTTCACCACTCTCTGGGTGAAGAAATTCCTCCTCATTTCTGTCCTAAATGGCCTACCCCTTATCCTTAGACTGTGACCCCTGGTTCTGGACTCCCCTGCCATCGGGAACATTCTTCCTGCATCTAGTCTGTCCAGTCCTGTCAGAATTTTATAAGTTTCAATGAGATCCCCTCTCATTCTTCTAAACTCCAGCGAGTACAAGCCCAATCGACCCAATCTCTCCTCATACGTCATTCCTGCCATCCCAGGTATCAGCCTGGTGAATCTTCGTTGAACTCCTTCCATGGCAAGAACATCCTTCCTCAGATAAGGCAACCAAAACTGCACACAATACTCAAGGTGTGGTCTCACCAAGGCCCTGTACAACTGCAGCAAGACATTCTTGTTCTTGTACTCAAACCCTCTCGCTACGAAGGCCAAGATACCATTTGCCTTCTTAACCGCCTGCTGCACCTGTATGCTTACCTTCAGCGACTGGTGCACAAGGACACCCAAGTCTTGTTGCACTTCCCCTTCTCCCAATCTATTGCTATTCAGATAATAATCTGCCTTCCTGTTTTTGCTACCAAAGTGGATAACCTCACATTTATCGATGTTATATTGCATCTGCCATGCTTCTGCCCAATCACCCAACCTGTCCAAATCATCCTGGAGTTTCTCGGCATCCTCCTCACAGCACACACGCCCACCCAGCTTTGTGTCGTCTGCAAATTTGGAGATATTACATCTAGTTCCCTTGTCTAGATCATTAATATATATTGTGAATAGCTGAGGCCCAAGGACCGATCCCTGCGGTACCCCACTAGTCACTGCCTGCCACTTGGAAAAAGATCCATTTATTCCAACTCTTTGCTTCCTGTCTGCCAACCAGTTCTCTATCCAAGTCAGTACCTTGCCCCCAATCCCATGTGCCTTAACTTTACACGCTAATCTCTGATGCGGGACCTTATCGAAAGCCTTCTGAAAGTCCAAATACACCACATCCACTGGTTCTCCCTTATCTATTTTACCAGTTAAATCCTCAAAAAATTCCAGCAGATTAGTCAAGCACGATTTACCCTTTGTAAATCCATGTTGACTTTGTCTGATCCTGTCACAGTTTTCCAAGTGCTCTGCCATTACAACTTTTATGATGGACTCTAGCATTTTCCCCACTACCGATGTCAGGCTTACCGGTCTGTAATTCCCCGTTTTCTCTCTACCACCTTTTTTGAATAGTGGGGTAACATTAGCTACCCTCCAATCCATGGGTACTGTTCCAGATTCCATCGAATGTTGGAAGATGATCAGCAATGCATCTACTATTTCTCGGGCCACTTACTTAAATACCCTAGGATGTAGATTATCAGGCCCTGGGGATTTATCGACCTTCAATCCCATCAATTTCCTTAACACCATTTCCCTACAAATACTGATTTGTTTCAGTTCCTCCCTTTCATCAGACCCTATGTTCCCCGACATCTCTGGGAGGTTATTTGTGTCCTCCTTTGTGAAGACAGAACCAAAATATGTAGTTAATTGGTCAGCCATTTCTTTGTTCCCCATTATAAATTCCCCATGCTCCCTGACACGCCCTGCAAATACTAACATACTCCCAGACACTCCCTGCAAATACTAACATACTCCCAGACACTCCCTGCAAATACTAACATACTCCCAGACACTCCCTGCAAATACTAACATACTCCCAGACACCCCCTGCAAATACTAACATACTCCCAGACACTCCCTGCAAATACTAACATACTCCCAGACACTCCCTGCAAATACTAACATACTCCCAGACACCCCCTGCAAATACTAACATACTCCCAGACACTCCCTGCAAATACTAACATACTCCCAGACACTCCATGCAAATACTAACATACTCCCAGACACTCCCTGCAAATACTAACCAACTCCCAGACACCCCCTGCAAATACTAACATACTCCCAGACACCCCCTGCAAATACTAACATACTCCCAGACACCCCCTGCAAATACTAACATACTCCCAGACACTCCCTGCAAATACTAACATACTCCCAGGCACTCCCTGCAAATACTAACATACTCCCAGACACCCCTGCAAATACTAACATACTCCCAGACACTCCCTGCAAATACTAACATACTCCCAGACACCCCCCGCAAATACTAACATACTCCCAGACACTCCCTGCAAATACTAACATACTCCCAGACACCCCCCGCAAATACTAACATACTCCCAGACACTCCCTGCAAATACTAACATACTCCCAGACACCCCCTGCAAATACTAACATACTCCCAGACACCCCCCCGCAAATACAAACATACTCCCAGACACTCCCTGCAAATACTAACATACTCCCAGACACTCCCTGCAAATACTAACATACTCCCAGACACCCCCTGCAAATACTAACATACTCCCAGACACCCCCTGCAAATACTAACATACTCCCAGACACTCCCTGCAAATACTAACATACTCCCAGACACCCCCTGCAAATACTAATACTCCCAGACACTCCCTGCAAATACTAACATACTCCCAGACACTCCCTGCAAATACTAATACTCCCAGACACTCCCTGCAAATACTAACATACTCCCAGACACTCCCTGCAAATACTAACATACTCCCAGACACCCCCTGCAAATACTAACATACTCCCAGACACCCCCCGCAAATACTAACATACTCCCAGACACCCCCTGCAAATACTAACATACTCCCAGACACCCCCCGCAAATACTAACATACTCCCAGACACTCCCTGCAAATACTAACATACTCCCAGACACTCCCTGCAAATACTAACTTACTCCCAGACACCCCCCCGCAAATACTAACATACTCCCAGACACTCCCTGCAAATACTAACATACTCCCAGACACTCCCTGTAAATACTAACCTACTCCCAGACACGCCCTGCAAATACTAACATACTCCCAGACACCCCCTGCAAATACTAACATACTCCCAGACACCCCCTGCAAATACTAACATACTCCCAGACACTCCCTGCAAATACTAACATACTCCCAGACACCCCTGCAAATACTAACATACTCCCAGACACCCCCTGCAAATACTGGCACCGCCCTTCCTCCAGACACCCTCTGCAAACATTGGCGCACTCCTGGGGAACCCTGATATCCCAGAGACACTGTCGGCCTTCAGGTGACGAGTTGTCAAACAGTGTACAAACTGCTAAATTGCCAGCTTTGTTTCCCAAAGGAAAACAGTGCTGACTTGGCATAAGACATAGCGACAGAAATAATATCTAGTAGGCCAAAAAATTCAGCAAAATATAGAATTGACTCTTTCTTGGGACCCTTGGCCCCACATGAACAGCAACCTGATGATGTCACAAACCCCTTGCACTGGATAAGTACCGATCCAATCAAGTGATGTTCAAGACTTTGCTCACATAATTACAAGCCAGTGCCCACCCTCTTCTCTGAGGGAAGAGATAGCTCGTAGGATGCATGGAGTGGGGGGGAGGGGGGGGAAGAAATATATTTTAAATTACAAATATTTTCCTAAACATTAATATGAAAACTGAGAGGGAGGAGAAATGCAAAAAAATGGCAAGCATGATTCTCATGAATAAATTCTACTCTGAGCAATGTTGCCCTTTCAGGGGTTTAGTATTACAGGGGCATTTGTGATTAAAGCTGTGAAATATTAGAAGGGTTTGTGTTCTGTAGCTATCCAGAAGAGCAGAGGTAGAAGCAAATGATTAATGGGTTTCTGCAAGTACCAACTATGAACCATACACAGCAACAGGAAGGTGACATAAGGAAGCTCTGAATCACCTTTTTTTTCCGAATGCCTTCAGGAGCTCTGTCACCTGTTTAACATTCAGTGCAGATAGGCCCTCTTCAGATTGGAACAATAAATTATCGTTGTGCATCAAAAGCCATACTTTGATAGCTTTTAACCTCAGAATAGTATTTTGGTCCTTGTCCACTCTGCTGTTGGAAGAAAGGAATACTCTGGAGATATTTGCTTAAGTCAGTTGACAGTTGTCAGCAATACTTTCATCAGTGGCGTTGCATGAATGTCAAAACAGCTCTTATTTATCAACAGCGACCCATCAGGATCTTTAGAAAATCTTGATTGCATCTTGGCTCATCATTTGGAACACCTGCTCTTTTTGATTAGTAATTTCAACCCTTGAAAAGGACTGCAGGAAACACTGTAATCAATGCAGAATGGCCGTAATTTTTCATGTCTCCTGCCTCTACAGCTGTACACAACTATGCATTTACTCGACTCTGCCAAATGGCTCTTGTGTAGTGTACAAGATCCAGTGTGTGACCGGCATCCAGGCCTTCCTGTAATTCCTTTCCTCTCTGCTGTTCCATATCCAGCCAGGCATTGAAAACGTCGAGCATCGGGTAGGGTGAGCAAAGAAAGCTGAGGCTTTTCATAAATGCCCAAAAGGAAACGTGATAGTCCTATTCCACTATTGGAACATTATTTACAACCTTGCTTAAATTGAGTAACTGCGGTCTGAATATTCACACAAATATTTGCATGTGACCTTCCTGGCGATGTGTTGCTTTAAAGCTAGTATTAGAGGGGCCCCTTTCAAGGGATGTTTTGTGTTTAAACTGGCAGCAGGGCTTTGAAAGTTTGGATATTTCTTTTATGATGGTGCATGCAAAAAAATACTTGCACAGTTGGCAAATTCTGCAAAAAAAAATCAAGAGTTGGAAATATGATAAAAATAGCCACCTTTAAACAGTTCTTATCTGCAGCATAGCATATTTCTCACAAGGCTCGTAGACCTAATCCTAAGCTGCCCCGTTCAAAATGTGTGCACCTATTAACTGTGGCAGGACATCTCGCCATCAGAGGTGAGGTGTCAAATTAACCAGATGGGGGCGTTCATATTAAATTTAAAGGGCTGCCCGACTACAGGAAATTAAAGCAAGAACAAATTGTACCAATCACCTATAATTATATCACCAATCTGTGGTCCGAAGGTAACCATGCAGACCAGAAATGTGAGCAAAGTATCAGTGATCTGCTCGCTTAAGCTCGACCCATGGAAAGGTATTAGTGACTTCTTGCAGGTATGGTGCTAATTTGACACAAGCCCCAACTCTCCCTGGGACAGCAGGCAAAGGCCTCACGAACTCTCCCCTCACCTCTGACACTAAAGTCGCAACCTTAATAAACTGATAGGATCTGATAAACACTTTTTATCCTTCCATCTAAAAGGTAGAATCATTTATTCAGCCACCCACTTAAGAATCGTTAGACCAGCCCTTTTTTAAAAAACATTTGGCTCACAGACTGCTTATTTAACTTTGTCGGGCAGTTTGGGGGGAACAAATCTGCGGTGGTAAACCCCCCAAGCATAGCATTCTATTGAATGAGCCGAACCTGTTTTTAATTCAAAACTGGTCTTTTCAGTTTTCTTTTAACTTCTTGAATCTGAGCAAATTGTATACTGGAGGGCGAGGGATAATTGGACCAGGGCATGCAGATGGAAATCAGTCCCCATTTTAAAGACTTACAATGTGTCCTTATTTTTATATTTCAATTATGAATTCCTGTGTCCAAATATATAATGAAAACTGCCTATGTAAATTTATAATGCTGTAATTACAGTCTCCAAGCATTGGAGGCGCTGCAGCTCCACCACGAGCAGGAGGATGAAATTACAACATGACACGTTTACATAGCTTCCATTACAAAGGCAGACATGGAAATTTATAATGGAGATATGAAAATAGTAATAGTTTCAGGCAGGAGAAAACCTTCGGTCTATCTAGGGTGTTTATCAACAGCATTCCCGTGGTTCATTTCTAATACCCCTGAATCCCATTTGTTGATAAGAATCTTTCTCCTTCCTTCTTGAAACCCATTAAATGCTTCTTGTTCTCCCTGGTAATCTGTTCCACATATTTACCACCCTTTTAGTAAAAAAGGTTCTTTCCGTATTTCCTATTTTCTTCTGTTGGATCCTTTTGAATTTGTGTGCATTGATATTCATCAGTTGCCACTTCTTCCAATTTGGTATTGTCTGCAAATTTTGACACTTCGAACATAATTCCTCTAAATTGTTTATAAAAATTATAAACAACAGTGGCCCCAACTCTTTAGGCTGCCAACCAGATACCTGCCCATGCACTATTTGCCATTGTTATCTATCAACTAACCAACCATTTGCCAATCCATTTTAATACATTCCCATCTATCCCAGGACATAATGTATGACTTTAAAATAGGGACGGCGTGTCTGTGTGCCTTGGTTCAATTATCCCCAGCCTTTACTCGTGCTTCACCTGAAGACTCTTTGGGGTAGATATTGGCCTGTGCCCATTTTCGGGCCAAGACCCAACAACAGCGCATGTCCGAAGCAAGAGGCTTGAGGATCGATGGAAATTGGTCCTCGGGCCTCAAAGGCATACTTGGCCTGAGCTGCCGCTGCTGGTCATGCCTCCGCAGGCAGCTCTCCCGAGCGAAGATGCCAACGTTGGGCCACCTTCCTCACTAGCAGCGGCTCTCAGGTAAATCCCAGGAGGGGATTGGAATGGGCCCCACGGGGGGAGGGGGCGGTGGCGATCACGATTCATGTGGCGTTGGGGGGAGCACTCCTGTTCCTCCGGCTCCACAGGAATTCGAAAATAAATTCCCACCTAGCCGCTGAAGAATCTTGAGCAGAGCAGGCCCAACGCCTGCCCCAATCGTTGTCCACAGGTTTTGAAAAGGTGTTCCATAACAGGCTTCTAATTTACATATTTATCGGGCCTAATCCCTGTTTGGGGCGCCTGACTGCGACTCCTAAAAAAAGGGCCCCACAAATTTAGCGGTGGGGCCAACTCATGCGCAGATTGGGCGCAGGCAATCCAAATGCTAAATGATATACAAAAATGGGCGCAACACATACCAATTCCTACCCCTTTACTCTCCACGTGCAATGACACAGGAGATTGACTAGTCCACATGTAGATTTCAAACAAGGTGCGGCTCTTAGTGAGAAAGTTTACCTTTGTGCAAATCAAAGCATGAGAGGGCAAAGACAAGACAGAGTCCAAGTACATTTCCTTTCTAAAATTGCTGCCAAAAATATACACAGAAACTCATGAAGATCCATTTTGTTATCGGAGGTTGTAATTTAGTGCTGGATTAGATTCCTTTTTTTTCATTCTTGGGATATCACCATTGCTGGCAAGGTTCCAGTTGCCCTGAGATGGTGGTGATACAACTGAGTGTGGAGAAAAGGTGAATGTCCTTGTAGCAATGATGTAAAGCATTACAATTGGTAATGCCTCACACATAAAATCTCAACCATACTGGGAGCCAGTTTCAAGAGACTGCCAAGTCCACCAAAATGGCACAGCGATGAGAAAATCCTAACAGGGGCACAGCCACTCCTGGAACCATGTATTTAGTCTTTGAAAAGCGTTCCAGCTAGGGCAGAAAGGAAAAGGAGAAGGAGAAGGCCTTTTTTTAGATCTCAAATGATAATGTGAAACTACAAAGCCCCAGAAGCAAAGTACTGTAACTTACTGTTAGCAAAACCATGGCAAGGGCTTTAGATGGAAAACCTAATTAGTGGCGAGATAGAGTGGAAATAATGGACCTCAACCGTTTAGTCTCTCCCCGGAGCATTTTTCATCAGCGAACAAATTGTGTGAGAGCTCTGTGTCTGATGTTTTATTCATTCCTGCAGATGGTAGACTTTACTTTGGCCAGAGTAAAAGAAGATTCAAAAGAATATAGCCTAAAATCATGAGTGCCAAAATATTGATAATTAGTTAGGCCACATGTGTCAACTCCATTTCATTTTTTTTAATTAGCCACTAATGATGGTTATGCTCCTTGGGCCCACACAGTGCCATTGTGTAGCTAAACCTTAAACCTTGTGGTGCAGCAAAACCCTTTATCAAAGTCACAATGGCGGGGAGGGGGGGAGAGCCATTTTAAAAAAAACATAATTTATGTATCTGCTGTCTTGTCACGCTTGTTGATTAATTACACATGAGTTAAAAGCATCTCTGTGATTTTTATCAATGATGTCTAGAAGCTAAATTATATTCATAACTTGGGAATAAACACAAGATGATGGATATACAGGCATTTGTAAACAGCATTGATATGGGCTGAGGATTTATACTGATGAACACTTTATGATTGTGTATACATAAATTAAACATGTATCATACTGTAGCAAATACTTTCTAACTTAAAGCTAGTGGTGAGTGGAACAAGCATGAGGCAATAAAATGTATTCCGTATTGTATAATTTACATTTAATCATGCCCAGCCATTGCAAAACTAGATCTAATGGCTGTTTTTTTAATGATCAAAGCAGAAGCAATGGAATGTACATTTGTAATATCTTCCCTATATATGTCATGTGACCTTTCATTCAACCAATTCCCCAAATACCCAGTGTGTATTATACAGTTAGTTGTTATCTGCTCTGGGGCAAACACATACAGCATGTGGCCTGTGTGCCAAATCCCGATCAGAGGCTCTTGCTGACTATGATCAATTTAATTTTTTTTTAAATATCAGGGGGAAAAAAAGGATGGAGATGAATCCCTGTGAGAGACTTCTCAAATAATCTGGATCACTGACAGAGTTAGAAATTTCTGAAGTGGGATACAACTTAAGTGCAGCAAAATTAGGAACATAGGGGCAGGAGGAGGCCATTCAGCCCCTCGAGCCTGCTCCGCCATTCAATGAGATCATGGCTGATCTGTGACCTAACTCCATATACCCGCCTTTGCCCCATGTCCCTTAATACCTTTGGTTAACAAAAATCTATCAATCTCAAATTTAAAATTAACAATTGATCGAGCATTCACTGCTGTTTGTGGAAGAGAGTTCCAAACTTCTATCACCCTCTGTGTGTAGAAGTGTTTCCTAATTTTACTCCCGAAAGGTCTGGCTCTAATTTTTAGACTATGTCCCCATTCCTAGAAACCCCAACCAGCGGAAATAGTTTCTCTCTATCTACCCGATCTGTTCCCCTTAATATCTTGAAAACTTCGATCAGATCACCCCTTAACCTTCTAAATTCTAGGGAATACAACCCTAATTTGTGTAATCTCTCCTCGTAACTTAACCCTTGGAGTCCGGGTATCATTCTGGTAAACCTATGCTGCACTCCCTCCAAGGCCAATATATCCTTCCTACGGTGTGGTGCCCAGAACTGCTCACAATTCTGGACTATATAGGAAATATTATAATGTGGCGGAGACCACATAGGGACAGTAACACAATTCACTATGTATAGCCAATGTTGTTATCGCTCCACGTTATGTACGGAACTTGGTTGGGTTATCGGGGCAGGGTCCCTTTAAGAGTCGTCGATTGTGTGATGACGTCATAGCCCTGCGACGAGGCCGGGTCCCTCAGTCCATGCGGAGAGTTAATAAAGCTAACACGCATTTTTTTTTGCTGCTACGAAAGTCTCGCAGTCTGTTTATTTCCAGCGACTCCTACATTGGTGACCCCGTTTCTCTTTTGGACGTTTCCAAAGACTTTATCCGAGATGCCGACGAGCGCCGTTTCTCTCAAATTACTGGAGTTTTGGGAACGGCAGGCTGCCGCTTGGTTCGCCCAGGCCGAGGCTCAGTTTGCACTCCGGGACATCACCGCGGATGACACGAAGTATTATTATGTCGTCTCTGCTCTCGGCAGCTCCACCATGGCCAGAGTCGTGAGCCAGCTCGAGGACCCCCCGGAGCACCACAAATTTGCAACGTTGAGAACGCACCTCCTAGAGGCTTTTGGACTAACTGAACCCGAGCGCGCACGCCAGCTTCTCTCTCTACCCAGGCTTGGCGACTCCAAGCCCTCAGAACTGATGGACCACATGTTAACCCTCCTGGGCAAGCACAAGCCGTGCTTCCTCGTCAGAGAACTGTTCCTACAACAGCTGCCAGGGCAGGTACGGTCGGCTTTAGACAATTCTCATATTAGTGATTTCCGCGACCTGGCCAAGGAGGCCGACAAATTTTTCTCCACCGGGCAACAGTACTGTGCGGCCATGCGGGGCCCTGCCCCCACCGCCACAGCCCAACGGCGGCAGCCGGCAAGCATGTGCGTCTACCACGCGCAGTTCGGCCCCAACGCTAAGAAGTGCCGGCCCCCGTGCAGCTCTACCGCGTCGGGAAACGCGAAGGCCCACTCATTAGCTACCATGGCTGTCGGCCGTTCAGGTAGTCTGTTATTCATTACGGACACTGACTCTGGACGTTGTTTCCTCTGCGACACGGGTGCCCAGGTGAGCGTCCTGCCCACGTCAACCGTAGGCATACAGGGGGAGAACCATGGCCCCGCCCTCGAAGCCGCCAACGGCAGTTCCATCCGTACTTTCGGGAAACGGAACGTGGCGCTGTGTTTTGGCGGGCAGCGTTTCGCTTGGGACTTTGTTACAGTTCCCGGACCTCACGAAGCCCACTTTCTCGTCCGCCGCCACCAAGCACGGGGTAGAACACCACATCCCGACCACCGGTTCGCCTGTCTACACCCGCACTCGGCGCCTCGACTCGGGGAAACTCGCCATCGCTAAAGCCGAGTTCGACACGATGGTGCGCCTCGGCATCATTCGCCGGTCGAACAGTCCGTGGGCCTCGCCCGTCCACATCGCACCGAAACCAGGCGGCGGTTGGCGCCCGTGCGGCAATTACCGGCGCCACAACGACGCTACGACCCCCGACCGCTACCCGATTCCACACATCCAGGACTTTTCCGCCTGCCTGGCCGGGAAAGTTGTTTTCTCTAAAGTGGGCCTCGTCCGGGGTTACCACCGGGTCCCCATTCGGCTGCAGGACGTCCCGAAAACCGCGGTGATCACCCCGTTCGGGCTATTCGAATTCCTCCGCATGCCATTCGGTCTCAAAAACGCCGCTCAGGCTTTTCAACGCCTAATGGACACCGTGTTACGGGACCTGCCATTCCTGTTCGTCTACCTGGATGACATTCTCATCGCCAGCGCCTCCAGGACGGAGCATATGTCCCACCTCCGGACTCTCTTCGAACGCCTCAGCCAGCACGGCCTAATCGTCAATCCAGTGAAGTGCCAGTTCGGGCTGTCCTCGATCGACTTTCTCGGGCACCGCATCACGAAGGACGGGGCGGTGCCACTGCCATCGAAAGTGGAGGCCGTGAAGGATTTTCTGCGACCCCTCACCGTGAGGGCCCTGCAGGAGTTTTTGGGCATGGTGAACTTTTATTATCGCTTCGTTCCCCGGGCAGCCCAGCTTATGCTGCCCCTTTATGAGGCCCTCAAAGGCAAGCCCGCCAAGCTCGCCGTCGACTGGTCCGAGGAGATGGCCAATTTTTTCACGGACACGAAAAGGGCCCTGGCTAACGCGACCATGCTGGCGCATCCGTTGCCCGATGCGCTGATCACTCACACCACTGACGCTTCGGACTATGCCGTCGGCGCCGTCCACGAACAGTGGGTCAACGGCACCTGGCAGCCGTTCGCCTTCTTCAGCCGGCAGCTCCGCCCCAACGAGCGGAAGTACAGCACCTTCGATCGCGAGCTTCTCGGCCTCTACCTCGCCGTCCGACACTTCCATTTCCTGCTGGAGGCCCGCCCGTTCACGGCGTTCGTGGACCAGAAGCCGTTGACCTTCGCCATGGCCAAAGTTTCCGAGCCGTGGTCGGCCCCTCAGCAGCGCCAGCTTTCCTTCGTCTCCGAGTTCACGACGGACATCCAGCATGTGGCTGGGAAAAACAACCCTGTCGCCGACTGTCTCTCCCGGGCCATCGCCAGCGCCGTACACCTCGGCATCGACTACACCCGCATGGCGGCCGACCAGGCCTCCGACCCGTACGTCCGGGCCTACAGGACGGCTGTCACGGGCCTTCAGTTAGTGGACGTCGCATTTGACGATGCCGGCACCACGCTCCTGTGCGGCGTCTCCGCTGGGCAGCCACGCCCCGTCGTACCCGACGGGTGGAGACGGCAGGTTTTCGATGCCGTCCATAGCCTTTCCCACCCGGGCAGGAAGCCGTCACAGAAACTGGTGGTGGCTAAGTTCGTCTGGCATGGGCTCAAGAAGGGCGTTCGCGACTGGGCCAATACCTGCGTGGTATGCCAACGCTCGAAAGTGCATCGCCATACTAAGGCCCCGTTGGCGCCTTTCGCGGTGCCCGAGAGGCGGTTCGACCATGTTAACGTGGACCTGGTGGGGCCACTGCCGCCCTCCCGCGGGTTCACCCACCTCCTCACGATGGTCGACAGAACCACCCGATGGCCGGAAGCCATCCCGCTGTCGTTAACAACATCCGCCGATGTGGCTCGGGCGTTCATCAACACTTGGGTCGCCCGGTTCGGCGCCCCATCTGACATCTCCTCCGACCGGGGGCCCCAGTTCACGTCGGAGCTCTGGAACGCAGTCGCCCAAGGCCTCGGGTTGAGACTCCACCACACCACCGCATATCACCCTCAGGCTAACGGGCTGTGCGAACGGTTTCATCGCTCCATGAAGGCCACGCTCCGAGCCAGCCTCCGGGATGACAGTTGGATCGACAGACTCCCGTGGGTCATGCTGGAACTCAGGGCCGCCCCCAAGGAGGACCTCCAGTCCTCGTCCGCCGAGCTCATCTACGGGCAGCCGCTGCGGGTTCCCGGGGATTTCGTCCCCAATGCCACGGACCCTTGGTCCGCAGCCCGTCAGCGGTCCGCCCTCCTGGACAACACCAAGGTTTTCGCGCCGGTGCCCACGTCGCAGCGCGGTCTCCCTCAGTCCCACGTTCTGCCCGACCTTCGTGCGGCGGAGTATGTTTTCGTTCGCCACAGCGCCCACCGGGGACCTCTTCACCCACCCTACGACGGACCATTCCGTGTCCTGGAAGCCGGGGACAAGGCCTTCGAGGTGGATGTCGGTGGTAAGCCGGACTACATTTCCGTGGACCGTCTTAAGCCGGCCCACCTGGATCTGGACCGACCCGTTGGGTTGGCTCAGCCCCCGCGGCGGGGTCGCCCTCCAGCTTCTGCACCCTCAGTCCACCACCGAGCGCCCGGGGACCCTCCTGCGACCCCCCCCCGGTCCCCGCCCTGGACTTAAGGAGCCGTTTCGGTCGTGTGATCCGGGCCCCTCAATGACTGACATTGCCAGTTCTAGTGAATTCTGGGGGGACGTATGTGGCGGAGACCACATAGGGACAGTAACACAATTCACTATGTATAGCCAATGTTGTTATCGCTCCACGTTATGTACGGAACTTGGTTGGGTTATCAGGGCAGGGTCCCTTTAAGAGTTGTCGATTGTGTGATGACGTCATAGCCCTGCGACGAGGCCGGGTCCCTCAGTCCATGCGGAGAGTTAATAAAGCTAACACGCGTTTTTCTTTGCTGCTATGAAAGTCTCGCAGTCTGTTTATTTCCAGCGACTCCTACAATAATGACTTGGCTATATTCTCGCTATCTTTGATATTTTTTCTGTGCACCCATTAACTTGTTGCTTTTTATTTTATCGCTCTTTGCATTGTTTGTTTCTGGATTTTCTCTCTGTGCCCTCTGTCTTGCTTTTTCTCAGTCTCATTCTTTTGCTTCTACTCTCTAACCACACAGTAACCACCTAACTCCCTAAACTTGGGGTGTAAACCTTTGCAATGGGCATTTTTTTCTTTTTGAATTTAAATCCTTCCTTCACTTTCTTTCCCTCCATCTATTTGTGTTTGTCCAGCTGACTTCATCTCTATCCTGACCTTCTTTCACTATTTGTCATGGTCTATTCTTTCTCTGTTTCTATTTCTCTTAAAGAAAAGAAGGAAAAACTTGCATGTATATAGCGCCTTTCACGACCTCAGGATGTCCCAAAGCGCTTTACAGCCAACTATATACTTTTTTGAAGTGTAGTCACCGTTGTAATGTAGGAAATGCGGCAGCCAATTCTATGCACAGCAAGCTCCCACAAACAGCAATGTGACAATGACCAGATAATCTGTTTTTTAGCGAAATATAAATGGAAAATGCAGGAAATACTCAGCAGGCCAGGCAGCCTCTGTGGAGTGAGAAACAGAGTTAACGTTACAGGACAGTGACCTTTCGTCAGAACTGGAAAATGTTACAGATGTAACAGGTTTCAAGCAAGTGCAGTGGCAGAGATGGTGGGGGGCGGGGGGAGGAAAGAACAAAAGGGAAGGTCTGTGATAGGCTGGAAGGCAGGAGAGATTAAAAGAACAGCAGAATCATTACCAGCATCTGCTGTCCAAAAAAATGGGAGCAGTGGATATGATCTGAAATTGTTGAACTCGATGTTGAGTCCGGAACGTTAAGTGCCTATTTGAAAGATGAGGTGCTGTTCTTTGAGCTTCCATTGCGCTTCATTGGAACAGTGTAGGAGGTCGAGGTCAGAATGGGAGTGGGACGGAGAATTAAAAAGGCAAGCGACCAGAAGCTCAGAGTCACGCTTGTGGACTGAATGCAAGTGATGCTGGTTGAGGGATAAATATTGGCCAGAACACCAGGGAGAACTCCCCTGCTCTTCTTCGAAATAGTGTCATGGGATCCACCTGAGAGGGCAGATGATTATATGCCACGGTAAAGCTGAAATCAACAGCTCCACAAGCACCAGTTCACTAAAAGGAAACTTGGAGAAGAACATGGAAAAGACATCACACAAGGACATATACTTTGCTGCTGTGCCCAAAAATTAGTAACAATGGGCAGACGCAGCAAATGTTCCACACGCACAATTGTTCAAGTTGCTCAGATGGATTAGTATTTCTAGTATCTTATTCTTATCTGCATCCATTTTATTCTCATGTTTCCATTCTGTCCAAGTTGTTCTCAACTGCGCGGTTAGATTTAAATAATGCCGTGCAATGTTATCTGCTAGCAATTCCTGTCTAGTCCTATGACTGTCAATTAATTGTGTATTATCTGCATAACAGTATTGAAGAAGTCAGTGTATTCCAAACTCTTGTTTCATTGTCTCTTCCAGTTTGCCAAGGTCACTATCTCCATACAATTTCAAGCACTGGCACTAAAATAACTTCTCACATATTCATTTCCAAAAATGCCGAATGTATCGAGTTTTGCAAATGGATATAAATCGTGTGTTTGGCACACGCAGGATAGCAGGAGGGATTTTGGTAGTTAGCAAATAGTTTGAATCGATCTGCTGAGTTTGGTTGGCTTACACTGCTTTGTATAGCGGGTTTTTTTGCCACTCAGGATGAAAAGTGCTCCTGACCTCCGCTGGGCAGGCCAATTTCCTGCAAAACAGACAGACATGACGGACGGCTGAGAAATGACTGTGTGCAAAGGCTGAACGTATTTTAAATGGTTTAATACTTCTGTTAAAAAAGTGGACAAAGAAATATATCAACATGTTAATATCTAAAACACTTCTAGGCAATAATGAGACACACTGAGGTGGCGGGGGGGGGATTTTAACAGGCAAGAGCGGGTGGGTTGGGATCGGGTGCGTAGTAATGGCCCAGAAATTAGGTTCGGGGGCTTGCCGCGCGTGCAAGCCTCCGATGTGCACTCACCCGGCGCGCCGACATCTGAAGCCTGGGACTGCTTGGAATTCCTGTCACTGGCCCGGTTCAGATGTCGGCGCGCTGTGCTTGCCTGATCCAGCGGTGTAGTTAGTGCGATGTGCCGGCTGGGATCAGGTGAGCACTGTGCAGCCAATCAGGGGAGGGGAAACTTCATTCATGAGTTTGATAGTAAGAACTGGCAAACTCATGAAAAGTACGGGCGCCCAAAAGACTAGTTTAACTTTAAATAAAAATTTTTAAAACATCCCAATAATTAAATAAACTATAAATAACTTAAAAAAACTATTTTAAACAATTAATCAAATTTTTGAAAAAAATAATTTTTTAAGAAATCGGGTCTAAAAATAAACTTACCTTACTGTAAAGTCCTTAAAAACAATAAAGCTGTGGAAAAAATGTTATAATTTTAAATAATAGACCACTTACCTTAAAGAATCAAGTCCTTACGCCTCCTTTTTATATGTCTAAAAAGTTCAGGCCCTTACACACGGGCAAACCTGTCAAAAAGAAGGAAGTTCAACGCGTGTGCGCAGAGTCCTGCGCGCATGCGTTGGACCTCTGAACCCCTTGGAGGAAATGCCGGTTTCCCGCGCATGCGCTCTGCATGCTGAAATCTGGCACTTCCAACGGGCCCACACGTGAGTACCCCGTCCGTACTCACGCGTTGGGACCGGAATTACTGGCCCAATATTTGTAGAAAAAGAATCATGACCGCAACCCGGCTCCAACGTGCCAACTTCCGGGTTTCACTGAGGTGCATTTGGCTGCGTGCAAGTAATCTGCTCACTGGAGTCAGTGCAATCATTAAAGCAGGCAGGTGGGTAACAAAGACATCATTTAAGGTGATAATTGCATGCAAATTAGGGCTTTTTGACAGGAATTTTAACTTTCCTTCGGATTTATCGCCTCCAGTGTGGGTTTCCCAGGGCCCTGGAAACGGACCAGTAAAAAGGAGGCAAGTTTTAGGTGTGCTTCATGGGGGTTTATCAACTTCAGATTGCCCAAACTCAATAAAGGCTCAGTTCTTACAGCTGCTTTGTCAGTTCTCTCTGGCAAGATGTTTAGCAGAGAGTTCTTGTTATCATACAGGTTTTGGAGAAGTTTGGAGGCTATCAAACAGACACCAGCAGGATGGCAGACCCCTTGGATGCTTTTGACAGTTACATCAGAAGAAAAAGACCATCACCATCCATGGCAGCGACGACGTGCTGTGGTGGGATCAGCATGTGTACAGGAGACCAACAGAGGGGTCGAGGTCGCAGGAGGCTCTACCCGCGTAACAGGGTGTACAGACAGAGGCTCAGCTTCGTTGAATTCTCGGAAGAGCAGTGCTTCCATAGGCTGAGGTTGTCATGCAGACATCTGCAGCCTCCTAGAAGAAGACCTGCTCCCTGCAAGACCTGGTGGCCTTTCATTACCAGTGGCTGTGAAAGTCACCACTGCCCTCAATATTTTTGCCCCTGGTTCCTTCCACACAGAGGGTCTAGTAGTCCACTGCATATAAATACATAAGGCAGGTGAGGGATGGATTGTTTGCCAGGGCTGGGAGTTATGTAAATTTCCCCTTAGATGACAATAACCAGAATGAGCCTCTCTGGCTGGATTCCCACAGGCACAGGATGCTATTGATTGCACAAACATAGCAATCCAAGCACCACAGCAAGCAAAAGTTTTGATCAACCGCAAGGGATATTCATCCATCAATGTTCAGCTGGTGTGCAACAACAAGCGAAGGTTGATGCAGGTCTGCGCCAGATTCCCTGGGAGCTGTCCTGATGCTTTCATTCTGCGGCAGTCCAACATTCCAGTCCCTTTCCTTCCAGGAAGCAGACCTAAGGGCTGGCTTGTAGGAGACAAGGGATACTCACTTCAAACTTGGCTCATGACACCCATGAGGAACCCCACCAATGAGGCGCAGGAGCGCTACAACGAGAAACGCCTGACCACCAGGTGTGTCCATAGAGCAAGCCATCGGAATGTTGAAGATGCGCTTCTTGTGTCTATATGGGTCTGGAGGCATCCTTCAGGACTCGCCAGTGAGGGTGTCCAGAATAATAGTGGTGTGCTGCATCCTGCACAACATTGTGCAGCAGAGAGGACTGCAGGTGAAGGACGACAAAGGCGCTCATCAGACATCTTTAGATGAGGAGAACATTGAAGAGGAGGAGGAAGCAGAACATAAGGATGGGGTGCCCATTGCCAGAACAGCCGAGTGCATTGCTGTCAGGGGTGCCCTATTAGCTCAAAAGTTTAGCAACCAGTGACTCACACAGGAAAAAAGCACAAGTGAAATCCTCCAGCCCGCTCCCGCCTCCAGCACCAACCCCACCCGACCTTTGCACCAAACAGTCCTTCAACTACACATCCACCCAATGCACAACTGCCCAATGGGTCCCGTCATGTATTGACAGTCATCATGAAACAAGTAAAAGGGCGAGTTGACACTCTGGACACAAGAATGGACAAGACGTGGAGTGGTGCACATCACATTTTATGTGTTATAAGAAAAGGAAACTTAACAACATAACATTTTGTCAAACACCCATGTGCAAACCCTTGGTGGATTACAAACCTTTCTCTTACGCTTCCTGCCGCTTCTACGTGGTGCATCCCCTGTGGCTTCAGCAGAAGTAGAGGCAGGCTGCTCAGAGCCCTGCCATGACTGCTGAGACACACTTGGCCTACGCCCTCTGGGGTTTGGAGCCCCTAAGGCCCCACCAAAGACTGCTCCACCTGTGCAGGAGCAGACTCAGCCATCGGAAGGCAAGGCAGCATGTCAGTACTGGCTGAGGGGGGAGCAATGGGTGAGAAGTGGGAGTGCTTTGAGTGGTGTTCCCACTACCATGTCCCCGTTCGCCATCATCCCTCCCCTTGGTCAGCGCCACATCACTCCTACCACTGTGCTGCAGGCCGGCTGTGGTCACGGATAATGTATCTGTCATCCTGTTGAAGGTGGCGGACATGTTGGCATCTAAAGTCTGCAGTGCCATGCTAATGGCCTGCATGGACTCATTTGAGAGCCATGCTTGAAGCTCCATGGAGGTGACCTCTCTCTCCATGGCTACATTCTCACAATTACCTGCACCACCAGTCCATTAGGGAGATCGAGTTGGCCTCCTCCATCCTCTCCGCTATTGTAGAGAGTATGCATGGTACACCTGTCAGTACCTCGACAAGTTGCTGATGCACCCCTAGCATTGTCTTTCTCAACTATAGCCCCTGGGGTTCAGCATCTGTGCCCAGCTGAGTAAAGCTTGGAGCTTGGGGAGCATTGCACCTCCCAACACGGACTTTCCACAGCTGTTCCTGCCACCAGTGTCTGCTCGTGTTCACTTGTGAGGTGTGAATTGCCAGGTGAAAACCCAATTAACTGTCTAAGTTGACCCACCGAAGTGTGTGTATCTGACACATGGCTGTACGTCCTGTGACGGTGCACCCTTAGAAGGAATGAGGTCATCTGAGGAACCGCTCTCATGCATGTTCTGCGACACTTGCTGTACATGTGAAGGCCCTGGAAGATGATAGACAGGAATATAAATTAGTCGTGGAAAAGTAACAATTTTCACAACCACCATACTCAATCTTCTCATAGTTCAGTCATTGATGAAATAAAGTCAGCATGTGTGTCAAAGATATTTGTAATTCACTCACCGGCTATCTGCAAGTTCCCTGTCACGCCATCTCCGATTCAGAGGGACACAGATGTGCCACTAGCTCCATGGCATCCTCCTCTGTATCTGTGAGCTGTAGTATTTGTGGCGGCCCACCTCCAGTCCTCTCCTCTCCCTTGCGGTTTGCATTCTCTTCTACAAGGGGCGAAAAAACAGACCTGTGAGTGACTGAAGGTCATGTATTTACCTGATGGATGGGTAACCAGATTTGGTTGGTAATTAAGATGACCTTTGGCAATCTGATCGTACATTTTAGGTCACTTTAGGAGGTGCACTATACTTAGTAAATTCCTGTTAAATTATATATGTGACATACCTTTTAGTTTAACCTAGAGATTGAAGAGGGCAACATGCAGTGAGAGGGCTCCAATGAGCCTTTTAAAAAGGAAGATCTTTCTGAGGAGGTGAGGTGAGGCGAAGCCAACTTGTAAAAAATATTCCACCTAAATATAACTTGCATTTTTCAAAAGGCACAAGATACGATGTTAGTTTCCAACTATCAATTGGTTTTAAAATGTAAATTTATTTAGTCCACAATCAACATTATCAATTGTGGATGAAGAGCCTCACCTGGCCAGAAATTCCTCTGAGCTTCTGTTGCAATAACTGCGCCCAGGCGTGTGGCTAAACGGACTTCCCGCCACACCTCTGATCAACTTAAGGCACTGGATCGGGAGCAGCTGCAGGGAAATTCCCAGCCATTAACTCGTACCTCGCTTTCAGATGCTGATTGGCCTGCTGTATGTTTTTCCCGAACTTTCTGCTTTAATTAAAACGTTTCACTGATTGAAACCGGGATTATTTCGCAATGTTTGGCATACATGTTGCACTTCAGCAACTTGCCAAGGCTTCTTCGGCAGCACCTCCCAAACCCGCGACCTCTTCCACCTAGAAGGACAAGGGCAGCAGGCGCATGGGAACACCACCACCGGCAAGTTCCCCTCCAAGTCAAACACCATCCTGACTTAGAAGTATATCGCCGATCCTTCACCGTCGCTGGGTCAAAATCCTGGAACTCCCTCCCTAACAGCACTGAGAGAGTACCTTCACCACATGGACTGCAGCGGTTCAAGAAGGCGGCTCACCACCACCTTCTCAAGGGCAACTAGCGGTGGGCAATAAATGCTGGCCTTGCCAGCGATGCCCACATCCCATAAATGATTTTTTTTTTAAATACATATTTACCCATCTAGAGGAGAAAGGAATCCAAGTCAGTTATAACTGCTACTTCTCTCTGCATTCCTTCATTCCACAACTGTCATACTCTACGATGCCCATCCTAATGACAACTCATGTCCCTTGTGGTGCTGTGCATTGGCGACCAATTCCATTTGTTTTTCGTCTGTCTAATTATTCACCCCTCTGGTAAAAATATATATAAAAAGGTAAGAAGTTATTACCTACACTCATTCAATGGCTGATGAATTTTGACATATATACAGACATGAAATACTGAATCTGCATAATATTTTAATGCATTTCAGACTATGATTTAGCACTAAATCATCTTAATATGTATATTTGAGTTTTCTTTTATCACGCAGTTTTCTCCTCTTGCCTTAGTCCTGCTCCGCTGGAGCAGTCCTCTGTTACCTTGTCTAAATGACTGCGTGATAAAAGAAAACTCAAATATACATATTAAGATGATTTAGTGCTAAATCATAGTCTGAAATGCATTAAAATACTATGCAGATTCAGTATTTCATGTGTTATATGTGAGCCTAGACAGTGGGCAGCAAAAAGTTAATTGACTGCAAGGGGGGAGGCGAAGACTGGGATGGGGAAATCACAGATGTGTCCAACCATGTCCTCAATGAACATCCAAACCTGCAGTTTGCAGCATAGGTCATTGGGCAGATAACAGGAGTAGGGACTCTGCCTGACCTGCCCCCTACCTAAGCTCAGGAACACCAAAACCAATTGTAGCACCGGCCTACCCCTGCCTCACCCGAGAGGAGCCAATTCAATACAGGCCAAGGATCAAGCCTGGGACTTTCCTGGTCTGATAGCCATTTATCCACTGAGCAATCAGTAGGGCCTTCATCACAGATCTTACATACAAACATACAAAAATGGCAGGCAGGAAAAGATCAGCTGGTCCATCAAGCTTGTCCCACACTCATGATGCCTGGAGCAGCATGGCTAGATACTTCCTACCCAGAATGTTACCACTGAGTTACTCCAGCAAGTGTTGCAAGGGAGGGCTGTGTTCTTTGGAGCTGCGGGGCACCTCCTCATCGGAAGCGCAGTTCAAAATACCTGAGTGGCCATTTCAAGCCACTCTCCCACATCCATAGTTCATAGCTGCAGATGTGTACGGAATTTTTTGAACGCATGGGGATTACCAAGATAAGAGCGCCAACACCTTGCCTCTTTTTAGTGTATAGTCTTCCTGATGACGGATGCCGGCAATAGTTCACTTGCACCTTGCTGCTGTCTTACTGAGGCAGTAGGGCAAACTCTCAAGCATCCTTTCAGCTAGCTTACATATGCATGTCCATGTTGCTGTAGGGCACACTTCATCGCTAGCACAGAAATATGCTTCTAACGTCCCACATAAATCTTGCAAGTGAGGTCTACCAGGCATGCTGCCAACACGAGCTATTTTGCACGCTAGATTCTCAGGGACTCGCACAAGATAGCAACTAGGCTGGGCTCTTGGATAACATGGTACACGCTCTTCCAAATTCCAATGTAACATTTTGTATCTGCTTACAGAAAAATTAAACACCTAACAGGCCGGTCACAATGCAGAATGACGGGAGACCTTGCAATGAACACTATTGACTCTCTGAGGAGAGGGCCCTTCAAATTCTGAGGTGGGAGGCCAGAGGGTGAGTGGAGAAGGCCTCTCTCAAGCTTAGGGCTAGAACCATACTTTTCTTGTTATTCATTCTCCACCCATTTATTCATTCATTGACTGGCACACAAGCATACACTGGTCCTTGACAGAATGCACAATTCGGGAGCGCCCATTTTTGGGCGCTTTGGGTGGGGGAAGGAAAGGTAAGTACCCTTGCAATAGAATGGTGAGGCCCGAGGCTCCCGAGATATTGGGCCGCGGGCCTCATTGTCACGTAGCTTGTCTGAAGGTCTGACTCGATTGAAGCCAAATGTTCGAAGCCAGATCTCCTCAGACATGTCGAGGGGATCATCTTGGCTTTAGTCAAGTATAGCCGTGTAAGGATAGATATGGCAAGTCCCTCTCAGATGTCAGTGCACTTCCCTTTATGCCTCCTGTTCTTCTTCCAAAACCACCAAATAGCTCATTCTCAGGCTTCATTTGTACTGTCGCTATGGACCTGAGACCAGAATCCTCAGAATTATGGTTGCAGCAACTTTAATTTGAGCTGCCAAAAGTCACTCATGGAAAATAGGGAGCCACTGAAAAATACAACAAAAACAATGGGGGGAAAAAATCTTAATGAACGACTGTGTGGCTGTTCATGGTTCCAACACCATCATCAAGTTTGCGGATGATACCACGGTAGTAGGCCAGATCACCAACAACGATGAGTCAGCCTACAGGGAGGAGGCCCAGCATCTCGTGAAGTGGTGCGCCGATAACAACCTGGCCCTTAACATCAAGAAAACCAAAGAAATCATTGTGGACTTCAGGAAGTCTAAAGGCGGAAGTCACACCCCCATCCACATCAATGGGGCTGTGGTGGAAAGGGTGGACAGCTTTAAGTTCCTCGGAGTCCACATCACGGAAGACCTCTCCTGGTCACTCAATACCTCCTCTCTGGTGAAGAAGGCCCAGCAGCGCCTATATTTCCTAAGGAGGCTGAAGGGATGTAACCTGTCACCCCTGATCCTCTCTAACTTTTACTGCTGCACTATAGAGAGCATCCTGACAAACTGTATCACAGTATGGTATGGCAGCTGTAGCTACTATGACCGGAAAGCCCTGCAGCGGGTAGTCAAAACTGCCCAACGCATTACCGGCACCCGGCTACCGACCATAGAGCACATATACCAGAAACGCTGTCTACGGAGGTCACAGTCCATCATCAAAGACCCTACCCACCCCAGCCACAGTCTGTTCGCCCTCCTGCCATCTGGGAGACGCTACAGATGCATTCGCACCCATACGACCAGATTTAGGAACAGCTTCTTTCCCAGGGCTGCCATCCTACTGAACTCCACAAATAAACTCTAAAGCCTGCACATCTGCCAATGCACTTTATTATGGTTATGTTTATGTTAATGTATTACAAGCCAAATGTATGTTGAATGTTTAATTGTCTTAATCTAAATGTACACTCTCGGGAGCCGCAAGCCTACATTTCGTTGTACTGCACTTGTGCACTAACAATGACAATAAAGTTGATTGATTGATTGATCGATTGATTGATTGATACTGCAGCAAAACAAGATTCTACAGCTAACAATGGCGCTCGCTTTTAAGAGTACAGTCTTCAAAATGGGCAAAAGGGCCCTCAGGGCAGCATCCGTTTTAAACGGGTACTGAATGACTTTACTGCTGAAAGTGGGAAATGGCTTCAAACCGGTTTGCATCATTTTTGAAGGTCTCACAATAGTCGTGCGTGAGGACCTGGCGACAAAATGGCGCTCTGTGCACGTCCAAGCGAGAAGCAGTTAAGAGGCCGACTCCTCCGATTGTATCCCTCCCCCCACCCCCTCAACTCAATGCCACCACCACTGACACATCACAGTTAAAAAAAATTCACGACCGTACAAAAAAGCACACGAGGACTCTTGCTGCTGTTGTGTCTTGGCTTCTAAGATCTGCAGCCTGGGGTTCTGTCCCTTCCCCATAGTCAAACAGCTGGGTCGGATTTGCCTGATTTCCAGACTCCTTTAACAGATAGACGATGGTGCGTGAAAATCTCAATTATCCTTCCTATGAAATGAACCTCAGGTGCTTCTGCCAAAACCACATCCGCTTCACAGTCCGGCTCATACCATGACCTTCTGTGGAGCAGGATAACGCTCCGTCTGTTGAGGTTGCTAAGTGGCGATGAGTAGTGGTGAGTAATCAGGTGAACAGTCACTAGTCACAGCTGCTGTGTGGAGATTCTGACTGTGGGTTATCACAAGTACTTTCCATACACCCTTCTCCTCCCCCTATTAAAGCAATATTAAATTCATAAGAAGAGAATTAAAAGCCTTTTAAGCCTTAGTAAATATTCTTTCCTGCGAAGATACCGCCCAAATGTGTACGGCTAAAGCGACTTGCTCTCATTTCCTACCTCCAGCGAGGTTATAATTTAAAAGATAAATTAAGCTTGTCTGTAGAAAGCTGCTGAGATTTATATTTTTCTGATGATCCCTTTACTTACGTAATAACACTTCAAAACTAATGTGTGTGAAGTGATTTCTCAGAGCTGTGATGAGGTACTACATAAATGCAATGCTTTCTATATATTTTTTATCTGTCACATACACATAAACCACTTTGTTGAGGCTAATTTTAGGCACACTATGGGCAGCCAGTGGGCAGAGCACTCCTGCCACCCACCCATTGTTACCGCCATTAGGCCCAGGCCTCACTTACATGCAGCCGGTGAGCTGCAGGCACAAAACTGGTGCTCAAGGCAGCTCGCCAGTTGGGGAGGGCAGGAAATCAGTCGGCTCCTACACGGGCTGGCGGACAGTCAGAGCCTGGCGGAGGATGGAGGCAATTGCTGGGGGGGGTAAGCCTTGCTCGGGTTGACAACTGGACTGATTGCCATTTTGCAGCACAAATGGGCGCCGCACACCTGCTGCACATCTGTAGCGGCATTGAGCGGCCTAACCAGCGATCCTTAAAGGGACTGCTGGAGGCCGCACAGAAAACAGACAACTTTTTTTTTTAAATTGTTAAGACTGCTCCTCCTGGGCCCACAGATATTTTTTGTGGGTCCAGGAGGAGCAGTCTTAGCAATTAAAAAAAAAAGTTGTCTGTTTTCTGTGCGGCCTCCAGCAGTCTCTTTAAGGATCGCTGGTTAGGCCGCTCAATGCCGCTACAGATGTGCAGCGGGTGTGCGGCGCCCATTGGTGCTGCAAAATTGCAATCGAGGTCCTGTGTATGTCGTAGTACCCAATCCGCATATTACAAGTGGCCTCCTGGCTGAAACAGGTGGGTGCTCCAGGTGCCCATCTCAGGGCCCCACCCAAGATGGCGGAGGCTGGAATGTAGATGGGGCAGGAAGTGACCCGGCGCCACTTTCCGGCTGCTTTCGACCCATATGCCCCAGGCAGTGGTGCTTACAATCGGCCCCATTGGATTTTTGGGGTATGATTTTGCACACATCTTTCTACCCGTTTTCTCACTTTCTTTCCTGGAACCGCCAACACTTGCTGGGGTATGGTTTCACAAGTGACAACAGGCCTCTATTCTCTCGCCCAAGTGCCTCTCCTTCATTTGTGAGCCACTGAGTGTTGGCAGGCTATTTGGGCATCGATGGCATTACACCAAGCGCAGTTCTCGTTCTCTTTCACCCAATGTTCACACATCCGCACTATCCAGAGTCAGTGGATAGCAAGAGAGAGTGGGAACCCAGGCTTCCCTCCCTGGGCCAAGGGGCATTTATGCTGATTGTTCTGTTGCAACTGTTGACCTGGCTTAAATCATATGGCAGGTACGTGAGGATTGCCAACACCCATGGAATTGTACCCCAATATGAGTCACTGCCTTCAGGAGAGGTGTGGAGAATTTTTCTGGGGGAGGGGAAAAAGAAGAGAGTGTATAACATTTGAATTGGCTAAATATCTTGTATCGTTCATAAAATAAAATGTCCACTGATAAATCCTTACAGTAAGCCTGCTGAACACTATAACAGGTATCCTAGTCCCATCTGCATTGAAGTTAGCAAAGTGGAAGCATGAAGTTTCAATTAACTGCAGGAGGGGAACATGTGGACTCCGGAACACTCCTAAGCTTCAATGAGCAATGGACTGTTGGGTGATCTTGCCTGTAGGTACCAAAAATAAATTACACGGCAGTGGATGAAAAACTGCAGCAGTCAGTCAGAATCGTGTAGTTACAAAGGTTCAGTAACTCACCAGGTATTCCATCTGATTTACACCAGTTTAGCGATGTACTTCAGAGCTCCATTCATTTCTGCAACTGAAGGTGTCAGCCAACTGTGGTATTATTGATCCTGGAAAACATTCATGAAAATTAATATTGCTTTTTAAAGAATGTTTGGAAATGTCACAACTGACATGTTAAAATCACTAGCTCATTCAATGCATTGAAGACAGAAAGGGGACAGAAAGAGGTTGAAGATCAGCCATGACCTTATTGAATGGCGGAGCAGGCTCGAGGGGTCGTATGGCCTACTCCTGCACCTATTTCTTATGTTCTTACGTTCTTCAACAGAGAGAAACAGAGAGAACTGTACTGCGTACAGTTCTGGTCACCACATTACAGGAAAGATGTGATTGCACTAGAGAGGGTATAGAGGAGATTTACGAGGGTGTTGCCAGGACTAGAGAATTTTAGCTATGAGGAAAGATTGGATAGGCTGGGATTGTTTTCTTTGGAACAGAGGAGGTTGAGAGGAGACTCAAATGAGGTGTATAAAATTATGAGGGGCCTAGATAGAGTGGATAGGAATGACCTACTTCCCTGAGCAGAGAGGTCAATGACCAGGGGGTATAGATTTAAAGTAATTGGTCGGAGGTTTAGAGGGGAGTTGAGGAGAAATTTTTTAACCCAGAGGGTGGTGGGGGTCTGGAACTCACTGCCTGAAAGGGTGGTAGAGGCAGAAACCCTCATCACATTTAAAAAGTACTTTGATATGCACTTGAAGAGCCGTAACCTGCAAGGCTACCATCCAAGCGCTGGAAAGTGGGATTAGGCGGGATAGCTCTTTTTCAACCGGCACAGACACGATGGGCCGAATGGTCTCCTTCTGTGCCGTGATTCTATGATTCTAAAGTGAGAGAGATTAAGAGAAAAAAGTGCTATTTGATTTTACAAGATAAATCAATTGTTTAACAGAAACATTCTAACTAGTACACTGCTGGCACTCAGGGAAATTTGTTTATGTTTCATCTTCAGTACTAGTTTAATTATTTGGACTTCCCTGACAGTATTTATGAAAAATTTGCAATTTCTACATTTATCTAGATTAAAGATTAAGTTGTGTTTAAACAAAGCCTAATTATTGTCACTTTATTTCAATATGTGCATTTAGACAATTGTTTAAACTTAGAAGAACTTTAAGGTCCAGTTCATTATAACACAAATATTTAAATGGTGAATTTAAATGTTTGCCTTCATAATGGTGCTTATTCAGGGAGAGGTCACTGACTTCAATGTAGATTGGCAAAAGGAGCAAAAAAAGCACAAACATTACAACTTATATAATTGATTTACAACACCATGATTACACTTCCTGAGGTCTGGCATGGAATGGCCGAGAAGCAAGGATTCAGAATTCTTATTCTATTTTTGAACCACCTTTGGAATTAGCCATCAGCCTCAGTAAAATTCGGGTGGTCATAAATCAAAACTCTCGTCCTTCCAAACTGAGCTAATATTCAGCATTATTACACTTTTTTTATGCGCTGTAAACCAATCCATCACACGAATGGTGAAGCCCCTCTAAGTGTCATTTTTACTGTGACTATTGTTCTGAGACCAGTAGAATCGATTCTGTGGCGGCGCCCGATTTAAACCTGGCAATGAATCAAACCCTCAGGACCAGAAGACAGTTCAGCACGTGTCTGCTGATGCACAGAGATACACTCCAGGTTGTTAACATTTAAGTGTTTAGATAGCACAGGCAGGAGTGTCCACACTCCCGATTCACTTAAAACAACTCTATAAAGTCATAAATAGAAACTCTTGTCCTTCCAAACTGGGGTAATATTCAGGAAATCTTAGGGACCTCCTGTGCATTTCAGTGTCAACCCAAGGAATGTGAAACAGCCTCCTCAAAAGGATCTTGCTCTGCTCCACTCCAGAGTGAACGCCAGACCTAATTCAAGTGTGAGTTTGTGTCACTGCAGCACAGCAGTGGTAGTATAACTACAGTCTTAAAGGATTAAGATGGTTCTTTCTTAATTTGGCCTCCCTCTAATATCTGACTACATGTACTTTGGCCGTGTCGAATATTCCCATAGAATTACGGTGCACTACATGGTAACCTTCAACTTTGGTGAGGGTGTGAAACAGGCGATATCAGATCAGCCACCCATTATGTGCTCTGCCCAATCTTCCTCTCCATTGAAGTCAATGGAAAGGAAAATCAGGGGGCTGCACAACGGGCAGACGATCCAATATCGCTCGTTTTACACGCCTGCTAAAATAGTTCTGCCAAAAATGTTAATTTGATTTTAACAGCATTCATTTTCTCTCTTTCTCACTGACATAAATACTGGGAATCACTGGTGCTTGATGAATTCTCTTTCTCGGAGGATTAAGCCATGGCTGGGGGGGTGCGGGGGGGTGGCGCGGGGGGGGGCGGGGGTTGGGGGGGTGGGGAGGGATATCACTCTAGTGGTATGTGTTTTGACACTATGGCCTAGAAATTCAGTTGCGTGCGCCAGCCGTTAGCGCCTTAGGAGGAGTAGATCTCGAGCGCTAGGCACTTAGCGGCCGGGCGCAGGGCGATCTGCGCCTACGCCCAACTTCAGTAGACATTTAGCGCCGGCGCAAAGTGTTTGCGCGCGCTCAGCTGCGCGCGCAGCTTATGACGTCATTTCGTCGTGCAACGCCCTTTGTGCGCCCCAAACCGGAACTTCAGTCGCGCCCGCCCAATGTGGGCGTGGCGGTGCTAAGAACTGTGAAGTGGAACGCAGCAGAGGCCCTGCGGGCCTCGGGGAGCGTTAATTAAAGGGCACTTACACTGAACTATAAAGGCCAGCCATTTTGCTGCAATGACTTTTGTGCAACGGATTTCTGGACAGAGACCAAGGAAGAGACCTTACTGATTTGGCCCAACATAGGAGAGGTATTTTTGGCTTCTGGCCAGAGCTTGGAAATTTGCCTCGTTGTGATTTCATTGTTTGCAAGTATATTATGGGGGCTGCATGGGGTTCCAACCCTCAGTTCCAGCATTATGTGCGAAGGGCTCGCAGACGCTGTGTGAGAGGGGCAGCCATGCCTAGACGCAGAGGGGGCATCAGGCGTCGGCAACGTAGGCCTTACCCACTCAGAGAATACCGCCAGCAGGTGTCCTATCTCACCATGACTGCCGCGCAGTGTGTTAAGAGGCTGCGCTTCAGAAGGGAGGTGTTTGCAGAGATCTGCCAGCTGCTTCACAGAGATCTGCATCCACAGCTGATGTGCAGGACGTCTCTGTCGGTGGAAGTGAAGGTCACGGTGGCTCTGAACTTTTATGCAAGCGGCTCCTTCCAAGCCACTGCTGGGGACATAGCTAACATATCCCAGTTCGCCGTGCATCACTGCATCCGGCAGGTCACCGATGCCCTTTTCACAAGGAGACACCAATTCACCTCCTTCCCCATGACCCTGGAGAGGCAGGAGCAGCGTGCAGTCGGATTTGCGAGGATCGCGGACTTCCCCATGGTGCAGGGCGCCATTGACTGCACGCATGTGGCTTTGCGGGCACCTATCGACAATGCCGAGGATTACCACAACCGGAAGGGCTACCATTCCCTCAATGTACAGCTGGTGTGTGACAACAGGCAGCGCATCCTAGCTGTCAATGCCCGCTTTCCAGGCAGCAGCCACGATGCATTTATCCTGCGCCAGACTACTGTGGCTGACATGTTCCAGGCACAGCCTCCCCCAAGAGGATGGCTTATCGGGGACAAAGGCTATCCTTTGTGTACATGGCTCATGACCCCGCTCCGCATGCCCAGGACCCCTGCTGAGGAGGCATACAACGAAAGCCATCAAGCCACAAGGAACATCATAGAGCAAACGATTGGCATCCTCAAGCAACGGTTCCGCTGCCTGGATCGCTCCGGCAGATCTCTGCAGTATTCGCCGGATAGAGTCTCCCAGTTCGTCGTCGTTTGCTGCATGCTGCACAACCTGGCTATCCGCAGGACTCAGGCACTGCCACCTCATGTTGGACCACCACCTCAGGAGGAGGAGCAGGAGGACCATGAGGAGGAGGAGGAGGAGGAGGAGGAGTACCAGCCCAGGAGGGAGCCACAAGGTCCAAGGGCCGTCTGTCGGCGGCTTATTGAACGACACTTCTAGGCCCCCTGTCAGGGAATGGCTTGTGGCAATGAAGGGACATGAATGCAGCCGCTCCGCAAGCCCTCAGCCGGTTAACGCAACAACCACTTCAAACATCAAACATGGACAAGCTGAATAAAGAAAAAGCTTTATTGAACAAACTCAGGGCCCTTCCCACATGAAACCCAAAAACAGACAACACCCCCAAAAAACAGTCAAACACATGACTCACTCCCACAACCTGGGGAGGAATAACAAAACTTTTCCATCCAAATGGCCTTCATCCTCGGCCTTACCAAAACAACCCCCCCCATAGACAACACAACCACCCCCATATAAAAAAACATTTGGCAACACACTCTACTTTGTGTGCCGAGAGGGCGAGTCCTTGTCCAGCCTTTTCCGGCCCCTGGCCGACCTGCTGCTCCGCCTCAACCTGGGCCCTGTGGGTGCTGCAAGGCTGGGGGAAGGCTCCTGAGGGGCACATTGCGTGACGGCAGATGCCCTTGGGGGTCGGCCTAGACGAGCTCTGGCCCTCGAGGGGCCGGCTGCTGACTGCTGCAGCTGTGGCTGGGCAGCATCAGTCTCTCCAGCAGCTCGTGGCAGCTTCGCTGGGGGAGTGGCAGTGGCGGCTGCAGCAATGGGGGCAAGCTGGCTGATGCCAGGCGCTCGCTGCTCGCCTGAGACACTGGCACTCGGCCGGGCTGGCACTGCAGCAAGCGCAGCAATCTGCTGAAGGCCAGACCGCTGTGCTGCTGCAGCGCGGCGGGTGCCCTGGCGATGCCTGCCTGACACAGCGAGTGTGGCAGCAGTGAGTGCCCGTACTGCCCTGGTCTGTGCCCGCATCAGACCAGCCAGTGACTGCACGGCACCACTGATCAACTGGCCACTCGCTGCCTGTGCTGCCCTGAAGTCGTCCCGACTCGCGTCCTGTGCTGCCCTGAATTCGGCCCGACTCGCGTCCTGTGCTGCCCTCAATTCGGCCCGACTCGCGTCCTGTGCTGCCCCGAATTGTTCGAGACCCCTGGCCTGTGCTGCCCCGAGTTGTTCGAAACCCCTGGCCTGTGAGGCCCCGAAATCGGACACACTATGAGCCAGGGACTCGATGGCCTCAGGCAACCGTGCCACAACCCCCATGAACTCGGTGTGCCGGCGATCCGAGTCCGCGGACATTTGATCGAGGAGGCGCACCTCCTGGGCGAGGACCGTCTCCGGACTGGAGGCCGGACTCTCCCTCTGGGGAGAAGGCCGCCGAGCTGGCCGACCCTTCCCGCGTGGCTGGACGCCACTGGGCACAGGAGCTACACTCCCCTGCAACACTTCCCCCCTCTGGGGAGAAGGCAGCCGAGCTGGCCGACCCTTCCCGCGTGGCTGGACGCCACTGGGCACAGGAGCTACACTCCCCTGCAACACTTCCCCCCTCTGGGGAGAAGGCTGCCGAGCTGCCCGACCCTTCCCGCGTGGCTCGACGCCACTGGGCACAGGAGCTACACCCCCCTGCAACACTTCCTCCTGGCTCTCCTCCAGGGAAGACGTGTCCCCTCCATTGCCATCCCCTGGCGTGGATGAGGGTTCCCCCGATGGGCCGCCTTCCTCTTGCTCCTCCTCGTCCTCCTCTTCCGAGGGACTGTCACTGGCAGCTTCAGGGACCTCCTCCTCACCAGCTGAAAGCAGGAAGGCACAAGAGTAGCTTTAGAGTGAGGACAGGGCGTCAGCAAGGGAGGCATGAGTGGTGGCATTCAGCGCATTGGTCGGACAGTGGCAAAGGATGTAGATCTGAAGCGCAAGGGGAACGAGAGAGGTCCAAAAGGTCATGTCCTTACCATTGGGGCCCAGCACAGGGTCGGCATCTCCACATGCAACGGGGCCAATCAGCCGGCCACCCATGAGTCGACCCACGCGCTCCTCCAGGTCACTGAGCTGCTGGAACTGGGGACGGCCTCCCCCGGTGACAGTCCGGCTCCTCAGATTCTGGGCCAGCTTGGCCTGCAAGAGAAAGGACGGCCTCTAAGTACAGTGTGGTGCCCTGTTGTTGTGTGCACTGCCTCCCATGGTCGAATAGCTTGGCCAGTGTGGTGCCCTGTTGCTGTATGCACTGCCTCCCATGGTAGAATAGCTTGGCCAGTGTGGTGCCCTGTTGCTGTATGCACTGCCTCCCATGGTCGAATAGCTTGGCCAGTGTGGTGCCCTGTTGCTGTATGCACTGCCTCCCATGGTCGAATAGCTTGGCCAGTGTGTAAAGTGCAGAAAGTGCAATTGATGTTCATGCCAGTGCCATAGCTGCTGGATGAGGGCTGGCCATTAGGGCTTTGAGGTCCCTTTGCCCATAATGTGAGGTGCACATGCAAGGATGAGGAGGACACTGGAAAGGGTACTCACCCTGACAATCCGAGTGAGGTCGTTAAACTTTTTCCGGCATTGGACACCAGTCCTGGGGACATCGCAGGTGGCTGTGACCCTCTGGGCGATATCCCTCCAGGCTCTCCTGTACACCCTGGTGGCAGGCTTCTTGCCACTGTCCGGGAACAAGATATGGCGTCTCCTCTCCAAAGCCCTAACCAGCACCTTTAAATCATGGGCAGAGAAGCGCTGCGCTCGCTCACGGGCCCTCTGCATCCTTCCTGGCGCTATTTCTCTCCAGCAGCAGTGTTTAGGCCTAGCTGGAGGGCTGCAGTATCCAGGGCGTGGCAGCAAACCAAGTCGACCCTTCCTCCTTTAAGAGCTGGCCGGCGCCAGGGTGTCTGCTGTCAATCAAGAAATGACCGCACCTGCGCTGCGCCCGGCCTCGGCGGTATCAGTCTGCACCGCCAGCTTAGTGCCTAAAGATAGCCGTGCATCGCCAGTTTTAGCGCTCAAGCAAACTCCTTGGCCAAAGCTACTGAATATCGGCGAAGTGGCCTTCACTTTGCGCCGGGCGCAAACTTTAGCGGCCGCCCGACTTTACCGCCCCAAAAGTGGCTATACTGAATTTCTAGGCCTATACGTGTATTCATAATTTCCTCTGGTTATTATTTCTCGAAAAAACGCAAACATGTTCAACAAGAGTACATTTCACTACAAATACCAACAAGAAGAAGTCTTTAGGAATTAATTTACTGCAGCACTACACAGAGTAACCAGAGCAGTTCTTTCCCCAAGAAGAGGTTGAATCCTTGGGGACACCATTTGTGTCGAAGACATAAGTACACTTTAGCAACTTGCAGGTCACACCATCCACAGAAATAATGTAATATTGTCGGAGAGAAGAGAGAGTAAAATCAGCATGAACATCCCAAAAAAGGTAGTCGCAGAATGAGCAGGGAATGATCTGAAGGTATAGGCAAGAAGAGTAAACTCCTTTCACTGAGACCCAGAAAAATATTCCAGATATATTAAATAATATTCTGTAGTTATTCTTATTACGATTTCCCGGTATTGTTGTAGGAAAAGCTAACTTGCATTTATATAGCACCGTATCACATCTCTCCGAAATGTCTCCATGTGCTTTGCGTAGAGTGAACTGTTCCGAAGTGCAGTCATGCTCGTTATGTGAGCACTTGGCTCAGTTGGTAACCATCTCCTCCTCTGAGTCGGAAGGTTGTGATACTCGCCCCATCCAGAATTGAGCACATATTCTAGGCTGCGCTGCAGTATTGGGGAGTGCTGCATTGTCAGAGGTGCTATCTTTCACATGAGATGTTAAATCAAAGCTCAATTTGCCTGTTTGGGTGGATAGACAAGATCCCTTGGCACTATTTGAAAAGCAGAGTCCTCCCAGTGTCCTGACCAACATTCCTCC
Organism: Somniosus microcephalus; assembly: GCF_052327205.1. NCBI lineage: Eukaryota > Metazoa > Chordata > Chondrichthyes > Squaliformes > Somniosidae > Somniosus > Somniosus microcephalus. The sequence continues at coordinate 25,447,596 of NC_141002.1, read as the reverse complement.
CTCAACTAACCCTAGATTAACTGGGTCAATCATCTCATTTGCTGTTTGTGGGGCCATGGTGTCCCCAATTGGCTGTCATGTTTGCTTACACAACATTAACAAGAGTATTTGTTGTGCAGACACAATAAATGCAAGTTTGATCTTTCTGTAGGTGACCATTGCAGCCATTTTGCAGAGCAATGTCCCACAAACAGCAATGAAGTGAATGGTCAGTTAACCTAAATTGGTGTTGTTGGTTGAAGAAAGAGTATTGTCCAAGATACCAGGACTCTCTGCTCTTCCTTAAATAGTGTCACGGGTCAGAAAGGTTTAACATTTCATCCAAAGGAGATCATTTCTGACAATGCAATACTTGCTAGCCACTGCACTGAACTGTCAATCTGGATGTTATCACCCAATGTGAATCCATAACCTTTCCAGCTCAGAGGCAAAAGTGTTACCAACTGAGCCAAGCTGACATATAACCATACTTTATCTTGCCCACTTGCTTCCCTCTCGCCTAGGGAGGGTGACTTCCATGCGTTTCTTTTCCATTTTTACTTTAAGTCAAGAACCAGTTGTGCTGAGCTCTGCTGTGGAAAGTAAAACCAACTAATAAATCAATGGACACCAGCTCCCCGTGCTCACTCTCCTGAAACTTTCCCACACATTCAAAGATGCACATTTTACGTGTCTGTAATGTCAATAGGTTCCTCAAGCCTGAGTACAGCCAACAGAGGAAGACCCATATATCCCCCGTCAGCTGTGCTCCTGTAATGTGACACAACATAGTTTGTTCAGCTGAATAGATACAATGAAGGCAACATACATGTTGGTGCAGTATCTGTCATTGCACTCTGCTTATCTGTGCTAAAATTTGGCAGAAGATAAATTGTGCCACTGGAACAGAAATAACCACATATGAGCGTAGGATGCATGAACTTATTGGATATGAACAGATGGTTTCTCGCTGGTAATTTTCAGATTTCAGAAAGACTGGGCCCACTATCAAAAGATGTCCCACACAATGGTTCTCTGGGGACTGGAGGAGTCACCTCAGCTATAGTGAAGTGAATGTTGGGCCCATGCCCTCTGTGGAATGACCCTCAAATATCTCTAAAGAGGTCTGATGACAACGTCCTAGAGAAGTGTGGAAGAGGCTTGCTGGTTGAGGAGATCCCATCAGCTCAGCCAGCTTTGGCCAATCCAGCTGTCTTTTTAGGTATTCAGCTGTTATAATGCTTGTGTGAGCACACATAAGCAGCCTTGCTGTCTTTGAATAGTTGAGTTATTAGCCAATAGGTAAAACCCCCTATTAGACGCAGAGGTTCTGAAATTATATTGTGGCATATTAGCATTCAAATGCTTAACCGTCCTCTGAAGCTGATATTGTAGTGGCAGAGTTAACTTACATAAAATAAATGGGTAGCGCCTAAGTAGCGCAAGAGGAATTACAGATGAACATGTTGAGCAATCGTACAGTAATATACCACTGCATAATTTCAGGCCTCAGTTGCTAGATACTACTTATCCGTACCACATTTTACATTGTCCCAAGCTGTACTTGGTTCAAAATATGCTCACCGCTGGTACTCATATGAGCAGAAACTATGTCTAATAGACAGGAACTAATGTCTTGCTTAACCAGTTCTGTCTGAACTGCAGTTCGCTATGCTTCAACTGGTTTAGTGAGACTTGTGCGTGAGGGGAGGTCAGTGCGGATCTTTGCCTCCCTTGTTTTTTTAATGCTTGGAGGGTCATAGCAACATTCTTCTCTCCTGCATGCCAATGTATTTTGCATTCCACAATTCAGACTTAATGTATTTCTGAGGCACGTTATGTGGTGTCTGACCACATGTACGGAACTTGCTGTGCATGCAAAGTCATTCTTCACGTTAGTTTACTCTGTAAGACCCCGGCACTTGGCTTCTGAGCACCACCTGGCCTCAATTCCGCATGTCCGCTGGATTATATGAGGTTTTACTACCAACAGGAGGCAAACATAGTTTTGCATTACTCTTGTGCAATAAACTACAGTTGCCTGTGAGTTAATAATGTTACTACCTTGAACTAAAATGGAGTGTCTGTAACACACACCCATCTCAATGGTGCATCATGGTTAAAAGCAAGTTGAAATGATGGAAGTAACAGCAACATCTGTATTGGCTTCAAGTGCCACAGTTGGGACACACTCTGGCACTCCGTTTTGGAACCACACATTATGAGGGTAACTTTGGTGTTGGGCTCTGAATGGGCGCGATATCGGCAGTGTTGCTGTGGCGCTCACCAGGTGGCCTAAACTGCTTTCAGGTTCAGACCTCCTTAACATTTTCACCTCGAGCTGTGGGCCTACTACAGCTCATCATTATCGTCGGGAGGAAAATCGGCTGTTACCGCATTCAGCTGGGCGACAGGTTACTCATTCGCAGTACACAAGTTATTCAAAGTACTTATATCAAGTGTACAAATTATTTAGAGTACTCATGCCTAGTACACAAATTATTCACATTACTTATGCCTAGTACACAAATTATTCACAGTACTTATGCCTAGTACACAAATTATTCACAGTACTTATATCAAGTGCACAATTTATTTAGAGTATTCATACCTAGTACACAAATTATTCACAGTAGCCCTTCCTGGAATCATAGAATGATATAGCAGAGAAGAAGGCCATCGTGCTTGTGCCAGTGCTTTGAAAGAGCTAGTCAAGTAATCTTATTCCCCTGCTCTTTGTCCATAGCCCTACAAATTTTTCCTTTTCAAGTATTTATCCAATTTCCTTTTGAATGTTACTATTGAATCTGCTTCCACCTCAGGCAGTGCATTCCAGATCAAGACAACTCACTGCGTAATTTTTGTCCCTCATGTCATCTCTGCCAATGACCTTAAATCTGTGCCCTCTGGTTACCAATCTTTCTGCCACTGGAAACAGTTTCTCCTTTTTTACTCAATAAAACTATTCATGATTTGGAACATCTCTATCAAATCTCCCCTTAATCTTCGTTGCTCTAAGGAGAACAACCCCAGTTTCTCTAGTCTCTCATCCCTGGTACCATTCTAGTAAATCTCTTCTGTAACCTCGTTAAGGCCTTGACGTTGTTCCTAAAGTGCGGTGCCCAGAATTGAACACAATACTCCAGCTGAGGCCTAACCAGTGTTTTATAAAAGTTTAGCATCTTGCTTTAGTACTCTATGCAACTATTTACAAAGCCAAGGATTTTTTAAATGCAGATGACATGTAAAAGTCACCAAATCCTTTGTCCTACTACTGCCTGACAGTCAGAGCCGCCTGTTGTTAGTGGCTCAGTACTCGCTTTCTATGCCAAAAGGTTTCGGATTGAAGTCCCACTTCAGAGACTTGAGCACAAAATCTAGGCTGACGCTCCAGTGCAGTGCTGAGGGACCGCTGCACAGTCGGAGGTGCCGTCATTTGGATGAGATGTTAAACCGAGGCCCTGTCTTCCCTCTCATGTGGGCATAAAAGATCCCATGGCACTATTTCAAAGAAGAGCAGGGGAGTTCTCCCCGGTGTCCTGGTCAACATCTATGCCTCAACCAACATAACAAAAACAGATTATCTCGTCATTATCACATTGCTGTTGGCGGGGGCTTGCTGTGCCCAGATTGGCTGTCATGTTTCCGACATTACAACAGTGACTACACTTCAAAAAGTACTTCATTGGCTGTAAAGTGCTTTAAGACATCCTGAGATCGTGAAAGGCACTATAGAAATGCAAGTCTTTCCTTTTTCTTTCGCAGCACAACCCTTTTGTTGCACACAGCCTCACCCCTCAGCCGATTTCTCTGCAGTCACCTGTCTGAGAAGTGGAATCAGCAGTAAGTCAGGCAGAACTTTCCAATTCATTCACCACCTGTCAGCATCTGACTGAAGGTGGCCTTCACTACCAACCATTCTCCCCTGTACAATAGGTCTATAACAGGATTGTTACAATTACAATAGAACCTCTTCCCTTCAACCCATCGAAAAATGCATCGGCCTGCAAATTGCGGTCGGATGCCTGCCGCCCGCGTACGCCTCCGAACCGCAAGAAAACTTTGTACTTACCCGACGGCTCCGGAGCTTCGGACTCTTGCAGTTCCTGGGCCTGTGGGCGTGCGCCTGTGTATAAAGGACCCACACATCCCAGGGGGTGCATAGGCCCCGTAAAATCCGGACCATTGAGTTAATACAGGAGCTGGAGCACCGATAATGAAGTTTGACCTCTTGGACGATTATATTATATTTATTTTAATACTGGCTCGCAAATAGAGATGTACTCTCACTTAAATGGCAATGGTGTTTCTGGATTTCATTGATAAGGGGGTAATTCAGAAATAATGAATTGTGAAAGGCACAATGTAAAACAAAGGCAAATGTAGGTTGTAAGTGTATTATTTTGTCCTCATTCTCTCTATAATTGCTCTTAACCTTCTTTAGTCTAAACACAAACAAAATCTTGCCATAAATCAGTTATCAAAGGCTGTATTTATTTTCATTAGGAGAATATCGCCAGTGTATTAGTTACTGACCATTAACGTTTATAGCACTTTGACTCCCAAGGTCATGACCTACTTCAGGTTATATTACATCATGAAACCCGATAATCACCATCATCTAAAATTATTAACCTCTTCATTTCAAACTCCTTTTCCATGTGTGCAGTCTGGAGGAATCATATATAAAGGTTGCACCACCTCCTCGATATACAATAGCATCGCACAGGACCAGTGTTGATAACACATTTTGCTGCCTTTAACGAGCAGGTTTTCCTCTTTACTTAAAACGCTTACACGCAAATAGTGCACAGTCACTGGTTTTGCATATACTGCTTTGTCAGTACTGAAAGAAATAGGAGCATTTTCCAAATATCATTTCTTCCCTAAACCTCTCCGCCTCTTCATCTCGCTCTCCTCCTTTAGTGCCCTCCATAAAGTCCACCTCTTTGATGAAGTTTTTGTCCCTCTCCTATTCTCTCTTTCTGTGGCTCGCTGTCCATTTTATAAAATTATGCCTCTGTGAAATGGTGTGGGATGTTTTTCTGCATTAAAGGAGCTATATAAATGCAAGCTGTTCTCGTATAACCACTGAATCTATTGTCGATCAACTAAGATCAGAATTTAAAAATTAGTTTTCGGATGAGACGTCAAAGTGAGACCCCGTCTGCCTCTAAGGTGGATGTAAAAGATCCCATGACACTATTCAACGAAGAGATGGGGAATTCTTCCCAGTGTCCTGGCAAACATTTATCCCTCAACCAATATCACTAAAAGTAGTTTATCTGGTCATTATCACATTGCTGTTTGTGGGAGCTTGCTGTGTGCAAATTGGCTGCTGTGTTTCCTACATTACTTCAGAATCTTTAGAGGAGTACAGAAAGTGCAGGGGTGCAATTAAAAAGGATATTAGGAAAGCAAAGAGAGAGCATGAAAAATTCTTGGCAAGTAAAATCAAGGAAAACCCAAAGATGTTTTATAAATATATTAAGAGTAAGAGGATAACTAAAGAAAGGGTAGGGCCTATTAGAGATCATGAGGATAATCTGTGTGTGGAGGCAGGAGACGTCGGTAGGGTTCTTAATGAATACTTTGCGTCTGTTTTCACAAAGGAGAGGAGCGAAGTAGACATTGCTATCAGGGAGGAGGAGTGTGAAATATTAGATGAAATAAACATAATGAGAGAGGAAGTATTAAGGGGTTTAGCAGCTTTAAAAGTGGAGAAATCCCCAGGCCCGGATGAAATGTATCCCAGCTGTTAAGCGAAGCAAAAGAGGAAATAGCAGAGGCCCTGACCATCATTTTTCAATCCTCTCTGGCTTCAGGTGTGGTGCCGGAGGACTGCTAATGTGGTACCCTTGTTTAAAAAGGGAGAAAAGGATAGACCGAGTAATTATAGGCCAGTCAGCCTAACCTCGGTGGTGGGAAAATTATTGGAAATAATTCTGAAGGACAGGCTAACTCTTCATTTAGAAAGACACGGATTAATCAAGGATAGTCAGCACGGATTTGTTAAGGGAAGGTCGTGTCTGACAAACTTGATTGAATTTTTTGAGGAGGTAACAAGGAGGGTAGATGAGGGTAGTGCGTTTGATGTAGTGTATATGGACTTTAGCAAGGCTTTTGATAAGGTTCCACATGGCAGACTGGTTACGAAGTTAAAAGCCCATGGGATCCAGGGCAAAGTGTCAAGTTGGATTCAAAACTGGCTCAGAGGCAGGAAGCAGATGGTAATGGTTGATGGGTGTTTTTGTGACTGGAAGGCTGTTTCCAGTGGGGTTCTGCAGGGCTCAGTACTAGGTCCCTTGCTTTTTGTGGTATATATCAACGATCTAGACTTGAATGTAGGGGGTATGATTAAGAAGTTTGCAGATGATACTAAAATCGGCTGTGTGGTTGATACTGAAGAAGGAAGCTGTAGACTGCAGGAAGATATCAATAAATTGGTCACGTGGGCAGAAGAGTGGCAAATGGAATTCAATCCGGAGAAGTGTGAGGTAATGCATTTGGGGAGGGCTAACAAGGAAAGGGAATACACATTAAATGGTAGGACACGGAGTAGTGTAGAGGAACAAAGGAACCTTGGAGTGCATGTCCACAGATCCCTAAAGGTAGCAGGCCAGGTAGATAAGGTGGTTAAGAAGGCATACGGAATGCTTGCCTTTATTAGCCGTGGCATAGAATACAAGAGCAGGGGGGTTATGCTTCAACTGTATAAAACACTAGTTAGGCCTCAGCTAGAGTACTGCGTGCAGTTCTGGTCACCACATTACAGGAAAGATGTGATTGCACTAGAGAGGGTACAGAGGAGATTTACAAGGATGTTGCCGGGAGTAGAGAATCTTAGCTATGAGGAAAGACTGGATAGGCTGGGTCTGTTTTCCTTGGAACGGAGGAGGCTGAGGGGAGACCTTATTGAGCTGTATAAAATTATGAGCGGCATAGATAAAGTGGATAGAAAGGACCTATTTCCCTTAGCAGAGGGGTCAAAAACCAGGGGGGAACAGATTTAAAGTAATTGGTGGAAGGTTTAGCGGGGATTTGAGAGGAAATGTCTTCACCCAGAGGGTTGTGGGGGTCTGGAACTCACTGCCTGAAAGGGTGGTAGAGGCAGGAACCCTAACCACATTTAAAAAGTACTTGGATGTACACTTGGGTTGCTCTAACCTGCAGGGCTACAGACCAAGAGCTGGGAAGTGGGGTTAGGCTGGATAGCTCTTTGTTGGTCAGCGCGGACATGATGGGCCGAAATGGCCTCCTTCTGTGCTGTAACTTTCTATGATTCTATGATTACACAGTGACTACACTTCAAAAGTACCTCATTGGCTGTAGAGCACTTCGGGACATCTTGAGATCATGAAAGGCACTATATAAATGTATCCTTCTTTCTCAGTTAACATTCATTGTCAGTTCATCATTTCAGTAAATCATAACGGCAAGAAAAGTGGAATCTATATTGATTCAGAGTTGGATCTGGGTACCTAAGTCCTGAAATCTGATGCGAAGGCCCGAAATTTCCACAGATCTGTGCCCACTCCGCTGGCATAACTTTGCCGCAAGTGTGGCAGAAACTCTGCTCACAGCAGCAGAGCAGAAGCAGCTTCGAACAAACTCCTGGCCAAAGTGTTATCTCTGCTTTAACATAAGAATATTCAGGGTTGAGACAAGACCACTCGCCTCATTGAAGCTCATCTCTCTCCTGCTGTTTTAGGCAATAAACTCCTTTTGCATTTTTTAATTTTTTTCTCTTTAAATTTAAAGCTGAGATGATCAATTAGATTGGAGCCCAGTATGGGCACAGTGCTCAAGGTATGGAAATGCAGTCAAATCCAAAATTAGAATTCAAACTGTAGGAATTCAAACTGACCAAATGCATCCCCTTGATTTAAACTCAAATCAATTCCAATTCAATTGCTAGCTCACCTTTCTGCTACAGCTCAATTGTCTCAGAATGTCCCAAGGTTATTTTCATATACACGCACTGACTTATTAATAATCAGAGATGATAAATTCTGGTAAAGCTGAAATCATTTGCCTTTATTGAGCATTAAGTTGGCTTTGAGTACATTCCACTAACTCAGTGTGCAACCAGACATTTTCCATGTATCTGAGAGAAAACATTGCCAGAAATGTGCAACTACCTCAGTTTAACATCAATTAAAAATTCACAGACTTGGTATGGATTGGGCTGCTAATTATTAAAATTCATTAACAGAATTCTAATCACTGCCCAATAATGAGCATAAACACGTGAAAGGACTTGGCATTTAGCTTGCTCTGTCATCATTCCACGATATTAAAATTCCATACCATGTGCATAAGAAACTTTGCTCACAATCGGCATGGTTGGAATCGACAGTTGTACAAATGTTTCATATGGACATTGGGTGAGATATCCAGGGCCTATGCGGATCTCTGCAACTCTCTGTGAAATTCCTTGGGACATTTTTAATATTAAAGGCGCTATATAAATGCAAGTTGTTGTTGAATCAAACCAGTTTTGAAAAACGTTTTAATAAAAGAGGATTCAATTGCAAATCTGGGGTTCGCTTTCCCTTTTTTTTCTTAAGACTATACATTGGACGAGCACGCAACAGTATTTTGATTAAATTACTGTGGCGGCAACAGTGAAAATAATCGAACAAATATTAATAACCTCCACAAAAATGAATCTCATTTCATTAATCAAGTAACTACTTGTAGTAACGATTGTGAGATTCAGATAATGGCGATATCGACCTTCACCGTATCATTACTTCTCCTACCAATAAACCCGATTTGGAATTCACATTATTAGAACACAAAGTGCAACGAGTGATACAGTGTGTAAGAAGCATGCTTTACCAGCATAAGGACAATCACAATTCCTTGACCTTTCCCCTTTTTAACTGCATCATCAAACAATTTTCATGGGGGTCTGAAAGTAAATATCATGCATGTCATATGGTGGGACAATAAAAAATTAACACTAAAATTAACAGTGAAATCAGCAAGATTTCCAGGGTATTAGGTTTAGCAAGGAGGAGCAGTGTTGCTTTGTTGACTTCTTAACTCTATGTGATGGTCCTCCCACTGAAATACTGCCTGCAGAACATATCTAAAAAATAAAAGACATGAACGACCTGACCTCATAACTATTCAGTACTAAAATTAAGGGGATCATGAAGGTCAGGTCAAGAGTTTATGCACTGATGTGTTTTTTTAAACTTTCTGCTTTTTATCTTTCGGGCTCCACAGTTTTTATTTTTGAATGGACACTTGTCTGAAAAGTAAGTCACCCTAGTCTTTCCTGAGAGCTCAAAAGCTGCCCCAGTCTTTTCTACAAGGTGTGCAATGGAGTAGAAACAAGTACTCCTGTTAATTTGAATGTATCTCAAGCTGCGTTATTAACAGAGTGATGGGGTCAAATTTAGACATTTTCTACCAAATCAGATGAATTTGGGGAATCTCAATCCAGTTCTTAGTGGGCATGTGCTCACAACACAAAACTGGTCCTAATTCTGCACAAAGTCACATCAATCAGACAGGCCTAAGGATGGCTGATACGGCAAATGGAAAAATGTGCTTGATGCTGGCACTAGGTGCCTGAAATGGAAAGGCTGCGAAATTCAGCTCCATAGCACTGGTAGTTTTGGCCGGTTTCATTCAGAAAACGGCGTCCGCCTCGCTCCCATCCACTTCCAGCACGGCCCACGCTAACCGCCATCTTGGTGCAGACGATAGCGCCGGCGGTACGTGTGTGCATTGAAGTATGCAGAGTACGCAGATTGTGACGTCAGATTTATTCAACGCCCTCTCCTAAACACACGTAGATACATAGATACATAGAAGGTAGGAGCAGGAGTAGGCTATTCGGCCCCTCGAGCCTGCTCCGCCATTCAACGAGATCATGGCTGATCATCCAAATTCAGTACCCTGTCCCTGCCTTCTCCCCATATCCCTTGATCCCTTTAACCTTAAGAAACATATCCAACTCCTTCTTGAATATATTTAATGTATTGGCCTCCACTGCCTTCTGTGGTAGAGAATTCCACAGGTTCACCACTCTCTGGGTGAAGAAATTCCTCCTCATTTCTGTCCTAAATGGCTTACCCCTTATCCTTAGACTGTGACCCCTGGTTCTGGACTCCCCGACCATCGGGAACATCCTTCCTACATCTAGTCTGTCTAGTCCTGTTAGAATTTTGTAAGTTTCAATGAGATCCCCTCTCATTCTTCTAAACTCCAGCGAGTATAAGCCCAATCGACCCAATCTCTCCTCATACGTCATTCCTGCCATCCCAGGTATCAGCCTGGTGAATCTTCGCTGCACTCCCTCCATGGCAAGAACATCCTTCCTCAGATAAGGCGACCAAAACTGCACACAATACTCAAGGTGTGGTCTCACCAAGGCCCTGTACAACTGCAGCAAGACATCCTTGTTCCTGTACTCGAACCCTCTCGCTACAAAGGCCAACATACCATTTGCCTTCTTAACCGCCTGCTGCACCTGCATGCTTACCTTCAGTGACTGGTGCACAAGGACACCCAGGTCTCGTTGCACTTCCCCTTCTTCCAATCTATTGCCATTCAGATAATAATCTGCCTTCCTGTTTTTGACACCAAAGTGGATAACCTCGCATTTATCCACGTTATATTGCATCTGCCATGCTTCTGCCCAATCACCCAACCTGTCCAAATCATACTGGAGTTTCTTGGCATCCTCCTCACATCACACACGCCCACACAGCTGACCGTGCATTCAGCTGCATAAATGACCTCCCCACCAGCGCTAAAGGGATCCATCCAACTTGCAGGTTAGTTGCTTATTGCTATCTATTGGCTCATGCAGAGTTTGTAGGAGTACTGGGTTGCTGGAAGAGTTTTGAAAAGTTGATAAAGCGTGCAGGGAGTGCAGCTGGATGTTAGGCAGGCGTTGGCTGCTACTGGAAGGCCTCTGAATACACCACTCGCTCCCAGTCATGGGGGCTCTAGTTGCAGTCCCCCTCGTGCTGCAGCATCTCAGGGAGATAGAGCGGAGGCAGCAAAGAAAACAAGCTGCTCACAGAGGGAGGAGGAGGAGGAAGATCTATCAGCCAGGAGGCCTTACCCACCTGGGGTTTTCAGGGAGCACTTATCCCACCTGCACCTACGCCAGGAGCAGAGTGTTCGGCAGCTCTGTTTCACTAAGGAGGTGGTCACAGAACTCGGCCACCTCTTGGAACCAGACCTGCAGCCCTGCCAGTGGCCCTCAAGGTCACCGTGGCCCTGAATTTTTTTTTGCCAGCAGATCCTTCCAGGCTGGAACAGGCGACATAGCAAACATCTCGAAGTTTGCTGTATGCATCCAGGAGGTCACAGAGGCTCTGTATGCTAGGAGAAGGGACATCATTGTCTTCTCTCTAAACAGAGAGAAGCAGGAGGAGCACGCAGGTGGCTTTGTGAGGATAGCGGGCTTCCCCATGGTGCAGGGTGCCATCGACTGCATACATGTGGCTTTCCGGGCGCCGCACCTCAATGGTGAGATATACTGCAACCGCAAGGCTACCACTCACTTAATGTGCAGTTAGTGTGCAACCACGCCCAGCATTTCATGCTGGTTAATGCCCCTTATCCTGGCAACAGTCATGATGCTTTCATCCTCTGCCAGTGCACTGTGCCAGCAACCTTCCGGCCACCACGTCGAACCCGAGGATGGCTGCTAGGCAACAAGGGCTATCCGCTCTACACCTGGCTGATGACTCTCCTCCGCAACCTCACCACTCGTGGCCAGCACTCATGTGATGTGAGCATGCTGCCACGAGGAACATCATTGAGCAGACCATCGGGGTGCTGAAGCAATGGTTTCACTGCCTTGACCACTCAGGAGGAGCCCTCTAGTACTCGCCGGAGCGGGTGTCCCAATTTGTGATGGTCTGCTGCATCCTCCACAACTTGGCCAACATAAGGGTGCAGCTCTTGCCGCCATGCATTCCGCGACCACCTCAGGAGGAGGAGAAGGAGGAGGAAGAGGAAGAGGAGGAGGATGGAGGAAGTTCTGATGGGCTGTCTGTGAACGCATCATCAGACTTTGGTTCCCCTAACTTAAACCCCAGATCCCCATTGCTCAACACTTCCCCACCTTACCATCCCTCTGTCATGAAACATCACAGCGTCCTCTTGGCCAAAATCTTGAAATAATTAACACCACAAAACAACCATTCCATAACAACTTTATCCAACAACACATCCAATACCCCATACAATTCTCAACTAATCACCCTTGTGCATTACTTTAGCACCTGTCTTGCAGGTGCCTTTGCCTGTCCTTGTGCTCCTACGTAGCGTTACCCTAGTGGCTGCAACATGGCTGGTGGAAGGCTGCTGATTTTCAGTGGACAAGACTTAGATGGTCTTGCAGGATGACCTGATGGCCTCGAGCAGCTCTGGGCCTAGAAGGCCCAGCTTCAAGCTGCACCACCTCAGCATGGGCTGCAGCAGTCTGGGTTATTTTGCTGACAGGCACCAGCAAGGGCAATGACGGAGTAGCATTGGTGGGAGGATGAATGCTATCATCCTGAGAGAGGACAGCAGGTTCATGCTCCACGGAGCCACTGCCACTCCTCCGGGGCGGCACTTCAGCAATCCTAGTAATCTGTTGGAGGACAGATTGCTGGACTGCTGTGACACCCTGCAACCCTCTTTCAACACTGGTAAACGCAGCCACGGTGGCAGCTGTCTGAGCTTGCATGGCAGCAAGCTGAGCCTGCATGAGACTAATCTGAGCTTGCATGACAGAATTCTGAGCTTCCATTGCAGCACTCAGACGTTGGGTCACTTCCGCTTGTGCTGCAATGGAAGATGCGACATCGGCCATCAGACCATCAGGCCATCAGACCCTAATCACCATGGTTGTGTCCACAAGTGCACTAATGGAGTTGGCCATCACTTCCATCCTGGAAATCATTGGCTCCAAGCTCTGCTAAGCCCTGTGAAAGGTTGGTGCCGGATTCCTCCTTGTTCCTTGACATTGACAACAGGTTCTCTGGCAATCCTGCCAATGCACCAAGCATTTCTGTGTGCATGTCCATCACCAATGTTCCCTGTAATTTTGTTTGGCGCTACGCGGCAAGCCAGCTGCGCGGGGTCCCTGGAGCACTGCACGGCCACACAGCATACAGGGAACATTGCCCATCACCTTTCTTCTGTAGACCGCCTCATCAAAGTCCTCATCTGAGTCCTCTGCAGCAGAACTTGTGTGCGACCTGCCCTCTGGGGAGCTGGCACCCGAGCTACCCTTTTTCTCTGGCCTGGCTGCAGGTCACTCGAGCCTGGTGACTCACCAGGTGCAGATCCTGCCCCGACACTGCCCTCTAAAGTACTTGCAGTGCCAGTATCTGAGCTGGTGCCTGCAAGAGTGAGATCAAGTGACAGCGTCTTTTCTTCTCCATCACTCTCCTCTTGCTTTTCCTGCACTGGTTGGCCAGGTTGGAGTTCTTGGGTATCTGAATGGAGAAAGGCACAAGGGTAGCCTCTAAGCTACCCTCTAAATTCTGCACAGTGCTGGTACCTGAGCTGGTGCCTGCGAGTGTCAGATCGAGCGATGGTGTTCCTTCTTCTTCATCACTCTCCTGTCCCTCTCCCTCTTGTTCTGGCTGGGCAGGTTGGATTTCTTGGGTCTGTGAAATGAGTACGGCACAAGGGTAGGATTGTGGTGAGGGGAAAAGGGGGAGTAAGAGGTGCATGTTTACACCATCTTCAGCTTGTAAATGAGAAGAGATTGTGGGATGAGGGGGAAGTAGGATGTGAGAAGGAGGATTAGATATGAGCATACCGTCACCATCAGCAATGCTTTCAACCTTGCCGCGCGCCACGGCCTCAGTGACGGCCCCGCCAATAATGGTGAGCACTGTCTCCTTCACTGGGATAAAGATAAGCAGGCACGCCCATCCCCTGACAGTTAGCTACTGCTGCCTGCAGTTATGAGTCAACTTGGCCTGCACGAGAGAGGGAAGTGTGTCAGTGAGTGTGGTGCAATTTCTTTGGATGATGTGCCTGTCATAGTTGAATAACTGGCAGTATGTGCATGGTGTGAGATGTGGCTGTGAGGCTTGCAGCAGTGGTAAGTGTGTGAGGGTGAGGTGAAGGATATGAATGTGAGGTATGAGTCATGATTGATAGAGATTGTTGGTAGGTGAGTGATGGGGTGTGGTGCATTGAGCAGTGTGTGAGGCTAGTGGTGCAGTTGGTAGAATAAGGCATTTGAAGATGCATTCCCTGACCGTGACCACTCATGTGAGATCGTTTAACTTCTTTCGGTACTGGATTCATGTGCTCCGAACAAAACTGCTGGCATTGACAGTGTCAGCTGTCTACTTCCACTGCCTTCACAGCGTGTGCCTATAGGGCCTCCTGGCCCCCTGTGGATAGCAGACCTGTCTCATCCTTTCCACCTCCTGCACTAAGGCCTCTAGTGCTGCAATCAAGAACCTTGGAGCCATTTCTCTGGTCTGTTGAGCCATTATTCAGTCTTCTTCTTTCTCACACTTGCCTCCGCAATCAGTTCCAGCAGCTGCTGCAGGCAGAATGCACCACCCCTTTTAGAGGTGCAGACTGCCTTTGAGAAGTGCAGGCTAGCTTTAATTGGATCTACCCTCCCACAAACTTGGGCCCCCTGCTGTGCGTTCAGCCACTCGGCAGCGCATTCAGCACTGGGCTGAAAACCACAATCATTATAATTAGCAGGCAGCACGAAGGTTGCATGCTGCCTGCCTTCTTTTCAGTGTGCACTGAGCAATCGTGCATCGCGATCCCCGCGCCTGTTTTCGGGTCTAATCCAATTTTTAGCCCAAAGTGCTTTTTTCCTCAGTACTAGACTAGTTCATCTTGATGAGCGCAACAAAATCAAGACATTTTAAAAATGAATTATTCTCCCAGGCCTCCAGCCATCACCAGCAGGAGCGAAGCGGAGCAGAGCCTGAATTGATTCAATCATTAATATTTCATCACTCACTGGGAAGGTGCTTCACCTCCACTTGGTTCCTTCCCCTAATGGCACAGGAAAGAACAGGAACACCTCATATAAAGAATCAAAAGGTGTGAAACCACACCTACTAGCCCATACAGTGTTCCCAATGTTTGCAGAAACGGAAACTCAGGGCTGGATTTTAAGTTCGCGACGCGCTGAGCCTCCTCAGACACTGGTGCTCCAACATGCCAAAGAAGCTTATCCTCTGCCTGTAGACCCTGTGTGCTGGGTATGGTCTCCTGTGAGCTGCACCTCTCTGCTGATCCCCACTCTCCTGTGGAGCTACAGGTCTGGGTGCAGCAGGCTGCTGCTAGTGCAGGTCCTGCTGCTCCTGTTGCTGTTGGTGGTCATCTTGGTCCTCATCTGAGGTCCAAAGTAACACAGTGTAAGTGGCACCCAGAGCTCCAAAGTGCAGATCAGACCTCCGAACCTCTAAAATGCAGATGGCACCGCCAAAGTGTGTAGAGTAGCCTCTCAGCACAAGTAATGTGAACAAACCTTTACATACAAGCAGGTAAGAATGCGGCTGTGAGTACTGAGTATTTATTGGCAAATTTCCCTGTCAGGGCTTCAGCCCCCTCAATAGCCGCTGTCTTCTCGCCTTGCCTTCATTGGCGAGTTCTAGGAAGCCCAGGAAATCCGTGGAGCCAAAGTTAACAGCAAAACCACGTTAATATCGCTCTAATTGAGCGATTAACATATGGAAATTGACAACCCGCCTCTCCCGAGGGGGTTGCGTGCACGCAGCCTAACGCGTTCGAGTTAAATGCGGAAGTAGTGTATTTGGACTTTCAGAAGGCTTTCGATAAGGTCCCGCATAAGAGATTAGCGTGTAAAGTTAAGGCACATGGGATTGGGGGCAAGGTACTGACTTGGCTAGAGAACTGGTTGGCAGACAGGAAGCAAAGAGTTGGAATAAACCGGTCTTTTTCCGAGTGGCAGGCAGTGACTAGTGGGCTACCACAGGGATCGTTCCTAGGACCCAAGCTATTCACAATATATATAAATGATCTAGACGAGGGAACTAGATGTAATATCTCCAAGTTTGCAGGTGACACAAAGCTGGGTGGGCGTGTGTGCTGTGAGGAGGAGGCTGAGAAACTCCAGTATGATTTGGACAGGTTGGTCCGCACCTCAATAATACACGAACTTCGGGAGAACAGTTTAACAGGTACTTTACTGAACAAGAGGCAGCTTGAAACTGAAACTACAGAAGCCTGCTAGGGCCTTTTATACAGGGGTGGTCACTGCCGGTACTGCAGTCTAAGACCAGTTATTCCCTTAAAGGTACATACACAACAATTCCTCCCCTTTTAGATAAACAGCACATAACATTCATTTAACAATTAAATAATAACTAATTACAATTTTCTCAGTAATATATACATCAACTGAAATAGTCATTTATAAGTTCAGTCTTTGAGGAAGCTTCCTGATCCGGACTGGATAGCGCCTTTCTCGAGTATCCTGTTCTGGCGGTGGAGTCAATTCTGGCTCATTGTCATTGGTTGGTTCGCCAGCTTCCAATACCCCTGCTTCTGAGGTAGACGCAATCTGTACTTCAGGCTCATTACCAGGTGCACATGCTTGTGGTACAGGTTTGGCTTGTTCCTGTGACTCTAGAATCTGGTCAGCATGGCATCTCACGATGCTCTCTCCAACATCCACTGTGTACATTAGTGGTCCCTTCTGTGTGCATATCGTGCCTGGCTGCCATTTTTCTGTTCAGTAGTCGCGGGCCAAGACTGGTTGCCCTATCTTGAAGCTCCTGGTTGGCTTCTCATTTATGTGTTGGAACTGCTTATCCTCAACATCTCGTCTTATGTTTGGTTTGAGCAAATCCAAGCGACATCTTAGTCTCCGGTTAAAAAACAGTACGGCTGGAGTTTGGTTGGTTACTGCATGTGTTGCATTCCGGTAAGCAAACCGGAAGTTATCCACCTTGTGTTGCAGTGGTATGTCGTCATTATACATTGCCTTTATGGCCTTTTTAAAGGTCTGAACAAACCTCTCAGCCAATCCATTTGTGGCTGGATGATATGGGGCAGATGTGTAATGTTTCACCCCATTATTCTTCAGGAACCTCCGGAAATCCTCAGACACAAACTGTGGACCATTGTCGGAACAGATCTGTTCTGGCAACCCATTCCTGGCGAAGATGGTCCTTAGGACTGCAATAGTTTTCTCCGTGGTGGTGGAGGACATTTTAATGACCTCTGGCCATTTTGAATGGGCGTCCACAGCGATT
Organism: Somniosus microcephalus; assembly: GCF_052327205.1. Lineage (NCBI taxonomy): Eukaryota > Metazoa > Chordata > Chondrichthyes > Squaliformes > Somniosidae > Somniosus > Somniosus microcephalus. The sequence continues at coordinate 25,430,383 of NC_141002.1, read as the reverse complement.
AGAAACATTGAGCCCATAAACGGACCAGCAAAATCAATGTGTACCCGTTGCCATGGAGATGAGGGCCACTCCCATGGATGTAGCGGGGCCTGTGGTGGAGCGTTTTGGACCTTCTGGCATCCGGTGCATCTCTTGGTCATATCCTCAATTTCTTTATCAACTCCCGGCCACCACACAAACGCCCTGGCTAGGCTCTTCATTTGTACCCCTCCCAGATGACCCTCGTGAAGCTCATTGAGTAATCTATCTCTCAACTTGGGTGGAATTACCACTCGGGATCCACACATCAAGGTTCCCCGGCACATTGACAGCTATTCCCTCCTTGGCGAGAATGCTGGCAACAGTGTGTCGCCATATGCTGGCCATCCCTTCACCGTCAAATCATAGACCCGAGAGAGTGTCGGGTCATTTCGGGTTTCCTTCTCAATACTTGCGTTTGTAACAGGCAAACATTCGACTATGGTCGCATGGAATATCTCCACAGGGTCCACTGCAGGTGCTTCTTCCGCTATAGGCAACGGTAGGCGCGACAGCCCATCAGCGTTTCCATGTTGTTTCGTACCTTTGTACTCTATGTCATACTGATGTGCCCCTAGAAAAAGTGACCATCTTTGCAGCCGTTGCGCCGTCATCACCGGAACGCCCTTCTTTGGGTTAAAAATTGAGACCAGGGGTTGATGATCAGTCAGTAGGGTGAATTTCTGCCCGTGCAGATAGTGATTGAACTTCTTCACCCCCCACACCAGGCTGAGGGCCTCCCTGTCAATCTGGGCGTAGTTACACTCGGCTGAGGTTAGTGAGCGTGATGCAAAGGCTATTGGCCTCTCTGAACCGTCACGGAATTTGTGTGACAGCACCACTCCAATGCCGTAAGGTGACGCATCACATGCCAACAGAATCGGTAGTGTTGGGTTGTAGTGGGCCAATACTTCTTTTGAAGTGATTTGGCATTTACATTCCTGAAAGGCACGCTTACACTCATCACTCCATTTCCATGTTACACCAGTTTGAAGGAGGGCGTCCAGTGGGTGCAGAATTGTAGATAAATTCGGCAAGAACTTATGGTAGTAGTTCACCAACCTGAGGAACGACCTCAGTTGCGACACATTTTCTGGTGCTGGAGCCTTGACTACAGCCTCAATCTTGTCCGGCGACTTATGCAACCCTTCCTCATCAATCATGTGGCCACAATACGAGATTTGTCTCCTGAAGAACTCACATTTGGGACGGTTGGCTCGTAGCCCATATTCCTGCAATCTCGTGAGCACCTGTTCCAGGTTGGCAAGGTGTTCATTGTCATTTTCGCCCGTAACCAGGATGTCGTCCAAATAACACTGGGTCCCCGGGATCCCTTGCAGGACTTGTTCCATTGCCCTCTGCCACATAGCCGGGGCCGATGCTACCCCAAATAGCAGTCGATTGTACTGGTAAAGGCCTTTGTGAGTGTTTATCGTGAGGTATTTCCTAGATGCTTCTTCCACCTCCATTTGTAGATACGCTTGAGCCAGGTCAATCTTTGTAAAACGTTTCCCTCCAGATAGTGAGGCGAAAATATCTTCTATCCGCGGAAGCGGATACTGTACTGTGTGCAGGACTGGTTTCACAGTCACCTTGAAGTCCCCACAGATGCGAACCTTCCTTGGCTCCCCAGGCGTGCTGCTCAATGCTTTCTTCATTACAGGAATGATGGGTGTGGCCCACTCGCTCCAGTCCACCTTAGACAGCACCCCCGAACACTCCAGACTCTCCAGTTCAGCTTCCACAGCTGGGCGTATCGCGTATGGCACCGGTCTGGCCTTGAAAAATTTTCGGGTTGCGTTATCCTCAATCTTTATGGTTGCCTTTACTCCTTTTAGAGTCCCAAGTCTTTGTTGGAACACCTCTTCCGCGTCAGATAGAATTTGTGACAGACGTCCAGGTGCGACGTCATCATCTTTTTTGTCAGTCACAGTTAGTGCCAGAATGGAATGCCAATCCAATTGTAGTCTTCGGATCCATTCGCGTCCCAATAATGGTGGTCCTCCATCTCGTAGTATATACATGTATAGTTTCTGTGTTTCCTTTCCGTTATTTTCAACTGGCACCCTTATTTTTCCTCTGGGGTAGACCTTTTGCCCCATGTATGTCTTCAGTACAATGGACGTGTCCTTTAAGGGTATGTGTGAGAATAGCCGCTCATAGTCTCATCGATTCATGACAGTTAGGGCTGATCCTGTGTCCAATTCCATCTTCACTGGGGACCCTGCTATCATGAGGGTGACCCAAATGGTTCGGTGATCTTCTTTTGCGATCACATTGTGTAACTTTAAACAACTTAGTCGCCTGCTCCCGGAGTCCTTATCACTCTCCTGATCTTCTGAACTACTATCTGTCAGTTTCTTTACTTTCCTGTACTGTTCCTTAGTAGTTCTTGTCGTGTTGGTCTTCTTTCCCGACCTGCAGACTCTTGCTATATGTCCCATTTTCCCGCATTGCCTGCATATTTTGTCTTTAAACCAGCAGTCCTTCTGCTCATGGGTTGTTCTGCCGCAGCGATAGCACTTTTCGGCTCTATACGCCATTTCGTTAGCGCTGTATTCTTGTGGTTTCTGTTGTATTTCTGCAGCTCCCCGTGCTGCTGCTTCGTAGGATACTGCCACGCTGAAAGCCTGTTCTAGCGTCAGGTCCTTTTTTGAAAGTAGTCGTTTCTGGGTTCCTTCACTCTGGAGCCCGCAGACAAACTTATCCCGTAAGGTGTCTGCCAGTCCTGCTCCGAACTGGCAGTGCTTCGATAACTTGCGTAGTTCCGTAAGATAGTCAGCATTGCTCTCATCTTTGTGCTGGTTTCTTTTATGGAACTTGAATCTTTCTGCTATCAGCAGTGGTGTAGGGCTTAGATGTTCCTGTAAGATATGAACAATCTCCTCAAAACTTTTCTCCATTGGTTTAGCTGGGGTAATTAAATTCCGCAATAGGCCGTACGTACTCGCACCCATCAGATTTAATAATACCGACGCCCTCTTTCCATCAGCCACCTCATTTGCCTTGCAGTACACTTCAATTCTTTCCACATACGTGGTCCAGTCTTCTACCTCGTTGTCGAAAGCAGTGATACTGCCACTTTTCGGCATCTTGGGCAATTTAAAATGGCGCCTCCCGCGCTTTTGCTTCTTCCCCAATGGAATAAAATGGCGCCTCCCGCGCTTTTGCTTCTTCCCCAACGGGATAAAATGGCTCCTTCCCCTTACTGCCACGCTGCTCCTAGCGTTCTACGGGGTAATGGCGGCGACCCGCTGTTTCGGCACGTCTCGCTTTCCTTCCCCCCCGTTTAGTTTCTCTCCGCTGTCCTGTTCTCGAGCACCGACCGCGCCCTGTGCGCACCACCCTCTCTCTCTTGTTTTCTTTTCCCGGCGACGCTGCGCGGCCCGATTTGTAGAGCCGCTTGATCGAGCTTGAGCCCGCCGCAGTCCGGAAGGGTCAGCGCGCTACCTGCTACCAGCACGATTCGCTGGAACCACAGTCTCTCCCGCAATTCTCCAAACACCGATGGATTCTTTGGGCAGGTTCCCTCGGTCGACGCCCGTTGCTCAGACTACGACCTTCCTTTCAGGCGAGATCCCCGTGAGATGATGCCACACTGCAGGTGAGTTCGAACTTACTCGTCGCCACTGTAAAGTCCGCGCCTCAATAATACACGGACTTCGGGAGAACAGTTTAACAGGTACTTTACTGAACAAGAGGTAGCTTGAAACTGAAACTACAGAAGCCTGCTAGGGCCTTTTATACAGGGGTGGTCACTGCCGGTACTGCAGTCTAAGACCAGTTATTCCCTTAAAGGTACATACACAACAGTTGGGTGATTGGGCAGATGCATGGCAGATGCAGTATAATGTGGATAAATGCAAGGTTATCCACTTTGGTGTCAAAAACAGGAAGGCAGATTATTATCTGAATGGCAATAGATTGGGAGAAGGGGAAGTGCAATGAGACCTGGGTGTCCTTGTGCACCAGTCGCTGAAGGTAAGCATGCAGGTGCAGCAGGCGGTTAAGAAGGCAAATGGTATGTTGGCCTTCATAACGAGAGGGTTCGAGTACAAGAACAAGGATGTCTTGCTGCAGTTGTACAGGGCCTTGGTGAGACCACACCTTGAGTATTGTGTGCAGTTTTGGTCACCTTATCTGAGGAAGGATGTTCTTGCCATGGAGGGAGTGCAGCAAAGATTCACCAGACTGATACCTGGGATGGCAGGAATGACGTATGAGGAGAGATTGGGTCGATTGGGCTTATACTCGCTGGAGTTTAGAAGAATGAGAGGGGATCTCATTGAAACTTATAAAATTCTAACAGGACTGGACAGACTGGATGCAGGAAGGATGTTCCCGATGGCCTGGGAGTCCAGAACCAGAGGTCACAGTCTAAGGATAAGGAGTAAGCCATTTAGGACAGAGATGAGGAGGAATTTCTTCACCCAGAGAGTGGTGAACCTGTGGAATTCTCTACCACAGAAGGCAGTGGAGGCCAATTCATTAAATATATTCAAGAAGGAGTTGGATATATTTCTTAAGGCTAAAGGGATCAAGGGATATGGGGAGAAAGCAGGGACAGGGTACTGAAATTGGATGATCAGCCATGATCTCATTGAATGGCGGAGCAGGCTCGAGGGGCCAAATGGCCTACTCCTGCTCCTATCTTCTGTGAAAAAAAAAAGTTGGCAGGTTGTGCCGGCTTCCCAACTCACTCGCATTTTTCCTGCATTTCACCCCCCACCTGCACCCAAACCCACAAGCTCACTCACGTTAAAATTCCCCCCTCACTGTCTGTTTATATTATGCCTGTAGGGCTGGATGTTAATCAGAGAACTAGTAAACCAATGGAAAAGTGTTTCCCAAATTTAAGATATAATGATTGGAAGAAAAGAAAAAACCTTGCATTTATACACCACCTTTCACGACCTCAGGACATCCCACAGTGCTTTACAGTCAATGCAGTATTTCTAAAGTGCAGTCACTGTAGGGAAATGTAGCCAACTTGTGCACAGCAAGGTCCACAAACAGCAATGAGATAATGATTAATAATCTGTTTTAGTGGTGTTGACTGAGAGATAAATATTAGCCAGACACTAGGAGAACTCCCCTGATCTTCTTCAAAAAGTGTCAAAGGATAAGTCACTAGTATATATGCCTACCTGAGAGGGAAGATGGGGCCTCAATTTAATGTCTCGATTTCAAAATTCTCGTCCTTGTTTTCAAATCCCCCCATGGCCTCGCCCCTCCCTATCTCTGTAATCTCCTCCAGCTCCATATCCCCCCCGAGATATCGGCACTCCTCTAATTCTGTCCTCTTGAGCATCCCTGATTATAATCACTCAACCATTGGTGGCCGTGCCTTCTGTTGCCTAGGCCCTAAGCTCTGGAATTCCCTGCCTAAACCTCTCCGCCTCGCTACCTCTCTTTCCTCCTTTAAGGAGCTCCTTAAAACCTACCTCTTTGACCAAGCTTTTGGTCATCTGCCCTAATTTCTCTTTTTGTGGCTCGTTGTCAAATTATTTTGTCTTTTAATACTCCTGTGAAGCGCCTTGGGACGTTTTACTACGTTAAAGGCGCTATATAAATAAAAGTTGTTGTTGTTTTCTCATCTGAAAGATGGCACCTCCAATAGTGACACACTGCCTCAGTACTGCACTGAAGTGCCAGTCTGGGTTCTATGCTCAATCTCTGGAGTGGGGCTGGAACCCATGACCTTCTGACTCAGTCGCAAGAGCCAAATCTGATGCCTGTCTGGCACAAATCACTGCGATTTGTATGTGATGTTGTGATGAAAATGGCATAAGGCTCTTCTGTATTTTATCCCTTTTTAAGCAAAAAGATGAACACTTTTCCATGACGATGCGCTCCATAACAATAATGTAAGGATTATTTCAACTGCAATTTTATTCTATGCATTTCTGATTGCCACGGTTTTATTTCGCCTGACAAAACAGTGGAGAAATGCAGCTTTAAAGCCTGGTCCACTCTGTTTACCATGTTGAATGATGGAGATCGTATATAGCAATAATTGTGCAAAGGAAGTCTCAGATATTTGGGGTAACAGTCTTTAGTATACATGTTACAAAACCCTCCCTCCCATTATCCAGCTCTCCCAGGAATCCAGCATAAACAGGATGAGCAACCTCACTCGGTTACCCTGCGCAAATACCTACAAGTAAATAGATATGCTTTGAACAGGGGCTCAGCTCCAGCACTGCTCCCAGTGTTTTTCTATTTGTTTTTTTCTAAATCGCTCCCTTTTTGACATTGCACCAGGTCAATATGAAACATTTTAGTGTTCCCTCGGGCTGAAGTTGTAACCACATTCATCTTGCTATTGCCTGCCAATTAACGTCAATGGACAATGGAACAAAGACTGCGGCCTGCCTGCTCACTTTACAAAGTGGAAACTGCAGTTTACCTTCCGTGCGTTCGTTTAAAATCCATTTGTGTAGTCACCAAATACATCTTACTGTGATGCAATTACACTTCCACAGGCACTGAGCAATAACATCTTGCCTTTGTGACGCCGTTTTATTTCATTTTGCCCAAGGATACAATAAAACAAATATTAACTACAACCTTTGGCCTGTAAGTGCCAAACAATTCCCCCTTAGCTCGTAGAACTGTGTGTGTAATCCATTTAAAGTCTAAATTCCTATGACCAATAGTTAATTGCTGTTGCCCTCAAATGCGGTCGGTATTTGTATATTGCATGCACCCTTTAAAACCTTTGTCTTGGCCGAGTAAAGTTTGTCTCAAGTATTGTGTACCATTACTGCAATCACAATGTAAAAAAACATGGACAGGAACTTAAGTGTAGATTGGTTAAATCAGGATGAGTCAGCCCCTCAAGTAGTTGAGAACGTGATTTTCAATAAAAAGGGTGGTGACAAATTTGAGGCCTGGAGGCTCAGGCCTCTCAAGTATCACTGCACTATTTCTACCTCAACCAATCCATCATCTACAGGAAACTGAATGGAAGACTTTTAAGGGTCGAGTGCTGAAGCTGCTCATCATTCAAATTTGCTTGGGTGAGTTTGAACATTTCCCAGCTAAAGCACAAGATGTAGAACGGGTCCAAAGACAGGGGTGTCATCTCAGTGGATAATGGGGAATTCACCATCCCACTGTGCAATCAAATCATACCAGGGGATGAATAAAGCAGGTTCAGTAATAACTCTCTGCCTGACTCTGACTTCAGGACAATGAGCTTGCAAGGGGAGGGGGAGAAGGACAGGGTAAATCTTCTTCATTCCTCCTCCCCTGGTAACAAGAGCAATGTCAAATGCAATACTTCGGCACAGTTACTTGATTTCAATCATTATAGTGCAGGCACCTCTTTTTTTTTAAGTACAATTCAAGTTTCTTTCAATCACCTAGGCCCTATGCTCTGGAATTCTCTCTCCACCTTTATGGCTCTCCTTAAAAAACTAGCTCATTGACCAAGCTCCTAATATCTCCTTCTTTAGCTCTGTTTTTGTCCCATTACGCTCCTGTGAAGTGCCTTGGGATGTATTCCTATGTTAAAGGTACTATTGTGGCAGAACCACTGAATGACTCTGGCTAACTGTATATAATTCTCTTTAACGATGTCCTAACACCAGCCTAAACCTGTACCATTGTGTTAGGCATTACTGTGTTTTGTATATAGAGTTTGCATGTACGGGGCATGGCCCCTTTAAGAGCGCAGGAAAACGTGGGCAAACGCGATGACGTCACGTTGCAAACCACGGGGCTGCCCAGGCAGTCCTCGTGGCATCTCCGTTGAGTAAAGACCTGTTTAATTGTTCTCTTGTGTGATCTCTGTTATTCGTAGGAATTCGTTAATTCCTACACTATATAAATACAAGTTGTTTTAGGAGCACAGAATTGCCATGCAGTTACCACCCAAATTGTCTTAACGCACACTGACATGATGATTCTGACCCAAGGATTTTATACTCTCAAAACAAACTTTTTCAACAACAACAAAAAGTCCACAGGGAGCCATTCGTGAAAACTGGCGAATGTTCAAATGACACTATTTTACTAGTTTTGGAATAAAACCAACATAGTTCACGAATGAGGAACTGTCGCTGTTTATCAGAGGCTTTGCAAATGTTGCTGACGAGGCATTGTTATTTACCCTGTGCCCTAAAAACAGCATTCCACACTGTATAAACAGCCCAATGTGGACCAGTGAAAAAGGATTGTCTTGTAAACCTGTAAATTGAAAACACGTGTCCATTGCCAGTCAGTTCAACACTGTTGTGAGTAACTGGTCTTTGTGCTATACACCCAGACTTTCAGCACATACACTGGCAGTGTCAAGTGGAATCACCTACATTTCTTTTTCCACTTGCTCTCTCTTCTTAAAATCACATCTAATCACAATGAAAATGCCATGCGGTATTATTAAACCTGGCCTGAAAAGAATGTTTTCAAACAAATGTCAGATTCGTGCAAATTGCCACATTTGATTATTAAGTTTGTTGATCATCCTGCTTTTGTTGAGTAGAGCCTCAGCATTCATTTAGATGAAAAAGCGGATCGTCCTTGGCACAGCTCACAGTGAGTCACAGAGCACGCTGTTCCATAACAATGGGCTGGCACTGTCATGTAAGCAACAATCTATTCTTAGAGTCACTAACTGAATACATCGAATTGATACGCTGAGATTTTTACCAGTGCTTGGAAAATCAAATTTTGTGATTCTGTCCATTTTTCTGAGAAAACCATCAATGAGGGGCCTTTTTATTATTATATATTCCTTTACTAGGGGGATGGAGTATAAAAGTAGGGAAGCCTTGCTACAACTGTACAGGACGTTGGTGAAACCGCACCTGGAGTACTGCGTACAGTTTTGGTCTCCTTATTTAAGGAGGGATATACTTGCATTGGAGGCAGTTCAGCGAAGGTTCATTAGGTTGATTACTGAGATGAAAGAGTTGTCTTATGAGGAAAGGTTGAGCAAGTTGGGCCAATATTCATTGGAGTTTAGAAGAATGAGAGGTGATCTTATTGATACATAAGATTCTGAGGGGGCTTGACAGGGTTGATGCTGAGAGGATGTTTCCCCTCGTGGGGGAATCTAGAACTGGGGGCATGGTTTCAGGATAAGGGGTCGCCTATTTAAGATGGAGGTGAGGAGGAATTTCTTCTCTCAGACGGTTGTGAATCTTTGGAATTCTCTACCCCAGAGAGCTGTGGAGGCGGAGTCATTGAATATATTCAAGGCTGAGATAGACAGATATTTGAGTCAAGGGTTATGGGGAGCGGGTGGGAAAGTGGAGTTGAGGCCAAGATCAGATCAGCCATGATCTTATTGAATGGCGGAGCAGGTTCGAGGCGCCGAATGGCCTACTCCTGCTCCTATTTCCTTTGTTCTTATGTTTTTATGTTCTTACTCATTTATTCGCCTTTTTATTTCGTCTTCTTTAAAGCTCAGGACACACAGGAAGATGGTAGACAATACGCAGCAGATTGTAGATAGGTGTGCGGGGCCTAACAGAAGGGAACAGGACTTTTGGAGCAATTATCCCTTGGGGATTCAGACAGGAAACTACTGATGCATGTTGGGAAATTCTGGAAACTGCACATGCTCAGATTGGAAAACATATCCAATCGAAGCCTAGGCTATTGAGACAAGTTGAGACCTTGAAGTAAGCACTTTGCCTAGATAATAATATGAAGTCACTTTAAAGTATTCTTTTGTTGGTGAAGCGCTTTGGTACATTACTGACGCATGATAAAGCACTATATATGGAAGTCCTTTCTTTAATAAATATAGTAAAAGATACAAAAGACAATTCTATGGGGGTAATTTTCACCTCTTGGGCAGTAAACTGGTGGAGCAGATCCCCACCTGTTGTACAACCTGCCCGATTTTCATTTTCTAGAAGTGAAGGTGAATATTACCCTCTTAGGGAAAATTAATGATGTTATTGTTGGGAGAGGGATGAGGTGGGAGGAGAGGCAAGCAGCAGCCACAAGGGGCAGCAATGGAGAGCGAGCACACAGTACGCTGGATTTATGATGCTCCAAGGTGGCTTGTGCTGTGGACATCAGTGCCATCTATCTTGGAGATGCAGCTTGGAGGTTGGTTTTCAAGCTAGGTGAACAATAGCGCCACCTATCTTGGAGATCAACCATGGAAGCAATGTAATGAATAAGTAAGCAAAATACTGCGGATGCTGGAAATCTGAAATAAAAACAGAAAATGCTGGAGAAACTCAGCAGGTCAGGCAGCATCTGTGAAGAGAGAAACAGAGTTAACGTTTCAGGTCGATGACCTTTCGTCAGAACTGGAAAAAAGCAGGCAATGGAACAGATTTTTAAGCAAGTGTAGGGGCTGGGAAATGGGGGAGGGGATGAAAGAACAAAAGGGAAGGCCTGTGATAGGATGGAAGGCAGAAGAGATTAAGAGACATTAAGAGATATTGAGAGATATTCAAGGCAAAAGGAGATGGTAATGGGACAGGTTAAGAAACAAAGGATGGCTCTAGATGAAGTGTAAATTGCGCTGGCAGAATGAAAGACAGCTGCCATGCGGGGGAGAAGAAAAAAAGACACAGACAAAAAGTGTGGGTAAAAAATATATATGATAGGGGCCGGGGTTCTGATCTGAAATTGTTGAACTCTATGTTGAGCCCAGAGGGCTGTAGAGTGCCTAATCAAAAGATGAGGTGCTGTTCCTCGAGCTTACACTGAGCTTCCGTGGAACAATGCAAGAGGTCGAGGACGGTGAGGTCTGAGTGGGAATGAGGCGGTGAATTAAAGTGACAGGCCACCGGAAGCTCGGGGTCCCCCTTATTGACTGAACGGAGGTGTTCCACAAAGCGATCACCCAATCTGCATTTGGTCTCCCCAATGTAGAGGAAACCACATCGTGAGCAGTGAATAAAGTATACTAAATTGCAAGAAGTACAAGTAAATCGCTGTTTCACCTGGAAGGGGTGTTTGGGGCCCTGGACAGTGGGAAGGGGGGAGGTATAAGGGCATGTGTTGTTCTGTTCTTCTCTCCCACATGGCAGCTGTCTTTCATTCTGCCAGCGCAACTCACACTTCATCTAGAGCCATCCTTTGTTTCTTTACGTGTCCCGTTACCATCTCCTCTTGCCTTGAATATCTCTTAATGTCTCTCAATGTCTCTTAATCTCTCCTGCCTTCTATCCTATCACAGACCTTCCCTTTTGTTCTTTCATCCCCACCCACATTTCCCAGCCTCTTCACTTGCCTAAAAATCTGTCCCATTTCCTGCTTTTTTCCAGTTCTGATGAATGGTCATCGACCTGAAACGTTAACTCTGTTTCTCTCTTCACAGATGCTGCCTGACCGGCTGAGTTTCTCCAGCATTTTCTGTTTTTATATTATTATATATATTATATCTAACCCTGTGTTTGGTTAGTATCCTCTCATAGTTTTGCTGCTTTTATTGGAAGAGAAGAAGACTCTCAGAGTCCCTACTCAGTCAACGCACATTGGAGAAAAATAGGCCATGTTTGAAATTTAAAATATCAAGGTGAAATTGAAAAATAAATTGTGCGTTTTCCATGGCATTGCTCATATGCATCCAAGGGTTAGGAAGAGTTGGGGTGTCAAAGGCAGTAGAGGACTGGCAGAAGTCCAGGAAAAATCAGGGTGAGGGCAGGAGGAGACTAGGCAGCTATATCTTCTACCGAGTCAGCCTGTCCTCGAGGTTCCCGGCCCTGAAGCGGGAACAGTGCAAGTATTTTTCATTAACAGTGGGAGTAGAGCAAGGGAAACAAAGGCAAAATCAGAGAAAGGAACAATGGGAAGGAGAGCAAGGGGAACAAGTGGAAGGTCAACAATGGGAATAAAGGGAAGGTCAGTAATGGGAACAAAGGGAATGGCAGCATTGGGAACAAAGAGGTCAACAATGGGACCGCAGGTAAGGTCAGCAAAAGGAAGGTCAACACTGGGAACAAAGGGAAGGGCAGCATTGGGAATAAAGGAAAGGGCAGCATCGGGAATAAAGGAAAGGGCAGCATCGGGAATAAAGGGAAGGGCAGCATTGGGAATAAAGGGAAGGGCAGCATCGGGAATAAAGGAAAGGGCAGCATCGGGAATAAAGGAAAGGGCAGCATCGGGAATAAAGGGAAGGGCAGCATCGGGAATAAAGGGAAGGGCAGCATCGGGAATAAAGGGAAGGGCAGCAATGGGAATAAAGGAAAGGGCAGCATCGGGAATGAAGGAAAGGGCAGCATCGGGAATAAAGGAAAGGGCAGCATCGGGAATAAAGGAAAGGGCAGCATCGGGAATAAAGGAAAGGGCAGCATTGGGAATAAAGGGAAGGGCAGCATCGGGAATAAAGGAAAGGGCAGCATCGGGAATAAAGGAAAGGGCAGCATCGGGAATAAAGGAAAGGGCAGCATCGGGAATAAAGGAAAGGGCAGCATCGGGAATAAAGGAAAGGGCAGCATCGGGAATAAAGGAAAGGGCAGCATCGGGAATAAAGGAAAGGGCAGCATTGGGAATAAAGGGAAGGGCAGCAATGGGAATAAAGGAAAGGGCAGCATCAGGAATAAAGGAAAGGGCAGCATCGGGAATAAAGGAAAGGGCAGCATCGGGAATAAAGGGAAGGGCAGCAATGGGAATAAAGGAAAGGGCAGCATCAGGAATAAAGGAAAGGGCAGCATTGGGAATAAAGGGAAGGGCAGCAATGGGAATAAAGGAAAGGGCAGCATTGGGAATAAAGGGAAGGGCAGCAATGGGAATAAAGGGAAAGACAGCATTGGGAATAAAGGAAAGGGCAGGATCAGGAATAAAGGAAAGGGCAGCATCAGGAATAAAGGGAAAGGCAGCATCGAGAATAAAGGAAAGGGCAGCATCGGGAATAAAGGAAAGGGCAGCATCGGGAATAAAGGAAAGGGCAGCATCGGGAATAAAGGAAAGGGCAGCATTGGGAATAAAGGAAAGGGCAGCATCGGGAATAAAGGAAAGGGCAGCAATGGGGAATAAAGGGAAAGGGCAGCATCGGGAATAAAGGAAAGGGCAGCATCGGGAATAAAGGGAAAGGCAGCATTGGGAATAAAGGAAAGGGCAGCATCGGGAATAAAGGAAAGGGCAGCAACGGGAATAAAGGAAAGGGCAGCATCGGGAATAAAGGAAAGGGCAGCATTGGGGATAAAGGAAAGGGCAGGATCGGGAATAAAGGAAAGGGCAGCAATGGGGATAAAGGAAAGGGCAGCATCGGGAATAAAGGGAAAGGCAGCATTGGGAATAAAGGGAAGGGCAGCAATGGGGATAAAGGGAAAGGGCAGCATTGGGAATAAAGGGAAGGGCAGCATTGGGAATAAAGGAAAGGGCAGCATTGGGAATAAAGGAAAGGGCAGGATCGGGAATAAAGGGAAAGGCAGCATTGGGAATAAAGGAAAGGGCAGCATCGGGAATAAAGGAAAGGGCAGCATCGGGAATAAAGGGAAAGGCAGCATTGGGAATAAAGGGAAGGGCAGCAATGGGAATAAAGGGAAGGGCAGCAATGGGAATAAAGGAAAGGGCAGGATCGGGAATAAAGGAAAGGGCAGCAATGGGGATAAAGGAAAGGGCAGCATCGGGAATAAAGGGAAAGGGCAGCATTGGGAATAAAGGGAAAGGGCAGCATTGGGAATAAAGGAAAGGGCAGCATTGGGAATAAAGGAAAGGGCAGGATCGGGAATAAAGGAAAGGGCAGCAATGGGGATAAAGGAAAGGGCAGCATCGGGAATAAAGGGAAAGGCAGCATTGGGAATAAAGGGAAGGGCAGCAATGGGGATAAAGGGAAAGGCAGCATTGGGAATAAAGGGATGGGCAGCATTGGGAATAAAGGGAAAGGCAGAAATGGGAATAAAGGGAAGGGCAGCATTGGTAATAAAGGGAAGGGCACCAAAGGAAATAAGGGATCAGCGATGACAGCATAACACAAAAAAAGGAAACAGGGCCGGCCACCATTTAAAGCCTGGGGCTGGTTAGCTCAGCAGCTTATTAAGTGTCAGATTGGCAGGTGAACAAACAGAAAGAAAAGGTTGGGTCGGGGATTTGGCTGCCATTCAAGGCTCAGGTCAGAGTTCGTCAGAGATTCAAAGGCCAGTTAAATGTTGAGTCCTGTAGCTCTACAGCAATTCAAGGGTCGATTCATGGTGGGATTGGCAGTCATTCAAGGGTTGGGTTGAGGTGGGGACATGGCACCCATTGAAGGGTTGTTAGGGAAGTGGCAGCCATTTAAGCGTCGGGTCCAGTCCAGGATTCAGCAGGTATGTAAAGGGTGGATCAGGGAACACATCAAAAATTCCAATGGCAGTAATTGAAAGTTCTGGACACTGATTAATTACAGACTAAAGATATTTATATATATATTAAAATATAAAACTTATAACTAAAATAGTGGAGCACAGCAGTGTGCATCCACTTCCTCGTTCTTTCTACTACACACCTTGGACACGGTAGACCAACCATTACAGTGCCATCAGTGATGGTGGACCTGGCTGATGGGACATAAGAACTTAAGAACATAAGAAATAGGAGCAGGAGTCGGCCATACGGCCCCTCGAGCCTGCTCCACCATTCAATAAGATCATGGCTTATCATCGACCTCAACTCCACTTTCCCGCCCGATCCCCATATCGCTTGATTCCCCTAGAGTCCAAAAATCTATCTATCCCAGCCTTGAATATACTCAAAGACTCAGCATCCACGACTCTCTGGGGCAGAGAATTCCAAAGATTCACAACCTTCTGAGTGAAGAAATTCCTCCTCATCTCGGTCTTAAATGGCCGACCCCTTATTCTGAGACTATGTCCCCTAGTTCTAGACTCTCCAGCCAGGGGAAACAACCTCTCAGCATCTACCCTGTCAATCCTCTTCAGAATCTTGTATGTTTCAATGAGATCACCTCTCATTCTTCTGAACTCCAGAGAGTAAAGGCCCATTCTACACAATCTCTCATCATAGGACAGCCCTCTCATCCCAGGAATCAATCTAGTGAACCTTCGTTGCACCGCCTCCAAGGCAAGTATATCCTTCTTTAGATAAGGAGACCAAAACTGTGCACAGTACTCCAGGTGTGGTCTCACCAAGGCCCTGTACAATTGTAGCAAGACTTTCTTACTCTTATACTCCACTCCCTTGCAATAAAGGCCAACATGCCATTTGCCTTCCTTCCTTTAGCTTGCTGTACCTGCATGCTAGTTTTCTGTGTTTCTTGCATGAGGACATGGAAGTATTACAGCACCACTAGTGATTGGAGGACTACAACAGGATTGTGACAGTTGACTTGGAATTTATAATGGGAAATGTTGCTATGTAAATGTGACCAAAAATTGTGACCAAGTTTGTGGAAAGGAAGTGTGTTCCCAATGCAAGCTTTTTGATGTATGTTACTGCTTCATGATTTTATTATAGGTAGTAGATCCTCTTGAAATGCCTTAGATTATACCACCACTATCTCTCATACCTCATACACACTGCACAGTCCCACAAGGATATCCCAGTGTCCTGGGGTGGTTGCCAGATTTTTCTTTGCTTCACTTTCTCTCTCTCTCTTCCTCCGCTTCCCCTTTTGGCTTGTCCTTATAATCTCTCTCTGGCTTTTAAGCCCAAGCTTGGTGTCAGTTAATCATTACATCCTGATTTGTTCCCCCTCCTCCCCTCCTCCAATGTTGTCCCCTAAACGCTACTTTCCAGGGGATGGTGACTCAATCGAGGGTGGGGGGAGGGGTGGCGGGGGTTTGGGTTTGGGGCGTGGTTTCACGGTGAAGAAAGCTCTCCCTCCATACTTTATGGCGAACCTGAAAGGTGAACATCAGCAAGTATTTCATCCAAGGAGTGGGAATCTTGGCCAATTCCCCGTTCCCCTCCCCAGCCATAATGACCCCTATCACTATCCTAGCAAGGGTTCAGCTTGGAACTTTAATGTCTGCGCACTTACCATGTCTAATGAGCCATCAGGGCAGGTGGGTGCTCTTCTTCATTTGAATGCACACGTAAAATTTTGGGCAACTCCAATTGGTCACCCGATGATTATTATCATGATGTCATGTCACTGATCAACAATCCATATTGTGCACACTGGTTTATAAATATTGGCCCAGAAATTCGGGTCGGAGACTTCCCGCGGGTGCAAGCCTCCGACCTGCACTTACCTAGCGCGCCTGCCGTTGTGCTGTGGGCCCGCGTGGGATTCCGATCCTGGGCCTCCTCCAACTGCCGGTGCGCAGTGCTTGCGTATCCCAGGGGCGCAGTTAGTTCGATGCGTCCCCTGGGATCACGTGGGCCATGGAGAGCCAATGGTAGCAGGGAAATGCCCATTCATAAAATTGACAGGAAGCGCTGTCAAAACTATAAATACTATAAGCCCCAAAACATCACTAAAACTTCAAATACATTTTTTAGAAAACATCACATTTTTAAAATAACTAATAATTACATAAAATAACTATTTTAAACAATAATTTAAATTTTTTCAAAAATTAATTACATTTTCTAACGGGGCTAAAAATAAACTTACCTTTCTTTAAAGTATTTAAAAATAATAAACCTGTGGAAAAAATGTTTTAATTTTAATTAATTCACCACTTACCTTGTTAAAAGCAGGCCTTGCGCCTGCTTTTTAAAAGTGTAACTCCTGGAGACTTACCCTCCCGGAGAAACCTGGAAAAAAACATAAGTTCCATGCGCACGCGCAGCCTCTCCGGTGCAAGCGTTCGACCTCTGAACCCCTTCCTTTAAGGGAACGGAAGTTCCGATTTCCCGCGCATGCGCAGTGCATGCACGAAACCGGCACTTCCATTGGGCCTACGGGTGAGTACCCCGTGCGTACTCACCCGTGGAGACCCGAATTTCTGGGCCAATATCATGTATCCCTCAAGATATTTTGCAAGACAGGAATATTGCTTTGATGTGGTCCTCTAACTAGCTATTCATTTTGGTGATCTATACAAGTTTAAAATAAAATATCTTCACAAGATATAGCACCAGAGTGTTTCCACAATCTTTCATTCAAGTGAAAAATGACGATGGCCTGAAGGTGAGATGTGATGGTAGGTCACATTCAAGTGACATTATGGATACATTCCAACACATCATTGCATCGTTGCTTTTTAGCGTGTTTTACTTGGCTACCCGTTCATGTACAGGAAGACAATGTGGAGCATTTTAGCAGAATTTGAAGAATTTCTTCAAGATGTCGGAATAATTGGGATCGAGTATCAAAAGGATTTAGTGGCTGTCTTTTCAGCTGTGGGATCTGGTTTTAAATTCAAACCAGGTTGAAAGTCTCCTCTCCTTGCTGGTTATGTCCACGGTTAAATAACTTTCAACCCTTTTCTAAGGCGGCATGGTTACAGAGCACGCAACTGTCCTTAATTTGGAAAAAAAAACACAATTTTATTCAGCAAAGTTATTCTAATGTTTGGTGTGGGAATTGGTGTTGTCAGACTGATGCAGTAGGGAGTGATCTTCTGGTACACAGTGTTGGAGAATAGAGGGTGTTTTACTTAACATCTGTCCATGCTCTTACCTGACCTGAAAGTGCATAATGCTAAGTATCAAAAGTGGAAAAAGTGTTCCATTCCCCAGTACTGATGTTGCTCACCTTGTTAAGTTATTAAGAGAGTGAGAGAGAAAGTAAAACATTGAAAAGTCTGGCAAACACCCCAGGACACTGGAATATCCTTAACAAGATTTAAAAAAAGGCTTATTTGGACTAATAAATCAACATCAGCGCCCCTAATGGCCTAGTAGATAAAGGCACTGCCCGATGTAAACCATAAAGAGCTGAACAACCCCAGTTTCATTTTCAGTTTGTGCCTGGTTAGCTGATCTCAGCTGGGGAAGCAATTGACCTCAGTGTCCCTAGGCGAGTGAGGGGAAAGAAAGTCAACCTGGGTCCCCTCTCCTGGTCGCTATCGAGTGGCCCCTGCTCGGACAGATACACAGGTAGATGGCAGATGAGAGCACAGGATTGGGTTGGGCAGCGATGCCATCCACGGTTGAAATGCTTGTGACACTTGCTGTGACTGACCTAGCTCAGACACTTGGGGCTGGATTTTGTCAGTGTGGGCGGGCTGGGGCATGTCAGCTGGAAATCGTGTCAGGACCCCAATTCCTAAGTGAAGTGTTGAAAAAGTGCGATTTTCCCCTAATTGGCCAATTGATTTCCTGCATGTGGGAACCACTGGCCCAATTAGTCTTTTCATACAGAAAGCTGCCTCCGATGACGTCATCAATGCTGTTGGATTTAAGGCCTGCAAGCAGCAATGATTCTTCTGGAGACTGCAAAGCCAAAGGCTCTGCAATTTATATGAAGGAGTTGAATTGTGGAAAATGTCAACGATCAAGCAAAAGTGTGCTCCTCGGTTTGATGAGCCCTCCCTCCAAGCTCTGGTGTACGGAGCCAGCTGTAATAAGGAAGTGCTGTTCCCTTCCTCAGGGAGAAAAAAGCCACCCTAGCAGACGAAAGCTGTGTGGCTACAAGTGGCCCAGGTTGTCAACTCAATTTCAATGAGCCGCAGAACCTGGAAGAGGTTTCATGACCTTCTCCGCACCGGAAAAGTGAGTATGGCTTTCCCATCACCCCCAATCTGATCCCCATCGCCTCTCCTCACCAGCACTCTGCTTTGCCAACCCCTTCCTCCACATCCCACTTGACACTTACATCCCTGCACCCTTACCCATTCCCTCTCTCTCTATGGTCACATTCACTTAACTATTCAATCATGCAGCCCTCACACTTCATATCATTGTGATGCCATGACAACAACTACTTACAACACACAGGGAGGGTCCTTTGTATCCTTCTAAGCATCTATGTTATGCATTCACTACACTCACTCCTTCCATGGTCCATGGAGGAGCTTAGTCGTAAGGGTATTGAAAACATGGTCATTGTTCAGAATAGAATGACATCTCTTGAGGAGCGATGGTCAGCTATTGAGCAAACAAAGCAGACCTTCATGCAAGTCCTCTGGAGTAGGACTTCCAGTGCAGAAATGGCCCCCCTGCAGTGCAGCAAGGTGCTGTCAAGAAACTTGCTACCTTTGAAGTGGGGCTGACCCATGAGAGGGATGTTGGTGGCAGACAACAAGGAAGTGGGGGCTCCTCTCCAAGCGCTCACATGACCATGCCACAGCAAAGCCCTCGGTCAGAGCCCCACCAGTGTCCTCACCCAAATCAGATGGGCGTCTCAGCCCTTGCACAGCCGTAGGAGCAGCAGACTGTTGGCTAGCCCGCACAGGTTCGCCACCCCAGAGGACACCCACCAAAGGTGTCGAGACAGGAGCAGCAAGAAAGTGAGCAAGGGGCCTCCAAATCTGCTGAAGCCACAGAGGAAACACCACGAAGGAGCACGAGTAAGGAAGATAATGCACAAGTAGTCACAAGGGTTGTCACTTGGGTGTAATGTTGTGTTTAATTTTGAGAAGCCATCAGTTGCTTATTGTCATCAAAATTTCTGATGGCAAACTGTTGCAGTTGTGGCGTGTGTCATTTCGCTAATGGGACTTCCACATTGAGGGCTTAGGGCAACTTGCAATTGTCAGTATGGTGGTTAGAGTGCGAGGAATCCGCATGTTCTTGTCCATTGTCGATGCTCTGGTAAGAAGGTGCGAGGCTAAACTGTTTGATTGTGCAGGCTAAGCAAATGTGACCAACATGAGTGCATCCTTCGCATCCCAGGCAGCAATATGGTGGTGCTCTGGCACCTTCTGGCCTGTGCATCTTCAGGCTGGTGACTAGCAGCTTGGCGCTCCTGTTGATGTTCCTGCCGTTGGTGCTGCTGTTGCTCATGGTTCTGCTGCTGCCGCGGCTGGTCTTCATCCGAATCTGATGTTCAGGAGGAAAGGAATTAAATGGTTGGCATGCTTCTGGTATATGCCTCAGTTGAGGAAGTGCTTAGTCAAGTTGGGGAGAGGGGTTTCCAAGGAGGTCACTCTGGAGATGGGTATCAGGCTCCAAACTTCCACAACACTAAGTATGCCTGCTAAAAGTTCCCCCAGACCTGACACAACAAAGTTCTGCCATCTGCAAATGATCATCGGTGAAAACTCCTTTGTAATGGCGGAGCTGCAGCTGTTCGTAAGCAATCCACTAGTGAGGCCGCCAGGATTACCTGGCGTGTTCCAGAGGAGGCATGTAGGATGGGGGAAATGTGTTAAAATCGGAAAGGCCTCTCAAAATGGGATTATAGAGGCAATTAAGTGGTTGTTAAGGGCCTTAAGGGAAAGTGGGTCAGAAAACACGAACTTGGGAAAATTGCTCGGAGGCGGGATGGAGGCGGGAATGGGCCCGCCTGCCAGTTTTGGCGATTTTAACAACTCGCACGCCTCCAAACCTGCCTCCTCGGGGCTGGGAAAATCGAGCCCAAAGAATGGCCATGTTTGTCAGGTACATGAGGTCTACTTGCACCCATGGAAATGAGTCCCGTGAAGAGTCAATGGGGTCTATTTTGACCTTCAGGCAGTGCACCAGCAGAGGCGCTGGTTGGCCGCCCATCCCGGCGGTGAAGTGGGCCACCGTGACTTTGAGGCTCCGGCCTCATTTAGATTTGCCAGGCGAACTGCGTGTCACCAAACAGGCTTCCTGACGCAGCTCGCCAGATTCAGCAAAGCAAAATGAACCTCAGCTACCCCCCTGTAAGTTGCGGGGCAGGTTCATGATCACAGAGGATGTGGGTCCCAGGCGACAGCAGCCCAAATTATTCTTGTGGGTCCCGGGGTGCACTCCTGCTTCTCCGAGGCCCACAAAAATAATTTAAGACTTACCTTTGCTGGGCCCCTTCTCTTCCATTGCCTGTGAACTGGTGGAAGCCTGCACTGTGCAGACTATGACCAGTTCCTACCTAAAATGGCAATTAGGGTCCTCTTTATGTCATAGGACCCTGATTCCAATATTCCAAGGGGCCCATCGCCTGAAACAGGCAGGCACTTTGGACACCCGGTGGTAGGCCCCTTTCAAAATGGTGCCAGCTGCATCGCCGGTATTAACGGGGCAGTAAGGCTACTGACCCCATTTTGAGGCCGTTACTCGCCCCATTAACGAAGGCAGTGAAAATCGGCCCAATTACTTTAGGAAGAAGGAAATTGGAAAAAAAATTAAACTAATAACCATTATAATCAGAATCAATGCTCAACACTTCCTGCTCCACCAATTATTGCTGTAACAGTCATAGAACTGAGGTACCTAGCAGATTTCCAACAGTATTTAAAAACCTGAATTAAGTGCAGACCCAACTTGAATAAAAATTCCCATCATCTCCTGGGCATAGGTTCAGAAACACATCTGCTATCATTTTTTTTTGTTATTGAAATGATTTAGACCAGCCTCCAACAATGATTATGTTTTTCTTACTATAACCTTACTCTGAAAATTGTTCTTTAAGTTTTTTTGGTTTATGTACAAACTGGTTTAGTAGTTCTGGTCTTTGTTTATGAGGCTATTATCAAAGCCACCTATTTTGTAAGTGCCCAACATTTAAAAGGATGACATAAACAATCTCAAATGGGCTGAAAACAAATGTGTCCAAAGGTTTCTAGGAGGCTTGTTTAGAAATTCCCAGAACCCCTGGTGATGATCTGCCTCTGGAGTGAATCCAGGTTGTCGCCACGGAAACAGGCTCCTGGAAACACTTTAGATAAACACAGAGCCACATGGAGTGACTTCACTTAGCTCGTGTGGGGCATGGGGTTGGGGTGGGGGAACAGACGGGTGTAAAACTGAAATATCTGACCTGGACACATTGGCAGGACCTGCATTTTGCTGTCGATAAAGGAGGGGGGAGGAGTCAAATTACAAATTTGTGTCACCCAAAACCAAACTGAATAAATTCAAAAATAAAGTCAGAACTGCTGCAAACACTGCATTCTTCTTTTGAATGGAGGAGTTTGCCTCTTTGGCATTGCATGTTAACTAACAACCAGATGACTGTCTCACTGATAAATGCCTTTTTTTTTCTCAACTTTAGCTTAAGAATTCTTGTACTTGTTTTCTTGCAGCTGAACGCCTAAGCTTGTAAAGGTCAAGGTGACAGAAGACAGCAGTCCTGGAGGGAGAGACGGCATGGCAGATTACTCTGCATGGGGTCGTTTACTGCTTTCACTGGCCCAAGCAAGAATAATTGAACATTCAACAACTTTGTGGGGGAGGTTAAGCACTTGACTTCCTCATAGTTTTCTTAACTTCATAAAAAAATTTTCATGCTTCAGCATACAATTTTTTTTCCTGAAGACAACATTTAGGTTAACGCATTGTCCCTTTAAGATCTGGACGATTTACAGTATAGACTCCATTTACAGAATGTAATGAGTGAAGAAGACTCCTTGAACATTTCTCTGAATCTACTTCAGGGCATTCAATTATAAACGAGCGAGGGAAAATAATTTGTTATAATATCTGATGGCAAGCATGTAAGGTCGCATGATGAAATGTGCCTTTGAAGATTACCCAGTCACTGAATTATAGGTCTGAGCCATGCCATGAGAGGAGGCCAAAAAGGTTGGATGCTACCTCCCAGAAAGTGAGAGACAAAAATAAACAAAATCAAAAGCCTAGATTACTCTTAGTGAAGATCTTAAGAGCAGCATTGACAGGGGCCTAGGAGCCACTCAATGAAAGGAACATGCATGCCAAGGGAGACGTATGGGGAGGTAGGTACAAAATGCATCTTTTTATATATCTCCATATCTTGCATTTAGCGAGCATTTCATCCATCACACTTCTGTGTCAGACTGTAATTCATCCAAAGTTCTGTATCACATTCACACTTCATTGACTGAAATGTCATAGATTTACAGAATGATACAGCACAAAAGGAGGCCATTTGGCCCATCGTGCCTGTGCCGGCATGTAGTTAAAACAATAACAGGTGACATCTGAACAGGCAGGGAGCATACCAATCATAAGTGGGCAAAGAAAGAACATAAATTTCTAAGGACAAGACTTAGACCTCTCTGCCCGGTCGGCCCTACAAAGTCCTCCTCACTAACAACTGGGGATTGGTGCCCAAGCTGTCCCACAGACTAGTCAAGCAACAGCCTGATATAGTCATACTATCTACCAGTCAACAACCCAGACTCCTCCATTACCATCCTGTCCTGCCCTGTCACACCGGCAGCATAGACCCACCAGAAGTAGGGGCACAGTGGTATAGCTCAGCTGGGCTTGGATCTGGAAATCCTTAACATTGGCTTTGAGCCCCATGAAGTCTTGTGGCTTCAGGTTTATTAAGGATATTTGAAAATAACCAATAACAACAACAACTTGTATTTATATAGCACCATTAACGTACTAAAACGTCCCAAGGTGCTTCACAGGAGTATTATAAAACAAAAAATTTGACACTGAGCCACATAAGGAGAAATCAGGGCAGGTGACCAAAAGCTTGGTCAAAGAGGTAGGTTTTAAGGAGCATCTTAAAGGAGGAAAGAGAGGTAGCGAGGCGGAGAGGTTTAGGTAGGGAATTCCAGAGCTTAGGGCCTAGGCAACAGAAGGCACGGCCACCAATGATTGAGCGATTAAAATCAGGGATGCTCAAGAGGGCAGAATTAGAGGAACGCAGGTATCTCGTGGGGTTTCTGGTCAGTGGTGACGCCCAAGATGTTGATACCGAGAGTCTCAACAAAGGCGATGCAATTGAAAGTCGGGGGTGATGGCTGGGCTTTCTCATCTTCATGACGATTATTACATAGCAATTATGTGGTGCAAATGTTACTTGCCACTTGTCAGTCTGGATCCTGCTGCAGGCTGGTATAAGCTGCCTTATTATCGGGAGTGTTGTGAATGGAGCTGAACACTGAACAGCTCCACTCCTGAGAGAGAAAATCATTGATAGAGAAGCTAGAAATGGTTGGGTCAAGGACACTTCACTGAAGAACTTCTGAAATAATGTCCTGGGCCTCTGAGAACCATGACCATCTTCCAATGTGTTTAGTATAACTCCAACCACTGGAGGTTTTCCCTTTAACATCCAGTGACCTCAGTTTTGCTAGGGCTCCTTGGTTCCATACTCAGTCAAATACTGTCTTGATATTCAACGCATTTCACCTCTCCTCTGGCGGTCAGCTTGTGTCCATGTCTGGTTTAAGATTATGATGAGGTCTAGAGCATAGTGGTTCTGGTGGAACTCAAACTGAGCATTGGTGAGCAGGTTACTGGTGATGAGCTGTTGCTTCATAGCACTATTCGAAACTAGGGTCCTAAATCTAAACAAAAGAAACTACGAAGGTATGAGGAGTGAGTTGGCTGTGATAGATTGGGGAACTTCATCAAAAGGCATGACGGTGAATAGGCAATGGCTAACATTTAAGGAATTAATACACGAATTGCAACAGTTATACATTCCTTTCTGGCGCAAAAATACAAAAGGAAAAGCGGCCCAACCATTGCTAACAAAAGAAATTAAGGATAGTATTAAATCCAAATAGGAGTCATATAAAGTTGCCAGAAAAAGTAGCAAGCCTGAGGATTGGGAGTTTAGAGTTCAGCAAAAAAGGGCCAAGAGATTGATTAAGAAGGGAAAATAGAGTATGAGAATAAACTTGCAAGGAACATAAAAGTGGATTGTAAAAGCTTCTACAAGTATGTAAAAAGAAAAAGATTAGTGAAGACAAATGTAGGTACCTTACAGTCAGAAATGGGAGAATTTATAATGGGGAACAAGGAAATGGCAGAGCAATTAAACAAATACTTCACAGAAGAGGACACAAATAACTTCCCAGAAATGCTAGGGAACCAAGGGTCTAGTGAGAAGGAGGAGTTAAAGGAAATTAGTATTAGTAATAAAATAGTGCTGGAGAAATTAATGGGACTGAAATCTGATAAATCCCCAGGGCCTGATAATCTGCATCCCAGAGCACTAAAAGAGGTAGCCATGGAAATAGTGGATGCATTGGTTGTCATCTTCCAAAATTCTATAGATTATGGAACAGTTCCTACAGATTGGAAGGTGGCAAATGTAACCCCACTATTTAAAAAAGGAGGGAGAGAGGAAACAGGGAACTACAAACCGGTTAGCCTAACATTAGTAGTAGGGAAAATGCTAGAGTCTATTATAAAGGATGTGAAAACAGGACACTTAGAAAATATCAACAGGATTAGACAAAGTCAACATGGATTTATGAAAAGGAAATCGTGTTTGACAAACCTACTGGAGTTTTTTGAGGATGTAACTGATAGAATAGATAAGGAAGAACCAGTGGATGTGGTGTATTTGGATTTTCAGAAGGCCTTTGATAAATTCCCACATTTATTGTTTTTTTTGAGTCAAACATATTTATTTAAATATGGTAGTACTTGTTACAACTCATCAATTACATAATAAATCCATTACATTCATTAGCCGCAATAAAACAAAGCCTTAAAAACAGCTTTAGGATTAACAGTACAAATGCAGTGGTAAATTTTACAGACAAATCAACAATATTAACAGTACAGGTACCCATAGTGAAAAACAATTTTACGCCAGTCCTATTGGCAATCTAGTGACTCTTCATTTTTGCTTGGTATTACCTGTTGTCCTTTTTTTTTAATTTTAACATTCAAGTACAACAGTACTTACACAACTCATCAATTACATAGTAAATCCATTACATTCATTGACCACAAAAAAAAATAAAGCCTCAAAAACAGCTTTATGGTCAACAATATAAATACAATAATAAATTTTTACAGGTAAATCAATAATATTTACAGTACAAACTGCCACTATTTAATAAACCAAGAAACGAAAGAACCCGTATACGCCAGTCCTACTGGCATCGCTCAATCATTCAGTCATTCATCCGTTCGTTCGTTCGTTTGCTCAAGCGTAAATTCCATTGTGCATGTCTGCGTGCGTGCGTGTCATTTGTCTACCTGCGTGCATGCGTGCGTTCGTTCATCCGTCCTGGCAGGCCTCACGCGCACCCAATAGGATGCCAGCTTCCATCCTGGGGAACGAGGGCCCTTCATTCGGTCGAACGTAAGTTCCATTGTGTGTGCGTGTGTGCATGCATATTATTTGTGTCCGCATGCGTGCGTTCACTTGAGCATTCGTTCGTTCGTCCGTACATTGAGGAAGGCTTTAACACTAAATAACACCACAATACACAAAGTCCCATAACCATATCAGAAATCAATTTAAACTTCAAGTAAACTACTTTTAACCAGAAACCCAAAACTTCTTCAACAAAACAAGTAAATACCAGTTCTACACCAGTCCTATTGGCACTCTAATAACTCCTTGTTTTCACTTGATGTTATCTAACCATATAATGTCATGATCCTTGTCCACAGTCTTCAACTTTTCCACAGAAAAGAAGCCGAACACTTTCTCAAGTTCCGTAAAAGAAGAAAACGACTACTCAAATTTCCTTCTTCTTGCTGTTATCACTCACAGGACCCAGCCATCAAGACATTCATTATTCCGTGCCGATATTACTTTGTTTTGCCTTTTATCTTCCTTTTATTTTCCTTTTTCACTTTTATTCCGTTCTCTTTTCCCATCATATGGCCGCTCAAGCACCATACTATAGATGGAAAGAGTCTGTTTTTCCTCCACCAAAATGGCAGCGCACAAACCGGCACCCGGCACCGAGAAAAAGCCTCACAGCTGCCACCAAACAGAGCACAGACGGGTCCGCTAGAACTCATTCAGGCCAGAGACTATTCTTCAACTTTAGAAACCGTGCAGCATACTCACCCACAACATCTCCCGACTCCGCTTCTGTCGACCAGCTGCACCGCCCTGGGCCCCCCGCCTAGGGTCCTCCATGTTGGGCCTCCCGCCTAGGACACTCTCCTCTGGGTCTTCCACCCTGGGCCTTCTGCACTGGGCCCTCCGCACTGGCATTCCCCACGAGCAGCCGGGGTGTGGAGCAGCCCGTTCACATAGCACCGAGCAGAGCTGAGCTGCTGAGAATCTCGCAGCCTGTGTGTCTCTCTCCACATTTACTGTGACTGTCTACTGTTTAAAATCTGAATTTCCCAGCTTTAAGCAGGGTTATAAAGGGATATACAAGGCCTACAATTCAGAGCAGCTGAAGGCAGTTAATTAGGGAAACTAGATTAAACTGGTTCTCCTGTAGCTGGGCTCAGCAAGTCTCCTTTGTTTCAGGGCCTATAAAACAGGCTTTGAAGTGTGATTTTGCACTGAGTGCAGTTTGAACAGAGTGCTGCGAGTTGGGTGAGTCAGGGAGTCAGGTGAGGAGTGGAAGGAGGAGCTCCCTTGCTTCGCCTTTGTTTTTCCTAACTTTTCACCCTGTAGGAATTGGTTCTCACTTTACACCAAGGAAAGAGTCCGAGAGCGGGAGCAGTCAAACAACAGCAACTGTGAAACCGCTAAAGTGACGTCACAACCAGGGAAGGAGCTGACTGGTAAGTAAGACCTGGTGAGTATTTCTACAGTCCAGTCATTAAAGTGAAAGTAAGGTCTCTAGTTTATAGTAAGTAGTGTTTAAAGGGAAGTAAGGTCCCTAGTGTATTTAATATTCTTTAATTTAAAGGAAGTAAAGGGAGTACATTAAGGGTAGGACATGGCAGGGCAGCTCGGCACCATGGAGTGCTCCTCCTGTGCTATGTGGGAAGTCAGGGACATTTTCAGTGTCCAGGGCAAACACATGTGTAGGAAGTGTCTCCAGCTGCAGCTACTCGAAGTCCGCGTTTCGGAGCTGGAGCTGCGGCTGGAGTCACTGTGGAGCATCCGCGAGGCTGAGATCTTTGTGGATAGCACGTTTAATGAAGTGGTCACACCGCAGGTAAAGAGTGCACAGGCAGACAGGAAATGGGTGACCACCAGACAGAGTAAAAGGACTAGGAAAGTAGTGCAGGAGTCCCCTGGGTCCATCTCCCTCTCCGACAGATCTTCCATTTTGGATACTGCTGGGGGAGATGGTTTCTCAGGGGAATGCAGCAACAGCCAAGTCCGTGGCACTACAAGTGGCTCAGCTGCACAGGAGGGGAGGAAAAAGAGTGGGAGAGCAATAGTGATAGGGGATTCTATCGTAAGGGAAACAGATAGACGTTTCTGTGGCTGCAGACGTGACTCCAGGATGGTATGTTGCCTCCCTGGTACCAGGGTCAAGGATGTCACTGAACGGCTGCAGGGCATTCTGAAGGGGGAGGGCAAACAGTCAGAGGTTGTGGTTCACATTGGTACCAACAACATGGGTAGAAAGAGGGATGAGGTCCTGCAACAAGAATTTAGGGAGCTAGGTAGCAGATTAAAAAGCAGGACCTCAAAGGTTGTAATCTCTGGATTACTCCCGGTGCCACGTGCTAGTGAGTATAGGAATAGGAAGATAGAGCAGATGAATGCGTGGCTAAAGAGTTGGTGCAGGAGGGAGGGTTTTAGTTTCCTGGGTCGCTGGGTCTGCTTCTGGGGAAGGTGGAACAAGTCAGACAGGTTGCACCTGAACCGGAACGGGACCAACATCCTTGCGGGGAGGTTTGCTAGTACTGTTGGGGGGGATTTAAACTAACTTGGCAGGGGGATGGGATATGGATGGAGCTATAGTAGGGGGTGATCCACAGCCAAATATAGAGGAAAAAACAAGTCAACCTGGAAGGCAGAGCAAATATGTAACGGCACAAGGGAGTATGGCAAGGCTGGATGGCATTTATTTTAATTGAAGGAGTCTTGCGAGTAAGGTGAATGAATTGAAGGTGTTGATGAACACATGGGAGTATGATATTGTTGCTATCACAGAGACATGGTTGAGGGAGGGGCAGGAATGGCAGCTCAATATTCTGGGGTATAGAATCTTCAGGCAAGACAGAGGGGGTTGTAAAAGACGAGGGGGTGTCGTAATATTAATCAAGGAGTCAATTACTGCTGTAAGGAGGAATTATATCATAGCAGGTTCCTCTAATGAGGCCATATGGGTAGAACTTAAAAACAAAAAGGGGGCAAGCACTTTGCTGGGAGTGTACTATAGGCCCCCAAACAGTCAGGAGGAGATAGAGGAACAGATACTGTATGTAGGCAAATCTCAGAAGTGTAGAAATAATAGGGTAATAATAGTAGGGGATTTCAACTTCCCCAATATTAACTGGGATAGTCAGAGTGTGAAATGTTTAGAGGGTGCGGAATTCTTAAAGTGCATCCAGGAGAGCTTTTTGAGCCAGCATGTAGAAAGTCCTACAAGAGAGGGGGCGGTACTGGACCTAATTCTAGGGAATGTAGCCGGGCAAGTGGTAGAAGTATCAGTAGGAGAGCATTTTGGTGACAGTGACCATAATTCGGTGAGATTTAAGGTCGTCATGGAAAAGGACAAAGATGGACCGGAAATAAAGGTTCAAAATTGGGGGAAGGCCGATTTTAATATGATAAGGCAGGATCTGGCCAAAGTGGACTGGGATCAGATGCTTGTAGGAAAATCCACATCAGAGCAGTGGGAGTCTTTCAGAAAGGAAATAGAGAGAGTACAACGCCAACATGTTCTTGTAAAGGTCAAGGGTGGGACCAATAAGCCCAGGGAACGCTGGATGTCAAGGGATATACAAGAATGGATTAGGAAAAAAAGGGAGTCTTTTGGCAGATACAAAGCACTAAAGACAGTGGAAGCCCTAGAGGAGTATAGAAAGTGCAGTGGGGTACTTAAAAAAGAAATTAGGAGAGCGAAGAGGGGGCATGAAAAAACACTGGCAGGCAAAATAAAGGAAAATCCCAAGGTGTTTTATAAGTATATTAAGGGCAAGAGGATAACCAGGGAAAGAGTAGGGCCTATTAGGGACCAAAGTGGCAATCTTTGTGTAGAGCCGGAAGATGTAGGTGAGGTTTTAAATGAATATTTTGCATCTCTGTTCACTATGGAGAAGGACGATGTAGGCATAGAAATCAGGCAGGGGAATTGTGATATACTTGAACAAATTAGTAGTGAGAGGGAGGAGGTACTAACGGTTTTAGTGGGCTTAAAAATGGATAAATCCCCAGGCCCAGACGAGATGTATCCCAGGCTGCTGTGTGAGGCAAGGGAGGAGATTGCAGGGGCTCTGACACAAATTTTCAGAACCTCTCTGGCCACAGGGGAGGTACCAGAGGACTGGAGGACAGCTAACATAGTACCATTATTCAAGAAGGGTAGTAGGGATAAGCCAGGGAATTACAGGCCAGTGAGCCTAACATCAGTGGTAGGGAAATTATTGGAAAAAATTCTGAGGGACAGAATTAGTCTCCACTTGGAGAGGCAAGGATTAATCAAGAATAGTCAGCATGGCTTTGTCAGGGGGAGATCATGTCTAACCAATTTGATTGAATTTTGCGAGGGGGTGACTAGGTGTGTGGATGAGGGTAGTGCAGTTGATGTAGTCTACATGGACTTCAGTAAGGCTTTTGACAAAGTCTCACATGGGAGACTGGTCAAGAAGGTAAGAGCCCATGGGATCCAGGGCAATTTGGCACATTGGATCCAAAATTGGCTTAGTGGCAGGAGGCAGAGGGTGATGGTCGAAGGTTGTTTTTGTGACTGGAAGCCTGTGTCCAGTGGTGTACCACAGGGATCGGTGCTGGGTCCTTTGCTGTTTGTAGTGTACATTAATGATTTAGATATGAATGTAGGAGGTATGATCAGTAAGTTCGCATATGACACGAAAATTGGTGGAGTGGTAAATAGCGAGGAGGGAAGCCTCAGGCTACAGGACAATATAGATGGGTTGGTTAGATGGGCAGAACAGTGGCAAATGGAATTTAACCCTGAAAAGTGTGAGGTGATGCATTTTATGAGGACTAATAAGGCAAGGGAATACACAATGAATGGTAGGACCCTAGGAAGGACAGAGGATCAGAGGGACCTTGGTGTGCATGTACATAGATCCCTGAAGGCAGCAGGACAGGTAGATAAGGTGGTTAAAAGGCATATGGGATACTTGCCTTCATTAGCCGAGGCATAGAATATAATAGCAGGGAGGTTATGATGGAGCTGTACAAAACGCTAGTTAGGCCACAGCTGGAATACTGTGTGCAGTTCTGGTTGCCACACTATAGGAAGGATGTAATTGCATTGGAGAGGATGCAGAGGAGATTCACCAGGATGTTACCTGGGCTGGAGCGCTTCAGCTATGAAGAGAGACTGGACAGGCTGGGGTTGTTTTCCTTAGATCAGAGAAAGCTGAGGGGGGACCTGATTGAGGTGTACAAAATTATGAGGGGCATAGATAGGGTAGATAGAAAGGAACTTTTCCCCTTAGTAGAAGGGTCAATAACCAGGGGGCATAGTTTCAAGATAAGGGGCAGGAGGTTTAGAGGGGATTTGAGAAAAAACTTTTTGACCCAGAGGGTGGTTGGAATCTGGGACTCACAGCCTGAAAGAGTGGTAGAGGCAGGAACCCTCACAACATTCAAGAAGCATTTAGATGAGCACTTGAAATGCCATAGCATACAAGGCTGCGGACCAAGTGCTGGAAAATGGGATTAGAATAGACGGGACTTGATGGCCGGCGCAGACACGATGGGCCGAAGGGCCTCTTTCTGTGCTGTATAACTCTATGACTCTATAAGAGGTTAGTGTGCAAATTTAAAGCACATGGGATTGGGGGTAATATACTGGCATGGATTGAAAATTGGTTAACAGACAGGAAACAGAGAATAGGAATAAATGGGTCTTTTTCGGGGTGGTAGGCGGTGATTAGTAGGGTACCGCAAGGATCAGTGCTTGGGCCCCAGCTATTCACAATATATATCAATGATTTGGATGAGGGAACCAAATGTAATATTTCCAAGTTTGCTGACGACACAAAACTAGGTGGGATTGTGAGTTGTGAGGAGGATGCAAAGAGGCTTCAAGGCGATTTAGACAAGTTGAGTGAGTGGACAAATACATGGCAGATGCAGTATAACGTGGATAAATGTGAAGTTATCCACTTCGGTAGGAAAAACGGAAAGGCAGAGTATTATTTAAATGGTGATAGATTGGGAAATATTGATGTACAGAGGGACCTGGGTGTCCTTATACACCAGTCACTAAAAGCAAGCATGCAGGTGCAGCAAGCAGTTAGGAAGGCAAATGGTATGTTGGCCTTCATTGCAAGAGGATTTGAGTACAGGAGGAAGGATGTCTTACTACAGTTATACAGGGCCTTGGTGAGACCACACCTGGAGTACTGTGTGCAGTTTTAGTCTCCTTACCTAAGAAAGCATACACTTGCCATAGAGGGAGTGCAGCGAAGGTTCACCAGACTGATTCCTGGGATGGCAGGACTGTCGTATGAGGAGAGATTGGGTCGACTAGGCCTGTATTCACTAGAGTTTAGAAGAATGAGAGGGGATCTCATTGGAACGTATAAAACTCTGACAGGGCTAGACAGACTGGATGCAGGGAAGCTGTTTTCCCCTGACTGGGGGGTCTAGAACGAGGGGTCACAGTCTCAGGATACGGGGTAGGACACTCAGGGGTGGTGAACCTGTGGAATTCTCTACCACAGAAGGCTCTGGAGGCCAAGTCACTGAATATATTTAAGAAGGAGATAGATAGATTTCTAGACACAAAAGGCATCAAGGGGTATGGGGAGAGAGCAGGAATATGGTATTGAGATAGAGGATCCACCATGATCACATTCAATGGCGGAGCAGGCTCGAAGGGCCAAACGGCCTACTTCTGCTCCTATTTTTCTATGTTTCTATGTTCTGGTGGAACCCAAGCAAGTATTATGAGCAGGTTATTGGTGGTGAGCTGTTGCTTCATGGCACTATTGATGACTCCTTCCATCACTTTAAAAATGATTGGGAGGAGGTTGATTGGGCACTAATTGGCTGGGTTTGATTTATTCTGATTTCTGTGGATAGGACATACCTGAACAAACTTCCACATTGTCAGGTAGATGACAGTGTCATAGCTGCACTGGAACAACTGGTGAACTAGTTAGTTCTGGTGCGTATGTCCTCAACACTACAGCTGAAAAATTGTCAAGGCCTATAGCATTCCCTGTGTCCAATGCATTCAGCCCCTCCTTAAAGTTGTGTGGAGTGAACCAAATTGGCGGACACTGACATTTATTATGGTGGAGAAAGAGGCCGAGTAGGATTATCCACCTGGCACTTCTGGCTGAAGACACTTGTGTCTTGTACTCATGTGATGAGCACCATCATAGATAAGGAATGTTCATGGAGCCTCCTCATCCTGTTAGCCGCCTGGCTGTCTATGACCATTCTTGAATGAATGTAGTAGGGCTACAGACCCTTGCTCTGATCCATTGGTTGTGGAACCACTTGTATCTGCCTGTAGCTTGTTGTTTTACTAGGTTGGTACCTCTATAAGTTATTCCTGTTCTGCTTCTAACACACCCTTCTACACTTCACATTGAACCAGGGTTGGTCTCCCAGCTTGATGCTGATAGAGAAGTGAGGGATGTGCTGAACCATGACGTTACAGATTGTGGTAGTATACAATTCTGCAGCTTTCACTAGTACACAGTACCTCAGGAATGCCTAAAAGAAAGAAAGACTTACATTTATATAGCACCTTTCACAACCACCGGACATCTCCAAGACTATGGAGGAGTCCTCCCAGGCTCCCAAACCCAGAGGATGCCAGCCAAAGGCGTCTAAGCAGGCACAGCATCAAAGTGAGCAAGATGCCTCTACATCTGCTGAAGCCACAGGGGAAGTACCACGTAGAAGCACATGTAAGAGGAAGTTAACACACAAATAGTCACAAGGGTAGCCACTTGGGTGTTTTGTTCTGTTGTAAAGTTTTGATTGTCATCCTTTTGTGATGTGATTAAACAAAAGTGATGGCAAAGAATTGAAGTTCTGGCCTATGTGTTCTGGGAAATGGAAGTTGTACATTGAGGGCTCAGGGTGACTTGCATTTGTAATGATGGTGCTGAGAGTGATAGGAAAACACCATTTATTGGAGAGATGATGTATGTCGTGTTAAGAAGGTCATCCACACATTCATAGCCATATGCCAGCCACCTGTGGTTGAAGCGTAAGCTTACGCGAATCTGGCATGGATGAGTGCATTCCTTACGTGACGGCCAGCAATGTGGTTGAGTGCTGCTGCATTGGCCACATCTAGCCCCGCAAGGTGTGCCTCCTCGTCCTTGTCCTCCACCTCCTCGGCCTCGTCCTCGTCCTCGTCCTCCTCCTCCTCCTTGCCCTCCCCTATTCTTGCGAGGATGCTCTGCGCTGAGCCACTTGTTCCTCAGGCAGCGCTAAGCCACGCTGCTGTGCGATGTTGTGCAGGGCACAGCTGATGATGATGATTCTGGAGACCCTGACTGGTGCATACTGCACTGCTCCACCAGATCTGTCGAGGCATCGGAGTCGCATTTTGAGCAAGCTGATGGTTTGCTCTATGATGCTTCTGGTGGAAATGTGGCTCACATTGTACCACTCCTCAGCCTTGTTTGATAGCCTCCTCATCGGTTTCTTGAGCCACTTTTTCAGGGGATAGCCCTAGTCGCCAAGTAGCCAACCGGAATGTTGTATTGGCAGATTGAAGAGCTGAGGCAGAGTAGACTGCCACAGGATGAAGGAGTCATGGCAACTGCCAGGGAACTTGATGCAAACATGCATAATGTTCTTCCTGTGGTTACACACCAGCTGGACGTTAAGGGAGTGGAATCCCTTGCGGTTCACAAATACAGTTGGGTTGTGATGGGGTGCTCTAATGGCCAGATGTGTGCAGTCCACGATGCCCTGCACCCTTGGGAAGCCTGCCATATTTGCAAAGCCAACCACATGCGCAGTTACACTTGCTTCATCCGTGGAGAAGTGGATGTAATTCTGCGCCTCTGCAAAGAGGGCATCGGTAACCTGCGTGATGCAGGCGTGTGTGGCCGACTGGGAGATGCCGCTGATGTCTGTTGCTGATCCCTAGAAGGAGCCTGAAGTAAAGAAGTTGAGTGCGGTGGTGACTTTGACAGCCACTGGTAAGGAGTGTCCACCCGCTCCTCTGGGCTCCAGGTCTCGGTGCAGCATTGCGCAGATGACAGCAATTACGTCTCGCGGAAGTCTCAGCCTCCTTTGGCACTGCTGCTCACTCATGTTCAGGAAGCTCATCCTCTGCCTGTCCTGTAAAACCTGTGTTGGGGGTATCTCCTACGGCGTGGTGCAGCCCTGCGCTGACAGCCTCTGCCCTGTGCAGCACCAGCTGGCTGAGGAGAAGGTTGGCGCTCCTGTTGTTGGTGCTGCTGCTGTGCCTGGTTCTGCTGCTGCCGCAGCTGCTCTTCCTCTGATTCCACCATCTACAAGGCACAAGTCAGGAGTGTGATGAAATACACTCCACTTACCTGGATGAGTGCAGCTCCAACATTCAAGAAGCTCGACACTATCCAGGACAAAGCAGCCCGCTTGATTGGCACCCCATCCACCACCTTAAACATTCATTCCCTCCACCACCGGCGTACTGTGGCTGCAATGTGTACCATCTACAAGATGAATTACATCAACTCACCAAGGCTTCTTCGGCAGCTCCTCCCAAACCCACAACTTCTTCCACCTAGAAGGACAAGGGCAGCAGGCACATGGGAACACCACCACCTCCAATTTCCCCTCCAAGTCACACACCATCCCTGTTAAGTCTGTGTGTTATAATGAGAATTACTACACAGACCACAAGAGTAACTTTTAACAGGTCTTTACTAGTCGAAGGTCCGGGCTGAACTGCCCAATAAATCATTACACAGCACTTATATACCGGTGTGGTCACCACCGGTATTACAGTATACAGCAGCCAAGATAAAGTAGTGCAACTCTTAAAATAGTTCTCTTAAAGGTGGAACGGTTACATACACCACAATTCTCCCTTTTTAGCTTAACAGTATATATTCCCCATTAACATAACATAATAACATATATACACAACTTCATGTAAAAACAGTTCACAGATTCAGTCTCTCTGGAGGCTTCCTGACTCGGTCCGGATAACGCCTTGGTGGTGTAGTAGTTTTCGGTGGTGTAGTAGGTTCTTTTGGCAAGGTCGATTCGGCTTGAATGCCAGTGTCGGGTTCATCTGATTCCAGTATCACTGGATCGGAGGTAGATACTATGGGTATCTCTGCTTCATCATTAGGCGTATAGAGTTGTGGAGTAGGTTGTCCCTTTTCGGATGACTCTATGATCTGGTCAACATGGCGCCTTATTATGCTTTCACCAATGTCCACGGTATACATCAGCGGTCCTAGTTGTGTGCAAATAGTTCCAGGCTGCCATTTCTCGGTACGGTAGTCCCGGGCCAAAGCTTGTTGACCTATCTGGAAGGTTCTAGTTGGCCTTTCATTCATGCCTTGAAATTGCCGGTTCTCTACGTCCCTTCTGATGTTTGGCTTGATCAAATCCAGCCGGCATCTTAGTCTTCTATTGAAAAACATCATGGCGGGAGTTTGGTTTGTAACCGCATGTGTTGCATTCCTGTACGCCAACAAGAAGTTATCTACCTTATGTTGTAGATTTATGTCTTCATTACCCATGGCCTTTATGGCCTTCTGGAAGGTCTGGACAAACCTTTCAGCTAATCCATTGGTGGCGGGATGGTATGGGGCGGACGTGTAGTGCTTAACCCCATTGTTTTTTAAGAACTTCCTGAATTCTTCGGACACAAATTGCGGTCCATTATCAGAACAGATCTGTTCCGGCAGCCCATTCCTGGCAAATATGGTCCTTAATACTGTGATGGTTTTTTCCGTGGTGGTGGAGGACATCTTTATTACCTCCGGCCACTTGGAGTGTGCATCCACCGCGATTAAGAACATTGAGTCCATAAATGGACCAGCAAAGTCAATATGTACCCTTTGCCATGGAGATGAGGGCCACTCCCATGGATGTAGAGGAGCTTGTGGTGGGGCGTTTTGGACCTTCTGGCATCCTAGACAGCTCTTGGTCATTTCTTCGATGTCTCCATCGATACCTGGCCACCACACAAACGCTCTAGCTAGGTTCTTCATTTTCACTCCACCCAGATGCCCCTCGTGAAGCTCCTTTAGCACTTTATGCTGGAGTTTGGGTGGAATCACCGCTCTGGATCCACACATCAAAGTTCCTCGGCACACTGACAGCTGTTCTCTTCTTTGCGAGAATGCTGGCAACAGTGGTTCGCCATGTGCTGGCCATCCCTTCACCGTTAAATCGTAGACTCGTGAAAGAGTCGGGTCATTTCTCGTTTCCTTTTCGATGGTAGAATTTGTTACTGGTAGACATTCCACTATGGTTGAGTGGAACATCTCCACTGGGTCCACTGTAGGCGCCTCTTCTACCGTTGGCAACGGTAGGCGCGATAAACCATCAGCATTCCCATGCTGTTTTGATCCTTTGTATTCTATGTCATATTGGTGTGCCCCTAGGAAAAGGGACCACCTCTGTAGCCTTTGCGCTGTCATAATGGAAACGCCCTTTTTAGGGTTGAATATGGATACCAGCGGCTGGTGGTCTGTCAGCAGTGTAAACTTCTGGCCCTGCAGGTAATGATTAAACTTCTTTACTCCCCACACCAGGCTGAGAGCCTCCCTATCTATCTGAGCATAGTTGCGCTCAGCGGAGGTCAATGATCTGGATGCAAATGCGACTGGCCTTTCCAAGCCATTTGGCAACTTGTGTGAGAGTATTGCTCCAATGCCATAAGGAGAAGCATCACAAGCTAAACGAATAGGTAGTGTTGGGTTGAAATGAGCCAACACTTCCTCTGAGGTGATCAATGCCTTGCTTTTGCGAAAGGCCTTCTTACAGTCCTCACTCCACTTCCATGGTACTTCTTTCTGCAAAAGAGCATTCAGCGGGTGCAGCACCATGGATAGATTTGGCAGAAACTTATGGTAATAGTTAATCAACCCTAGGAATGACCTCAACTGGGATACATTTTCCGGAGCGGGAGCCTTCACAACAGCTTCGATCTTGTCAGGTGACTTGTGCAGCCCCTCCTGGTCAATGACATGACCACAGTACGAGATCCGTTTCTGAAAGAACTCACATTTCTGGCGATTAACTCGAAGTCCATATTCCTTCAACCTGGTGAGCACCAGTTTCAAATTTGCAAGGTGTTCCTCATCGTCATCTCCTGTAATCAGGATATCGTCCAAGTAACATTGAGTGTTTGGAATTCCCTGTAATACCTGCTCCATGGCCCTCTGCCAAATTGCTGGAGCCGAAGCCACTCCAAAAACCAGTCTATTATATCGATACAAGCCTCTGTGCGTGTTGATTGTGAGATACTGGCGCGACTCTTCCTCAACTTCCATCTGTAAGTATGCTTGCGCCAGGTCTATCTTGGTGAAGTGTTTCCCGCCAGACAATGAAGCAAAGATATCCTCAATCCACGGAAGCGGATATTGCACCGTGTGAAGCACCGGATTAACTGTGATCTTGAAGTCTCCACAGATGCGGACCTTCCCTGGTTCCCCTGGCTTGTTACTCGATGAACGCTTCATGACGGGAACAATGGGCATGGCCCACTCACTCCAGTCCACCTTAGACAGTACTCCTGAACATTCTAGCCCTTCCAGCTCAGCTTCCACAGCAGGTCGTATCGCATAAGGTACCGGTCTGGCTTTGAAAAATTTGGGGTTTGCATGTTCTGCAATCTTGATTTTTGCCTTAATTCCTCTTAGTGTTCCCAGTCCCTGTTGGAACACCTCTTTAGCCTCATCCAATATTCTGGACAATCGTTCAGGTTTGACATTTCTTTTTCCGGAATCTACCGTCATTGCTTTTAGGGAGTGCCAGTCCATATTTATTTTCCTGATCCACTCCCGTCCCAGAAGTGGTGGACCTCCCTCAGGTAGTACATATAAGTCCATTCCTTGGTGTTCTTTGCCCTTGTGTATCACCTTGACTTTTATCTTTCCGATGGGGTATACTTTTTGCCCCGTATATGTCTGCAATACTATCTCCGTATCCCGTAGGGGAATATGTGTGAATAACCTTTTGTAATCTTGCTTATTCATGACCGTCAACGCCGATCCGGTGTCCAATTCCATCTTCACTTGGACTCCTGCTATCTGCAGTGTGACCCAGATAGTTTGTCGGTCAGCTTCCTTACTCACATTGTGAATTCTCAGACTACCCAGTTCCTTGCTGTTGAAGTCTGACTCCGAATTCTGTTCATCCGAACTCTTCTCAGCCACCTTATGTACCTTTCTGCACTTTTCCTGTGGTGACTTTTTGTTGCTGGTCTTCTTTCTTGACCGGCATACTTTAGCTATGTGACCAAGCTTGCCACATTTTCTACATTCCTGGTTTTTAACCCAGCATTGGTTCTGATCGTGTGTTGTCTTTCCACAACAATAACATTTCGTTGTACCCAAAGCCATTTGATCTACGCTGAGTACCGCTGCCTTCAGCTGCATTTCCGCAGTGCCTCTCGCTGCGGCTTCGTGCGATGCTGCAATAGTGACAGCCTTATCAAGTGTAAAATCATTCTCTTCAAGTAGCCGCTTTTGTGTTCCTTCTTTCGACAATCCACACACGAATTTGTCTCTCAGTGCCTCTGTCAGGCTTTCCCCAAACTGACAGTATTTCGCTAGCTTACGCAGTTCAATTAAATACTCCGTGTTGCTTTCCTCTTTCAGTTGCGTTCTCGCATAAAATTTAAATCGTTCCGCTAACATCAGCGGTGTGGGGTTCAAATGATTCTTCAGGACAGCAACAATATTAGCGAAAGTCTGATCCGCCGGTTTAGCTGGTGATAGAAGATGCTTCAATAGCCCGTATGTCTTCGCACCCATTGAGTTTAGTAAGGTTAGTGCTTTATCTTCTGATATTTTATTTGCCTTACAATATATCTCTATGTGTTCTACATACGTGGCCCAATCTTCAACATCGGGATCGAAATCGTTGATGTTACCACGCTTAGGCATCCTCGCAATCTTCTTGAGAAACAAAAAAAAGAAATTTTTCTTTTTTTTTCAAAATGGCGGTTTCCCGCGCTTGTCTTCTTCCCCCGCCTCCGAAAATGGCAGCTTCCCGCGTTTGCCTTTCTCCCCCGCTGGCTGTAATGGCGATTGCCGTATTGCTGCGTTCGCCCTCATCCAGCGGTTTTCAAATCGTGCCTCCCAGCCCCTCTTGCAGTCCGGTCCTTTCCCCCGGCTGCGGCTGAGTTCTCCGCGTTTTTTTTATTTTCTCCCGCGCCTTACGCTGACCCGGTCGCTGCGCCTCGTGGCCTCGGTAGCTGCCCGGCCTTTTTCACCGGTCGCGGTCGAGCTCTCTCTCGACGCTGTTGCGTCTCCCAGCCCGCTTGCAGCCCGGTCTTTTACACCGGCTGCGTTTGCATTCACCGCGGCTCCCGTGCCTTACGCTGCCCCAGTCTCAGCGCCTCTGGCCCCGACTTCTGTCCGGCTCTTTTCCCCGGCCGTGGTCGAGTTCTCTGCCCTTATATCCTCCGTTTTTCCCTCCCCTACTTCACGCCAACGTGGCCGACTTGCTGCTCGTCGCTGATCGGCTTACCCACCACCGTGATAGAAGGGATGATCACTGCCTGTTGCTGATGGAAGGCTTCGTGTCAGAATTCTTCCTTCGCTCTGCAGACCCGAGTCTTTTCTCAGCAGAATGATGAGGGCGGATGCCTCCTCTCGACGCCCGTTAAACTGCCTTGGATGTATCTCTGCCGCAGGGTAAGATCGTACTCGTCGCCACTGTTAAGTCTGTGTGTTATAATGAGAATTACTACACAGACCACAAGAGTAACTTTTAACAGGTCTTTACTAGTCGAAGGTCCGGGCTGAACTGCCCAATAAATCATTACACAGCACTTATATACCGGTGTGGTCACCACCGGTATTACAGTATACAGCAGCCAAGATAAAGTAGTGCAACTCTTAAAATAGTTCTCTTAAAGGTGGAACGGTTACATACACCACAATCCCGACTTACAAGTATATCGCCGATCCTTCATCGTCGCTGGGTCAAAATCCTGGAACTCCCTACCTAACAGCACTGTGGGAGTACCTTCACCACACAGACTGCAGTGTTTCAAGAAGGCGGCTCACCACCACCTTCTCAAGGGCAATTAGGGATAGGCAATAAATGCTGGCCTTGCCAGCGACGCCCACATCCCATAAACAAATTAAAAAAAAAACATAGCTAACACCTCCCAGTGCGCCGTTCATCGCTGCATCCTGGAGGTCACAGGGTCTCTGTACTCCAGGAGGAGGGACTTCATTGTCTTCTCTCTGAACAGAGAGAAACAGGAGGTGCATGCATGTGGCTTTGCCAGGATATCGGGCTTTCCCCTGGTGCAGGGCACCATCGACTGTATACACGTGACTTTGCGGGCCGTGCATATCAATCCTGAGATGTACCGCAAGGCTACCACTCAATTAATGTGCAGTTGGTGTGCGACCACGGCCAGCACATCATGATGGCAAATGCCTGGGTTGCTGGCAGCTGTCATGATGCCTTCACCCTGTGCCAGTCCAGTGTGCCAGCAATCTTCCAGCCACCACGTCAAACCTGAGGGTGATTGCTTGGAGGCAAGGGCTCTCCGCTCTACACCTGGCTGATGACTCCACTCCACAACCCCACCACTCGTGGCCAGCACTCATATAATGAGAGCCATGATGCCACAAGGAACCTCATCAAGCAGACCTTTGGAATTTTGAAGCAATGCTTCCGCTGCCTTGACCGCTCGGGAAGAGCCCTCCAGTACATGCCGGAGCGGGTGTCCCATTTCGTGGTGGTCTATTGCATTCTCCACAACTTGGCCATCATGAGGGCACAGCCCTTGCCACCAGGGGTTCCGGGACTATCTCAGGAGGAGGAGGAAGGCGGAGGAGGAGGAAGAAGAGGAGCAGGAAAAAGGGAGGAGGCAGGCAGCAGATCCTCGTTCCAGACGGGCTGTCCATGAGCGCCTCATCAGACTCCGGTTCCCCTGAATGAAACCCTAGATCCCCGTTGCACACCACTTCCCCACCTTACGATCCCTCTGTCACGGAACATCACAGCATCCTCTTGGGAAGAAAGCTGTACTGAAAGCCACTACAAAACAAACATTCCAAATATAATTTATAAATTTATCAATTACAATACTACACAATGACGTCAACTAATGCCCATTGTGCATTCCTTTAGTGTCTGGCTTTCATGTGCCTTTGGCTAATCTAGTACTCCTGTGAAGTGCTACCCCAATGGCAGCAGCATGACTGGTGGAAGGCTGCTGACTTTCCATGGGTGACACTGCAGATGGCCTTGCAGGACGACCTCGAGCAACTCTGGGCCTAGATGGCCCAGATGTAGACTGCACCACCTCAGCATGGGTGCCAGCAGTCTGGGCTGGCTGGCTGACGGGCAACATCAAGGGCAGTGGCAGAGTGGCAGTGGTGGGTGTAGCAATGCTGTCATCCTGAGGGAGGACAGCAGGTTCTTGCTTCATGGAGCCACTGCCACTCCCCCAGGGAGGCACCTCAGCACTCCTAGCCATCTGTTGGAGCACCTTTCCACACTCATAAACCCAATTACAATGGCAGCAGTCTGACATTGGGTCGCTTCTGCTTGTGCTGCAATGGAAGCTGCAACATCGCTCATCACACCCAGCATCATGGTTGGGTCCACAAGTGTCCTAATGGAGTTGGCCTTCATTTTTATTCTGGAAATCATGGGCTCCAAGCTCCGCGCAAAGCCTTGTGCAAGGTTGGAGCTGAACTCCTCCATGCTCCTTGACACTGACAATAGGCTCTCTGGCAGGCTTGCCATTGCACCAAGCATTTCTGTGTGCATGTCCATCACCCTTCTTCTGAAGGCTGCCCCATCAAGGTCATCATCTGAGTCCTGTGCAGCAGAACTCGCGTGCAAACTCGCCCTCCGGGGAGCTGGCACCCAAGCTACCCTTTCTCCCTGGCCTGACTGCAGTCTACTCGTGTGACTCACCACGTGCAGATACTGCCTCTATACTACCCTCTAAAGTCTGCGCAGTACCATTTTCCGAGCTGGTGCCTGGGATTGCCAGATCAGGTGACGGTGCCTCATCTTCTCCTTCACTCTCCTCCTCCATAACACTGGGGACGGGCTGGACTGGTGGTACTTCTTAGGTATCTGAAAAGAGAAAGGCACAAGGGTCGTGTTGTGGTGAGGGGAGGCGGGGGGAAAGCAAGATGTGCATGCTTACCCCATCAGCAGCTTGTAAGTGAGAAGAGATTGTGGGATGAGGGGGAAGTGGGATGTGAGAAGGAGGATTAGGTATGAGCATACCATCATCAGCAATAGTTTCAGCCTCACCGCTCGCCACGGCCTCCGTGACGGCCCCTCCCATTATCTCCAGCAAAGTGTCCTCCAGCTCCATGAGGTTGTGAAGTCGGGCATCCCCGCCACTGTCTGCTGCTGCTCATGGTGGTTATGGGCCACCTTAGCCTGCAAGAGAAAAGGAAGTGTCAGTGAGTGTGGTACAATGTGTTTGGATGATGTACCTGCCATGGTTGAATAGCTGGTAGTGTGTGCAAGGTGTGAGATGTGGGTGTGAGGCTTGAAGCAGTGGTAAGTGTGTGAGGGTAAGGTGAAGCTATGATTGTGAGGTATGCGTCGTGATTGCTAGAGATTGTTGGTAGGTGAGTGATGGGGGTGTGATGCATTGAGAAGTGTGTGAGGCTAGTGGTCCAGTTGGTGGGATATGGCATTTGAAGATGCATTCACTGACCTTGACTGTAGTGTATGTAACCGTTCTACCTTTAAGAGAACTATTGTATGTAAC
Organism: Somniosus microcephalus; assembly: GCF_052327205.1. Classification (NCBI taxonomy): domain Eukaryota; kingdom Metazoa; phylum Chordata; class Chondrichthyes; order Squaliformes; family Somniosidae; genus Somniosus; species Somniosus microcephalus. Next base: position 25,386,821 of record NC_141002.1, on the reverse strand, counting down.
CGTCCACCTTTAAGAGAACTATTTTAGGTGTTGCACTACTTTATCTTGGCTGCTGTATACTGTAATACCGGGAGTGACCACACCGGTATATAAGTGCTGTGTAAGGATTTATTGGGCAGATTCGCCCTGACCTTCGAATAGTAAAGTCCTGTTAAAGTTACTCTTGTAGTCTGTGTATTAATTCACCATATAACCCACAGACTTTACAGTGGCGACGGGTTCGATCTTACCCTGCGGCAGCGACACACCCGAAGCAGTTAACGAGCGTCGAGAAGAGGCACCCGCCCTTGTCGTTCTGCTGAGAGAAGACTCGAGTCTGCAGAGCAAGGAAGAAGGAAGGATTCAGACACGAAGCCTTCCATCAGCAACAGGCTGTTATTGTCCCTTCTGCCACGGCGGTGAGTGAGCCGATCAGCCAAGAGAAGCAAGTCGGCCACGTTGACTGTGAGTAGGGGGAAAATAAAAAGAAACGGAGGATAAGGGCGGTGAACTCAACCACGGTCGGGGGAAAGGAGCCAGACAGAAGTCGGGCCCAGAGGCGCTGAGACTGGGGCAGCGTAGGGCACGGAAGCCGCGGTACAAGCGGGAACGCAGCCGGTGTGAGAGACCGGGCTACAAGCGGGAACGCAGCCGGTGTGAGAGACAAGCGGGCTGGGAGACGCAACAGCGTCGTGAGACAGCTAGACCGCGACCGGCGAAAAAGGCCGGGCAGCTACTGAGGCCACGAGGCGCTGCGACCGGGATCGTAAGGCGCGGGAAGATATAAAAATAAATAAAACCGCGGAGAACTCAGCCGCAGCCGGGGGAGGAAAGGACCGGACTGCGAGAGGGCTGGGAGGCGCGATTGGAAGCCGCTGAGGGAGAGACAGAGCCCGAGTGAAGGGGGAACGGGACCGAGCGAGGGAGACCGAGCGAGATTCCGCCCAGCGGCTGGAACTGTTCGCCGCCAACGGGTTGTCCCCAGCGCCGGTTGCCGGCCGAGAAAAGGGAACAAGGAACGCACTGAAGCCGGCGCGCAGGCTGCGAACTCTGAAAGCCAGCGGTCGTCGCCCGAAGGAAAGCTTACCCCTCCCGCCAGGGGAAGAAATGCGGGAAGCCGCCAGTAGGCGGGGGAGAAGACAGAAGCGGGAAACCGCCATTTTGAAAGTGGGCGAGGAAGAAGACAAGCGCGGGAAACCGCCATTTTTGGAAAAAAAAAGTAACGAACAAATTCGTTGTGGTTTCTCAAAAAGATAGTGAAGATGCCTAAGCATGGTAACATCAACAACTTCGATTCCGAGGTGGAAGATTGGGCCACGTACGTAGAACGCATCGAGATATATTGTGAGGCCAATAAAATAGCAGATGATGATAAAGCTCTCACCTTATTAAACGCAATGGGGGCGAAGACATACAGGCTATTGAAGCATCTTCTATCACCAGCTAAACCGGCGGATCAGACTTTCGCTGATATTGTTGCTGTCCTGAAGGATCATTTGAACCCCACACTGCTGATGTTGGCGGAACGATTCAAATTTTATGCGAGAACGCAACGGAAAGAGGAAAGCAACGCGGAATACTTGGTCGAACTGCGTAGACTAGCGAAATACTGCCAGTTTGGGGAAAATCTGACAGAGGAATTGAGAGACAAGTTCGTGTGCGGGTTGTCGAAGGAAGGAACACAAAAGCGACTGCTCGAAGAGAACGATCTTACACTTGACAAGGCTGTCCTTATTGCAGCATCACACGAAGCAGCCGCGAGAGGCACTGCGGAAATGCAGCTGAAGGCAGCGGTACTCAGCGTGGATCAAATGACTTCGGGTACAACAAAATGTTATCGTTGTGGGAAGACAACACACGACCAGAACCAATGCTGGTTTAAAAACCAGGAATGTAGAAAATGTGGCAAGCTTGGTCACATAACTAAAGTATGCCGGTCAGGAAAGAAGACCAACAACAGAAAAAAGTCACCGCAGGAAAAGTACAGCAAGGTACACAAGGCGGCTGAGAAGAGTTCAGATGAACAGAATTCGGATTCAGACCCGAACGGCCAGGAACTGGGTAGTCTGAGAATTTACAATGTGAGTAAGGAAGCTGACCTACAAACTATCTGGGTCACACTAAAAGTAGCCGGAGTCCAAGTGAAAATGGAATTGGACACAGGATCAGCCCTATCAGTCATAAATCGAAGGGATTACAACCGGCTATTCTCACATATACCCTTGAGAGATACCAAGATCGTATTGCAGACATACACGGGGCATAAAGTATACCCCATGGGAAAGATACAAGTCAAGGTGAGAGACAGGGGCAAAGAACACCAAGGAATGGACTTATATGTACTACCTGAGGGAGGTCCACCACTTCTGGGACGGGAGTGGATCAGGGAAATAAACATGGAATGGCACTACCTAAAAGCAATAACGAGTGAGAACTCGGTGAAGACAATCAGCTCAGACTCTGAAACGGATGACGACAAGACCAGCCCAGGTGCGAAAGGCAAGTCTAAAATGGACTTGCTGACTAAGGTTGGAAAAACGAAGGAGTGCATAAATACTGATGCTTCAAAGGAGAACAAAGTTTCAGAACAGAATTCCACTGAACAACAACAACATAGTTTGGCAGAGAATTCTGAGTCTGTCCAGTTTACAGGCATGCACAAGTCTGAGGAACACCGGGCTCGAACTCAACTCCATTTCAAATTACAACAGCAATTAGAACAATTGAGTTGCCGTCTCGAGAAAGAGATAAAAGCAATGAAAACGTTCTTTGACACAGAGTGGGAGAATCTGGAAAGACAACAGAAACAGCTGAGGGAGAAAAGGGAGCAGGAGCACACAAACCGTCTGCGCAAGGAGGCCAAACGAATCAAAGCTGATTCGGTTTCTGAAGGTGCGTGCTCTAATCTGGTGGAGCAAGATGTTCAGCAACTGAAGGCGCTTGTTAGCAGATTGCAGGCAGAAAAGGCTGAGTTGGTCGCCATGAATTCCGAGCTCCTACTGAAGTTGGGTGCAGCATCACCGGACGATTCATTTGTGGAAATTCGAATGGTGGAGGCTGCGGATGATGGCGAAGTAGAAACAGCAAAGGAGCCCCAGGGCAAGGTTATAAACAGCCCTGCAGCTTCTGGGAAGCGGATGAGGTCAGAAGAGTCAACGGTCAGCCAACTCCTTTATATGCTGAGGGACAAGAATCTGAAATGGGAACAATTTGGACAGGAGTCTAAATCTTCAAAGGAGAGGGGTTTGGAGCTTCCAAAAGTTATTGGAATAGCTGAGGTTGCAACACAGACTGAGAAGATGGCAGCAGAGCAAACCTTGGATGCCAAAAGTACGCTGATTCACGTCAATGTTGAACAACAGAATGCTGAAACAGCTGCTCCAGTAGAGGGATTGAATAATACAATCAATCAATCTCCCAATGAAGTTGAAGTATTGAAATCACGAATGAGGTCATTAGTAAAAGACTTGCAGGAAGCCCAGAAAAAGCTGGATGAAACTGAACGCATGAAGAAGTCTCTTCAGGAAAGATGTCTGGATTTGGAACAAAAGCTGGCTAACGTCCAGCTGGGTATGGAGGAAATAGAAGACCCTCTCGCTGGCCTAGCTCAGGACGACACCGAATATTACCATGACCTGTTGGACGACACCGAATATTACGATGACCTGCTCTGCCCAGCTTGTGATGAAAACTCCCAAAGTGCAGAAACCATGAAGAATCACAAAAAGTCTAAGGAACATCGGGAGATGGTGGCGCTACTACGGAAAAAGGAGGACGAGAAGGAGGAACGGTGCATGCAGCTGGCAGCTGACAGTGGAGCCCAGAGAGTCTCCAAGAAGCAGAAAAGGAAAAGACGAAGCAGAAGATGATGACCATCTGAACCATTATCACCTCTACCAGGTCACGCACGTGGTCTCTCCGTACGGAGCCAAATCAGTTTGGAAGTAGAAAAACTTCCCAAGGTACTCAAGCTTTTAGAAGTCAACAATGCTGGTTCAGAAGTGACGGAAGTTCAAGCTATTAAGTCCAGTGAAGGACTATTGGATGAGTCACTCCAGCAACGTGAACCGACTACACCGAGACTGAATCTGTGAACTGTTTTCCCGCAGAGACTGAATCTGTGAACTGTTTCCGCAGAGACTACATCTGTGAACTGTTTTTACATGAAGTTGGATATATGTTATGTTTAATGGGGAATAAGTATGTTGTAAGCTAAAAAGGGAGGATTGTAGTGTATGTAACCGTCCACCTTTAAGAGAACTATTTTAGGTGTTGCACTACTTTATCTTGGCTGCTGTATACTGTAATACCGGGAGTGACCACACCGGTATATAAGTGCTGTGTAAGGATTTATTGGGCAGATTCGCCCTGACCTTCGAATAGTAAAGTCCTGTTAAAGTTACTCTTGTAGTCTGTGTATTAATTCACCATATAACCCACAGACTTTACATTGACCACTCGCATGAGGTCATTAAACTTCTTGCAGCACTGGATCCAGGTCCTGGGGGCAACACATGTGGCACTGACAGCTTGTGCTATCTCCTCCCACTGCCTTCTGACGTTCAGCCTGGAAGGCCTCCTGCCCCGCTGCAGGTAGAGGGCCTCACATCGTCTGTGAACCCCCAGGTGCAAGGCCTCCAGTGCCACATCAGAAAATCTCCTTACCCTCTCTCTTCCCTGTTGGGCTATGGCTTCACCCAGACTGACAATGAGGTGCTTCAGCAACAAAGCACCTCCCCTTTAAGTAGTGTAGAGAGCCTAGAACGAATTTTATTGGCCAGTAGACTACTCCCGATATTGCCCCCCAACCCCCCCCCCATTCAGCGCTAAGCCATCCAGCAGCACATTGTAGCACTGAGATCAGCGCTCCAATCATTATAAAGCGCAGGCTGCATGAATTTTACATGCTGCCTGCACCACTTGGACGGGCGCGGGCACATCGCGTTTTGTGCTTCCTGCGCCCGTTTTTAGACTTTATCCAATTTCACCCCGGAGGATTTTGCAGGGTCAACTGGGCAGAGACTGTCTAAGTCTTATCCTGAGACGATGCCTGGGCCGTTGCCGATCGGGTCTGTCTGATTTTCTATTCCTTATTTTTTAATACATACCTGTTGCTGTTAGGACCAAAGTGCCTACCGATGCAATGGAATTGGGAGATATTATGCATGTGAAAATATTACTCGCTTACTACATTGGCAATTTTCAATATTGTGTTGTATCACAGCTGTAAAAGAGTTTAATTCAATTTCACATTTTGAAAATTCTTTCTTTTCCAACTTAAAAAAAGTGCCAGGCATAAAATGGAATATTTCAGCAGCAACAGTGTAAGAAGCCCTTCATGTTTCACTTGTTCCAGCAACGCTTGTGAATGATGGCTCTTTCACACATTTAAATAATGCAGCCTCATTGGTGCAGCCTCATTGGTGCAGCCTCATTGGTGCACCAATCAAGGGCCTTTTATAAGTTAAGGAAATTCACCACAGTCATTTTTTTCAGTTAAGGGTATCAATGGATACAGAGTAAAGGCGGGTAAATCGAGATAAAGGGACCAATTTTGCCAATGGGGGCGCGTTGGAGTCGTGACTGCTGCTTGTCGGGTTTCAGTCCCGCCTCCATTGACTTCTGGCCAACCCACGCTATTTTCCCTTGATTGACATTGTAAAGCCCACCCAGCGGGCTTAGCAGGCCAATGAAGAGGAAGCCGGTTACAGAGAACGTCAGCGTATGACATTTCATCTGTCAAAAATTTTTGACAGATGAATTGTCATCATTTGACAGCTCTGTGAAGCTGTCAAACACTGACATTCTCTGTTGTTTGATGAGTCCTTGTATTCGAGACTCATCAAACCTCTTTTACATGGCTGTTGTATCGGAGAATGCAACAGCCATCTGTCATCTCTGCCGATGAGATGTGGGACTCTCCGCAGCCCCAACTGTTGAAACCTGCAGGAAGAAACAAATAAGTAAACATTTGTTATCACTTTCCACTCACCTCACATACTTACCTCTGCACACTTGCACCCATCACTTACCTTCACAGCGCACTTTTGCACCCCGCAGACCCACTGCTCACCTCACTGACCCCGGCGGGGTTTCCCGACATCGGGAAGCCTGCGCCTCTGTTGGAAAAATGGGGATAATCTTCTTAACTGCCTGTTAACTATCTGTTAACAGTCAGTTAAGTGGCTGTAATCCCTTTCCCGCCTCCAGGAGACGGGACCCAGCGCGGGTCGGCTACCCGCCTCCTGGGAAGATGGCACGGAGGCGGGTTGGGGGCGGGATGGGCGCCCGCCCCCAGATTCTGCCACCCCCAGATTCTGCCATTTTCCTGGCAGTCCCGCCTCCATACCCCCCTCCCCAGGGCTGGCAAGATCACGTCCAAATAACTTCCATTTGTGTAGCCCTTTTCAGAACCTCAGGACGTTCCAACATGCTTTACTGTCAATTAAGTCGTTTTTTTGAAGTGCAGTCACTGTTGTAATGTAGGAAACGCAGCAACTAATTTGTGCACAAATAGCAGTGTGATCATTACCGGATAATCTGTTTTCTAGTGGTGTTGGTGGGATTAATATTGGCCAGGACACCGGGGAGAAACTCCACTGCTCTTCTTCAAATAGTACCATTGGATCTTTTACATCTACCTGAGAGCAGATGGGGCCTCGTTTTAACGTCTTACACAAAAGATGGGAAATGAGGTTCAGATCTGCCACGAAGCAATCAAATTGCGGAACAGGCTCGAGGGGCTCAATGGCCTACTGCTATCTTCCTATTAAATGGAAGAAACACGTTGACTGTAGGGAATTAATTACCACTCAAGTCACTAAATACAGAAGACACTGCAGAAGTAGCATCAGTGGGACAAGCCGACTGTGGGCACCTGGCCGTCATATGAAAGATTGCCACAACTTACTGATACTGTGCACACCCACTTCTTTCACACCCACTAGAGGACTTTCATTGTTTGCCATCTGTGAGATCCATGCAAAACCCTATCCTTATTTTAAACAAGATACTAAACCCAGTAACTGATTGCTTTCATGGTTTAATCTGAGCCGCTTTGATGTGCGCATCAGTGAAACTGCAACACAGAGAGTACTCCCACGAGGCAGTGAGCTTAACCACCTTAATATTATGGAACTGCTTCCAACTGTTCCAGTCTGTGCTGGGTCCCTTACTGCAATAGTGTCAGCTGTGGCTCAGTGGTAGCACTCTCTAGGTGGGAGGGGCTAGGAGTGAGCCAGGTGTTACTGGTTGCCTGATTGCAGCTGGGAGTTGGAGGGAGTTTTGTAAAAAGTTGGTGGTGGGTTTTGGGGTTCTGTTTTCAGGTGTTTTAGGGCCTTTTTGGCCCACAAAAACAGCCAGATGGCTGCTGAGGGATCCGGAGTGCCAGGCCCCTCAGAGAACAATGTTCCCGAGAGGAATTTAATTAGGGAAGAAACTGTGGTGGAAAAGGAAAAAAAAGGCCGAAAGACTTGGGCCGGGACCCCAGGAGGTTTGGTAAAGAAAACACGGTGATGGTGCAGTGTGAGGATAAGAAGATTCGAGCTTGGGATATTATCCAGGCGGTTCATGAGGACTGTGGCGAGGGAAGCTGCTTTGCCTGCCGACCAAAGCCAAATGTGGGATTCGAGGTGACGGTCAGTGGTCGTGAGGAGATGGAAAGACTGTTACTCAGTCTGAAAGTTGGTGAGAAATTCTTGGAGGTGACTCTGCTATATTCAGAGGAGGTGGTGGTTTCATTTTTAAACTTGCCAGTTTACATTGAGGACGAAGTGCTAAGCAAGAAGTTGGAGTCGTGGGACATAAAAATCTGTTCTGCAATAAAGAGGAGGTACTAACCGGGAACACGGGTAGCAGACGGAACCCGGTATGTAAAGGTGCGGTTCCCAGAGGGGGTGAGGTCATTGCCATAAAGTATGAAGTTCGAGACACTGGAAGGAGTGCAGTACTTTTGTGTGCTGCATGATAACCAAGTAAAGGTATGCTATTATTGTCTTGGACATGACCATCACGTAAGAAACTGTCCAGACCTGTATTGTTACAATTGCGGTGAGTCAGGACACATTGCTCGGAGCTGCAAGGCGGAGAGCTGTGGGGTGTGTCATAAAGTGTCATGAGTGATGAGGAGATGGGCGAAGGAGCAGGAGATGAGTGTGGAGCAGCCGGAGGAGTGGTGCAGTCGGAGGACACAGCGGTAAAATGAAGGAGAAAAGAGCACAGGAAGAGGCAGAGGATGGCGGAGTGGAGGACGGGATGGAGGTGGCGGAAAACACGCCGAGTGCTGTGGAGGGGAACAAAGACAGCAGCGGGCAGCGAGGGTCGAGTGCAGACTCGAGCCTTAGTGCAGTTCGGCTCCCCCTGGGGAGTCTGGTGTCTGCGGGGGGAGAGGAGGCGGGAGCGGGGTGTGTGGTGGATGTGGGTGCTCCGGGGAGAGGCGGGGAGTCGGACATCTTGGTGAGCAGGAGAGGGCAGGACGGGGAGAGGGTGCAAGAGGCAGGAGCCTTAAAGGGACAGCAGGATGGGATCGGCGAGATAGAGACGTCAGAAGGGAACAATTTAGGTGCGCCATTGTCCCATGGAGTGAGGAAACAAGGTGCAAGGGTCAGAGGTGGAGATGTGGTCGAAGGGAGTGGCACAGTGGGAGAAACTGCAATAGCAGGAAGACTCTCTATGGGAGATGAAGTATCTGACGGGGAGCAGGATTATGTATCTGACGGGGAGCAGGCACAGGGGGTTGCAGAAGAGCTTGAGTGTGAGGAATTAGAGGGGGACAGAGACATGGAAGTCGGGGGTGGGGTGGCATCATGTGGAAAGGGAAAGGTTAGTGAGGGGCAGAAGGAGGGAGAAAGGGCAGCTCCTGGGCCCAAACTTAATGCAAGGAAGAGGCTGAAACAGCAGGGAGGGGTCAAACAGGAAGTGAAAAAGAGCCGGAGGCTGCAGGAAAAAGCAACAGCTGCCCGAAAAGTTGAGAAGGAACACGAGAGGAGGGAAGAGCCAGAGATTAAATGATGGGGAGATTATCGAGCATACTTCCCTTCTTTGGAGCCATGATTACATTGGTCTCGATTAATGTGAACGGACTGAGGGGTGAAAAGAAATTGCAGCAGTTGTTGCAGGGTTTTAAAGGTTCGGACTTGTTGTGTCTGCAAGAAACCTTTTGGGATGAGGATATTCTAGAAAGAGTTCAGAAGGTTTGGAAGGGAGAGGTGTTTGCAAGTTGTGCAAACAATAACCGTAGAGGGGTGGCTGTTTTGGTGAGTCCGTCCATAAAAGAGAACGTTGCCTTGGTGGACAAGGACACTGAGGGGAGATTTTTACAGCTAAGGGTAAAAATGGAGGGATTTAATTGCGATCTCTTTAATATCTATGCACCGAACAACCATTGCAAGCGTCGCGAGTTTTTTCAGGGGTTAATCACTGAAGCGGCAGAGGTGGAAAATCCTTGTATAGGGGGGGATTTTAATGTATTTTTTTATCTCGGATGGACATTTCAGCCCAGATGACCTTTAAGGATGATAACTCCAGAGGGACGATTGTAAAAATGATGGCAAATTTAAATTTGAGAGACTTATGGAGGGACCAGAACCCCATAAAAAGGGAGTTCTCCAGAGCAGGTTGGGTGGGTGATGTTTTAAAACAGAGCCGAATAGATTTTGTGTTAATGCGGGAAGGGTTAAGTTCAGAGGTGATGGAAATTTATTATAAAAAAGTATTTTTTAGTGATCACTCGGCTTTGGTTCTTAGAATTAGGAACAGCAGAGTTAAGATCGGTTCAGGGGTGTGGATTTTAAACAATCAATACCTGAAAGAAATTGCTTATAAAGAAGGGATTATAAATATAATAAAGAATGCTCGGAAGGTACCTTTGTTCTTGAAAGAAAGAAGAGTTTGGTGGGACAATTTCAAATATGAAGTAAAAGTTTTTTGGTACGTTATGGGAAAAAGAGGGCGGCAGCTAACCGGCATCGAGAAGAGAATATAAACAAAAGGTTTACGGATGTCTGTAAAGCAGTTGACGGAGGGGATAAGGGAGCTGAGACTAAGTTCCGGGTGCTAAAGGAAGAGTGGGAATTATTGCAAGCTGAAAAATGCAAGGGGGCCATTCTCCATGCAAAGGCTAGAGATGCATTGGAGGGCGAAAGATGCACTAGATATTTTCTAGAGCAGGAGAAGCTGCGACAGAGATTATCGTTAATTGAAGAGTTGAAGGTTGGGGAGAAGATCATTCATGAAAGTGGGGAGATTTTGAGGCGGCTAGCAGCTTTTATCAAGAGTTATATACAAAAGAAGACATTTCCAATTTGGCGATGGAGAAGGTTACTGCTTTTATTGAAAAGAGTTTAAAGGAGGATGAGAGAAGCATGTGTGACAAAGAAGTAGGATTAGCGGAAATAAAAGTAGCAATAAGTGGATTGAAGGGGGGGAAAGCCCAGGGTCCGATGGACTAAGTGCAGAATTTTATAAAGAATTTTTGGAGATTTTAAGTCCATTGCTCTTAGGAATTTTTAAGGAAATTAAAATTGAGGGAAGCCTGGCCCCCTCTATGAGGAGAGGTATCATAAGCTTAGCTTATATAAAAATAATAAAGGGGATAGACGGGATCTGAAGAATTGGAGGCCCATCACATTATTAAATGTGGATTATAACATCTTGGCGAGGGTTATGGCAAATCGTTTGAAGGAGGTGTTACCGGAGATAGTTTGGCCCTCTCAGTCCTATGGAGTCATAGGCCGGGACATCGCAGACTCTGTGGTCTCAATCCGAGATGCGATAGAGCTCATGGAAGAGAGTGGGAGGAAGGCTTATGTATTAAAGATAGATCAAGAGAAAGCCTTTGATAGGGTCTCTCATGAGTTTTTATTGAAGGTTTTAGAAGCATTTGGTTTCAAGGAAAATTTCATTCAGTGGATAAGGATTTTTTATTCAAACACATTTAGCTGCGTTAAATGTAATGGTTTTTTATCCAAGTATTTTCCGATACAGAGATCAGTGAGACAGGGTTGTCCCTGTCCCCATTGTTGTACACATTGGTAGCAGAACCATTAGGTTACATGATGCGAAAGAAACAAGGTGTAGTTGGGATTGTGGTCCCCAGTTCTGGGCTGGTGTCGGTGATACACCAATATGCAGATGACACCACCTTAACATTCAGAAATGGGGAGCCAGTGAGGAAAGCTATGGATGTAGTGGAGGAATATTGTAGAGCTTCAGGAGCCAGAGTGAATTATAGTAAGTCCCAATGCCTGGTTGCAGGGAGGGGTAGGGGGGAATGGTTGGGGGAATGTCCCTTTAAGGTGGTGGAGGTTTTGGAAGTTCTGGGGGTGCATATGGGGTGCAAGAAAGACAGGGATGAAGTGGATCGATTAAATTGGGAACCGAAGGTTATGAAAATTAAAAAGATTTTGGGAAGATGGGAAAGAAGGTGGTTGAAAGTGCAAGGAAGAGCGACAGTGGTGTCTGCTCTCCTGCTTTCTAAGCTATGGTACTTATTGACGGTGGAGGATATTCCTGAGTGGGCGGAAAAGTCCATCCGAGAGGCTTGTGTGAGGTTTTTATGGGAAGGGAAACCAGCCTTGGTGGCATACAATACCATCATTGGACGGAGAAATCAGGGAGGACTCAATTTTCCAGATATTGATTTGAAGAAGGAATCCTTTAGAATCAAATGGGTGAAGAGATTTCTTCAGAAGTCAAATACAAGTTTTTGGAAGAGTTGTTTTGAGCATTTTTTTTAAACGAAGTGGGATAGGAGGGCAGGGGATATTGTATATGGAATGCAATAATATGTTTTTGAAATCGATTAAACTTCTCCCTAGGTTTTATAAGGGGGTTGTAGAGACTTGGGCCCAATTTTTAAAGAGTGCACAGTTTATGCCCAAGGGGGCTGAGGAATTTTTAGAACAGCCCTTATTTTTGAACAGGTGGGTCAACATCGAAGGAGAGGTTTTATTTAATCAAGCTTTTATAAAAGCTGGGATTATATCTGTGAATGATGTATTATACGAGGTAATTCCAGGTTGGTTGCCGGAAGCGATAGTGAGGGACATGGTGTGGGAGGAGGATCAGGAGGTAGAAGGAAAAGCAATAGGAATCATGTATGAGAAGATTGTGAGGGCAATGCCATAGGATTGGATGGAAGAAATAAATGCGGAAATCTCCAAAGGAAGTAAAATGCGTCCTGCTTTTCCAAGCTTTGTACTGGAGAAAGGGGGAGAGTTGGTCCAATTTGACAACTGTAATACTCAAGATTTCTATGAGGTATTCAGCGAATGGAGATTCAAGACACCTGCTGGTCAGGCGTTTTGGCAGAGTATATACCCACAGCTGGCCTTCAACAGGATTTGGAAGGGAGTGTGGGCGAATTTTAAATGCCCAGAATGGATTGAACTGGATTTCAAATTGGCTCATAACCGGATTTTTACCATGACGGTCTTGTGCAAGATTGGACAAGTGGCGGCGGCAACTTGCCCAATGCGTGGGACACGGGATGAGACTGTCCCATTTACTGGTGTTATGTCCGCAGTTAAATGACTTTGTACTATGTTCGACAGTTGTGTGAAGCTTTTTTGCAGGGTGGTGACCGAAGAGCGAGAATGGGGATCCCATGGGACTCAATTTTGAGATGGGGATTGCAGGAGAATCTGCCAGAGTCTAAGCGGAGCGGCAACTAATTTAATGTTCAGTTTGGCTAGATTCGTGATTGTGCAAAGAAGGAATGCTCTGTTTTTTAAGGGGAGGAGAATCAATCTAAAAGAGTATTTTAAATATAAGCTAAAAGATCATTATAAGGCTCTGTGGATGTTTTATTCAGAAAGGAATTTAAGGACAGTATTTTACAACCAATTTTTAAAGTACAATCGATTAATATATGTTACAGGTGACAAATTAAACTTCAGGTTTTGATGTTAAAATGTGGTGGCGGAATGGCTGTGCAGAGCGGTGGAATTGATTTGTATCATACAATGTAATGATCACGATGTTGTAAATGTTCTTAATGTTCAATAAAGTATAATATTAAAAAAAAAAGTGGGTAGCACACTCGTCTCTGAGTCAGAAGGTCGTGGGTTCAAGCCCCACTCCAGGGACTTGAGCACATAAATCTAGGCTGACGCTCCAGTGCAGTGCTGAGGGAGTGCTGCACTGTTGGAGGAGCCGTCTTTCAGATGAGATGTTAAACCGAGGCCCCGTTTGCTCTCTCAGATGGTTATCAAAGATCCCATGGCACTATTTCGAAGCAAGAGCAGGGGAGTTATCCCTGGTGTCCTGGCCAATATTTATCCCTCAATCAACATAACAAAAACAGTTTATCTGGTCATTATCACATTGCTGTTTGTGGGAGCTTGCTGTGTGTAAATTGGCTGCTGCGTTTCCCATATTACAACAGTGACTACAATCCAAAAGTAGTTCATTGGCTGTAAAGCACTTTGAGACATCCGGTGGTCGTGAAAGGCGCTACATAAATGCAAGACTTTCTTTCTTTAATACTGCATCACATACATGAGAACGGCACGGCTGATTAATAACTGCATTTTCTACGTTGTCATTCTGGCCACGACCTCCCCCGATATGAGAGAAGGTTCACACCCACACATGAGCAATGGCTAAAATGGCGGTAACACGGGGCCGAGATCACAATTAAAATGGCAAAGCTGAGGCAAATGCCCGCCAGAGGTAGTCATTTGCCCCACAATGAGGGCCATCGGTTGGATCCAGCAAAGAACCTTGTGAGCAGCATCTCACTTGCCTCTGGCGGGCCCCTGCCCGTAGTTTATGTTGTGGGGCTGCCCTCATAGTGTTACTGCCCCCTTTGCCCGTGAGTTAAAAAAGGGCATACAAATCATGGCCCAACCTTTTTTCTTTGTACAGTGAGCATGGCAAATCCAGTCGGAGATGTCAGCCGCTTAACTCAAGTAGCTAATTGCTTAAGGCCACACCAGATAACTAACTGGTTATTTTGCTAACCTTAAATGCTCTAGAAGTTTTCAGTAACTTGTAATTAAATAAATTTCCTCCAGATGACAGACATGTAGAGTTTTGATAAACAAAACGAAATGAATGTGAAAACATAATCGACTGTGTCACTGGCTATGTTGTGGTTTTTTTTAAAGTAAGCTAAACTTAATCTGGCCACAGAAGTGTGTTCTGTGGCAATAAATCACAAACAGATTTGGTACCACAGGTTATTTATATATTTTTTTTTACAAACTCTCAGAACAAAATCAAGACCAAATTGATTATGTCAGCGTTGAATCTGTTTTTTTAAATAAATATATTCCTTTCCTCTTGCAGAGAAGGGAGACCATGTTGTCTGTATTTCATTTTTTAAAAATCTGTGCAGATTCAAAGTGTCTTTGATCAGCACAGAAATACCAAACCAAAAATAAGCTTGAACTTTTAAACCTAACGTTCACGGCCCATAAATTTTGTGGCACGTGTTTATGCTGTCACCCCTTGTCAAACATTCCGGACATACCAGACAATGAGTTTACCTGGAAAGTGGAGCTGGAGAGCAGGTCACCGACTCAATGACAGACAAGAATGCTGGCTGCAGTGGCAGGTCAGCAGCAGTCTGAAGCTGTAACCGGCTGGAGTTCCCAATCCATTCCCCCCCCCTCCCCAACACACACCCTGGCAATTCTTTTGGGAGCTGAATCAAAGAGCTCATTCTGTTTAGTGGTGCATGCTCACCGGGAACCAGCGGCCTCCCAAAGTGAGTCCACACCTGGAAACAATCTAAGGAAATGGAGGGAGACTGCCCACTCACTTCTCTCTATCTCTATCTCTAACACGCACAATAAGAATGTTTTGTCTTGCTTACTATACATTGCTGAAAAGAACAACACTTTGGTCCTTCTGTTCTGCACATGCTCAGAGGAATTTCAAACCAGCTAGCATGAAGAGACGGGTTGAGAATCACACTAAATATACATGGGCCCGGAATTTCCGGGGCCGATGAAGACATATGCACAGCGTACGCCGTCGTAAGTGCTGTGAAAGGCCCCGCAGGTTCCGGGTTTCCGCGTGCGATGACACATGTGCGAAAACCTGGAACGTACGATCTGGCAAGTTTCACTTGGACAGATCCACCGTATCTGCTAAAAATTCACTGTCACTGCGCAGAGTTGGGCTACTGCCCAGTGAATACCCACAAAACCCTTACGTCTGGTAAAAGCAGGCATAAGGCCTTCTTTTACCAGCGTAAGTGTAAAAATAATGGGAAAATATTCACTTACATTTAAAATTACTTTCGGTAAATTTTGTCCCGTAAATTTTCAAAAAATTAAGTTTTTATTTTAAATGTTTAATTAAAGGGTATTTTAATTAATTTTGAACTTCTGATCATTTATTTTTATTTAAGTGACATTTTATTTATTAGGTGATTTCTATTACGCTCATGGGGATTCCGTACATAAATGGAATCCCCATAAGCATCATAGGAATCCCCCTTTGTTATTGGTTGGGCCGGCCCACGTGATCCTAGGGACGCTTGCGAGCCGCCTGGGCCCTGGGATGTGTGGGCCTTTACACAGGCGCACGCCTGCAGGCCCAGGACCACAAGAGTCCGAAGCTCCGGAGACACCAGGTAAGTACGGAGTTTTCTTGCGGTTCGGAGCGTGCGCGGGCGGCAAGCCTCCGACCGTAATATCCAGGATATGATCTATAGCCGCAGATAAAATAACGATCCAAAATTTATTTCTAAATTCTGTGCATGAATTAGCTTCTTGATTCTGACATTGGTGCCAAAACTATTAAACATTTCACTCCCCAGCACTTGTGTTCTTCACCGAATCAAACATCGCAAAAATAATCAAGAATAACAATACTTTCCAAGCTAAAAGCAAGTCTTCTGGTGCCTCAGAATTAGTGACTCTGAGAACTCTGTCAGTTTTATAATGACACCACGCTCTGTTTGACTCAATCTAAGCTTTATAAAAGCACTGCGCTCTGACTCAGTCTGTAGTGTATGTACCTTGAAGAAGGAACTATATTCTGCAGCCCCTGTATACTGCAGTACCAGTAGTGACCACCCCTGTATATAAGCCTGTGAAGTAACTTTGTATAGTAGTTCCAGTTTTGTCCCCATTCAGTAAACACCTGTTATAACCAACTTCTGCAGTCCGTGTCTCAATTGCACACGGACGTTACATTGGCGACGAACAGATCCGAACTTACCTACAGTTCTGCACCACCTCACGGGGATCCATCCCTGAAGCGAAGTTGTTAGAGGTCGAGGCCAGAAGGAAGAAATCCAAAAAGAAAAAAAAACAAACAGAAGAAACGGGCGTCGACCGTGGGCAACCGCCCTCTGATACATCGAATTCGAAGATTTGCAGGAGAGGCTGTCGAGAGCGGGGCTCGGTTATTCAGTCTATGGTGTTCCAGCTAATCGGGCTGGTGGCAGGTAGTACACTGATCCTTCCTGGGCTGCGGCGGGCTAGAGCTTGATCGGGGGGCTTTTCAACGGGGCCGAGCAGCGTTGTTGGGAAGAGGAGAGAGAGAGAGAGGGTGGAGCACACAGGGCGCGGCCGGTGCTATGAAGCCGGGCAGCGTACAGACCCGAGAAGAGGGAGGAAAGTGTCCCGGAGGGTTTGCTCTGACGACGGGAAAATAAAAGAAATTAGAAGCGCAGAAAGCCGCGAGGAGCTGCCGTTTGCCACGGGGACCGTGGAGAGCGGCGTTAGCAGCAGCGCGGGGGGGGAAGTGCGCGAAGACCATAGGGCGTCGCCATCAAGGCATAAAAACGCCAGTAACAGCGCTAGCAGCAGTGGAGAAGACAGAAAGCGCGGGAGGCGCCATCTTAATCCAGCGGGGAAGAAGGCAAAGCGCGGGAGGCGCCATTTTGTTCAATCGGGGAAGAAGGCAAAGCATGGGAGGCGCCATCTTAGATTTCCAAGATGCCGAAGACTGGCAATATCACTGTCTTCGATAATGCAATAGAAGACTGGACCACGTATGTGGAAAGAGTCGAAGTATATTGCAAGGCAAATGAAGTAGCCGATGAGAAAAAGGCATCGGTACTACTAAACTTAATGGGCGCAAGAACGTACGACCTATTGCGGAACCTGATCACTCCAGCCAAACCGATGGCGAAGAGTTTTAACGAAATTGTTGATATCCTACAGGAACACCTAAATCCTACACCGCTGCTGATAGCAGAAAGATTTAAATCCCACAAGAGAAATCAGCATAAAGAGGAGAGCTATGCTGATTACCTTATGGAACTATTCAAGCTATCAAAGCACTGCCAGTTCGGAGCAGGACTGGCAGACACCCTACGGGACAAATTTGTCTGTGGACTCCTGAGTGAAGGAACCCAGAAGCGGTTACTCTCAGAGAAAGAGCTGACGCTAGATAAGGCTTTCAGCGTGGCAGTATCGTACGAAGCAGCAGCAAGGGGAGCTGCAGAAATACAGCAAAAGCCACAAGAATACGGCACCCATGAAATGACACGGGGATTTGAAAAATGTTATCACTGCGGCAGAACAACCCATGACCAGAAGGACTGCTGGTCCAAGGACAAAATATGCAGGCAATGTGGAAAGATGGGACACATTGCACGAGTTTGCAGGTCTGGAAAGAAGACTAACGACAACAAAAAGGCTACTAAGGAACAGTACAGGACAGTACAAAAGATGACGGACAGTAGTTCCGAAGACCAGAAGAGCGATAGTGAATCCGGGAACAAGAGACTAAGCTGTCTCAAACTTCACAACGTAATTGCAAAAGAGGATCACCGAACCATTTGCGTCACCCTCACGATAGCAGGGTCCCAAGTCAAAATGGAATTGGATACAGGATCAGCCCTGACCGTCATGAATCAACGAGACTACGAGCGGCTATTCTCACACATACCCTTGAAAGAGACATCCATTGTCTTGAAGACGTATACGGGGCAGAAAGTATACCCCAGAGGAAAAATAAGGGTGCCTGTCGAATACAACAGCAAGGAAATACAGAAATTGTATCTGTACATACTGCAAGATGGTGGACCACCGTTATTGGGACGTGAATGGATCAGAAAGATAAGTTTAGACTGGCACTCCATTCAGGCACTGACCGTGGCTGGTAAAAAGGATGACGACGTCACACCTGGTCGATTGGCAAAAATCTTAGCTAACGCCAAAGAGGTATTTCAACAAGAACTGGGAACTCTTAAAGGCATAACCGCCTCGATAAAAATAGAAGAGAATGCAATTCTCAAGTTTTTCAAAGCAAGACCGGTACCGTATGCAATTCGCCCAGCCGTCGAGGCAGAGCTGGAGAATCTGGAGAATGCAGGCGTGTTATTTAAGGTAGACTGGATCGAGTGGGCGACACCCATCGTTCCTGTCATGAAGAAAACGTTAAATAATAAGCCTGAGGAGCCAAGGAAGGTCCGCATCTGTGGGGACTTCAAGGTGACGGTGAACCCAGTCCTTCACACAGTACAGTATCCTCTCCCGAGGATAGAAGATATCTTCGCCTCACTATCTGGAGGGAAGCGTTTTACAAAAATTGACCGAGCACAAGCATATTTGCAGATGGAGGTTGAAGAATCCTCTAGGAAGTATCACACGATAAACACTCACAAAGGTCTTTACCAGTATAATCGACTGGTATTCGGAGTTGCATCAGCTCCGGCTATATGGCAAAGAGCGATGGAACAAGTCCTGCAAGGGATTCCGGGGACTCAGTGTTACTTGGACGACATCCTAGTGACAGGTGAAAATGACAGTGAACACCTTGCCAACCTAGAGCAGGTGCTCACTAGACTAAGAGAAAATGGGCTACGAGCCAATCGCCCCAAGTGCGAGTTTTTTAAGAAACAGATATCGTATTGTGACCACGTGATTGATGAAGAGGGGTTACATAAGTCCCCTGACAAAATTGAAGCGGTAGTTAAGGCTCCAGCGCCTGAAAATGTGTCACAACTGAGGTCATTCCTCGGATTGGTGAATTACTACCGTAAGTTTTTGCCGAATTTGTCGACAATTCTGCACCCACTGAACGCCCTACTACAAACTGGAGTAGCATGGAAATGGAGCGATGAATGTAAGCGGGCCTTTCAGAAGAGTAAAGACCTAATCACTTCAAGAGAAGTATTGGCTCACTACAACCCATCACTACCGATAAGACTGGCGTGTGATGCGTCTCCCTACGGCATTGGAGCGGTACTGTCACATAAATTCCTTGATGGTTCAGAGAGGCCGATAGCTTTTGCGTCACGCTCGTTAACTTCAGCCGAGCGTAACTACGCCCAGATTGACAGAGAGGCCCTCAGCCTGGTGTGGGGGGTGAAGAAGTTCAATCATTACCTGCACGGTCAGAAATTTACTCTACTAACTGATCATCAACCTCTTGTCTCCATTTTCAACCCTCAGAAGGGTGTCCCGATAATGACAGCACAACGGCTACAGAGGTGGTCCCTTTTCCTAGGGGCACACCAATATGACATCGAGCACAAAGGAACTAAACAGCATGGGAATGCTGATGAATTGTCGCGCCTACCGTTGCCGACAGTGGAAGAAACATCTGCAGTGGATCCTGTGGAGATATTCCACTCGACCATAGTCGAATGTCTACCTGTGATGAATGCAAACATAGAAAAGGAAACACGAAATGACCCGACACTCTCCAGGGTCTATGATTTAACGGTGAAGGGATGGCCAGCACATGGCGAACCTCTGTTGCCAGCATTCTCGCCGAGAAGAGAACAGCTGTCAGTGTGCAGAGGAACCTTGATGTGTGGATCCAGAGTAGTAATTCCACCCAAATTGAAGGATAGAGTGCTCAATGAGCTTCATGAGGGTCATCTGGGAGGAGTAAAAATGAAGAACTTAGCCAGAGCGTTTGTGTGGTGGCCGGGAATCGATAGAGAAATCGAAGAGGTGACCAAGAGCTGTACAGGATGCCAGAAGGTCCAAAACGCCCCACCACAAGCCCCTCCACATCCATGGGAGTGACCCTCATCTCCATGGCAAAGGGTACACATTGATTTTGCTGGTCCATTTATGGACTCGATGGCCTAGAAATTCATTGTAGCCACTTTTGGGGCGGTAAAGTGGGGCGGCCGCTAAAGTTTGCGCCCGCCGCCAAATCGAGGCCACTTCTCCGATATTCATTAGCTTCGCCCTAAGAGTTCGCTCGAGCGCTAAAACTGGTGTTGGAAGTCTCTGTTTGGGCGCTAAGCCGGAGGTGCTGATCGATAGCGCCGAGGCCGGGCGCAGCGCAGGTGCGGCCATCTCGTGATTGACAGCAGACACCCTGGCGCCGGCCAGCTCTTAAGGGGGAAGGGTCGACTGTGTCTGCTGCCACGCCCTGGATAGTGAAGCACTGCAGCTAGGCCTGAACACTGCTGCTGGACCCAAATAGTGCCTGAAGCCATGGAGAAGGCCCGTGAATGTGCGCAGCGCTTCTCAGAGCGTGATCTGAGTGTGCTGGTTGGTGCTGTGGAGAAGAGGCGCCATGTTTTGTACCCGCACAATGGCAAGAGGGCGCCGTTCCGCGTCTACAGGAGAGCCTGGAGGCATGTCGCCAGCAAGCTGTCAGCCAACAGCGAGGTCCCCAGGAGCGGTGTCCAATGCCGCAAAAAGTTTAATGACCTCACGCGGATTGTCAGGGTGAGTACCCTTTCCAGTGACCTCCTCATCCTTGCATGTGCACCTCACATTATGGGCAAAGGGACCTGAAAGCCCTAATGGCCAGCCCTCATCTAGCAGCAATGGGACAGGCATGAACATCAATTGCACAATCTGCACTTAACACACTGGCCAGGCTATTCCACCATGGGAGGCAGTGCACACAAGATCAGGGCGACACACTGGCCAGGCTATTCCACCATGGGAGGCAGTGCACACAAGATCAGGGCGACACACTGTACTTAGAGGCCGTCCTTTCTCTTGCAGGCCAAGCTGGCAAATAATCGGAAGAGCCGGACTGCGACCGGGGGAGGCCGACCCCAGATCCAGCCACTCACCGAGCTTCAACATCGCGTGGAGCGCATCATGGGTGCCCGGGTGATTGGCCCTCTTGCATGTGGAGATGCCGACCCTGTTCTGGCCACCAATGGTAAGGACATCCACGTTTGGACCTCTCTCGTCCCACTTGCGCATCAGATCTACATCCTTTGCCACTGTCCGACCAATGCGCTGAATGCCACCACTCATGCATCCCTTGCTGACGCCCTCTCCTCAGTCTAAAGCTACTCTTGTGCCTTCCTGCTTTCAGATGGTGAGGAGGAGGTCCCTGAACTTGCCAGTGACAGCCCCTCAGAAGAGGAGCAGGAGGAGGAGCAAGAGGAAGGCGGCCCATCAGGGGAACCCTCAGCCGCGGCCACCCAGGCCAATGTAGGGGACACGTCTTCCCTGGAGGGGAGCGTGGCGGAAGTTTCGAAGGGGAGGGGAGCTCATGGGACCTGCGGCCTGCAGAAACGCGGGAGGGGGGTGGAAGCTCGGCGGCCTTCTCCCCAGAGGGGGGATGCGTCGGAGGGGAGTCCAATTGCTGGGCCCAGCGGCGAACAGCAACGCAGGAAGGGTCGGCCAGCTCGGCGGCCTTCTCCCCAGAGGGAGAGTCCGGCCCCCAGTCCGGAGGTGGTCTTCGCCGAGGAGATGGAATGCCTCGAGGACTTGTCCGCGGACTCGGAGCGCCGGCACACGGAGCTCATGGCGGCAGTGGCACGGTTGCCTGAGGCCATCGAGTCCCTCTCTCGGAGTGTGACCGAGTTCGGGCCCTCAGAGGCCATCAGTCGGGCGGAATTTCGGGCAGATCAGGCAGCGAGTCGGGCGGAATTCGGGGCAGATCAGGCAGCGAGTCGGGCGGAATTCGGGGCAGCTCTGGCAGCGACTGGCCAGGTGATCAGTGGTGCCGTCCAGTCAATGGCTGCTCTGATGCGGTCAGTGAACAGGTCAACACGGGCACTCACTGCTGCCACACTCGCTGTGTCAGCTAGGCATCGCCAGGGCACCCGGCACGCTGCAGCAGCACAGCGGTCTGTCCCTCGGCAGATTGGTGCGCATGCTGCAGTGCTGGCCCGGGCGAGTGCCAGTGTCTCAGGCGACCAGCGAGCGCCTGCCATCCGCCAGCTTGCCCGCATTCCTCCAGCCGCCACTGCCACTCCCCCAGTGGAGCTGGCAGGAGCTACTGCAGCGACTGATGCTGGCCAGCCACAGCTGCAGCATTCAGCAGCCGACCGCTCGACGGCCAGACCTCGACTAGGCCGACCCCCAAGGGCATCTGCCGTCACGACATGTGCCCCTCAGGCGCCTGCCCCCAGCCTTGCAGCAGCCAATGGCCTTACTTTGAGGAGGAGCAGCAGGGCGGGCAGGGGCCACACAAAGATGGCCAAGGCATCGCCCTAGCGGGCCAAATAGTCGAATGTGTGGCCAGTTGTGTTTGTTTTTTGAGGCCGAGATTTGCATGTTTGTTTTTTGAAGACCGATGATGTGATTGTTTTTTACGAAGGCCGAGAATGACGGCCATTTTAGTTGCACTATTTTGTTAATCCTCTCCAGGTTGTGGGAGCGAGTAATTTGTTTGAATGTTTTTTGGGGGTTTCGTCTGTTTTTGGTTTTCATGAGGGAAGGGAGCTGAGTTTGAACAATAAAGCATTTTATTTATTAACATTGTCCATGTTTGATCTTTGAAGTGTTTGTTGCCTTAACCGGCTGAGGGCTTGCGGAGCGGCTGCAATCATGTTCTTTCATTGGCACAAGCCATTCCCTGACAGGGGGCCTAGAAGTGACGTTCAATAAGCCGCCGACGGGCGGCCCTTGGACCTTGTGCCTCCCTCCTGGGCTGGTACTCCTCGTCCTCCTCCTCCTCATGCTCCTCCTCCTGAGGTGGTGGTCCAACGTGAGGTGGCAGTGCCTGAGTCCTGCGGATAGCCAGGTTGTGCAGCATGCAGCAAACGACGACGAATTGGGAGACTCGATCCTGCGAATACTGGAGGGCTCCCCCGGAGCGATCGAGACAGCGGAACCGTTGCTTGAGGACGCCGATTGTTTGTTCTATGATGTTCCTAGTCGCTTGATGGCTCTCGTTGTATGCCTCTTCAGCAGGGGTCGTGGGCGCGCGGAGCGGGGTCATGAGCCAGGTACACAAAGGATAGCCTTTGTCCCCGATAAGCCATCCTCTTGGGGGAGGCTGTGCCTGGAACATGTCAGCCACAGTTGTCTGTCGCAGGATAAAGGCATCGTGGCTGCTGCCTGGAAAGCGGGCATTGACAGCTAGGATGCGCTGCCTGTGGTCACACACCAGCTGTACATTGAGGGAATGGTAGCCCTTCCGGTTGCGGTAATCCTCGGCATGCTCAAGAGGTGCCTGCAAAGCCACATGCGTGCAGTCAATGGCGCCCTGCACCATGGGGAAGCCCGCTATTCTTGCAAATCCCACTGCACGCTGCTGCTGCTTGTCCAGGGTCATGGGGAAGGAGATGAATTGATGTCTCCTTGTGAAAAGGGCTTCTGTCACCTGGCGGATGCAGCAATGCATGGCAAACTGGGAGATGTTAGCGATGTCCCCAGCAGCGGATTGGAAGGAGCCGGTGGCATAGAAGTTGAGAGCCACCGTCACCTTCACTGCCACCGACAGAGACGTCCTGCGCATCAGCTGTGGCTGCAGATCTCTCTGAAGCAGCTGGCAGATGTCTGCAACGACCTCCCTTCTGAATTGCAGCCTCCTAACACACATCGCGGCAGGCATGGTCAGATAGGAGGACTGCTGGCGGTATACCCTGGGTGGGTAAGGCCTCAGTTGGCGACGCCTGTTGCCCCCTCTGCGTCTAGCCAGGGCTGCCACTCTCTCACGGCGTCTGTAAGCCCTTCTGGCATAAGGCTGAAAGTCAGCGTTGGCACCCAATGCAGCCCCCATTATATGCTGGCAAACACTGAGCTCTGAATGAAGGCAAAGATAATTGGTAAGCTCTGGCCTGAGCCAAAAATACCTGTCCTAGTGTTGGTCCAAACCAGTAAGCTCTCCTCCTTGGTCTCTGTCCAAAAAACCGTGGCACAAGAGTGAATGCTGCAAAATGGCTGGCCTTTATAGTGCAGGGTAAGTGCCCTTTAATTAGCGCTCCCCGCGGCCTGGCTCGGCTGTGTACCGTTCCACTTCACAGTCGTTAGGGCCGCCCGGCGCACAACGGGCCGGCGCGAGTGAAGTTCCGGTTTGGGGCGCACAAAGGGCGTTGCACTATTAAATGACGTCATGATCTGCGCGCGCAGCAGGGCGCGTGCTAAGACTTTGCGCCGGCGCTAAATGTGTCCTGAAGTTGGGGAGAGGCGCAGATCGCGCTGCGCCCGGGCGATAAGCGCCTAGCGCTCGAGATCTACTCCTCCTAAGGCGCTAACGGCTGGCGCGCCCAACTGAATTTCTAGGCCGATGTTTCTAATTGCGGTGGATGCACATTCAAAGTGGCCAGAGGTAATAAAAATGTCCTCAACCACCACAGAAAAAACTATCACAGTCTTACGAACCATATTCGCCAGAAATGGGCTGCCTGAACAGATTTGCTCCGACAATGGACCACAGTTTGTGTCTGAAGAGTTCCGGAGGTTCTTAAAGAACAATGGTGTTAAGCATTACACATCCACCCCATGTCATCCAGCCACCAATGGATTGGCTGAGAGGTTCGTTCAAACATTCAAGAAGGCTATCAAGGCAATGTGTAATGAAGACATACCCCTACAACACAAGGTGGATAACTTCTTGTTTGCCTACCGGAATGCGACACATGCGGTTACCAACCAAACTCCAGCCATGATGTTCTTCAATCGAAGACTACGATGCCGCTTGGATTTGGTTAAGCCAAACATCAGAAGAGATGTGGAGAACAGGCAGTTTCAGAATATGAATGAAAGGCCAACCAGGAGTTTTAAGATAGGTCAACCAGTTTTGGCCCAGGACTACCGCACAGAGAAATGGCAGCCAGGAACGATCTGCACACGGCAAGGACCTCTAATGTATACCGTGGACGTTGGAGAGAGCATTGTAAGACGCCATGCTGACCAGATTCTAGAGTCACTGGAAAACGTCAAATCTACACCACGATCCTATACACCTGGTGATGAAACAGAAGTACCAATTGCATCTACCTCAGAATCGGTGATATTGGAAGCAGACGAACCAAACAACGACGTTGATCCCGAATCAACTTTGCCAGAAGAACCTGATACCCCAAAGAGGCGTTATCCGGACAGAATCAGGAAGCCTCCTCAAAGACTGAATTTATAATTGATTAACTTCAGCTAATGTATATAGCAACTGTAATTGTAAATATGTTATTTAATTATTAATCAAATGTTATGTACTGTTTAGCTAAAAGGGGAGGAATTGTAGTGTATGTACCTTGAAGAAGGAACTATATTCTGCAGCCCCTGTATACTGCAGTACCAGTAGTGACCACCCCTGTATATAAGCCTGTGAAGTAACTTTGTATAGTAGTTCCAGTTTTGTCTCCATTCAGTAAACACCTGTTATAACCAACTCCTGTAGTCCGTGTCTCAATTACACACGGATGTTACACAGTCCCCTCTCTGTAGGTTTTATACTAAAACTGTGCTCTGTTCAATCCCCTCTCTGTAAGTTTTATAATGACTCTCTAATCTGTTTAATTCAGTCTCTTATCTGTAAGTTTTATACTGACACTGGGCTCTTATTTAATCTGCTTTCTTTGAATTGTGTAATGGTACTGTGATCTGACTTAGTCTCCTCTGTAAGTTTTATGACGCCATTCTCTATTTGACTCTGTTGCTGGCCTACTCTATTTGTTTAAACAGGTACTTTGATGACCATAACTTTACTTTGATGACATTTTTTCTTATTTACACTGCATGTATTTCTTGTCCTCATATATGAATGGCTGTCCATTAAAGTTTGTAAATAGGAGCTGACAAGCTGCCCCGAAGAGCTCATTGCTAACCTGCAGCCGGATCCCAATGAGGCTAGGCCTCAAAATGGCCTAACGGCCCGACTATCAGGCAGTCAGCTGGCCGCCCGAAGTCTGCTCGGGGAGAAAATCTACCCCTTTACTTCTAAAATATTTTGAGAGCGCAATTTGTGTGTTTAGCGCTACGAGATGGCGCTAAAATGCCGGGTGCCGCTGTACCGCCAGCTGATGGCAGTCCCAGCGGCACACACCATGTCCATGTTGCCGGTAGTGCTGCAGCAAAACTCGCTCATCGGGGACATCACAATCACAGAGATCATGACGTCAGTGCGTGTGCAACGCTCACTTGACACCCGATCTCCCAACTTCGTTTTGGCCATTGCAGTTACTGGCTGGAGAAAGCAACGACAGGTAGAGGTGGCATGCAGCAGCAGGAAGCCAGCTCCAATGATGATATTTAAAGGAATCATCACCAATCCCTCACACCTGACAGGGTTTTGCAGGTTGAGTGGTTGTGTGCTACTTCCTGCAACTGCAAGAGTTTTCTTTAGACATTTCAAGGCTAGTTGGCATCAGGGAGTGTTCTGGTAAGTACAAAACTTCATCATTATTTTTGAAACGCTTCAACCCACAACACTTGCTAAAAATCATGGGGGCTGCACTGGCAGTCGACTTCGCCCTCCAGAATCTACAGCGGAGGGAGCGGGGGCAGTGAGAAAGATGGAACATGTGCGCAGAGGGAGGAGGAGGGCCATCAGGGCTCAAACAGGAGCCCTTACACTCCTAGGGTCTTCCGAGACCACTTCTCCTACCTTCAATTAAGCAAAGAGCAGTGTATTAGGAGGCTCCCTGTCCTGTGCCAGGCTGGTGTGCCAGCAGTCTTCCAGCCACCACATCAAGCTCGAGGGTTGCTGCTCGGACACAAGGACTATCATGACTCCCCTCCGCAAACCCAACACTCGTGCCCAGCAATCATATAATGAGAGCCATGCTGCCACCAGGAACATTATTGAGCAGAACATCGGCCTGGTGAAGCAATGGTTCCGCTGCCTTGACCGCTAGGGAGGAGCCCTCCAGTACTCGGCTGAGCAGGTGTCCCATTTCGTGGTGGTCTGCTACATGCTCTACAACTTGGCCATCATGAGGGCCCAGCCTTTGCCACCAGGAATTGCGGGACCACCTCAGGAGTAGGACGAGGGAGAGGAGGAGAAGGATGAGGAGGAGGAGGTTGAGGAGGAGGAGGATGAGGAACAGGAGGGAGGGGTTGAGCTTGAGTTTTTAGAGTAGAATCATGACTACAATCATTTTAATGAGGAGTTAGCATGGATTTTGTTGCATCCTAGATGATTTTCAGGTAGCGCAGCTTATCATTTTGTAATCTAAACACTGCCCATTTCTTGGCTATAACAAATTTCTAGCCCTTTAGCTTCAAAATATTTCACTTTCTGACACCATTTTCTATTTGACTCGGTTTCTGGCCTATTCCGTTTGCTTAAAGTTACTTTCATGATCATACTTTAAAGTACTTCAAACTGGGACTTGTAGTTAAGAGGTGTTCAAAATTATGATGGGTTTTGATGGAGTAAATAAGGAGAAATTGTTTCCACTGGCAGGAAGGTTGGCAACTAGAGGATACAGCTTTAAGGTAACCGGCAAAAGAACCAGAGGGGAGATGAGAGGTCGTTTATGCAGCGAATTATAGATCTGGATTGCAGTGCAAGGTGGAAGCAGATACAATGGTAACTTTCAAAAGGCAATTGTTGAGAAGGAAAAATTGCAGGGCTATGGAGGATGAGTGAGGGAGTGGGACTAATTGGGTAGCTTTTCCAAAGAGCCGGCACAGACACGATGGGCCGAATGGTCTCCTTCTGTGCTGTATGATTCTGTAAGAGTTAGGCGACACTAACTAGCAATCTAGGCAACAAATAAGATGGCAAATAAGAACAGGTCAACTTGATGGGTAACGGACATTTTAAAAAATGAAGCAACACTGCAACATATTCAAGCTGTTCAAGAAACCAGAATTTTAAAAAGCTCAGCACTAAACTGCTTATAAAACAGGAATATTACAAGAAAATATGGGGCTGTCAGATAATAAATTGGATTGTTTCACAAACAGCCAATACAGATCCATGGGCTGAAAGGCACCTGCTGTGCTATTGTTCTGCGGTTAACACAGTAAAAAGATTGCAATAATCTCAATAAAAAGAACACCTTCGCATCATGTAAGACAACGCTCACTTTATTTTACCAATCCATCACCCATCCCCCCAACATGATTCAAAAGCCCCATTTACTTGACGTGGTGCATTCTGACAGCAAAATGGCATCTAAGCCAATTTCCCAAATTGAACAACATGGCGACTTTGCAATCAGGGCCGTTGAAAATCTTTAGCAGAGGCACTTTCTCTCTGGGCCTCCCAAGGGTGTAGACGGCTAATTTAACCTCGTACACGCCCCTTCCAAAATGGTACCTCACCTACACGGGCTGGAGAGAGCAGGGAGCAAGACTCCACAGAAAATTTAAAAAATGGGGCATTCTGGTTAATTTTAGAACCCATTTTTAATTCCATTGCTGATTGTTTTTGCTAACGTGGTAAAAAAATATTTCAGTCACTTTATGAGATTGGCCTTGACTAACGAACAACCCCCAACCCCGCACAAGGCACAGACCCCCGTGAGGCACAGATCCCTCCCCACCCCATGAGGCACTGGCTCCCACAAACCTGTGAGACACATATACCCCTGTGAGGGACAGAAGCCCCCTCATGAGGCACAGACCCCACCGTGAGACACAGACCCCACCGTGAGTCACAGACCCCACCGTGAGGGACAGACCCCGCCGTGAGGCACAGTCCCCACCGTGAGGGACAGACCCCACCATGCAGGGCAGACCGCACCGTGAGGCACAGACCGCACCGTGAGTCACAGACCGCACCGTGAGTCACAGACCCCACCGTGAGGGACAGTCCCCACCGTGAGGGACAGACCCCACCGTGAGGGACAGACCCCACCGTGAGGGACAGACTCCACCGTGAGGGACAGACCCCACCGTGAGGGACAGACTCCACCGTGAGGGACAGACCCCCACCGTGAGGGACAGACCCCCCCCGTGAGTGACAGACCCCACCGTGAGGCACAGTCCCCACCATGAGTCACAGACCGCACCGTGAGTCACAGACCCCACCATGAGGGACAGACCCCACCGTGAGGGACAGACCCCACCATGAGGGACAGACCCCACCGTGAGGGACAGACCCCACCATGAGGGACAGACTCCACCGTGAGGGACAGACCCCCACCGTGAGGGACAGACCCCACCGTGAGTCACAGACCGCACCGTGAGTCACAGACCCCACCATGAGGCACAGTCCCCACCGTGAGTCACAGACCGCACCGTGAGTCACAGACCCCACCATGAGGGACAGACCCCACCATGAGGGACAGTCCCCACCGTGAGTCACAGACTCCACCATGAGGGACAGACCGCACCGTGAGTCACAGAACCCACCGTGAGGGACAGACCGCACCGTGAGGGACAGCCTCCACCGTGAGGAACAGACCCCAGAGTGAGGGACAGACCCCACCGTGAGGCACAGACCCCACCGTGAGACACAGACCCCACCGTGAGGGACAGTCCCCACCGTGAGTCACAGACCCCACCGTGAGACACAGACCCGCCATGAGGCACAGACCGCACTGTGAGGGACAGACCCCCGTGAGGGACAGACCCCACCATGAGTCACAGACCGCACCGTGAGGGACAGACCCCACCGTGAGGCACAGACCCCACCGTGAGACACAGACCCGCCGTGAGGCACAGACCGCACTGTGAGGGACAGACCCCCGTGAGGGACAGACCCCACCATGAGTCACAGACCGCACCGTGAGGGACAGACCCCACCGTGAGGGACAGACCCCACCGCGAGGCACACCCCCCCGTGAGGCACAGACCCCACCGTAAATCACAGACCCCACCGTGAGGGACAGACCCCACCGTGAGGGACAGACCCCACCATGAGTCACAGACCGCACCGTGAGGGACAGACCCCACCGTGAGGGACAGACCCCACCGTGAGGCACAGTCCCCCGTGAGGCACAGACCCCACCGTGAGGCACACCCCCCCGTGAGGCACAGACCCCACCGTAAATCACAGACCCCACCGTGAGGGACAGACCGCACCGTGAGGGACAGACCCCACCGTGAGGGACAGACCCCACCGTGAGACACAGACCCCACCATGAGTCACAGACCGCACCGTGAGGGACAGACCCCACCGTGAGGGACAGACCCCACCGTGAGGCACACCCCCCCGTGAGGCACAGACCCCACCGTAAATCACAGACCCCACCATGAGGGACAGACCGCACCGTGAGGGACAGACCCCACCGTGAGGGACAGACCACACCGTGAGGGACAGACCCCACCGTGAGGGACAGACCCCCCCGTGAGGCACAGACCCCACCGTAAATCACAGACCCCACCATGAGGGACAGACCGCACCGTGAGGGACAGACCCCACCGTGAGGGACAGACCGCACCGTGAGGGACAGACCCCACCGTGAGGGACAGACCACACCGTGAGGGACAGACCCCACCGTGAGCCACAGACCGCACCGTGAGTCACAGACCGCACCGTGAGGGACAGACCCCAACGTGAGACACAGACCCCACCATGAGTCACAGACCGCACCGTGAGGGACAGACCCCACCGTGAGGGACAGACCCCACCGTGAGGCACAGGCCACACCGTGAGGCACAGACCCCACCGTGAGGGACAGACCCCACCGTGAGTCACAGACCCCACCGTGAGGCACAGACCCCACCATGAGTCACAGACCGCAACGTGAGGCACAGACCCCACCGTGAGGCACAGGCCACACCGTGAGGGACAGACCCCACCGTGAGGGACAGACCCCACCGTGAGACACAGACCCCACCATGAGTCACAGACCGCACCGTGAGGGACAGACCCCACCGTGAGTCACAGACCCCACCGTGAGGGACAGACCCCACCGTGAGTCACAGACCCGCCGTGAGGCACAGACCCGCCGTGAGGCACAGACCCCCGTGAGGCACAGACCCCACCGTGAGACACAGACCCCCGTGAGGCACAGACCCCACCGTGAGACACAGACCCCTCCCCGTGACACACAAACCCCCCCCGTGAGACACAAACCCCCCCGTGAGACACAAAACCCCCCCCCGTGAGACACAAACCCCCCCCGTGAGGCACAGACCCCACCGTGAGACACAGACCCCCCCCGTGACACACAAACCCCCCCCCCCATAAGACACAAACCCCCCTGTAAGACACAAACCCCCCCGTGAGACACAGACCCCTCCCGTGAGACACAACCCCCTCCCGTGAGACACAACCCCCCCGTGAGACACAACCCCCCCCCCCCCGGTGAGACACAAACCCCCCCCGTGAGACACAGACCCCCCCGTGAGACACAAACTCCTCCGTGAGACACAAACCCCCCCCGTGAGACACAGACCCCCCCGTGAGACACAAACTCCTCCGTGAGACACAGACCCCCCCCGTGAGACACAAACCCCCCCGTGAGACACAAACCCCCCTGTGAGACACAAACCCCCCCCGTGTGACACAGACCCCCCCCGTGAGACACCAACCCCCCCGTGAGACACAAACCCCCCCGTGAGACACACACCCCCCGTGAGACACAAACCCCCCCATGAGACACAGACCCCCCCGTGAGACACAGACCCCCCCTTGAGACACAAACCACCCCGTGAGAAACAGACCCCCCCGTGAGACACAGACCCCCCTGTGAGACAGACCCCCCCCCAGTGAGACACAGACCCCCCCCCAGTGAGACACAGACCCCCAGTGAGACACAGACCCCCAGTGAGGCACAGACCTCCCCCAGTGAGACACAGACCCTCAGCGAGACACAGACCCCCAGTGAGACACAGACCCCCAGTGAGACACAGACCCCCAGTGAGGAACAGACCCCCAGTGAGACACAGACCCCCCCCAGTGAGACACAGACCCCCAGTGAGACACAGACCCCCAGTGAGACACAGACCCCCAGTGAGACACAGACCCCCAGTGAGACACAGACCCCCAGTGAGACACAGACCCCCAGTGAGGAACAGACCCCCAGTGAGACACAGACCCCCCCCAGTGAGACACAGACCCCCAGTGAGACACAGACCCCCAGTGAAGAACAGACCCCCAGTGAGGCACAGACCCCCCCCAGTGAGGAACAGATCCCCCAGTGACACACAGACGCCCCTCCCCCAGTGAGACGCAGACCCCCAGTGAGACACAGACCCCCCCCCCAGTGAGGAACAGATCCGCTGCGATGAGGCACAGACCCACCCCACCCCCAACAAGGCACAGACTCCCCAGTGATTTAGAGTCCTCCTAGCTCTTTAGCACTACTGCGGGCCGCTATGGGCCCCACTCGCGCCCCTCCCGGTCTCTTTCATCCCCCGCGCCCCCACCAGGAGAGCCAATGCAGTCATTTCCAAACCGGCAAGCTACCTCAAGATGCCCAATTAGTGTCCATAGCTGATCATGAGGCCCGAGGGCCAATTTGAGACGAGCCTCAGGCCTCTGGCGTCTGGCACGTGCTTGGAGATGCTGCCGATTTCAGGCCTGAAAATGGGCCTAATCCAATTTCTAGCCCTAAGCCTCCAACTGTTTTCCAAACACTACAAGTAATCCTAGAACATGTTTTTCAAATCATATATAACCATAACCCAAATAGACAAAACTACCC
The DNA here is from genome assembly GCF_052327205.1 of Somniosus microcephalus. Classification (NCBI taxonomy): domain Eukaryota; kingdom Metazoa; phylum Chordata; class Chondrichthyes; order Squaliformes; family Somniosidae; genus Somniosus; species Somniosus microcephalus. The sequence continues at coordinate 25,354,228 of NC_141002.1, read as the reverse complement.
TCTAACACTAATAAGATGCGACTGGGTTACAAAAGCAGGTAAAAGATTACAAGACAGTTCAAAGTGATAGATTCATGTGGGCATTTACGCTAATGACCACTATTCATCGACTTAATGGTTGTAATCATGGGATTTACTCCATGATCTAAGCATTTGATAATGTAATTAGATGCCTATTCATTGCTTCAAGACTGATTTGAAATCTCCTACACTACATATTAAGATGTTATGATGTACATCACTGCGACTGAGTTAACGGGAGAGGCTTTAGCATAACTCTATGATAATATCAATGCTTTAGATTATGATATAAAATGGACAAAAAGTGATTGCTTCAGTGTTTTAAAATCTATTCCACCTAGATTTCGAGAGGTGGGACAATAAGCATTTCTCGCTATAGTTGTGTGCAATGAATTGTCATTTGCAGAATATTTTATTCAAGTCTATATATGGATAAAAAGGGTTAACCAAGTTCACGTTCAAGCTTAGAGTTTACTCCTGGATGTGAATTAGCACCGCCCGTGGTTCTCGTCCTCTGTCAAAGAGCTGATATATCTGTCCTGTCAAACGTTGCACAAACGATGGTTTATGTCAAACTGTTCAACCCCACAGGCTGCACCAGACTGTCAGCAACATGTCATCTTTAAATGTGTGCGAGTTAGCAGATACAATAAAACAGTACAAACAAATTTTAACTCTAGCGTAGAATTGAAAAATACCAGGCTAGTTCCTATTTATTCCTGTACCATTCAGTTCATTCTATGTCATAATAAAGCCTGTTTGCTGCAATAAATCACTCATGAATTATTAGTGCATTCCACATTGTGTCCCGCAGTTAAGTTGAACTCCTTCTCAGATTATAAACATATATAAACTGTAGAAACAAAACCATTTCTGCATTATTTTGTAGTTGGCATGGTAACATTCAACCAATATGTCATAATTCATTAATTATTGAGAGCTGTTTTTAGGATCTTTCTTAGTAATTTTTCCGCTCTCCTGCTCTCCAGAACTACCAGTACCTCACTGAAGTTGGCATTCTTCCTGTGTGAACCCACAAAGTTCTTCCTTCTTTAGGTTTTCTAAGAATTTTCTGTGTGTTTGGCCAGAATTTTTAAGTTTCTGACCCGCCCAGAGCGGTGGGGTGGGTGGGTGGGGTGGGGGCCGGTGTACCGCGGGAAACCCGGGTTTGGCCTCACGCTGTGGAGTTTTAACGTACGAGTGAGGTCACGGACAGGTTGTGAATCAGGCTGGCACCCGGGTGGGGAACACTGGACTGGAGGCCGCAACAAACAGGTAGGTGCAAGCCCCAAGCTGGGGTGGGGGCCGAGCCCTGGGTGGGGTGTTCTAAGCCCGGGAGTGGGGTTCCAAGCCCAGAGGAGTCCGATCCCCAACCCCGAGGAGGGGAGTTCTGATCCCCAGAGGGTCCGATCCCCAACCCTGGTGGGTGAGCTTGGGGGCCAGGAGGAAGCAGTCCTGTTCCTCCTGGCCCACAAGGATTGCTCACCGAGGCTGTCCTCGCCTCACTGCAGCTGCCTGGAATCCCGAGGCGTGGCATCTCTGACCGCCACAGTTAAACCTGCACAGCAGGTTAAATCAGAGGCTTCCAGCCTCATTATCATATTTAAAGTGCCAACCCGCCTCCTCTCTCTCTCTCTCTCTCTCTCTCTCTGTTAGGCAGCCTCTCTGAACCGAGGATGACTTGTTTCCACACTAAAACTGAGTTCTCAGGTGACTGATGAGTCCAATGCGGGACCTAAAGTCTCTGTCACAGGTGGGGCAGACGGTGGTTGAAGGGGCGGGTAGGTGGGGTGCTTGGGTTGACGTGCGCTCCTTCCGCTGCTTGCGCTTGGTGTCCGCTGACTTCCGGCGAAGAAACTCGAGGTGTTCGGCGCCTTCCCGGTTGCTTCTCCTCCACTTTGAGCGGTCTTGGGCCAGGGATTCCCAGGTGTCGGAGGGGATGTTGCACTTTTTCGAGGAGGCTTTGAGGGTGTCCTTGAAGCATTTCCTCTGCCCACCTGGGGCTCTCTTGCCATGTCGGAGCTCCGAGTAGAGTGCTTGTTTTGGGAGTCTCGTATCAGGCATGCGGACAATGTGGCCCGTCCATCGGAGCTGATCGAGCGTGGTCAAAGCTTCGATGCTGGGGATATTGGCTTGAGCGAGAACATTGACGTTGGTGCGCCTATCTTGCCAATGGATTTGTAGGATCTTGCAGAGGCCGCGTTGGTGGTACCTCTCCAGTGCTTTGAGGACCCTGCTGTACATGGTCCATGTCTCTGAAGCGTACAGGAGGGTGGGAATCACTACTGCTCTGTAGACCATGAGCTTAGTGCAGGGTTTTAGGTCCTGGTCTTCAAACACTCTCTTCCTCAGGCGACTGAAGGCTGCACTGGCACACTGAAGTGGTGTTGGACTTCGTCATCGACGTCTGCCCTTGTTGACAGTAGGCTCCCAAGGTATGGAAAGTGGTCCACGTTGTCCAAGGCCTCGTCGTGGATTTTGATAATCGGGGGGCAGTACTGTGTGGCGGGGGCAGGTTGGTAGAGGACCTTTGTCTTATGGATGTTTAGTGTAAGGCCCATGCTCTCATACGCTTCAGTGAAGGTGTTGACGATGGTTTGGAGTTTGACCTCCGAGTGTGCACAGACGCAAGCGTCGTCTGCATACTGTAATTCGATGACAGAGGATGGGACGACCTTGGATCTGGACTGGAGGTGACGGAGGTTGAACAGTTTCCCGTTTGTTCTGTAGATTAGCTCCACTCCAGCTGCCCGCCTCCCATCCTGACTCCATTAAACCCGGAAGTCGGCGGGTTGGGTTAGGGATTTAGATTTTTAGTACTTTAATTTCACCCACGCTCCCAACCCACCCATTTTTTCAGGTTAAAATTCCCCCCTGTGTGAGGGTTGGGGTAGGTATATGACTCCTATAAAATCCTCTCTTATTTTCATCCATACTAAACAGTTAGTCAATCTTCACAGATATTCCAGGGAAATGAATAATGAATCAAGGACTGGAACTCACTAAAGTTAATACAAGCAAAAAAACAGTTTAAAAAAAATAATGACACTAAAGACGGACAAATCCCCAGAGTTTTAAAGGAAATAGGTAAGGAAATTATAGATGCTTTTGCTATAATCTTCCAAAGCTTTCTCAACTTAGGAATTGTCCCTTTAGATTGGAAAATTGCAAATGTAACTCCATTATTTAAGAAAGGTGTGAGAGAGAAACCAGGAAATTAAAGGCCCGTTGGTCTAACATCTGTTGTGGGGAAGTTATTGGAATCTATCATTAAGGACAGAGCGACTGAGCACTTAGAGAAATTCGAGTTTATTAGAGAGAGCCAACATGGATTGTAAAGGGTAGGTCATGTCTAACTAACCTAATTGAATTTTTTGAGGAAGTAACTGAGGTAGTAATCAAAGGAATATCTATGGATGTAGTTTATCTGGACTTCCAGAAGGTTCCACACAAGAGACTGTTAGCTGAAATTAAAGCTCATGGAATTGAAGGCTTATAATTGACCTGATTAGGAGCTTGGTTGGGCGATAGAAGACAGAGAGTAGGGATAATGTGTACGTACTCGAATTGGAAGGAAGTGACTAGAGGTGTCCCACAAGGATCTGTGCTGGGGCCTCAACTACTCATTATATTTATTAATGACTTAAATACCACAATAGAGAACCACATATCCAAGTTTGCCAATGAAACTAAGATTGGTGGTATAGTAAGTAGTGTAGACAGAAGCATAAAATTACAAAAAGACATTAAGTGGGTAAGTGAGTGGACGAAACTGTGGCAGATCGATTTCAACGCAGGTAAGGGTGAAGAAATCCATTTTGAACCAAAAAAGGATAGATCCGAGTATTACTTAAATGGTGAAAAGCTAGGAACAGTGGAGGTCCAAAGAGTTTTAGGGGTCCATGTACACAGATCGCTAAAATGTAGTAGTCAGGTACAAAAAATCATCAAAAAGACTAATGGAATGTTAACCTTTATAGCTATAGGGCTAGAATATAATAACGTAAGAAATAAGAGCAGGAGCTGGCCATACAGCCTTTCAAGCCTGCTCCGCCATTCAATAAGATCATGGCTGATCTTCGACTTCAACTCCACTTTGCCGCTGAATCCCCATATCCCTTGATTCGCTTAAAGTCCAAAAATCTATAGATATCAGCCTTGAATATCGTCAATGACTGAGCATCCACAACCCTCTGGGGTAGAGAATTCCAAAGACTCACAACCCTCTGAGTGAAGAAATTTCTCCTCATCTCAGTCTTCAATGGCTGACCCTTATCCTGAGACTATGCCCTCTAATTCTAGAATCTCCAAGAGGGAATACAGCCTCTCATCATCTACCCTGTCAATCCCCCTCAGTATCTTATAAGTTTCAATGAGATCACCTCTCATTCTTCTAAACTCCAGAGAATATAAGCCCATTCTACTCAATCTCTCCTCATAGGACAATCCTCTCATCCCAGGAATCAGTCTAGTGAACCTTCGTTGCACCCCCTCTAAGGCAAGTATATCCTTCCTTAGGTACGGAGACCAAAACTGTGCACAGTACTCCAGGTGTGTTCTCACCAAAGCCCTGTACAATTGTAGCAAGACTTCTTTACTCTTATGCTCCAGCCCCCTTGCAATAAAGGTCAACATACCATTTGCCTTCTTAATTGCTTGATAAAGGGTTTCTCACCATTTAAAAAACTTCTATTTTTCTATTGTTCCTACCAAAGCGAATAACCTCACATTTCCCCACATGAAACTTTATCTGCCACCTTCTTGCCCACTCACTTAACCTGTCTATATTCCTTTGCAGACTCAATGGCCTAGAAATTCATGTTCGCCACGAAAGTTGCTGGTGTCACCGGCAACTGGAGTTAATGGCCGCTGAAAATGGCCGCAACTCTAAGGAGAATACTTACAGGAGGCTGGAGATTGGTGGCACACCGCTAACGAATATGATATGATTGGGATTACGGAAACATGGCTCCAGGGTGGCCAAGGCTGGGAAATCAACATCCAGGGGTATTCAATATTCAGGAAAAATAGGCAAAAGGAAAAAGGAGGTGGGGTAGCATTGCTGGTTAAAAAGGAGATTAACACAATTGTAAGGAAGGATATTAGCTCTGATGATGTGGAATCTGTATGGGTAGAACTGAGAAATACCAAGGGGCAGAAAACGTTAGTGGGAGTGGTATATAGACCTCCAAACAGTAATGCGGAGGTTGGGGATGGCATTAAAAGGGAAATTAGAGAAGCGTGCAATAAGGGCACAGCAGTTATCATGGGTGACTTTAACCTACACATAGATTGGGCTAACCAATTTGGTAACAATACTGTGGAGGAGGAATTCCTGGAGTGTATACAGGATGGTTTCCTGAACCAATATGTCGAGGAACCAACTAGAGTTCAGGCCATCTTAGACTGGGTATTATGTCATGAGAAAGGATTAATTAGCAATCTTGTTGTGCGAGGCCCCTTGGGTTGGCGTGATCATAATATGATAGAATTCTTCATTAAGATGGAGAGTGAAGTATTTGACTCAGAGACTAGGGTCCTGAATTTAAATAAAGGAAACTACAATGGTATGAGGCGTGAGTTGGGTAGGATTGATTGGGGAATATCACTCAAAAGGTTGATGGTGGATAGGCAATGGCAAACATTCAAAGATCGCATGGATGAACTACAGAATTTGTTCATCCCAGTTTGGCATAAAAATAAAACAAAAAAGGTGACTCAACCGTGGCTAACAAGGGAAATTAGGGATAGCATAAGATCAAAGGAGAGGACATATAAATTGGCCAGAAAAAGCAGTAAACCTGAGGATTGGGAGCAGTTTAGAATTCAACAAAGGAGGACAAAGGGATTAATTAAGAGGGGGGAAATAGAGTATGAGAGTAAGCTTGCATGGAACATAAAAACTGACTGTAAAAGCTTTTATAGATATGTGAAGAGAAAAAGATTGGTGAAGTCAAGCGTAGGTCCCTTGCAGTCAGAATCAGGGGAATTTATAATGGGGAACAAAGAAATGGCCGACCAATTAAATACATACTTTGGTTCTGTCTTCACAAAGGAGGACACAAATAACCTCCCAGATATGTCGGGGAACATAGGGTCTAATGAGAGGGAGGAACTGAAAAAATCAGTATTTGTAGGGAAATGGTGTTCGGGAAATTGACGGGATTTAAGGCCGATAAATCCCCAGGGCCTGATAATCTACATCCTAGGGTACATAAGGAAGTGGCCCTAGAAATAATAGATGCATTGCTGGTCATCTTCCAAAATTCGATAGACTCTGGAACAGTACCCATGCATTGGAGGGTAGCTAATGTTACCCCACTATTCAAAAAAGGTGGTAGAGAGAAAACGGGGAATTATAGACTGGTAAGCCTGACATCGGTAGTGGGGAAAATGCTAGAGTCCATTATAAAAGATGTAATAGCAGAGCACTTGGAAAACAGTGACAGGATTGGACAAAGTCAATATGGATTTACAAAGGGTAAATCGTGCTTGACTAATCTACTGGAATTTTTTGAGGATGTAACTGGTAAAATAGATAAGAGAGAACCAGTGGATGTGGTGTATTTGGACTTTCAGAAGGCTTTCGATAAGGTCCCACATAAGAGATCAGCGTGTAAAGTTAAGGCACATGGGATTCGGGGCAAGGTATTGACTTGGATAGAGAACTGGTTGGCAGACAGAAAGCAAAGAGTTGGAATAAACGGGTCTTTTTCCGAGTGGCAGGCAGTGACTAGTGGGGTACCGCAGGGATTGGTCCTAGGACCCCAGCTATTCACAATATATATTAATGATCTAGACGAGGGAAGTAGATGTAATATCTCCAAGTTTGCAGACGACACAAAGCTGGGTGGCCATGTGTGCTGTGAGGAGGATGCCGAGAAACTCCAGTATGATTTGGACAGGTTGGGTGATTGGGCAGAAGCATGGCAGAGGCAATATAACGTGGATAAATACGAGGTTATCCACTTTGGTGTCAAAAACAGGAAGGCAGATTATTATCTGAATGGCAATAGATTCGGAGAAGGGGAAGTGCAACGAGACCTGGGTGTCCTTGTGCACCAGTCGCTGAAGGTAAGCATGCAGGTGCAGCAGGCGGTTAAGAAGGCAAATGGTATGTTGGCCTTCGTAGCGAGAGGGTTCGAGTACAGGAACAAGGATGTCTTGCTGCAGTTGTACAGGGCCTTGGCGAGACCACATCTTGAGTATTGTGTGCAATTTTGGTCGCCTTATCTGAGGAAGGATGTTCTTGCCATGGAGGGAGTGCAGTGAAGATTCACCAGGCTGATACCTGGGATGGCAGGAATGACGTATGAGGAGAGATTGGGTCGATTAGGCTTATACTCGCTGGAGTTTAGAAGAATGAGAGGGGATCTCATTAAAACTTATAAAATTCTAACAGGACTAGACAGACTAGATGCAGGAAGGATGTTCCCGATGGCCGGGGAGTCCAGAACCAGGGGTCACAGTCTAAGGATAAGGGGTAAGCCATTTAGGACAGAGATGAGGAGGAATTTCTTCACCCAGAGAGTGGTGAACCTGTGGAATTCTCTACCACAGAAGGCAGTTGAGGCCAAGTCATTAAATATATTCAAGAAGGAGTTAGATATATATCTTAAGGCTAAAGGGATCAAGGGATATGGAGAGAAGGCAGGGACAGGGTACTGAATTTGGATGATCAGCCATGACCTCATTGAATGGCAGAGCAGGCTCGAGGAGCCGAATGGCCTACTCCTGCTCCTATCTTCTATGTTTCTAACCTGGCTTTAGTGGAGATCTCTGAGGCGAAGTTCCTGTCCTGAAGTGGCGTTCAAGCTTCGCACAGCCTCTGGGAGCAAAGCTGTGTAGCTCGCAAGGAATTCTGGGCAATGAAGAGGCCTGAGAATTAAAGGGACCATGCACATTGAAGCAATACAAATTAAAATGAAGTGAAACAATGCAGTTTTCAGCCCTTTCTGCCTTTTGAAGAAAAAAATTAACATTAAAAAGAAATCCCAAACGTGAATATTCAGCTCTTAAAGCTGAATTCCTTTCCTAACCTCAAAAAAATAAGAAAACTGCCTCAGCACTAACACAAATGGCTCAGCAAGCCAGGGAAGGGGCACCCAGGGTCTCACATGCAGCACTCCAGCTTTGTGCAGGGGTTCAACACTGCAAGAGAGGTCCTCGACCCACAGGTGCCAGGAGGCTCTCCAGAAACAAGGATGTAGGACCACATCACCGAGGCCATCACTGCCAGCAGTGTTGCCCCCACCACCTGGCTCCAGTGCCCAAAGAAGTTTCATGACCTCAGACCACTGGTCAAGATCAGTGAATGCATCTTCAAAAGCCGTCTCCTACCAACTGCACCACTAGCCTCACACATTGCTCAATGCACGACCCCCACCCCCAATCACTCACCTACCAACTATCTGTACCAATCACAAGGCACAACTCCCATTCCTAGCCTCACCTCACCTCCTTGAAGGAGACGGTGCAGGCCATTCTAGGCAGGGGCATGGCTGAGCCCTTGGCCAGCGACAGGGCAGCAAAGGATACAAGATGCTGGTATCCTCATACGTTTTCCTCCTTCTGGCATGCACCTCGCTTTCCCGCCCTCCATTCACCACAACTGCACCCTCGGGCCTTCCTCATTTCACACACACAAGAAATGCAGCCTGTCCAGCCAGTGAATGATCAAGAAGAGGGAGGGGAGAGTGAAGAAGAACAAGAAGAAGAAGAGTGATTTGACACCAGCCACCAGCTCCTCAAGGCCAACCAGCAAGGCCATCTGCAGTGTCCCCCACTGAGTCAGCAGCCTACCACCAGCCATGCTGCAGCCACTGGGGTAGCACTGCATGACATCTGTAGGATAGGCAAAGGCACACACAAGACACGCACTAAGAGAATGTGTAAGGGTGATGAGTTGATTTCTTGATGTCATATTGGATGGATAGACGTACATAGGTGGATTGGAAAGTTTGTTTTGTGGTGGCTTTTATTTCAGCATCATGGCCAAGAGGACGTTGTGATGGTCAGTAACAGAGGGAAGGTAAGGTGTAGGACAAACGTGGAAAGGGGAATTGGGGTTGTGGATACCGGGACCACAGGCGGATGATTCCATCTCGTATATCCTGGCCACAAAGGGGCTGTCTGGGATGCATCATTCCGTCTGATTCTTCCTCTTCTGCTTCCTCCTCTTCTGTGTCTTCCTCTTCCTTCTGCAAGCAGATGCTGTAAATGTGAAATGACAGCATAAAATGCTGGAAATACTCAGCTGGTCAGGCAGCATCTTGTTCTGAGACGTGAACACTGTTTTTCTCTCCTCGGATGTTGCATGACCTGCTGAGTATTTGCATCATGTTCTGTCTTCTCAAAGGCCTTCATTTACCATCTGAGCACTTGCAAACGTCCAGCAGCACTCCCCACACACTTAAAAAACTTTTCACATCTATTGCAGCAAGCCACCATGTCAATAAAATTTTTAAAAAGTCCAAAACCTTAAATCCAAATGTACCTGAACAATGTGTGTGTCCCTTTAAGAGGAGCAGACTTCGCCACTGTCAGCTTGCTTGCATGCCAGTGGGTCGAAATTGGTGTTTGTCAGGTAAAGCCGGCGTTGCACATCGATTTACGACACAATGCCTCCACTTTGTTGGAGATGGCGCTGGCAGTGCAAAGGCAAGGACCAAAATGGCGGCTGCTGTGGGACCTGCCAGCAGCTGGCGAAAGACCGGCAGCCACCATTTTAGCACCATTTAAATTCAGTTAATTAAATAAATCTGGAATAAAAAACCAGTATCAGTAATGGTGACTATGAAACTATCGGATTGTCGGAAAAACCCATCTGGTTCACTAATATCCTTTAGGGAAGGAAATCTGCCGTCCTTACCTGGTCTGGCCTCTATGTGACTCTAGACCCACAGCAATGTGGTTGACTCTTAACTGCCCTCTGAAATGGCCTAGCAAGCCACTCAGTTGTAACAAACCGCTACGAAACAAAATAATAAGAATGAAACCGGACAGACCACCCGGCATCGACTTCGGCACCGGCTATGGACATGGCAATGGCACAACCAGCCCAGTTAACTGTGCAAAGTCCTCCTCACCAATATCTGGGGACTTGTGCCAAAATTGGGAGAGCTGTCCCACAGACTAGTCAAGCAACAGCCTGACATAGTCATACTCACAGAATCATACCTTTCAGCCAATGTCCCAAACTCCTCCATCGCCATCCCTGGGTATGTCCTGTCCCACCGGCAAGGCTGAAGCGTTTGCAACCACCTTCAGCCAAAAGTGCCGAGTGGATGATCCATATCGGCATCCTCCTGAGGTCCCCACCATCACAGAAGCCAGGCTTCAGCCAATTCAATTCACTCCACGTGATATCAAGAAACAGCTGAGCGCACTGGATACAGTAAAGGCTATGGGCCCTGACAACATCCTGGTTATCGTGCTGAAGACTTGTGCTCCAGAACTAGCTGTTCCTCTAGCCAAGCTGTTCCATTACAGCTACAACACTGGCATCTATCCAACAATGTGGAAAACTGCCACAAAGTGCAGGAAAAATCCAATCCAGCCAATTACTGCCCCATCAGTCTACTCTCAATCATCAGCAAAGTGATGGAAGGTGTCATCAACAGTGTTATCAAGCGGCACTTACTCACCAATAACCTGCTCACTGATGCCCAGTTTGGGTTGCGCCACGACCACTCGGCTCCCGATCTCATTACAGCCTTGGTCCAAACATGGACAAAGGAGCTGAATTCCAGAGTGAGGTGAGAGTGACTGCCCTTGATATCAAGGCAGTATTTGACCGTGTGTGGCATCAAGGAGCCCTAGTAAAACTGAAGTCAATGGGAATCGGGGGGGGGGAAACTCTCCACTGGCTGGAGTCATACCTAGCACAGAGGAAGATGGTTGTGGTGGTTGACGGTCAATCATCACAGCCCCAGGACATCACTGCAGGAGTTGCTCAAGGCAGTGTCCTAGGCCCAACCATCTTCAGCTGCTTCATCAATGACCTTCCCTCCAACATAAGGTCAGAATTGGGAATGTTCGCTGATGACTGCACAGTGTCCAGTGCCATTCACAACTCCACAGATAATGATGCAGTCCATGCCCGCATGCAACAAGACCTGGACGACGTTCAGGCTTGGGCTGATAAGTGGCAGGTAACATTCGCGCCACAGAAGTGCCAGGCAATGACTATCTCCAACAAGCGAGAGTCAAACCACCGCCCCTTAACATTCAATGGCATTACCATCGCCGAATCCCCTGGGGGTCACCATTGACCAGAAACATAACTGGACCAGCCACATAAATACTGTGGCAACAAGTGCAGGTCAGAGGCTAGGTATTCTGCGGCGAGTGTCTCACCTCCTGACTTCCCAAAGCCTTTCTACCATCTATAAGGCACAAGTAAGGAGTGTGATGGAATACTCTCCACTTGCCTGGATGAATGCAGCTCCAACAACACTCAAGAAGATCGACACCATCCAGGACAAAACAACCTGCTTGATTGGTACACCATCTACCACTTAAACATTCACTCCCTCCACCACCGGCGTACCGTGGCTGCAGTGTGTACCATCTACAAGATGCACTGCAACAACTCGCCAAGGCTTGTTTGGCAGCACCTCCCAAACCCGCAACCTCTTCCACCTAGATGGACAAGGGCAGCAGGCGCATGGGAACACCACCACCTCCAAGTGCCCCTCCAAGTCACACACCATCCTGACTTAGAGGTATATCGGCGTTCCTTCATCGTCGCTGGGTCAAAATCCTGGAACTCCCTCCCTAACAGCACTGTGGGAGTACCTTCACCACACGGACTGCAGCGGTTCAAGAAGGCGGCTCACCACCACCTTCTCAAGGGCAACTAGGGATGGGCAATAAATGCTGGCCTTGCCAGCGACGCCCTGATCCCATAAAAACAAATTTAAAAAAAATGTTAATGGCGCTAAGGCCACAAATTTCTCGTCACCAGCTCAGAAAATGGCACTGTGCGAACTTTATAGGATAGTATCGAGGCAGGATCTTCACAGGATGAATCACCGGGCACGAGTGGGCTGCAACCAAGGCAGGGGGGAAAGGGTAGCACAGTTGCCAGCTATCCGGATTGTGAGGTCGCACATGAGTTCTGCTGCAGAGAACTCAGATGAGGACTTCGATGGGGCAGACTTAAGAAGAAGAGCGATGGGCATGCACAGAGATGCTTGCGCAATGGCAGGCATTCCAGAGAGCTTCTTGTCGCTGTCAAGTAGCATGGAGGAGTCTGGCTCCAACTTTGCATGGGGCTTTGCGCAGAGCTTGGAGCCCATGATTTCATAGAAACATAGAAACATAGAGATAGGAACAGGAGTAGGCCATTCGGCCCTTCGAGCCTGCTCCGCCATTCAATGAGATCATGGCTGATCTTCGTCTGAGATCTTAGCTGATCTTATCAGTTCAGTACCCCGTCCCCGCCTTTTCTCCGTAACCCTTAATCCCCTTAGCCTTCAGAAATATATCCAATTCTCTCTTGAAAATATTTATTGAATTAGCCTTCACAGCCCTCTGTGGCAGGGAATTCCACAGGCTCACCACTCTTTGAGTGAAGAAATTCTTCCTCATCTCTGTTTTAAATGATTTGCCCGCTATTTTTAGACTGTGGCCCCTGGTTCTGTGCTCCCCTGCCATTGGAAACATTCTCTCTGAATTCAGCCTGTCCAGGCCTGCCATAATTTTATATGTTTCGATGAGATCCCCTCTCAATCTTCTAAACTCCAGTGAGTACAAGCCCAAACTATTCAATCTCTCCTCGTAGGTCATTCCCGCCATTCCAGGTATCAGCCTGGTGAATCGCCGCTGCACTCTTTCCATGGCAAGAACATCCTTCCGCAGATGGGGCGACCAAAACTGTACACAATACTCCAGATGCGGTCTCACCAGCACCTTGTACAGCTGTAGTAAGGTATCCCTATTCCTATACTCGAACCCCCTTGATATGAAGGCCAACATACCATTTGCCTTCTTAATCGCCTGTTGCACCTGCATGCTCTCCTTCAGTGACTGGTGCACAAGAACACCCAGGTCCCTCTGCACTTCCCCATCTCCCAATCTATTGCCATTTAGATAATAATCTACCCTCCTGTTTTTACCCCCAAAGTGGATAACCTCGCATTTATCCACATTATAGTGCATCTGCCACGTATCCGCCCATTCCCCCAACCTGTCCAAATCGCACTGTAGCCTCCTGACATCCTCATCAGAGCCCACCCCTCCTCCTAGTTTAGTGTCGTCAGCGAATTTGGAAATATTGCATCCAATTCCCTGATCCAGATCATTTATATATATTGTGAACAGCTGGGGTCCCAGGACAGATCCTTGCGGCACCCCGCTGGTCACTGCCTGCCACTCCGAAAACGAGCCGTTTATTCCAACTCTCTGTTTTCTATCCGCCAGCCAGTTCTCTATCCACGTTAATACTTTGCCCCCAATCCCATGAGCCTTAATTTTGCATGATAATCTTTTGTGTGGAACCTTATCGAAGGCTTTCTGGAAGTCAAGGTACACCACATCCACTGGCTCTCCCCCATCTATTTTACCAGTTACTTCCTCAAAAAATTCCAGCAGATTAGTCAAACACGATTTACCCTTTGTAAATCCATGTTGACTCTGTCCGATCCTTTCCCCATTTGTCAAGTGCTCCGCTATTTTATCCTTAATAATGGACTCTAGCATTTTGCCCACAACCGATGTAAGGCTTACTGGTCTATAATTCCCTGGATTTCGTGGATGGAAATGATGGGCAACTCCATTAGAGCACTTGTGGACCCAACCATGATGCTGGGTGTGATGGGCGATGTCGCAGCTTCCATTGCACCACAAGCGGAAGCGACCCAACGCTGCAGTGGAAGCTCAGACATCTGTCCTGCAGGCTCTGCTTGATGCTTCGCCAGCTCGGACTGCTGCCATCATGGCTGTGTTTATGAGTGTGGAAAGGAGCTTGCATAGTATCACTGCAGTTCAGCACTCTGTCCTCCAACAGATGGATATGAGCTGAGGCACGCTCCAGGGGAGTGGCAGTGGCTGCATGGAGCTTGAACCTGCTGTCCTCTCTCAGGATGACAACATTTGTCCTCCCACCACTGCCACTCCTTCAGTGCCCTTGCTGTTGCCTGTCATCCAGCCAGCCCAGACTGCTGCTGCCCATGCCAAGGTGGTTCTGTTTACAGCCGAGCCTTCTAGGCCCAGAGCTGCTTGAGGTCGTCCTGCAAGGACATCTGCAGTGTTCCCTACGGAAAGTCAGCAGCCTTCCACCAGCTGTGCTACAGCCACTGGGGTAGCACTGCATAGCAGCACTAGGATACGCAAAGGCACACAAAAGACAGACACAAGGGAATACACAAGGGTGATGAGTTGACTTTGTAATGTAGTTTTGGAATTAATCATTTATAAATTATGCTTGGATTGTTTGTTTTGTGGTGGCTTTCATTTCAACATTGTGGCCAAGAGGACGCTGTGATATTCTGTGACAGAACCTGTCTCATCCCTTCCTCCTCCTCCTCTTCCTCAACCTCCAACTCCTCCTCCTGAGGTGGTCGCAGAACCCCTGGTGGCAAGGGCTGCGCCCTCATGATGGCCAACTTGTGGAGGATGCAGCAGACCACCACGAATTGGGCTCCTCCTGAGTGGTCAAGGCAGTGGAACTGTCGCTTCAGCACCCCGATGGTCTGCTCGATGATGTCCCTCGTGGCAACATGGCTGTCATTATATGAGTGCTGTCCACGAGTGGTGGGGTTGCGGAGGGAAGTCATCAGCCAGGTGTAGAGCGGAGAGCCCTTGTCGCTTAGCAGCCATCCTCGAGTTCGACATGGTGGCTGGAAGATTGCTGGCACACCGGACTGGCGCAGGATGAAGGCAGCATGACTGTTGCCAGGATAGCGGGCATTCACCATCATGATACGCTGGGCCTGGTCGCACGCCAACTGCACATTAAGTGAATGGTAACCTTTGTGGTGATAGTACATCTCAGCATTGATTAGCGGTGCCCACAAAGCCATGTGTGTACAGTTGATGGCGCCCTGCACCATGGGGAAGCCAGATATCCTGGCAAAGCCACACGCGCGCTCCTCCTGCTTCTCTCTGTTTAGAGGGAAGCCAATGTAGCCCCTTCTGCTGACGTAGAGAGCCTCTGTGACCTCCGGGATGCAGAGATGGATGACGAGCTGCGAGATGTTTGCTATGTCACCTGTTCCAGCCTGGAAGGATCCGTTGGCGAAAAAATTCAGGGCCACGGTCACCTTGAGGGCCACTGGCAGAGCTGTTATCGCCCTGCTCTGAGGCTGCAGGTCTGGTTCCAAGAGGTGGCCGAGTTCTGTGACCACCTCCTTGGTGAAGCGGAGCCGCCGACCATACTGCTCCTGACTTCGGTGCAGGTGAGATAAGTGCTCCCTGAAAACCCTAGGTGGGTAAAGCCCCCTGCTGAGAGCCCTTCTAATCCTCCCTCTGTGAGCAGCTTGTCTTCTTTGCTGCCTCTGCTCCATCTCTCTGTCATGCTGCAGCGCGAGGGGGTCTGCTAGTAAAGTCCCGATGACTGGGAGCAAGTGGTGTAGTCAGAGGCCTTCCAGTAGCAGCCAACGCCTGCCTAACATCCAGCAAGCCAGTATTCATATAAACTCTGCAAGAGAAATAATCAACGTACCTGTAAGTTGGGTGTATCCCTTTAAATAGCACTGGTGCATGTTCAGCTGTGCATGTTTAGGAGACAGCGTTGATTGAAGCGGTGACATCACAATCTGCCTACTCTGCATACTGCCGGCGCACACATGTCCCACCACGCTATCGCCCCCGCCAAGATGGCGAATATCGCGGACCACACCGGAAGTGGGCAGACGCAAGGTGGCCACCATTTTTTTCTCCAAACCGGCCTTAACTGCTGACGCTAAGGTGCCAAATCTCACGACCACAGTGTCTAAGATGAAAAAAACGTGCTCTCCGCAAGTTTTTAAAGGATCAACATTAAGTGGAATCAAATACGCAGAGCTAGAAAATTGTTTGCATTGTTCTCTGACAGAAACAGAATCTTGTTGCTTCTTTTATGTTTTGGTTTTACTTTACACAAAAAAATGTCATTGCCGTCCTCACCGCTAAGACCAAACACAAAGCAACTTTTTCCCAGTGAGTTGACACTGTATTATTGACATTATTGTTTGTGGTAATCCATTTCTTTTAAATACTTTTATGGCATGTTATGTCTGATCAGTGTCTCAACTGCGACATTGTGGAGTGATTACTGATATTCAAAGCCCATATTATGAGTTGCAGCTGAACCATTGGGAGGCTCACAAATGCTGCAATGATACGTAGGTATTTTGTAACTAGTTATTTTATCTAGTTTCAAGATAAGTCTAAATTGTAAAGTATAGAAAAAAACTGCTCAGGAGGACACAGAGTATAATACCTGATAAGAAGACCTTGTGCATTGGGAGCACTTAAATCATAAGCAATACTCAGGAGAATTAAACTGGATAAGACCCAAAAACTGGTGCAGGGATCGTAGTCCACGATTAACCAGCGCCCCGTCATTGCGGTGCAGGCAGGATGTTAAATTTGTGCTGCATGCTGATTTCCATGATTGCTGCATGCGGCCAGCGCTCCCCGCGCTGTTCATTGGCTGCACGCATCAGTGGGGGACCTGACATGGTGAGTAGCTAGCGCTACTTAAAGGTAGCCTGCATTTCTTAAAGGGGAGGTGCATTGTGGCCGCTGGAAGTTGTGTCAGGAAGTTAATCGCGCTTGAATATGTTTTCAGGATGGCTCAACCTGCGAGTGAGCGCGCACCAAGGTTTTCTGGTAACGGACTGGCTATTTTATCTAGTTTCAAGAGGTGGGAGAGAAGGAGAGACATCCTGTATCCGCAGGGGGCAAAAGGCCCTCGAGACATATGCTCAGGAGGCAGCAGGGACAAATAGCAGCGCAGGTCAATGCCAGGAGTGTTACTCCAAGAACATAGATCCAGTGCAGGAAGAAGTTTAACGATCTGACACGAGTTGTCAAGGTGAGTGAGTTCAATCTTCAAATGGCATATCCTACCAACTGCACCACGAGCCTCATCCACTGCTCAATTCACTACACCCAATCATCTACCTACCAGCAATCTCTATCAATCAGTACTCAACTCTTCAATTCATATGATTTACCTCACCCTCACACACTTAGCACTGTTGCAAGCCTTGCACCCACAATTCACGGCTCGCACCCACTGACAGCTATTCAACCATGATAGCCACATCACCCAAACATATTGCAGGAAACTCACTGACAAACTTCCTTCTTTCTTGCAGGAGAAGGTGGTGCATAACAGGAGGCAGCAGGAATGAACTGGAGGAGGACAAGCGTGCCTGCATGTTTTAACCCCCATGGAGGAGACAATGCTGGCCACCACGGGAAGGGCCTTCGCTGAGGCCGTGGCCAATGATGGCGCTGGAGGAATTGATGATGAGGGTATCTGTAAACCCAATCCTCCTTCTCTCTTCCCACTTCTCCCTCATTCCACAATCTCTTCTGACTCACAAGCTACAGATGGTGTAAGCAAGCACTGTTACCTTTCTCGTCTCCCCACACCACAACCAACACTTGTCCCTTTTTCATTTTAGATACACAAGAACTGGAACCTTCCCATTCAGACGGGGAAGAAGGCAGTGAAAGTGAAGAGACACTGTCACTTGATCTTACACTCAAAACAACCAGCTCAGAAACCGACGCTGCTCGTTTTTTAGAGGCTAGGGTAGAGAAGAGACACAGGCACAAGTGCCCAGGAGCCAGGGCGAGGGGGAAAGGATAGCACAGATGCCAGCTCGCTGGAGAGCGAGGTTGCACACTAGTTCTGCTGCAGAGGAGTCAGATGAGGGCCTTGATGGCCCAGGCTACAGAAGAAGGCTGATGGGTTTACATAACCAAATGTTTGGTTCACTGGAAAGCCTGCCAGAAAGCCAGCGCCCAATATCAAGGAGAATGGAGGAGTCCACCTCCAACTTGGCACAGGGCTTCGTGCAGAACTTGGAGCCCATTCTTTCCAAAATGGAATGGGTGGTTAACTACATTAGCAGACCTTCAGAATCCACCATGATGCAGCGTCTGATGGCTGAGGTCACAGCTTCCATCGCAGCACAAGCAGCTTCCAACAAAGGTCTTGCTGCCTTGCAAGCTCAGATTGCTGCCATCATGGCTCTGGATACCATTGTTCAAAGGGCGTCAGAGCAGTCCATCAGTCTGTTCTCCAACAGATCAGTAGGATTGCTGAGACACCACTCCAGGAGAGTGGAAGTGGCTCCACGGAGCATGAACCTGCTGACCTCTCTCAGGATGACAGCATTACTGCTCACACCCCTGCCACTCCACCATTGTCCTCGCTGTTGCCTGTCAGCCAGCCAGCCCAGACTGCTGCAGCCCAGGCCGAGCTGGTGCCCGGCCCTCTATGCCCAGAGCGACTCGAGGTCGTTCTCCAAGGCCATCCACAGTCTCCTCAATTGGAGGTCAGCAGCCTTCCATCACCCATGCTCCAGCCACTGGGGAAGCACCTCGTAGGAGCACTAGGAAGACAGGCACTAAGGGAATGCACAAGGGTGATTAGTTTAATTTTGTATGCATAATTTAAGGAGTGAATTTATAAAATTGGATTTGAATGTGCATTTTCTGGTGGTTTTTATTTTTGTGCTGTCAGAAAGAAAACAATATGATGGTCAGAGATAGAGGAAAGGTAAGGCGTGTGGGACTGTTAGTCGTGAATAATCTGATCACGTAGAGCCGTGACAGAAAGGGGCTGTCTACGTTGTAGCCTCCCTTCCTCTTCCTGTTCTTTCACTTCCTGTTGCACTTCCTCCTCCTCTACTTCCTCCCCCTCCTCTTCCTCGTGCTCCTGCTCCTGAGCTTCTCGCTTGAAAGGTGGTGGCAACAGCTGTTCCCTCATAATGGCCAGGTTGGGCAGCATGCAACATTCTACCACGAATCTTGATACCTGCTCAGCTGAGTGATGCAGGGCTCCTCCAGAGTGGTCCAGGCAGCTTAAGTGTTGCTTGAGGATGCCAATGGTGTGCTCTATAATGTTCCTTGTGGCAGCTTGGCTCTCATAGTCGGTTCCTGACCGGAGTTATGAGCCATGTCATGTGGGGATAACTCTCGTTGCCTAGCAGCCAGCTTTTGACTTACCGTGGTGGTTCGAATTCAGGTGGAACAGAGGCCACAGACTGAATGAATCTTGACTGCTGCAGGATAATAGGTATTCATTTGTGATGCCTGTGAACAAAAGAACATAAGAAATAGGAGCAGGAGTCGGCCATTTGGCCCTTTGAGCCTGCTCCGCCATTCAGTAAGATCTTGGCTGAACATCTACATCAACTCCACTTTCCCGCCCGATCCCCATATCCCTTGATTCACTTAGTGCACACAAATCTATCAATCTCCGTCTTGAATAGACTCAATGACTAAGCATCTACAGCCCTCTGGGGAAGAGAATTTCAAAGATTCACAAACATAGAAACATAGAAGATAGGAGCAGGAGTAGGCCAATCGGCCCCTTGAGCCTGCTCCGCCATTCAATGCGATCATGGCTGATCATCCAAATTCAGTACCCGGTCCCTGCTTTCTCCCCATACCCCTTGATCCCTTTAGCCTTAAGAAATATATCCAACTCCTTCTTGAATATATTTAATGAATTGGCCTCTACTGCCTTCTGTGGTGGAGAATTCCAAAGGTTCACCACTCTCTGGGTGAAGAAATTCCTCCTAATTTCTGTCCTAAATGGCCTACCCCTTATTCTTAGAATGTGACCCCTGGTTCTGGACTCCCCGACCATCGGGAACATCCTTCCTGCATCTAGTCTGTCCAGTCCTGTCAGAATTTTATGTTTCAATGAGATCCCCTCTCATTCTTCTAAACTCCAGCGAGTACAAGCCCAATCATTCCAATCTCTCCTCATACGTCATTCCTGCCATCCCAGGTATCAGCCTGGTGAATCTTCGCTGAACTCCTTCCATGGCAAGAACATCCTTCCTCAGATAAGGCGACCAAAACTGCACACAATACTCAAGATGTGGTCTCACCAAGGCCCTGTACAACTGCAGCAAGACACCCTTGTTCCTGTACTCAAACCCTCTCGCTACAAAGGCCAACATACCACTTGCCTTCTTAACCTCCTGCTGCACCTGCATGCTTACCTTCAGCGACTGGTGCACAAGGACACCCAGGTCTCGTTGCACTTCCCCTTCTCCCAATCTATTGCCATTCAGATAATAATCTGCCTTCCTATTTTTGCACCAAAGTGGATAACCTCACATTTATCCACGTTATATTGCATCTGCCATGCTTCTGCCCAATCACCCAACCTGTCCAAATCATCCTGTAGTTTCTCAGCATCCTCCTCACAGCACACATGCCCACCCAGCTTTGTGTTGTCTGCAAACTTGGAGATATTACATCTAGTTCCCTTGTCTAGATCATTTATATATATTGTGAATAGCTGGGGTCCAATGACCGATCCCTGCGGTACCCCACTAGTCACTGCCTGCCACTCGGAAAAAGACCCGTTTATTCCAACTCTTTGCTTCCTGTCTGCCAACCAGTTCTCTATCCAAGTCAATATCTTGCCCCCAATCCCATGTGCCTTAACTTTACACGCTAATCTCTTATGCGGGACCTTATCGAAAGCCTTCTGAAAGTCCAAATACACCAAATTCACTGGTTCTCCCTTATTTATTTTACCAGTTACAGCCTCATAAAATTCCAGTAGATTAGTTAAGCACGATTTACCTTTTGTAAATCCATGTTGACTTTGTCCGATCCTGTCACTGTTTTCCAAGTGCTCTGCTATTACATCTTTTATAATGGACTCTAGCATTTTCCCCACTACCGATGTCAGGCTTACCAGTCTATAATTCCCCGTTTTCTCTCTACCACCTTTTTTGAATAGTGGAGTAACATTAGCTACCCTCCAATCCATGGGTACTGTTCCAGATTCCATCGAATGTTGGAAGATGATCAGCAATGCATCTACTATTTCTAGGGCCACTTCCTTAAGTACCCTAGGATGTAGATTATCAGGCCCTGGGGATTTATCGGCCTTAAATCCCATCAATTTCCCTAACACCATTTCCCTACAAATACGGATTTCTTTCAGTTCCTCCCTTTCATCAGACCCTATGTTCCCCGACATCTCTGGGAGGTTATTTGTGTCCTCCTTTGTGAAGACAGAACAAAAATATGTATTTAATTGGTCTGTCATTTCTTTGTTCCCCATTATAAATTCCCCTGATTCTAACTGCAAGGGACCTACGCTTGACTTCACCAATCTTTTTCTTTTCACATATCTATAAAAGCTTTTACAGTCAGTTTTTATGTTCCCTGAAAGCTTACTCTCATATTCTATTTTCCCTTTCTTAATTAATCCCTTTGTCCTCCTTTGTTGAATCCTAAACTGCTCCCAATCCTCAGGTTTACTGCTTTTTCTGGCCAATTTATATGTCCTCTCCTTGGATCTTATGCTATCCCTAATTTCCCGCCTCCATGCCAGTTTCAAAGGAGGCGGGTACCCGCCCCGCACTGGGACCCGCTTCCCCGAGGCAGGAAGGGATTAGTGCCAAATAACTGCCTGTTAACAGGTAGTTGACAGGCAGTTTTTAGCCTAATCCCTATTTTTAAGCTTGAACTGTGGGAATCCCGACGGCTCCAAACCACGCCAAGTTGGAGGAGTCGGGCCGTCGGGTTGAAGAGCTTGGAGGGTTCAAGATGTCGGTGTTCAGATGAGTGATGTGTGCATGAGTGCAAAGGTAAGTGTGTTTGGTGTGTCTAAAGTGATTAAATAAGTTTTACATACCTTTCATTACCTTTTCAGCCTTCCTTCCTCTCGGGAGTCCCTCATCTCACTGGCATAGAAAGCAGAATGGCTGCGATCTGTCAAAAGCGACAGCCTGCAGCTTTCTGTGCAGAAGAGATTTCTAACTGAGTCAGTGGAGAAGGACTCATGTTAGAAGTAAGACTGTCAGTGTTTGACAGCTTCAAACAGCTGTGAAACGCTGATATTTCATCTGTCAAAATATCTTGACAGATGAAATTTAAGTCTGTGACGTCACCTGTTGCCGGGTGGCCCTTAATTGGCCTGCTGAGCCCGCTGGGCTGGCTCAACAAGGTCAATCAAGTTAAAATCGCGTGGATTGGCCACATCTCAATGGAGGCGGGACTACAACCCCGAAAGTTGTAGTCCCGCCTCTAACCCGACTTCTGAATGAAAATCCAGCCCATTCAATACAAAACCAAGGAAGTCATTCTAAGCCTTTATAAATCACTGGCTAGGCCTCAGTGGGAGTACTCTGTATAATTCTGGGCACCACACTTTAGGAAGGATGTCAAGGCTACAAAGGGTACAGAGGAGATTTGCCAGGATGATACCAGGGATGAGGAACTGCAGTTATGTGGAGAGATTGGAAAAGCTGGGATTGTTCACCTAAGAGCAGGGAAGGTTAAGGGGAGATCTAATAATGGTATTCAAAATTATGAGGTGTTTTGATAAAGCACGTAGAGATAAATTGTTTCCTTTGGCAAGTGGGTTGGTAACCAGAGGTCACAGATTTAAAATAATTGAGAAAAGAACTAGCGAGGAGTATTTTTTTCACTGAAAGAGTGGTGGAAGCAGATTCCATAGGAACTTTCAAAAGGTAATTTAATATGTATTTGAAGAGAACTAATTTGCAGGGCTCTGGGGAAAAAGCGGGGGTGTGGGACTAATTGGAAAGCTCTTTCAAAAAGCCGGCACAGGCACGGTGGGCTGAATGGCCTCCTAATGCCTACTGTGCTATAAGATTCTATGATTCTATTCTATGATTCTAAACTAAATGTTTCATAGTGCAGAAAATTTGCTTCTCTTTGAAGTCCATTTTTCAAGAGAAAGTCTTTAATATTTTATGTATTGAGGAGAATAGTGAATGTAAGCTTTGCAGTTTTATACGGCATACTGTTCATGTTCCTGTTTTACTTAAATAGACTATCTTTCGGTTTAGAGCCTGAGTCTCCGTCTGATGAGAATATATATTCAATACACTTTTCAAAGAGAAGAGTCTCACGTGGAGGAACATTCCAGAAGTCAGTGTACAAAGTAAGGGTTCTCTGTTACAATTCCTGGGTCTCACTATTGTTTACAAAAGCAAAATACTGCGAATGCTGTAAATCTGAAATAAAAACAGAAAATGCTCGAAATACTCAGCAGGTCAGGCAGTATCTGTGGAGAGAGAAACAGAGTTAACGTTTCAGGTCGATGACCTTTCGTCAGAACTGGAAAAAGCTGGAGATGGAACAGGTTTTAAGCAAGTGTAGGGGCAGGGAGAGGGGGGAGGGGAGAAAAGAACAAAAGGGAAGGTCTGTGATAGGGTGGGCGGCCGGAGAGATTAAGAGACATTAAGAGATTAAGAGATGGTGCAAGGCAAAAGGAGATGGTAATGGGACAAGTTAAGAAACAAAAGATGGCTCTAGAGAAGTGTAAATGGCACTGGCAGAATGAAAGGCAGCTGCCATGTGGGAGAGAGAAAAAATAAATAAATGGAGCAAAAAAAAAGATAGGGGCAGAGGTTATGGTCTGAAATTGTTGAACTCTATGTTGGGTCCAGAAGGCTGTAAAGTGCCTAATCGAAAGATGAGGTGCTGTTCCTCGAGCTTACGCTGAGCTTCATTGGAACAGTGTAAGAGGCCGAGGACAGTGAGGTCTGAGTGGGAGTGGAGCGGAGAATTAAAGTGACAGGCGACCGGAAGCTCCGGGTCACGCTTACGGACTGAACGGAGTCACCCAATCTGCGGCTGTAATGTGCCGAATTGAAAGATGAGGTGCTGTTCCTCGAGCTCACTATTGTTTACCTAAATATTAAGCAGGGAAATGTAAACTCTGTACCATAGGGAATGCAAGGTTCACTTACAGGAGTGACCAGCAATACTGAACGTGAGAAAATATCTAGTGTAAAAACCCCAAAATGTGAAAAACATCTATTTGCACTTCGTAAAGATCACCCACCTCTGCCCTGACCTCACCCCACTGCCACTGAAAGTCTTAGGCATACCTTCATCAGCTGCAGATTCAACTCCTCAAACACACTCCTCATCAGCCTCCCAAGCTCCACCCTATAAAAGATGGTATAAAAAATAGTAAATGTCCAGGGACACATGGTATAAAAAAGAATAAATCCCCAGGGATGGACAGTATTAAAAAAAACAATAAATCCCTGATGGACAGACAGTATAAAAACCAGCAAATGCCCAGGGACAGATAGTATTAAAGTACCAATAAATCCCCATGAACGGATGGTGTAAAAAATGAATTCCTGGAGACAGATGGTATGTATAAAACAAAACAATAAATTTGCATGGATGAACAGTGTAAAACACAATATTTCTCCAGGGACAGATGATATAAAAACAGTAAATCTTCAGCGATAGATGGTATATAAAAAAGAACAGTAAACCCAGAGGTAGACGATATATCAAAAAACTCCGGGGACAAAAGGTATAAAAAAAGCTAATAAATCTCCAGGGACAGTTGCTATAAGAAACAATAAATCTCTAGAGACAGTATATATATTTTAAAACTCTCTCCAGGGACAGTGTATATATCTTTAAAATCTCCAGAGATGGTCGCTATATATAAAAAAAGCAATAAATCTCCAGGGGAAGATGGTATTTATAATTTTAAAGAAACTCCAGAGATGGACGCTACGTATAAAATATAATGGGCCAGAAATTCGGGTCGGAGGCTTCCTGCGGACGCAAGCCCCCGACCTGCACTTACATAGCGCGCCTGCCATTGTGCTGTGGGGCCGCATGGGATTTCGATCCTGGGCCTCCTCCAGCTGCCGGCGCGCAGTGCTTGCGTATCCCAGCAGCGAAGTTAGTTTGCAACGTCCCCTGGGATCACGTGGGCCATGGGGAGCCAATCGGAGCAGGGAATCTCTATTCACAGATTTGACAAACCTGTCAAATCTATGACTAGAGATCGGCCCCAAAACCTAACTAAAGCTTCAAATAATTTTTTTTTTAAACATCACATTTTTAAAGTAACTATAAATTACATCAAATAACTATTTTAAACAATAATTTAAATTTTTGAAAAAATTAATTACAGTTTTTAACGGGGCTAAAAATAAACTTACCTTTCTTTAAAGTATTTAAAAATAATAAACCTGTGCAAAAAATGTTTTAATTTTACTTAATTCACCACTTACGTTGTTAAAAGCAGGTCTTGCGCCTGCTTGTTAAATGCACAGCTGCTAGAGACTTACTCTCCCGGAGAAACCTGTAAAAAAAACGGAAGTTCCAGGCGTACGCGCTGCCTCACCGGCGCATGCGTTTGACCTGTGAACTCCTTCCTTCAAGGGAACGGAAGTTCCGGTTTCCAGCGCATGTGCAGTGCATGCACGAAACTGGCACTTTCGTTGGCCCTATGCATGAGTACACAGCGCGTACTCACCCATGGGGACCCGAATTTCTGGCCCATTAATTCCAAAGGGACGGATCGTATGAAATCCCGATAAATCTCCAGGGACAGATGGTATATAAGAAAAACAATGGGGGTGATTTTCAGCTTCGCCACCCGAGCTGGTAACCTGGCGAGGGAGGTTTCTGCCCATTGTGGACCCGCCCAAATTTCATTCAAGGTTCATGAATTTTTTTTTAAGGTAGTTCTGTGGTTATAATAGGTTCTATTCAAATAATGCCACGCTCAGTCTTGTGGCAACCTTGTTTACCTGCTTCACAATCTGTATCTTCATCCTGTAATCTGATCAGAATGTCGCAACTTGATTTTGGCCTGAAAAATGGGTGGATGACTACAGAATGACTATGGGAGAGCAGCTCTCTGTCTTTGTGCCTACTGTGATTGACAGCTAGCTGTATTTATTAGTCAAAGATACATTTATCGGTCCATTGGCTCAGAGGTAAAGGTTGGTTATCAGCTCCATACCCAGAGGCATATAATAAGTAGCTTTCTGCCAGTTCTTCAGCTTTTCCTGTAGTAAATACACGAAGGCTCCCTGTGGGCGGGACTCAACGTGATGCTTTGCATTACAGATACTGATCCGAGTTCACAGTTCACTTGCATGCAATTCTCCATCCGCACCACTGGGGTGCTCCATCCAAGCCTGCACCTGGACCTCTGTGTAATTCTGAAAATGAGCTGACCCTAGCAAGCCAAGTGCCATTACCAACAGCATCTGAACCAGCTCTCAACCATTTAGAACTGGCGTACTACGCCAGTAGAGGAAAATCGGCCTCTCTCTCAACCTCAAGTCAGTCGAGTGTTGCTGAACGTTATTTTTATTCAGCACCCAAGTGATTCTGTCCAGTCGCCCACACTACAATTATTGAATAAGCAGAAGGTTCCATCGAACTGTTTATGTTTTTCCACTCTTAAATACACATAAATTAAACAAAACAGCGATTCAACCACCGCAACCACTCAGAACACATTACAAAGTATATCCAATACAAAGATTCAAAAGAGCTTCTTTTTGGGATTGGTAGATCGACCTCTGGCCAGGTATGGCTGGAATATTCTACGTGGACAGATCTGACAGGAAGTAGGAGTTTCAGCATTCATTGAGGTTTTGTTAGGGAATGATTTGGATGATAAGCGAGTTTAGGCCAATATACTTAAAGAGGGTTGGAAAAGGGAGTACATCCAATGCTAAGTCATTGTAGTCAACTGTATTAGGCACTGAGACTGTGGGGCCCAGAAAGGGACTTCACCCACCTGAACAGCAGCAGGAGGCAGAGACCTGCTCCAAACAAATCATGTGGAGTGGCGACACATCACACGCTGAACATCACACTGTATCTAGCTGCATAGTGCAAACCAGGAGGGATCAGAAGGGATTCAGTTAGGTGGCTCTGCTTGAAGATCCATGGGGAGGCAGGACTCGCAGGACAGCCAAGTTCAGCCTCAGATTTGTTAAACAAGAATGAAAGTCCAGATCCTTGATCCACTTTCCTCCCACTAACCCAGGCACTGAGGCCACTGTAGACCCAGCTGAGATCACCTAACTTAACACAGACCATAGAGAGTTGCGTACTTGGATCAGTTGTGTAGTTATCCAGAATGACCACAATTGCTTTTTACATGCCACTGATTTTTTTCTCCTTTTTGATAATTTTTGAATACTTTAGCAAAGGCACAAGGCATGACATCAACGTTATAAAGGGGCTTGGCTTATTGCAACATCTACTTAGAAGCAGGCAACACACAGTAGTGACATACTCACTACACTTGGCCAGCCTATTCAATAATACACATTGTAATTACTCATAAAAAGGTGAAGAGAACACAAGTTATGAGCTAGACAATCCATGAGTACGGTTTGTAAAATAACTAGTGCTAACCTATGCAAACTGGTTTGATTGATTAAACAAGAAGTGCCGTAAAATGATGCTCTTGGTTCAAAGCAATTCTATACAATGGAGAAATAGCAGTGTTTTGGCTCATATTAAGAAACCATCCATGATAACGTGGTAACTTCCTTAGTTCTAGCTTGGACTTTCTAGTCTTATATTTAATCTCTTGATCCTCTTGCCTAAGACTTCTCTTGAAGTTTTATCTTTATTAGCAGGTGTTGGAAGGCATACTCTATGGGAATGTGGTTATGAGGGAGTCAGATTTCCCAAGTTACCAGCCAAAGTTTCCTTTTATTCCCCAGGTGGGATGTCCTATCACAGGATACGACTGAGTACAACAACAACAAAAGCAGCACAACTTGCATTTACTTAGCGCTTATAACATAGAAAAACAGCCCAAAGCATTTCACAGAGGCATAATAAAAAAAATGGAAGCCAAGCCAAAGGAGATATTAGTAGGGGTGATCAAAATCTTGGTCAAAATGGCCTTAATGGAGGTGAGTAAGATGGCGAGTATTATGTCCGTGTATAATTGAGACACGGACTGCAGGAGTTGATTATAACAAGTCTTTACTGAATGGAGACAACCTGGAAACTGAAACTACAGAAGCCTGCTAGGGCCTTTTATACAGGGGTGGTCACTGCCGGTACTGCAGTCTGAGACCAGTTATTCCCTTAAAGGTACATACACAACAGTTCCTCCCCTTTTAGATAAACAGTACATAACATTCATTTAACAACTAAATAATAACTAATTACAATTACAATTACGGTTGCTAGGTACATTGGTTGAAGTTAAGCAATTATAAGTTCAGTCTTTGAGGAGGCTTCCTGATTCTGTCTGGATAATGCCTCTTTGGGATATCAGGTTCTTCTGGCAAGGTTGCGTCGGGATCAATGTCGTTGTTTGGTTCGTCTGCTTCCAATATCACCGATTCTGCGGTAGATGCCATTGGTACTTCGGTTTCATCGCCAGGTGTATCAGATCGTGGTGTGGAGTTGACGTTTTCCAGTGACTCTAGCATCTGGTCAGCATGGCGTCTTACAATGCTCTCTCCAACGTCCACGGTATACATTAGAGGTCCTTGCCGTGTACAGATCGTTCCTGGCTGCCATTTCTCTGTGCGGTAGTCCCGGACCAAAACTGGTTGACCTATCTTAAAACTCCTGGTCGGCCTTTCATTCATATTCTGAAACTGCCTGTTCTCCACATCTCTTCTGACGTTTGGCTTAACCAAATCCAAGCGGCATCGTAGTCTTCGATTGAAGAACATCATGGCTGGCGTTTGGTTGGTAACCGCATGTGTCGCATTTCGGTAGGCAAACAAGAAGTTATCCACCTTGTGTTGTAGGGGTATATCTTCATTACACATTGCCTTGATAGCCTTCTTGAATGTTTGAACAAACCTCTCGGCCAATCCATTAGTGGCTGGATGATATGGGGCGGATGTGTAATGCTTAACACCATTGTTCTTTAAGAACCTCCGGAACTCTTCAGACACAAACTGTGGTCCATTGTCAGAGCAAATCTGTTCAGGCAGCCCATTCCTGGCGAATATGGTTCGTAAGACTGTGATAGTTTTTTCTGTGGTGGTTGAGGACATTTTTATTACCTCTGGCCACTTTGAATGTGCATCTACCGCAATTAAAAACATCGAGTCCATAAAGGGACCAGCAAAATCAATGTGCACCCTTTGCCATGGAGATGAGGGCCACTCCCATGGATGTAGAGGGGCTTGTGGTGGGGCGTTTTGGACCTTCTGGCATCCTGTACAGCTCTTGGTCATCTCTTCGATTTCTCTATCGATTCCCGGCCACCACACAAACGCTCTGGCTAAGTTCTTCATTTTTACCCCTCCCAGATGACCCTCATGAAGTTCATTGAGCACTCTATCCTTTAATTTGGGTGGAATTACTACACTGGATCCACACATCAAGGTTCCTCTGCACACTGACAGCTGTTCTCTTCTCGGCGAGAATGCTGGCAGCAGTGGTTTGCCATGTGCTGGCCATCCTTTCACCGTTAAATCATAGACCCAGGAGAGTGTCGGGTCATTTTGTATTTCCTTTTCTATGTTTGCATTCGTCACAGGGAGACATTCGACTATAGTCGAGTGGAATAACTCCACTGGATCCACTGCCAGTTCTTCTTCCACCGTCGGCAACGGTAGGCGCGACAATCCATCAGCATTCCCATGCTGTTTAGTTCCTTTGTACTCGATGTCATATTGGTGTGCCCCTAGGAAAAGGGACCACCTCTGTAGCCGTTGTGCTGTCATTATCGGTACGCCCTTCTGAGGGTTGAAAATGGAGACGAGAGGTTGATGATCAGTTAGTAGAGTAAATTTCTGACCGTGCAGGTAGTGATTGAACTTCTTCACCCCCCACACCAGGCTGAGGGCCTCTCTGTCAATCTGGGCGTAGTTACGCTCGGCTGAAGTTAACGAGCGTGACGCAAAAGCTATCGGCCTCTCTGAACCATCAAGGAATTTATGTGACAGTACCGGCCCAACACCGTAGGGAGACGCATCACACGCCAGTCTTATCGGTAGTGATGGGTTGTAGTGAGCCAATACTTCTCTTGAAGTGATTAGGTCCTTACTCTTCTGAAAGGCCCGCTTACATTCATCGCTCCATTTCCATGCTACTCCCGTTCGTAGTAGGGCGTTCAGTGGATGCAGAATAGTGGACAAATTCGGCAAAAACTTATGGTAGTAATTCACCAATCCGAGGAATGACCTCAGTTGCGACACATTTTCAGGCGCTGGAGCCTTAACTACCGCTTCAATTTTGTCAGGGGACTTATGCAACCCCTCTTCATCAATCACGTGGCCACAATACGATATCTGTTTCTTAAAAAACTCGCACTTAGGGCGATTGGCTCGTAGCCCATGTTCACGTAGTCTAGTGAGCACCTGCTCTAGGTTGGCAAGGTGTTCACTGTCATCATCACCTGTCACTAGGATGTCGTCCCCAGAATCCCTTGCAGGACTTGTTCCATCACTCTTTGCCATATCGCGGGAGCTGATGCAACTCCGAATACCAGTCGATTATACTGGTAAAGACCTTTGTGAGTGTTTATCGTGAGGTACTTTCTAGAGGATTCTTCAACCTCCATCTGCAAATATGCTTGTGCTAGGTCAATTTTTGTAAAACGCTTCCCTCCAGAAAGTGAGGCGAAGATATCTTTTATCCTTGGAAGAGGATATTGTACTGTGTGAAGGACTGGGTTCACCGTCACCTTGAAGTCCCCACAGATGCGAACCTTCCTTGGCTCCTCAGACTTATTGTTTAACGTTTTCTTCATGACAGGAACGATGGGTGTCGCCCACTCGCTCCAGTCTACCTTAGATAACACGCCTGCCTTCTCCAGATTCTCCAGCTCTGCCTTGACGGCTGGGCGAATTGCATATGGTACCGGTCTTGCTTTGAAAAACTTGGGAATTGCATTCTCCTCTATTTTTATCGAGGCGGTTACGCCTTTAAGAGTGCCCAGTTCTTGTTGAAATACCTCTTTGGCGTCAGCTAAGATTGTTGACAATCGTCCAGGAGTGACGTCGTCATCCTTTTTACCAGCCACCGTCAGTGCCTGAATGGAGTGCCAGTCTAAACTTATCTTTCTGATCCATTCATGTCCCAATAACGGTGGTCCACCATCTTGCAGAATGTAGAGATACAATTTCCGTATTTTCTTGCCGTTGTATTCGACAGGCACCCTTATTTTTCCTCTGGGGTATACTTTTTGCCCCGTATACGTCCTCAAGACAATGGATGTCTCTCTCAAAGGTATGTGTGAGAATAGCCGCTCGTAGTCTCGTCGATTCATGATGGTTAGAGCTGATCCTGTATCCAATTCCATTTTGACTTGGGACCCTGCTATCGTGAGGGTGACCCAAATGGTTCGGTGATCCTCTTTTGCGATTACGTTGTGAAGTTTGAGACAGCTTAGTCTCTTGTTCCCAGATTCACTATCGCTCATCTGGTCTTCGGAACTACTGTCCGTCATCTTTTGTACTTTCCTGTACGGTTCCTTAGTAGCCTTTTTGTTGTCATTGGTCTTCTTCCCAGACCTGCAAACTCGTGCAATGTGTCCCATCTTTCCGCATTGCCTGCATATTTTGTCCTTGGACCAGCAGTCCTTCTGGTCATGGTTTGTTCTGCCGCAGCGATAACATTTTGCAAATCCCCGTGTCATTTCGTGGGTGCCGTATTCCTGTGGCTTTTGTTGTATTTCCACAGCTCCCCTTGCTGCTGCTTCGTACGATACTGCCACGCTGAAAGCCTTATCTAGCGTCAGCTCTTTCTCTGAGAGTAACCTCTTCTGGGTTCCTTCACTCAGGAGTCCACAGACAAATTTGTCCCGTAAGGTATCTGCCAGTCCTGCTCCGAATTGGCAGTGCTTTGATAGCTTGCGTAGTTCCGTAAGGTAATCAGCATTGATCTCATTTTTATGCTGATTTCTCCTGTGGAATTTAAATCTTTCTGCGATCAGCAGCGGTGTAGGATTTAGGTGTTCCTGTAGGATAGCAACAATTTTGTTAAAACTCTTCGCCTTCGGTTTGGCTGGAGTAATCAGGTCTCGCAATAGGCCGTACGTTCTTGCGCCCATTAAATTTAGTAATACCGATGCCTTTTTCTCATCGGCTATTTCGTTTGCCTCGCAATATACCTCGACTCTTTTGACATACGTGGTCCAGTCTTCTATTACATTGTCGAAGGCAGTGATATCGCCAGTCTTTGGCATCTTGAAAATCTAAGATGGCGCCTCCCGTGCTTTGCCTTCGTCCCCGATGGATCAAAATGGCGCCTCCCGCGCTTTTCCTTCTTCCCCGCCGAGTTAAGATGGCGCCTCCCGCGCTTTCCTGCCACTGCCACTGCTTCCAACGCTGTTGCTGGCGATTATATTTATTTTACTATCCTGTAATGGTGATGCCCTATGATCTTCGCGCCTCCCCGATCGCTGCTGCCAACGCCGCTCTCCGCGGTATTTTTATTTTTCTATCGCGCTTCAATATTTGCTCCATTAATTGAAGAACCATTCCCGTCGTGGAGCGGACCCTCTGGGACACTTCCCACCCTCTTCTTAGGTCCAAACGCTGCCCGGCTGCGAAGCACCGGCCGCGCCCTGTGTGCTCCACCCTCTCTCTCTCTCTTTGCTTCCCGACTCGTTGCCCGGCCCCGTTGCAGAGCCACCCGATCGAGCTCTAGCCCACCGCAGCCCAGGAAAGATCGGTGCACTACCTGCCACCAGCTCGATTAGCTGGGAAACCACAGACTGGAGACCAAGCCTGGCTCTCGACAGTCTCTCCTGCACTTTTCAATTCGATGATTTGGAGGGCGGTTGCCCACAGTCGACGCCCGTTTCTCGAGTTTCTTTGGATTATTTTTTTTTCTTTCTTCTGGCTTCGACCTTCAATAACGTCATCTGAGGTGCTGCCGAGTTGCAGGTAAGTTCGTTTCTTACTCATCGCCAGTATTACGTCCGTGTATAATTGAGTCACGGACTGCAGGAGTTGATTATAACAAGTCTTTACTGAATGGAGACAACCTGGAAACTGAAACTACAGAAGCCTGCTAGGGCCTTTTATACAGGGGTGGTCACTGCCGGTACTGCAGTCTGAGACCAGTTATTCCCTTAAAGGTACATACACAACAGCGAGGCAGAAAGATTTACGGAGAGAATTCTAGAGCATGGGGCCTAGATGGCTAAAGACACGGCCACCAGTAGTGGGGCGAAGGGGGCGGGGGAGATGAATGCGGCCAGAGTCAGGGGAGCTGCAGGCAGTGTGTGGGGTCATAGGGCTAGATGAGGTGACAGAGATAAGAAAGAGCAAGGCCATAAAGAAAATTAAACATTAGGAAGACAGAAGGTTTCGAGTTCCTGGTATATTGATGGAATTGCTTCTTCACATATTAATCTTCCAGTGAAGATTACCCATCCTTTCACTGGTTATTCACCTTGTAAAATACAGTGCTATCATTACTAGTAGTTTGGCTTACAAGAACTCCACCTTAAGGTTAATTCTGCAATGCAGCGCATGCACCGGAGAAGCCTAACTCAAAGGGAGCATGGGTTGGAGATTGGGCTACAAGCTGTAGTTCCAATTCTCTGACCCATTCCACCTGTGAGCGCAGCTCCTTGGTGGGAGATCGGGATCATGGACTTAGCCCTCTAATGTCTAAAAATCCCTCTGCATCTTTATTTCCTTGGTACAGTATCGAATCATAGAATAATACAGCACAGGAGGCCATTCAGCCCATCGTGCCTGTGCCAGCTCTTTGGTAGAGCTATCCAATTAGTCCCACTCCTCTGCACTTTCCACAAAGCCCTGTAAATGTTTCCCCTTCAAGTATTTATCCAATTCCCTTTTGAAAGTTACTATTGAATCTGCTTCCACTGCCCTTTCAGGCAGCGCGCTCCAGATCACAACAACTAGCTGTGTAAATTTTGTTTTTTCTCATGTCGCCTCTGGTTCTTTTGCCAAGTGCCCTAAACCTGTGTCCTCAGGAAATCATCCACACTGGTTACCTAGTATAAATATGTACCTTTTTTAACATTGAAGGATTAACTTGCTTTCTTCAAAGTAGTTCCAGCAATAGAAGTCACATAGTTTGTAGTTTATGTATTTTTACTTTGCTATTTCTGAGAATGGAGAGAGCGAGCCTGAGGGGAAGCAGTGTGAGAGGACAACAGATAAAAGCAGGAGAAACGGTGGCAGAGAGTCAATGAGAGCGATAAATCAGAGTTTGAGCACGAGCGGAACACGGAAATCTGAGAAAGAAATTCAAAAGTGATGTCACTGCCGTGGAGCAAGCGGATTGGTGGGTAACAGGCAAGTATTTGTTTTATTAAATTGTTCGTTTTTCACTGTTGAAATTCACATGATGGTAGTTTCCATTGTGTTTTAGATTTATAAATATAATTTCCAGTGCCTTTAGTTAACTTTTTACGTACTATTTTAGTACCTCAGCCTTTCAGTGGTCAGTTGCTTAGTATTTTATAGGTCAGTGCTAATTATTTTAGTGGTTAGGGTCTCACGGGGTTTAGAGGTCAGTGGATTGACTACCATGGCAGGCCAGCTGGGACCCGTTGCATGCCCATGCTATTCTATGTGGGAACTCCAGGACACTTCGTGCATCCTGGACAACCACATGTGCAGGAAGAGCCGCCAGTTGCTCGAGTTTAGGAGCTTGAGGAGTGGCTGGAGTCACTGCAGTACATCCAGGGGTCTGACAGTTTCCTCGAACGTATGTTCCAGGAGGTGGTCACCCCACAGCTATAGAGGTGAGGGAATGGGTGACCACCAGATAGGGTGTGAGGAAGGCACAGGTAGTGCAGGAATCCCCTAAGCCAGTGGCACTCGCTAACAGTTTTGAATACCAGAGAGGGTGACTACTCCTTGGAGGAATGTAGTAAGAATCAAACCCCCGGCGCTACATCAATGTTTTTTTGCAGGTTTCTCCGGGAGGATAAGTCTCCAGGAGCTACGCTTCACAAGGCCTGCTTTTAACAAGGTAAGTGGTGAATTAAGTTAAATTAAAACATTTTTTCAACAGGTTTATTATTTTTAAATACTTTAAAGAAAGGTAAGTTTATTTTTAGCCCCATTAGAAACTGTAATTATTTTTTTCAAAAATTTAAATTATTGTTTAAAATAGTTATTTTATGTAATTTATAGTTATTTTAAAAATGTGCTTTAAAAAAAAAATTATTTGAAGTTTTAGTGATGTTTTGGGGCTGAATTGTATTCATAGATTTGACAGGTCTTCGAACTAACTGTGTCCCTGGGATACGCAAGCACTGCGCGCCGGCAGTTGGAGCAGGCCCAGGATCGGAATCCCACGCGGGCCCACAGCACAACGGCCGGTGCGCTACGTAAGTGCCTCCGACCCGAATTTCTGGGCCATAGTGCTAAGGGTAGGGAAGGAGACGAATTTCTGATATGTGCACAGGAGAACTTTCTCGATCAATATGCCTCCAGTCCAGAAAGGAAGAATCTGGTTCTGGGAAATTAACCAGGGCAAGTGGAGTGTGCTACAGTTGGAGATCATCTAGCTAACAGTGACCACAACATTATTCGGTTTAAAGTAATTATGGAAAGAATCAGAAAATAGCGAACGTAAAAATGCTCAACTGGGGAAGAGCTAATTTCAGTGAAATTAGAAGAAGGGACTTAGCACAGATAGATTGGAAAAGGCGATTGCAGGGTAAAGCAGTAACAGAGCAATGGAGGGAATTCAGGGAAGAGATAGTTCAGGTACAAACTAGCATATTACTTTGAAGGGAAAAGGTAGAGCATCCAAAGCTAATGTGCTCTGGATGACAAAGGAAATAAAAGTTAAAATAAAATAGGAAATGGAGGCTTATGACAAATGTCAGGAGCAAGATTCAGTTAATAACCTGGAAGATTATGGAACGTACAGGAGGAAATTGAAAAAATTAATATGGGAGGCAAAGAGAGGTTACGAGAAAAGATTAGCAGGCAGCATTAAATTGAATCCTAAAATATTTGATAAATATATAGGCCTAGAAATTCATTAGCCCCTGAAAACAGGTGCGAGGCTCACGATGCGATAGCACACCACACCCGTTCGGAGGACTGCAGGCAACACGTGAACTTTGTGCTGCCTGCTCATCTGCATGATTGCAGTGTTCAGCCTAGCGCTGAATGCGCTGCTGAGTGACTGAACCCTCAGCAGGGAACCCGAGTTCATGCAGGACTAGCTCTAATTAAAGCTAGCCTGCACTACTTAAAGGCAGTCTACACTTCTTAAAGGGGAGGTGCTTTCTGCCTGCAACAGGTGATTGAAGTGGCTGGGAAGACAGTGGACAAGAAAGTTATAATGATGGCACAACAGGGGAGAGAGTGTGCACCAAGGTTTCCCAATGCAGCACTTGAGGCCATGGTCCAGGAGGCCAACTCCAGAAGAGAGGTCCTCTTTCCACAGGGGCCTGGAGACCATCCAGGCAACAGGCCAGAGTGCAGTGGGAGCAGATAGCCACTGTGGTAAATGCCAGCAGTGTAGCCCCGAGGACATGGATGTAGTGCGGGAAGAAGTTTAATGACCTCACACGAGTGATCATGGTCAGTAAATTCATCTTCAAATGCCATATCCTACCATCTACACCAATAGTCTCACACACTGCTCAATGCACCACACCCCCATCACTCACCTACCGACAATCTCTACCAAACACGACTCACACCTCACATTCATAGCTTTACCTCACCCGCGCACACTTACCACTGCTACAAGCCTCACACCCACATCTCACAACTTGAACACACAGTCATCTATTCAACCATGGCAGCCACATTGCCCAAACCCATTACACCACACACACTGACCCACTTCCCTTTCTCTTACAGGAAAAGGTGGCGCATAATTGACGCCAGCAGAACCTAACCCCCGGCGGGGGACAGGCACACCTGCATGACCTCACCCCCATGGAGGAGACGATGCTAGCCATTCTTGAGAGGGACATGGCTGAGCCCGTGGCCAGTGGCGGGCCTGAAAGAATACAAAATGACGGTATCCTCATACGTTAACCTCCTTCTCACATCCCACTTCCCCCTCATCCCACAATCTCTTCTGATTTACAAGCTGCACATGGTAAGCATGCGCCTCTTGCTTTCCCCCGCTTCCCTCACCACAACCCGTCACCTGTGCCTTTCTCATTTCAGACACCCAAACAATGGGCGCTGTGCATCCACATTTTTAGCCCCTAAAGTGTAAGCGGTTTGCTGGGGAACTAGTTGGGCCTATTAAGGACTCAAAAGGGAAATCTTCATGTAGAGGCAGAGGACATGGCAAAAGTATTAAATGAATACTTTACATCTGTCTTCACAAAGGAAGCGGATGACGCAAAGGTTACACTAAAAGAGGAGAGGGAAGTTATGGACAGGATAATAATAGATAGAGAAGATGCACTAAAAAGATTAGCATTAATAAAAGTTGGTAAGTCACTTGGCCCAGATGGGATGCATCCTAGGTTGCTGAAAGAAGCTAAGGTAGAAATAGCAGAGGCATTGGCCACAATCTTTCAATCCTCATTGGATACAGGAGTAGTACCGGAGGACTGGAGAGTTGTTAATGTTATATAGGCCAGTTTGCCTAACATCGGTGATGGGGAAGTTATTGGAAACCATTATCAGGGACAAAATAAACTTTCACTTGGAAAGGCATGGGTTAATCAAGGAGAGCCAGTCTGGATTTGTTCAAGGTAAATCGTGTCTGACTAACTTGATTGAATTCTTTGATGAGGCAACAGAGCAGGTTGATCAAGGTAGTGCAGTAGACGTTGTATACATGGACTTTCAGAAGGCATTCGACAAAGTGCCACAGTGAAGACTTATTAAGAAGATGGAAGCCCACGGAATTAAGGGGAAAGTGACGGTATGGATACAAAATTGGCTCAGTGACAGGAAGCAAAGGGTGGTGGTGGTGGATGGTGGTTTATAGTGATGTTTCCCAAGGATCAGTTTTGGGTCCTCTTTGCAATTTTTATAAACGACCTAAACTCAGGTGTAAGGAGCAGCATTATAAAGTTTGCAGATGATACGAAGCTTGGCAAAGTAGTAGACCATGTAGTAGATAGTTATAGGCTTGAGGATGACATAGACAGGATGGTGAAATGGGCTGAAGCATGGCAAATGGAGTTCAATGCAGAGAATTGTGAAGTGATGCACTTTGGGAGGACTAATACGGAAAGACAATATACTATAAATGGCACGATTTTGAAAAGTGTAGATGAGCAGAGGGACCTTGGTGTCCATATACACAAATCCTTAAAGGTAGCACGACAAGTTGATAAGGTGGTTAAAAAAAATATGGGTTACTTGGGTTTATAAATAGAGGAATAGAATATAAAAGCAAAGCGATCAAGCTAGAACTTTATAAATCACTGGTTAGGTCTCAGCTGGCGTATTGTGGACAATTCTGGGCACCACACTTCAGGAAAGTGTAAAGGCCTTGGAATGGGTACAGAGGAGGTTTATCAGGATGTCACCAGGGATGAGGGACTTCAGTTATGAGGAGAGGTTGGAAAATTTAGGACTGTTCTCCTTGGAACAGAGAAGGTTAAGAGGTGACCTAATAGAGGTTTTCAAGATGATGAGAGGATTTGATAGAGTAGATAGAGAAAAACTATTCCTCTGGCGAGTGGGTCAATAACCAGAGGTCATAGATTCAAAATCATTGGAAAAAGATCTAGCGGGGAGATGAGGAGAATTTTTTTCACCCAGAGAGTTGTCGGGATCTGGAACACTCGACCTGAAAAGGTGGTGGAAGCTGATTCCATAAATCATTTTAAAAGGGAGCTGGACAGATACTTGAGGAGAAGGGACTTGCAGGGATACGAACAAAAAGCGGGGATGTGGGACTAAGCACGACTACTCTTCAAAGATCCAGCACAGGCAGGACGGGCTGAATGGCCTCCTTCTGTGCTGTAAATTTCTATGATTCTATGATGTTTGGTATAACCAGACGGTTGCATTCAGACTTCGCATCATACATTTTATTTTGGAACAGCATACGAAACTGGATCACCAAACTATATTTCGCAGTTTGTAGATTATCTTTAACACTAATCTCTCACTTCTAGTTGGTGCTTAGAGATTATGGGCTAAAAATTCAGTTGCGTAGCGCCCATTGTTTGGGCACTACGGGTGCCGTTTTGGGTCAAAAATGGCATCCAAGCAGTGCGCGCGCACTTCAGGTGTGGGCCGCGACGGATGCCACTTTGATGAGGGCAGTAGGTTCGGCACTGGGAGCGTGTGCCGGAAGTATGCAGAGTACGCAGATTGTGACGCCAATCAGCAAGTAATGCTGATTCGACGCCAGCGCTGCCATTTTCAACCTCAACGCTGGAGCTAATGCCCTCTCTTAACCTCTTACAGCTGAGCATGTGTTCAGCAGCAGGAAGGACCCCCCCCACCAACGCTATTTAAAGGGATCATCACCTACTTACAGGTTAGTTACTGATTGATTTCTACGAGCTGTTGCTGAGTTTGTGGAAGTGTTTGGTGCTTGGACTTCTTTAAAGTTGCCTAAAGTCTACGAGGATTAGTGTGGCACGTGCTCAAGGACTTGGTACTGACTTGCAAGGGGTCTGCTCAGGCTAGTTGCTCCCAGACATGGGAGCAGTAGTTTGTATCCCGCCTTGGCCTGCACCATGACAGGGAGAATGAGCAGGACAAGCTGCTGGAAGAGGCCGGAGGAGGAGGGGGGAGAAGGGCTCTCAGCAGGAGACCATATCCACCCAGGGTCTTCAGTGAGCAATTCTCCTACCTCAACTTCAGTGATGAACAGTGTGTGATGTCTCTGTTTTACTAAGGAGGTGCTCACTGAAATCTGCCGCCTGCTGCAGGCAGACCTGCGGCCTCAGTCCAGGGCGAGGACGGCGTTACCAGTGGCTGTAAAGATGACCATGGCCTTGAACCTCTTCACATCGGGCTCCTTGCAGGCTGGACCAGGCGACATCTATAACATCTCCCAGTTCGCCGTCCCCTCCTGTATAAGGGAGGTAAGTAAGGCTCTGCATGCAAAGACAGCTGAATACATTTCATTCTCTCTTGCCAAGGAGAAGTAGGTGGAGCAAGCTTGCAGCTTCGCCAGGATAGCCGGCTTCCCCATGGTGCAGGGTGCCACTGACTGCACACACGTCACTTTGTGGGCGCCGCATCTGAATTTGGAGATGTACAGCAACCAGAAGGGATTCCACTCCCTCAATGTCGAGCTGGTGTGTGACCTATCTCAGCGTATCATGCAGGTCAATGCTCGGTATCCTGGCAGCAGCCATGATGCCTTCATTCTGCAGCATTCCCATGTCCCATCAGCTTTTGAGCCACCACGACAAGTCAGAGGGTGGCTACTGGGCGACAAGGGCTACCCGCTGACCACCTAGCTCGTGACTCCGCTGCACAACCCAAGCAGACGTGGCCAGCATGCACTCAATGAAAGCCAGGCTGCCACACGGAATCTGATAGAGCAGACCAGTGGCGTGCTTAAACAGCACTTCCACTGCCTGGAGCACTTTGGAGGAGCCTTGCAATACTCGCCAGAGTACTCAAGAATCGTGGTGGTCTGCTACATGCTCCACAACCTCGCCATCATGAGGGCACAGCCCTTGCCACCAGGCATACGGCGACCAGCTGAGGAGGAGGAGGAGGGAGCGGAAAACATGGAGGAGCATGCAGCCATTCAGCAGCATGTTTAGCACTGGGCTGCAAGCCGCCATCATTTAAATTAGCAAGGAGCACCAAGTTTGCATGCTGCCTGCATTACTTTGAACAGGCGTGGGTTAATTGTGCATCGTGATCCCTGCGCCAATTTTCAGGGGCTATCGAATTTTTAGCCCGTTATATTTTTACCTCAATTTTATGTACACAGCAGGAGAAATATTACTTTTGCATTAGTGCTATCTGAAGTTCTCAAAGGCTGGAAATCTTCCTAGCTCTGTACAGTTTTTACACAGGTGTGCCAACATTTTAATCCTTCAGATGGATGAATAGATTAGATAATAATAACTAAAAGAGAACAGGGTATTTGTGGCCTCCAGATTTTTAAATGTGACAAGGTTTCCAGGTCTGAAATCTCCTGTTGTAATACTTAATCTATATTATTTTGGCTTTCACCCAGAAACTGCAACTGGGAATGACCAAAGTTGTCTTATTTGTGGTAGAAATAGCCTGAAACAAAGGGCAGGGATGGAGTGGAAAAGGACTAACGTAATACGCAGAAATAATAAAGCCCCTCACCGCAGCATTTTCCACGAATGCACAGCCTTTGAGTTATATGCATGGTTTGTGCCCCTCCCCACCCTCATTAGAGGGGTAACTATATAAAAACACACTCTCTATAACACTGAACATAGTATATGGCTCCAGAACAAAGGCTCTATTGTATTTTTACCAACACACACTGAAAACTGTGTGCCGCTCCCAAAAGGAAAATATGCCTTTCCCATTCGCACAAGTAAATACCTACAGGGTAGAAAACGTCCTGCACACACAGTGCTCTCTGAAGATGACTTTTCTGCAGCTTCCCCAACACAATGAAAGCGAAATTTGTCCGTACATGGCCATCAGTGAACAGAATGCAAAAGAATACAAGCACACCGCGCTTTAAACATTTTTGACTTTGCATTTTTGTGGCATTTTCCAACAGCCATAGAACGTCAAATATCAACCGTATATCACATATCGTACCCCCAACCCTGAGACTAATTTGGATAAATAAGGTCCCCGCTGTGGTTGGCTATACAGCAAAATCATCATCGGTGGGGATTAAACCATCTCCTGATGCCCTCAAACAGTAATTTTATTGTTCAAAAAGCACAAAGTGAGCTGATAGCATCAGATCTGGTATGTACTTTAATTACAAAAAACTTTCCCATAAATATGTATGCATCAGTGATTAGTCCAT
The DNA here is from genome assembly GCF_052327205.1 of Somniosus microcephalus. NCBI lineage: Eukaryota > Metazoa > Chordata > Chondrichthyes > Squaliformes > Somniosidae > Somniosus > Somniosus microcephalus. The sequence goes on along the minus strand of NC_141002.1, from coordinate 25,312,396 downwards.
TCAAGAATTAAAGTCATCCATCATGGCCCAGAATGGAAATCAGTGTTGTGGGGTCCACTGGGGCATGACATAGTTTACACAAGGTTATTTTAACTTGTGGTCCACTTGATCTTTGGTCTGACCTCCCAGCTGTCAAAAAAACAACCATTCCATCGGAAAACTGAAGTGACTTTTGTGCTTAAGAGAACAACTTGTTTTTTGTTTCCACTAACTCGTGGATAGGATGAAGTTCAAAAAAATGTAGTTGTGAAACAGAAAAGAACATCCATTCTCTCTCATGATAAATCGAGCTTTACGTTAACTTAAGCAATTCTATCATGACGGCTGAATGCACATTAGAAGGATCAGGGCTAGCTACTAAAATGGCAGCAATTACATTTTATATGAGCAGTGATTACATGGATAGCAACTGGTTATTACAAAGGGTGTGCAAAGACAATGACTGGATTCAATATTAATGGAGCAATGATTTAAATATTCAAATATATTAGAAATCATACAATCTCTCAGCCCATCCTGCCTGTGCTAACTCTTTGAAAGAGCTAGCTGATTACTTCCACTCCCCTGCTCTTTCCTCACAGCCCTGCAAGTTTTTCCTTTTCACGTATATATCCAATTCCCTTTTGAAACCTGCTATCGAATCTGAAATGTTGGGGCATTACAAAGGCAATGATTGACGAGATATGAAGGGGCAGTAGTTGGATATCAAACAGGCAGTAGTGGTACATTACTGTATTTGGGAAGCTATTGGACATAATGGTGCCAATTCCTGTTTTACTACGTTAGAAGGCGCTATACACATACAAGTTGTTGTTGTAGGTGGGAATGTAAGTGGGCATCACACGAGTGACCCCACTGACTGAACTCGCATGGCCATTTTCACCAGATATTCATGATTTACATAAGGGATCTGATTTGTGTAAACTCCCACCCACATAGTGGGCTGCCTGGCGCAGCACCCACGCAGCTGGCAATAATGTACAGGGCAACAGCAATCATTAAAGGGCTGCCTTCTCATATATAAAATAAGGAAAGGTATTATTCTGTTATAGTCCTGCAATAATGGAGGATACTATCCCAGTTATGCCTAGATTCACAGATTCTGCGCTTGAAATCTTACTGGATGAAGTGGGGCAAAATAGAGCTGCTCTCTTTGGCAGTGAAGGGCACCCTCCCCAGAAAAGGCAAAGTTCAACAAGGCAGGGCAAATGCTGCCGCAGAACATAGCTGCAAATGCGTAAGGCGACAGACCTGAGGAATGACGCTGAAGTAAAGCTGCACAAAAGCTTCTTGTAACAAGTAGCTATTCCAAGTAGGCATGCCAGTGTTTCCTCATCACCTGAGACTCTTTCACAGCTGCCTTATCCAAAGCACTTAGACATCTTTATAGCTCTTTGAACGTTTAACGTGGATGGCCATGCTGCAGCAGGACACAAACTCAAGCTGCAACTTACAATAGTCGTATTGAAATGCTAAAGGAGCTTCACATAGCACATCCAAAAAAGCAACCTAACTGCTTGATGCATATTCATTTACTCACACACACACCATGGCCTAAATGATGAGCACCTGTAGGTCAATATATGTGCTCTTTAAAAGCTTATAACATCTCAAATCTATTTCTTTGCTTACAGGGAACAAGATGGCTTATTACAGAAGTGAACAGATCTGAATTAGAAGAGGATGTTCAAGCTCTTGACCACCTTCGAAGAGGCTGTGCTGTATCTGAACAGCTATGATTGCGTAGAGGGAGTGGGGGGAGGATGAAGTTGCATCTAAACTCAGTACAAGTACCATCCTGCACTTGTTATGACCTGCACCCCACCCCCACCCCCACAAACATGCACCCAACCACCAAACCATTACATGCTCTATATTGCAAGGCAATCACTGTTTGAAAATGTCTCTTGCGCCAACATTATGACATTAGGTCATCTTCTGTCTCTGTAGGCCTGGAAGAATAGCATTGCGTTGCCCTGAGCAAGACATTACTCTCTGTCACAAGCATAGATACATCCATACTTGTGTATGCAGAAATTGAGCTTCAAGAGGCGCACAGCTAAGGAGGAGCAAAGACGAGGCATGATCCGGCTCGCTAGAGAACCATATCAGTTCCTGCTTCATGTCAGTGCCTAGGGGCTTCCCATCTAGGGATTCGACCCTCACAGGGCCTGCATATAAAAAGGAGATTGTTGTCTCACAGGATTTTCTACAGGAGTCAGTTGAGTCTATCCAAAAGACCCTTTAAGGTCTGGCTAGGATTTTTGACAAGTCCATTGGCCATATTTGTAGTGATAGAGAAAGGCCTTTTGGCACTGTAGTCCATCGTGGAGTGCATGGCCACTCTAACGGCATCAGCAGAAAAACTTCCTGTGGTAAGTGTCCTGTCAGAATATCTGTTGTGAATGCTCGGGCTATTATCTTAGAAACCTCTGGCTCTAATATACAAAAGAATGTCTTGTCCAGCTTCAACATGCTGGGGAACTGGATGGAGAGAAAGGGCTCCACAAACATCATTACTGCCCTTGGATCTAGTCCAATTCAGATTGGATTGCAGATTAGTGTTGAGGAAGTACCCTGCAACAGAGGCATGACTGGAGAGGCACAGGTAAAGCTGCTATCTCTCAATGTGACACCATAACTGTCCCATCCAGCTACCCACACCCCACCCACACACCCTCCCTCAGTTGATGTGCCAGAAAATGGGCAAAACCATCCTTCCACTCCAGCAGCAGACGTGGCTGAAACACTGACAGGGCCAGCTCAGGAACCAGCACAAAGAGATGCAGGCCCACCTGAATCCCAACCAGTTTCTACCAGGACCAGCAGCACATTTACAACAACAACTTAATTTATATCGAGCCTTTAACATAGAAAAACATCCCAAAGCGCTTCACAGAGGCATAGTCAGACAAAAATTGGACACCAAGACAAAGGAGATGTTAGGAGGGGTGACAAAGGCTTGATCAAAGGAATGGGTCTTAAGGAGAGCTTTAAAGGATAAAAGGGAGGTGGAGAAGCAGAGGGGTTTAAGGAGGGAATTACAGAACATGGGGCCTCGATGGCTGAATGCACAGCCACCAATGGTGGGGTGAATGGAGGGCGAAACACAAACGACCATGTGGGAACGAGGGTTCACATTACCTGAGTTCTTCAAATGTTCTTCCTGGGCAGTCTGTGAGACCAGCACATGATGAGTTAAAAGTTAAAACAGCTTTCTGCTGAGCATGGGTTGTAAATTGTGTAAGGGGATTTTAAAGCAAGGATATTTTCACAGGAAAGTGAAATAGTAGAATGTGTAAGAGTCATTCAGCCATATCTGTAATGGTCTGGAATATGTCAGCTTGGTCACTTGTGTTTAGGGGAATTGTAAGAGTTTATGACGGCAATCGGGTCACTTGTGCTAATGGAACTGCAAGTTTGTTTAGTTCATGCTGTTATTCTGTTGTCATTTGTATGTATCTTTGATGTACTATGATTTATTGGTGATATGTATGGAATGTAGTGTTCAGAGGGGAAATTTGGTACAAGAGATGTGAGTGAACCAGTGTTCAGCAGCTCGCTCTCATACTGGAATAGTGCAGTGTGGAAAGACCTGTGAGCTCACACTGGAATCGTGAAGTGTGATGTCACAGCAGCAGTTCATACTGGTTGTGGATGGTATGTGGTTTCAATAAAGACTGATCTTGCATTGCTACAACTGAGTGTGTGTGTGTAATCTGGCGTTTAAAGCAACGAGATGAAAAAGAACAAGAAAGCAGTCCAACAGACCACAGAGTGAGAAACGGAGATCTCGGGAGAGTTATAGGGCTGGAGGAGGCGCCAGAGATAGGGATGGGCAAGCCCATGAAGAGATTCAAACACAAGGATGGGAATTTTAAATGTGAGGTGTGGCGGGACTGGGAACCAATGTAGGTCAGTGAGAACAGGGGTGATGAGTGAGCGGGTCTTGATTCAGGATAGGATCTGGGTAACAGTTTTGAATTTGCTGAAGTTTATGGGGGGTGGAGGATGGGGGAGGCCAGCTAGGACAGCATTGGAATAGTTGAGTCTGGAGGTGACAAAGTCATGGATGAGAGTTTCAGCAGCAGATGAGCTAATTCAGGGGTGGAGGTGGACATTGTTGGAGAAGTGGAAGTTGGCGGTCTTTGCAATAGAGAAGATATGGGGTCAGATGGGTCAGCTTGGGGCTGAATAGATTGCCAAGGTTCTGAATAACCAGGTTCAGCCTGAGGCAATGGCCGGGGAGGGGGTAAAATTGGTCGTTAGAATATAGAGTTTATGGTGGGGGCTGAAGACAATGGTTTTGGTCTTTCCAGTGTTTAACTTGAGAAAATTGCAGCTCATCCAAGACTGAAAGTTGGACAAGCAGTCTGACAACACAAAGGCAGTGGAAGGGTCCAGAGTGATGGTGGAAAATTAGAGCTGGGTGCCATCAGCGTATATGCGGAATCTGACCCATATCTACAGATGATGTCGGCCAGAGGCAACATGTGCGTGAGGAACAGGAGGGGCCAAGGACAGATCCTTGGGAGGCTCCGGAGGCAACAGTGCAGGGGCAGAAAGAGAAGCCATCGCTGGAGATGGTCTGAGTACAATTGGATAGGCAAGAGTGGAACCAAGCAAGGGTAATGCCACCGAGCTGGACAATGGATTGGAGAAGGATGGTTTGGTCAACCGTGTGAAAAGCTGCAGTGAGGTCCAGGAGGATGAGGAGGCGAAATGTACCATGGTCACAGTCACAGAGGATGTCATTTGTAACTTTGATTAGAGTCATTTCAGTGCTGGGCCAGGGATGGAATCCTGATTGGAAAGGTTCAAACACAGAGTTGCAGAAAAGATGGTCGTGGATTTGGGAGGCAACAACACATTCAAGAACTTTGGAGAGGAAAGGGAGGTTGGAGATGGGGCAGTAGTTTGCAAGGACAGAGGGGCTGAGGGTGGATATTATAAGGAGGGAGCTGATGATGGAAGATTTAAAAGTGAGAGGGACAGTACTTGAGGATAAGGAATGATTTACAATGTCAGCTAATGTGGGGGCCAGGAAGGAAGCTGGATGGTCAGCAGTTTGGTGGGAATAAGATCAAGGGAGCAGGAGAACATAGGAACATAGGATCATGGCCAAGTTGAGCTGAGAGAGGGCATGAGGGGAGATTAGAGACAAACTGGAGAAAGACACGGGCTCAGGGCTAGGACTGGGGGAGCCTAAGGGGAGGTTTGACTTGGTGGGGAAGGGGAGGAAGCAGCAGAGGCAGCTAAACGGTCTTGCAAACTACTGCCCCATCTCCAACCTCCCTTTCCTCTCCAAAGTTCTTACAAGGAAGTCCATAAACTCCTCATACTTGTAATTAGATATTCTATGGGCAGTAGTTGGATATTATATGGACAGTAGTTGGTTATTATAAAGGCAGAGACTAAATATTATAAAGTTAGTAATTGTTTATCATGGAGACAGCAGTTGGATAAAATATGGGCAGTGGTTGGAACTTATAAGGGCTGCAGTTGGCTATTATGAGGACAGTAGTTGGTTATTTTATGGGTAGCAGTTAAATATTAAAGGGACAGTGTCTGACTATTATGAGGACAGTGATTGTATATTATAAGGGCAACAGTTGGCTATTATAAGGTCAATGTTTGGACATTATATGCACAGTGGTTGAATATTATATAACCATCGGTTGAATATTATAATAGCAGCAATTAAACAACAGCAGTTGGATATTATATGGTCAGTGATAATGTAATGAGCTTACATAGATCTTATAATCCAGCCTTGGCCAATGAGAAAAAAATTGTTCACTTTCCTTGATTGCAATGACAGCGCCATGCACAAAGAATGTAAGGCCAGAAATTACTGCTTACAATAAGACCAGCTGACTGCTCAGTGTATTGTATGGCATTCCTTGTCAGCTGGTCAGCTATTTTAACACAGCTTTATGTGATTTCATAAATTTTCCTGGCAATAAATGTAATGCTTTAATTGTGATTCAGTAACTTCACAGGAGGGTCATATCATCGCTACGTCACGTTGCTGTGTTACCTGTCGAAACAACACTCTTGTTATCTAATATCCTGCAATAAATCTGAGTTTTGTCTGACAGTGGTTTTGAGTGTGATTCCTGATGCAATGCTTCAACAACTTGTTTTAGAATTTGGAGGGAAAGCTCCGCATTTTTTCTTTTCATTATCAAAACAAATGAGGGTTACAAACCCAGCATTGCAACTCATTTCTTGATACTTGCAATTTTATTTCTGCAGCTGAATTTAAATACTGAAGGATAATTAATCTTTGTCACGCTAAAAAATTATGAAATAAATACACCAATAGAATGAATTGGGTACCGTTTTGGGGGAGGAAAGGGACAAGCAGAATGCACAATATTTTGGTCACAATGGTGCCACCCACAAGTGCCACAATTATATTTTCATAATGTAATGACACTTTCAGACATGGCTGTTATAACCACAATGCAAAATACATCATTGTGTCACTCGCTTACAAACTATCCCAACAACTCTTGGTGGGCAATGATGGCCTTTCAATATGTTATGTGACGGACTTCAAATGGAGATCTACAATTTATCACGTCAAAAGAATTTGGTGGGTGCTCCCCTCTCTTAATGGTTCAGTCTGAATCGTAATGAGCCAAACAGACCAGGAAAACCCCAAGCTCCATCCTAGAATCATAGAGTCATAGAGTTATACAGCACAGAAAGAGGCCCTTCGGCCCATCGTGTCCACGCCGGCCATCAAGCCCTGTCTATTCTAATCCCATTTTCCAGCACTTGGTCCGTAGCCTTGTATGCTATGGCGTTTCAAGTGCTCATCTAAATGTTTCTTGAATGTTGAGGGTTCCTGCCTCTACCACCCTTTTAGGCAGTGAGTTCCAGATTCCAACCACCCTCTGGGTGAAAAAGGTTTTCCTCAAATCCCCTCTAAACCTCCTGCCCCTTACCATGAAACTGTGCCCCCTGGTTATTGACCCCTCTACTAAGGGGAAAAGCTCCTTTCTAGCTACCCTATCTATGCCCCTCATAATTTTGTACACCTCAATCAGGTCCCCCCTCAGCCTTCTCTGCTCTAAGGAAAACAACCCCAGCCTGTCCAGTCACTCTTCATAGCTGAGGCGCTCCAGCCCAGGTAACATCCTGGTGAATCTCCTCTGCACCCTCTCCAATGCAATCACATCCCTCCTATAGTGTGGCGATCAGAACTGCACACAGTATTCCAGCTGTGGCCTAACTAGCATTTTGTACAGCTCAATCATAACCTCCCTGCTCTTATATTCTATGCCTCAGCTAATGAAGGCAAGTATCCCATATGCCTTTTTAACCACCTTTTCTACCTGTCCTGCTGCCTTCAGGGATCTATGTACATGCACACCAAGGTCCCTCTGATCCTCTGTCCTTCCTAGGGTCCTACCATTCATTGTGTATTCCCTTGCCTTGTTAGTCCTCCCAAAATGCATCACCTCACACTTTTCAGGGTTAAATTCCATTTGCCACTGTTCTGCCCATCTAACCATCCCATCTATATCATGCTGTAGCCTGAGGCTTCCCTCCTCGCTATTTATCACTCCACCAATTTTTGTGTCATCTGCGAACTTACTGATCATACCTCCTACATTCATGTCTAAATCATTAATGTACACTACAAACAGCAAAGGACCCAGCACTGATCCCTGTGGTACACCACTGGACACAAGCTTCCAGTCACAAAAACAACCTTCGACCATCACCCTCTGCCTCCTGCCACTAAGCCAATTTTGGATCCAATGTGCCAAATTGCCCTGGATCCCATGGACTCTTACCTTCTTGACCAGTCTCCCATGTGGGACTTTGTCAAAAGCCTTACTGACGTCCATGTAGACTACATCAATTGCACTACCCTCATCCACACACCCAGTCACCCCCTCGAAAATTCAATCAAATGGTTAGACATGATCTCCCCCTGACAAAGCTATGCTGACTATCCTTGATTAATCCTTGCCTCTCCAAGTGGAGACTAATTCTGTCCCTCAGAATGTTTTCCAATAATTTCCCTACCACTGATGTTAGGCTCACTGGCCTGTAATTCCCTGGTTTATCCCTACTACCCTTCTTGAATAATGGTACTACATTAGCTGTTCTCCAGTCCTCTGGCACCTCCCCTGTGGCCAGAGAGGTTCTGAAAATGTGTCTGTGCTGAGTTAGCTGACTTTGGTAGAGAAATGAAGTTTGCCTCAGTGTCCCTGAACTGGGGCAGGGAAAGGTGGGAAAATCAGTTGAGATTTTAGGTAAAGAAATGCAGAATTTTTGTAGTCTCAATGCTTAATATGTACAGTCAATGTAGTAAAGGATTTAATAAATAATGTATTTATATCGCACCTTTAATGTAAAAAATGTCCCAAAGGTGATTCACATAAAGGAATGAACAAGGTCACCCACCCAGGAACAAAGAGGTTAGGAAGGGTGACCAAAACCTTGATCAACAATGTGGGGTTCTGAGGACATTTTATAAGTCGGAGAGAGAGGTTTTGGGAAGAGGTTCTAGAGTAAGATCTAAACAGCAGAAGATTTTGTCACCAGTGGATCAAAGGAAAGAGGGAGAACAATGAAGCTTTTGGGAGATGGAAGAGGGCTGGAGGAGATTATACCGGGAGGGTGAGATGAGGCCATGGAAAGATCTATAGACCAAGATGAGGATGTGGAATTGAAAGCATTGGGAGATGGGGAGCTAGCGCAGATCAGTGACGATGGGGTGATGGGCGAGCAGGACTTAGTATAGAACAGGATACAAGTGCCAGAGCTTTGGACAAGTTGGAGTTTATGAAGGATGCAGTTGGGAGGCCAGAAAGGAAATTGTTAAGAGACAAAGACATGTTATAAGGATTTCAGCAGCAGAGGAACTGATGTAGGAGTGGAAACAGGCAATGTTGTGGAGATTACAGTAAGAGGCTTTAGTGAGGAGATAGGATGTGGGTTTAAATCTCAGCTCAGGTTCAAACAGGAGGCCAAGACTCCCAATGGTCTGCTTTAGCCTGAGGGAGTGGCCAGGGAGGGGGGTGGAGTTTGTGTTGAGGCCAAAAGCAATAGATTTGGCGGGGGGGGGGAATTGGGTAGTGTCCATTTTGGGGCGCTAGCGCCGAAAAATGTAGCGCCCCTCCTCCATAAATTCAGTAGTAGTACCCCAAGAAGGAGGTGGAGTGCTATTGGAAACGCTCCACCTCCTTCATGGGACGCTACTACTCAATGTCGCGGCACACAGTGCCGCGTCATTGCAAGCTTCCTCCCCTGATTAAAGGGAAGGGGCCTAGCGCTGCGCACACCGGTGCCCTGCCGAACCACTGGGCAGTGGGGTGCCGTGGAAACAGCCAAGAGTGCCAGGCTGAGCGATCGCGGTCGGCACACCGCATAGAAATGTTAAAGGTGGGCAGGTGCTGGCAGTCGCCAAAATAAAAATGGCCGCCTGACACCTGCCTTTAAGTAACACCACCGCACTCTACTGCCACTGCAAAACTGCCTCCTGATCCTGTTGGTCCCATCGCTCGGCAATAGTTCAAGAGGCGCAGGGGAAGTTTGCGGCTGGGGTGCAAATGGGGCACTGCGCATGGCGATGACGTCATCATCGCTGGCGCAGCACAGCAAGACACTACCGGCTACCGCCGCCACTAACCTCCCGCTGAATTTTGTGGGAGGTGTTAGCGGCGCTGTGCCCGGGCGCTAGGGCATTTGCGTCCCGTTAGCACCACCCGGGACGCTAACGAGAGGCGCACAGCAACCCAATTTCTTGGGTCTTTCCAATGTCGAACTTAAGGAAGTTGTGATGCAGAAGCAAACAAAATGTTGAACTAAAGAGACAGAATAGAAACATAGAAACATAGAAGATAGGAGCAGGAGTAGGCCATTCGGCCCCTCGAGCCTGCTCCGCCATTCAATGAGATCATGGCTGATCATCCAAATTCAGTACCCTGTCCCTGCTTTCTCCCCATATCCCTTGATCCCTTTAGCCTTAAGAAATATATCTAACTCCTTCTTGAATATATTTAATGAATTGGCCTCAACTGCCTTCTGTGGTAGAAAATTCCACAGGTTCACCACTCTCTGGGTGAAGAAATTCCTCCTCATCTCTGTCCTTAATGGCTTACCCCTTATCTTTAGACTGCGACCCCTGGTTCTGGACTCCCCCGCCATCGGGAACATTCTTCCTGCATCTAGTCTGTCCAGTCCTGTTAGAATTTTATAAGTTTCAATGAGATCCCCTCTCATTCTTCGAAGGCACCACAGCAATACACTCCGCTACTCCTGACGCAATTATCTGGTTTAACCACCTAAATGTAAAATGATAGTTGTTGCTGTACATCGGCCATATGAAGTAATAGTAGTATGTCTGATCCAAAGGATGGCACCAATATACCGCACTCCCTCAGTACTCACTGGCATGTCTGCCTGGATAATCAGCTCAAGTAATGGTGTAGGGCTTGAACCCCCAACTTTCTGAATCAGAGGAAAGAGCACGACCAAACGAGCCAATCTGGCACACTCGTCTTGAATGACATAAAATGGGGTATGATTCACCACTTGGATGACACAAAAGGGGGAGTTACCTGAAGAGGGAGGGGGTGGTAATTACATAAACAGAGCCTGTGGGAAACAAAAGGGACCACGGTATTCTTTCCTTGTAAAATTAAGAGGCATTCAACAGTTGAGGCTGATTCTACTTTAAAGCAAGTGCAATTCTCATGTGATACTCAATTCATCGCTGCTAATTGTCCCTGCACCACCAATGAGAGATCTGTGATCGTTGGTACTTTGTGTTAAATTGATAGTGGAGTATAAGTCTGAGGATGTCCTGCTCAAAAGCATAGAGTGCTCTGGACCTTGAGTATTGTTTCCAAGACACATGAGGATATTTAAGCCATTGAGGCAGTACAGAGAAGACACACTAACATTCGAGGACTGAATTTGAGGAAAGTATAGAAAAAACTTATTTTATTCAGCCTCAAAAGGTGACTACGAGAGTAACCAACGCCTTACAGGTATTTAAAACCGCAATTGGGATGGTAAATTAATAATAGTACCTTGTGGCATACCGATCACAGAAAGGACACAATCCGCTTTCCGGTCCGTAGACTATAAATCAGGCGTCATGCCTTTAAGAAGGATCACACCTTTAAGAAACTCGATCTGCAACATAGTTAAGCCCAGAGCGGGGGAGGGGCAGTCGAAGCTGTGGACTGATGAAAGGCAGTCGTACTTTGTGCAGTCTCTGACTCCATTTTGTGTTCAGCATGCAGCCTCAACAAATAAACCTTTTCTGTTGAACCTCTCTGAGTTCAGTATTTTTGCTAGGAGTACATAGACTCCTACAACCTCAAGATAAACCATAACAGTGGAAGAAGGGGCACAGGTCAAACTAGTAAAAGGCAACTTTGGGACAGTCAGGAAATTCTTCACACAAGGGGTGGTCAACTGACGTAGGCAAAACATTAGACTCCTTTAACAGTTGTGCTTCTGGGGCTGTAGGCTCTTTCTGAATGGATGAGCTTAGATAGGATGAATAGCCTTCCTCACCCTCTTCTATAATGTGATTTTGTGATCCTGGCTACTAATTACTATCCAGCAATCCCTGATGGAAAGTGTGGATGTTCGGGGAAGGACAACATCGGACATCTACAGTCAATAGCTTACCAACATTCATTATCTGAGCTCAAATGTGAAGATTGGCCACTTAGGAAAATAGCAAACAGCTGCTAATCCCCAGCATGAGCCTGCTTTTTTTTGTGAGGAGAAAATTAGGGGATGCAGAATGTGTAAAACAAATGTGTAATTCATCACTAATTCATGAATTGTTCGATGTACGTTTATCGGGTGTTTTTCTCTAGGGTGTACGTGAAGATTAGGTCTCCCTTTCTCAAATCTGCCTCCATAGTAGAGTGGAGAGATTAGGGCAGTGTAATCATGGGAGTGTGTGTGCAGAGATAAATATATCACTGTTCACCCAGAACACAGAGCTAGCTTAACAGTGACATGTGCAGCACCCTTGAAATTCACTTCACAAGCCTTCAACGCCTGAATGCTTTGTTATATAAAAGGTAGATGCTGCAGCATGGAATGTGTATAAAAACTTAAAAATAGAAACAGGCAAAAGAAACAGAGCAGAATCATTTGAATGAATGTAAAAACTCATATGGTCTTGAACACTTGGAACATTTTAATCGCATCTGTCATGTTGCCAGAGAGTTCTTCAAAGGGACAAGATTCCCTGAGATCGCTGCCCACCCCCCCCCCCTTCCTCCACTGCCATCCACAAAATAGACTCAATGTCAGCAAAATATGCTTCCCAGGTATAGCAAACAAACAAGCTCCCAGGTCCTGTTGGAACACTCAGTAAGCAGGGTGACGGCAGTGCATGTTGGCCGAATGTTCTTCTTGTCTCACACTGATCCCAGCTCTCCCCTGTCAGGGTCTCATTTCACTCAAACCACTCAGGCTTGGAATTTACAGGCAGGCAGAGCTGATAAAGATCTGCTTGTGAAGGGAGAGCTGACAGCTTTATTAATCGTCAGTGAATCTGGCGATGAATTTTAATGGACACTTTTTCACTCCATTGCATAAACACAATAGGTACTAAATGCAGCACAAGAGGTTGAGGAACTGTCTTCTTCTTGGCCTTATTTTATTTTTTGGCACCGCCACACCGAACACATTAAATGAAATATTAAGTTTCCCCATGTAGGCTCTTGCTGCATTCTCCCCGGACTCATGTTAATTGACTAAACTAAACAGTTTAGATCTATTTTTTCTGATAACAGAGCAAATGCATTCTTTCCTTAAAGCGCACAGTTTAATCTATCGGTCAGAAGCCATGTGTCACTCAGCTGGGCATGGAGGGAAGTAAGAAGTAGCAAACACTTTGCTCCCTTCACTAAGATTTGAACACAATACAGTATGGTTGCACTATTCAATTAATGTTTGTATTATACACCGTCATATTTCCCTGCTTAATTCACTATAAGTGGTATTTCATTGGTAAAAGCAGCATGGTTTAATATTACAGTATTTTCCAGCAAGAGAGTCAGCCTCATTTTTATAATTGTACTTCACTGTGCCAGTCACACTACCACGGTCGTTGCGTCGCTGTGTGAAAGAGCTGATGCTTAGTGGGTTTTGGAGACAAGTTGTCACATGAACCCCTTTTACCTGGACAGTCCACTTTTTGACGAGACCAGATGTTTACAGTACCCCAACAAGGAATCAACACCTTCATGGAGAAGATAGATGGTGAGAAATTAATGAGAAGAGAAGGGAAACAGTCTTTTAAACGTGTACCACCTCCATTAAAAAGAATGTTTCATGTCCTCGAGATGTCCCAAAGCGCTTTATACCCAGTGGATTACTTGTGACGTGCAGCCACTGTTACAGAGCCAATTTCCGCACAAACAGCAAATGAATGACTAGGAGGGGGGAATGCTTTCCAGGACACCAGGGGAACCCGCTGCTCTTCTTCAGAAAGTACCGTGGGATTGTTTACATCAAACCTAGGCAGGCAGATGCAGCCTTGGTTTAACATCTCATTCAAAATACAGCACCTCTGACAATGCAGCACTCCTTCAATATGGCAGTGATGTGTTAGCCTAGACTGTGGGCTTGGGTCCGTAGCAGGGCTTGAATCCAGATCCTTGCGAGTCAGAGGTAAGAGTGCTACCACTGAACCAAAGTGAATATAACAGAATAACTGGATAAATATGGAATTCATTCATATATTGCTATTCATATAATTAATGCCTTCAAAAATGTACTTAGCTTTGGAAATGACCTGGCTACAAGTAGCAACAAGACTGATTGTAAAGGGGATTAGCTATGAGGAAAGATTAAGCTTTACAGTCTAGCAAGGTGGTCAATGGGGACCTCAACAAGGCTGATACCTGGGATGGCAGGAATGACGTATGAGGAGAGATTGTGTCAATTGGGCTTATACTCACTGGAGTTTAGAAGAATGAGAGGGGATCTCATCAAAACCTATAAAATTCTGTCAGGCCTGGACAGACTAGATGCAGGAAGGATGTTTCTGATGGCCGGGGAGTCCAGAACCAGGGGTCATAGTCTAAGGATAAGGGGTAAGCCATTTAGGACTGAAATGAGGAGGAATTTCTTCACCCAGAGAGTGGTGAACCTGTGGAATTCTCTGCCACAGAGGGCGGTGGAGGCCAGTTCATTAAATATATTCAAAAAAGAGTTGGATATATTTCTTAAGGCTAAAGGGATCAAGGGATATGGGGAGAAGGCAGGGACTGGGTACTGAATTTGGAGGATCAGCCATGATCTCATTGAATGGCGGAGCAGGCTCGAAGGGCCGAATGGCCTACTCCTGCTCCTATCTTCTATGTTTCTATGTTTCTATAAAATATTGGCCCTGAAATTAGGATCGGGAGCTTGCCGCGCGTGCAAGCCCCCGATGTTCACTTACCCGGCGCGCTGACATTTTAATTCTGGCCCGCATTGCATTTCCTCTCACTGGCCCGTTTGAGGTCCTGCCGCGCTGTGCGTGCGTGACCCAGCGGTGTACTTAGTGCGATGAGCCGGCTGGGATCACGTGAGCACAGGGCAACCAATGGGAGGTTGCAAAAGTTCATTCATGAGTTTGACAGTAAAAGCTGTCAAACTCATGAAAACTCCTGGCCCCAAAACATTACTTAAGCCTGAAAGAAAATTTAAAAAAACATTGCACTACTTAAATGAACCATAAAGAACTCTGAAAAACTATTTTAAACAATAATTTTAAAATTTAAAAAAAAAATTTATATAAAAAATCGGGGCTAAAACTAAACTTACCTTACTGTAAATTCTTTAAAAATAACAAACCTGTGGAAAAAAAATTTCTCAATTGTATTAATAGACCACTTACCTGTAAAACTAAGTACTTACGTGTGGTTTTTCAATGCGTAAATACCGGAGGCCTTCACACACGCGCAATGTTGTGTATGTGCCTTTAAGAGAAGAACTGCAGTACCGGCAGTGACCACCCCTGTATATAAAGCCATAGCAGGCTTCTGTATTTCAGTCTTGAATTACTCTCTCTTCAGTAAATACCTGTTTTATTGTTCTCCTGCAGTCTGAGTATTATTGATCCTCGGACACTACACTGGCGACGGGCAGGTTTGAACTCACCTGCAGTACTGCATCACCTCACGGGGATCTTTTCCCTGAAGAGAAGCTTCTTGGAGGTCGAAGTCAGAATGGCGGGCGTCGACCGCGGGCAACCGCCCAGGGATCCATCGGAGAGTTGCAGGGGAGGCTGTGGAGAGCTGGGCCTGGCTCCCCAGTCAAGGTGTTCCAGCAAGTCATGCTGGTAGCAGGAAGTGCGCTGACCCTTCCGGACTGCGGCGGGCTCGGGCTCGATCAAGCGGCTCTGCAAAGGGGCCGTGCAGCGTCGTCGGGAGGAAGAGAGAGGGAGAGGGTGGAGCGCACAGGGCGCAGTCGGTGCTCAAGAACAGGGCAGTGTGGAGAGGATAGAATGCCGGGAAGGAAAAGTGAGACGCGCCGAAGCCGCGGGTCACCGCCATTACCCTGTGGAACGCTAGGAGCAGCGTGGCAGCAAGGGGAAGAAGGAAAAGCGCGGGAGGCGCCATTTTATTCCATTGGGGAAGAAGAAAAGGTGCCATTTTATTACATTGGGGAAGAAGAAAAAGCACGGGAGGCGCCATTTTAAATCACCCAAGATGCCGAAGAGTGGCAGTATCACTGCTTTCGACAACGAGGTAGAAGACTGGACCACGTATGTGGAAAGAATTGAAGTGTACTGCAATGCCAATGAGGTGGCCAATGGAAAGACGTCGGTATTATTAAATTTGATGGGCGTGAGAACGTACGGCCTATTGCGGAATTTAATTACCCCAGCTAAACCAATGGAGAAAAGTTTTGAAGAGATTGTTAATATCTTACAGGAACACCTAAACCCTACACCGCTGCTGATAGCAGAAAGATTCAAGTTCCATAAAAGAAACCAGCACAAAGATGAGAACAATGCTGACTATCTTATGGAACTACGCAAGTTATCGAAGCATTGCCAGTTTGGAGCAGGACTGGCAGACAGCTTGCGGGATAAGTTTGTCTGCGGGCTCCAGAGTGAAGGAATCCAGAAACGACTACTTTCGGAAAAGGACCTGACACTAGAACAGGCTTTCAGCGTGGCAGTATCCTACGAAGCAGCAGCACGGGGAGCTGCGGAAATACAACAGAAACCACAGGAGTACAGCGCTAACGAAATGGCGTATGGAGCAGAAAAGTGCTATCGCTGCGGCAGAACAACCCATGATCAGAAGGACTGCTGGGTTAAGGACAAAGTATGCAGGCAATGTGGGAAAATGGGACACATAGCAAGAGTCTGCAGGTCGGGAAAGAAAACCAACACTACAAGAACTACTAAGGAAAAGTACAAGAAAGTAAAGAAATTGACAGACAGTTGTTCGGAAGATCAGGAGAGTGATAATGACTCCGGGAGCAGGAGACTAAGTTGTCTAAAGTTACACAACATGATCGCAAAGGAGGATCACCGAACCATTTGGGTCATCCTCATGATAGCAGGGTCCCCAGTAAAGATGGAATTGGACACAGGATCAGCCCTAACTGTCATGAATCGACGAGACTATGAGCGGCTATTCTCACACATACCCTTGAAGGACACGTCCATTGTATTGAAGACATACACGGGGCAAAAAGTCTAGCCAGAGGAAAAATAAGGGTGCCAGTTGAATACAACGGCAAGGAAACACAGAAACTGTATCTATATATACTACCAGATAGAGGACCACCATTATTGGGACGTGAATGGATCCGAAAAATTCAATTGGATTGGCATTCCATTCAGGCGCTAACTGTGACTGATAAAAAGGATGATGACGGCACACCTGGACGACTGTTAAAAATTCTAACTGACGCGAAAGAGGTGTTCCAACAAGGACTTGGGACTCTAAAAGGAGTAACGGCAACGATAAAAATCGAAGATAACGCAAACCCAAAATTTTTTAAGGCCAGATCGGTACCTTACGCGATCTGCCCAGCTGTTGAAGCAGAGCTGGAGAGTCTGGAGCGTTCGGCTGTGCTGTCCAAGGTGGACTGGAGCGAGTGGGCCACACCCATCGTTCCTGTAATGAAGAAATCATTGAGCAGCACGCCTGGGGAACCAAAGAAGGTTCGCATCTGTGGGGACTGCAAGGTAACTGTGAACCCAGTCCTGCACACAGTACAATATCCACTTCCACGGATAGAAGATATTTTCGCCTCACTATCTGGAGGGAAACGCTTTACAAAGATAGATCTGGCCCAAGCGTATCTACAAATGGAGGTGGAAGAAGCGTCTAGGAAATACCTCACGATAAACACTCACAAAGGCCTTTACCAGTACAATCGACTGGTATTTGGGGTAGCATCAGCCCCGGCTATTTGGCAGAGGGCGATGGAACAATCCTGCAAGGGATCCCGGGGACCCAGTGTTATTTGGACGACATCCTGGTTACGGGCAAAAATGACAGTGAACACCTTGCCAACCTGGAGCAGGTGCTCACGAGATTACAGGAATATGGGCTACGAGCCAACAGCCCCAAATGCAAGTTCTTCAGGAGACAAATCTCGTATTGTGGCCACATGATTGATGAGGAAGGGTTGCATAAGTCGCCGGACATGATTGAGGCTGTAGTCAAGGCTCCAGCACCGGAAAATGTGTCGCAACTGAGGTCGTTCCTCGGGTTGGTGAACTACTACCATAAGTTCTTGCCGAATTTATCTACAATTCTGCACCCACTGAACGCCCTGCTGCAAACTGGAGTAACATGGAAATGGAGTGATGAGTGTAAGCGTGCCTTTCAGAAATGTAAGTGCCTAATCACTTCAAAAGAAGTATTGGCCCACTACAATCCAACACTACCGATTCGGTTAGCATGTGATGCGTCTCCCTACGGCATCAGAGCGGTGCTGTCACACAAATTCCCTGACGGTTCAGAGAGGCCAATAGTCTTTGCGTCGCGCTCGTTAACCTCAGCCGAGCGTAACTACGCCCAGATTGACAGGAAGGCCCTCAGCCTGGTGTGGGGGGTGAAGAAGTTCAATCACTATCTGCACGGGCAGAAATTCACCCTACTGACTGATCATCAGCCCCTGGTCTCCATTTTTAACCCAAAGAAGGGCGTTCCGGTGATGACGGCGCAACGGCTGCAAAGATGGTCACTTTTTCTAGGGGCACATCAGTACGACATAGAGTACAAGGGTACGAAACAGCATGGAAACGCTGATGGGCTGTCACGCCTACCGTTGCCTACGGTGGAGGAAGCACCTGCAGTGGACCCTGTTGAGATATTCCATGCGACCATAGTCGAATGTCTACCTGTTACAAACTCAAGTATAGAGAAGGAAACCCAAAATGACCCGACACTCTCTCGGGTCTATGATTTGACGGTGAAGGGATGGCCAGCACATGGCGACTCACTGTTGCCAGCATTCTCGCCAAGGAGAGAACAGCTGTCAGTGTGCCGGGAATTCCACCCAAGTTGAGAGATAGAGTGCTCAATGAGCTTCATGAGGGTCATCTGGGAGGGGTAAAAATGAAGAGCCTAGCCAGGGCGTTTGTGTGGTGGCCGGGAATCGATAAAGAAATCGAGGATATGACCAAGAGATGCACAGGATGCCAGAAGGTCCAAAACGCTCCACCACAGGCCCCGCTACATCCATGGGAGTGGCCCTCATCTCCATGGCAACGGGTACACATTGATTTTGCTGGTCCATTTATGGACCCAATGTTCCTAATCGCTGTGGACGCCCATTCGAAATGGCCAGAGGTCATCAAAATGTCCTCCACCACCACGGAGAAAACTATTGCAGTCCTATGGACCATCTTCACCAGGAATGGCTTGCCAGAACAGATTTGCTCCGACAATGGGCCACAGTTTGTGTCAGAGGATTTCCGGAGGTTTCTGAGGAATAATGGGGTGAAGCATTACACATCTGCCCCATATCATCCAGCCACAAATGGATTGGCTGAGAGGTTTGTTCAGACCTTTAAAAAGGCCATAAAGGCAATGCATAATGACGACATACCACTACAACACAAAGTGGATAATTTCTTGTTTGCTTACCGGAATGCGACACATGCAGTCACCAACCAAGCTCCAGCCATAATGTTCTTCAACCGAAGGCTAAGATGTCGCCTGGATTTGCTCAAACCAAACATAAGACGAGATGTTGAGGATAAGCAATTCCAGCACATCAATGAGAAGCCAACCAGGAGCTTCAAGATAGGGCAACCAGTCTTGGCCCGCGACTACCGAACAGAAAAATGGCAGCCAGGAACGATATGCACACAGCAGGGACCACTAATGTACACAGTGGATGTTGGAGAGAGCATCGTGAGACGCCATGCTGACCAGATTCTAGAGTCACAGGAACAAGCCAAACCCATACCACGAGCAGGTGCAGCTGGTAATCAACCCGAAGTACAGATTGCGTCTACCTCAGAAGCAGTGGTATTGGAAGCTGACGAACCAACCAATGACAATGAGCCAGAATCAACTCCGCCGCAAGAACAGGATACTCGAGAAAGGCGCTATCCAGTCAGGATCAGGAAGCCCCCTCAAAGACTGAACTTATAAATGATTATTTCAGTTGATGTATATAGTACAGAGAAAATTGTAGTTGTAATTAGTTATTATTTAGTTGTTAAATGAATGTTATGTACTGTTTATCTAAAAGGGGAGGAATTGTTGTGTATGTGCCTTTAAGAGAAGAACTGATTCTATACTGCAGTACCGGCAGTGACCACCCCTGTATATAAAGCCATAGCAGGCTTCTGTATTTCAGTCTTGAATTACTCTCTGTTCAGTAAATACCTGTTTTATTGTTCTCCTGCAGTCTGAGTATTATTGATCCTCGGACACTACACGCAACTCTCTAAAAAGAGGAAATCCAAGTCGCATGCGCTGCCCGATACCGCGCACGCGTTCAGCCTCTTAACCCCTTGGGTCAGAGGACAGGAAATGCCGGTTTTCAGCGCATGCGCTGTGCATGCTGAAAACCGGCAATTCCTCCGGGCACACGCGTGAGTACCCCGTCCGTACTCACGCGTTGTGACAGGAATTACTGGGCCAGTAAATGCTACAGACAGGACATTCAACAGCAATTATTGACGCGTACGTTTAGAACAGATATCAGGAGAAACTTTTTTTTATTCAAAAGTGACAAATGTTTGGAATAATCTTCCAAGCAAGATAATAGAGGCAAAAGCACTGGGGTTATTCAAAATGCAGTTAGATGTCATCATGGGGAAATTGAGGGTAAGTTCCCCATTCCCTTCTACCCAGCGGGGAGTCACACTCTAAAAAGAGCAGGATCAGGGTTAGCGCTGCAGCACTCTTTCGTGTTCCCTTTGATATTGGCTTCTTGTTGAGAGCAGAGGATCTGTGACTGTACCTTATACTAGACACAGGATCAGCTTGGATGAGCCAAATAATCTTACAACGGGGGCTGCTCTTTTTTTGTCTCTGGTATTATACGTGAGTGTGTGATTTAAAAAAGTTTTTAAAAATCTAATTGTCATTTTTCTTAGAATAAACAATAAGGGTTCAAGGGTGAAGAGAAGGAAAATGTTTACAGCAATAAATGCAGTCAAATGTGGCAATTTTTTTGTTTAATGCCACTCCAAAGTAAGTGAAAAAACCCTACCTAAACAGCATTCTATTAGCAGTGTCTCAACCTTAGCGTGTTTGTCACCTTATCCATTCTTGCTCAAAAGAAATGGCCGCAAAATTTGGCTCCGTAGCGCCCATTGTTTTGGTACTACGATTGCCATTTCGGTTCCAAAATGGTGTCCGCACTGCACACGCACACTTCTGGTGGCAAGGGTGGGAGGATGAATGCTGTCAACCTGAGAGAGGACAACAGGTTCACGCTCCATGGAGCCAATACCAGTCCCCCCGGGCTGGTGCCTCAGCAATCCTAGTAATCTGTTGGAGGACAGATTGCTGGACTGCTGTGACACCCTGCAAGCCCCTTTGAACACTGGTAACCACGGCCATGATGGCAGCAGTCTGAGCTTGCATGACAGAAAACTGAGCTTCCACTGCAGCACCCAGATGGGTGGCTTCAGCTTGTGCTGCAATGGAAGCTGGGATGTTGGCCATCAGACGCTGCATCATGGTTGGGTCTGCAAGTGTGCTAATGGAGTTGCCCATCACTTTCATGATTGAAAGGATGGGCTCCAAGCTCTGCGCAAAGTTCTGTGCCAAGTTGGTGCCGGAGTCCTCCATGCTTCTTGACATTGAATGCAGGCTTTCTGGCAGGCCTGTCAATGCACCAAGCATTTCATTGTGCATAGTCATCAACCTTCTTCTGTAGGCCACCCCATCGAAGTCCTCATCTGAGTCCACTGCAGCAGAACTCATGTGCACCCTCACCCTCTGGTGAGCTGGCACCTGCGCTACCCTTGTCCACTGCAGGCCATTCATGCCCGGTGTCTCACCACGTGCAGATCCCGCATCTAAGCTATCCTCTAAATTACGTGCCATGTCAGTGTCTGAGCTGGTGGCTGCAAGTGTGAAATTGAGTGACGGTGCTGTGTCTTCATCATCACTGCCTTCTTCCTCTTACACCTATTGCTGTTCCACCACTGCATGGCTAGGTTGCAGTTCTTGGATATCTGAAGGCAGAAAGGCACAAGGGTAGGGTTGCGGTGCAGGGAGGGCGGGGAGGTGGGTGTGTGGGTGGGAAGTAAGAGGTGTATGCTTATACCATCTGCAGCTTTTAAATCAAAAGACATTGTGGGATGAGGGGGAACTGGGATGTGAGAAGGAGGATTAGGTATGAAGAAACCGCCATCTTCGATGGTTTCAGTCCCACTGCTGGCTGCAGTTTCAGCGATGGCCGCTCCAATGAAGGCGACCACCATCTCCTCGATCGGAGTAAGATCATGCAGATGCACCTGGCCCCCGCTGGTTAGCTCCTACTGCCTCCGGTTGTGCGCCAACCTGTCCTGCAAGAGAGAGGGAAGTGTGTCAGTGAGTGCGGTGCATTGTGTTTGGGTGATGTGGCTGCCATGGCTGAATAGCTGACAGTGTGTGCAAGCTGCGAGATGTGGGTGTGAAGCTTGCAGCAGTGGTAAGTGTGTAAGGGTGAGGTGAAGCCACGAATGTGAGGTATGAGTCCTGTTTGATAGAGATTGTTGATAGTTAAGTGATGGGGGTGTGGCGCATTGAGCAGTGTCTGAGGCTAGTGGTGGAGTTGGTGAGATATGGCATTTGAAGATGAATTCACTGACCCTGACCACTCGTATGAGGTCACTGAACCTCTTACGGCACTGCATCCAGGTCCTCTAGACTTGACTTCTGGCATTGACCTCCATGGCTATCTGCTCCCACTGCCTTTGAAGAGTTAGTCTGGACGGCCTCCTGGCCCCCTGTTGACAGAGGACCTCTCTCCTCCTGTCCACCTCCTCCAACAAGGCCTCCGGTGCAGCGTCTGAGAACATTGGAGCACGCTCTCTCCCCTGTTGCACCATTAGTCACTCTTCTTGCAGGTCAGACTCTCCTCCCCAGCCACTTCCAGCACTGCTCCAACCAGAATGCACCTCCCCTTTAAAAGGTGCAGGCTGTCTTTAAGTAGTGCAGGCTAGCTTTAAATGGTGTTAGCCTTGCTCGAACTTGGGCCCCTGCTGAGGCATGCAGCCAATCAACAGCACGTTTAGCGCTGGACTGAAATCATTTAAATTAGCAGGCAGCATGAATGGGGGCTGTTAAATTTAGCTGCCATTATCTCCATATGAGCCATTTCCTTACATTCAGGAAACATTTAGAAAAATAGTGCTCGCACCCAACAGCCATTCTACTCTAATCACCATTCTTGCCACTTCAGTGTTGATCATTATCAATGGTTCCACTTTAATTCTACTCATCAGACCAGCACTGATGCTTTATCTTTTGCTATCAAGAACAATTTGGCGCACTCCTCTGATCAGCCTAGCAATTCAGTTAATCTCCTGGGCCTTTTCCGCACTACCATGTCTTATCTTTGCTGGTGTCAGCTGTGGCTCAGTTGGTAGCACTCTCGCCTCTAAGTCGAAAGGTTGTGGGTTCTAAATCCCACTCCAGAGACTCAAGTACATAATCCAGGCTGACACTCCAGTGAGGTACTGAGGGAATGCTGCACTGTTGGTCTTTCGAATAAGTCGTTAAACCGAGGCCCTGTCTGCCCTTTCAAGAGGATGTAAAAAATCCCATGACACTATTTTGAAGAAGAGCCAGGGTCATTATTTATTTGTTGTAAGTGGCACTTTGCTGCGTTACTTGGTTGCCACATTTCCCACATTACAGCAGTGGCTACACTTCAAAAAGTATTTCATTGGCTGTAAAGTGCTTTGAGACATCCTGAGGTCTTGAAAGGTGCTAAATAAATGCAAGTCCTTTATTTTCTTCTTTTTCTTTCACTCTTCGTCCTTTTCCAACCATTGACATCTTGGGCTCATTATCTACTCTGATCTCAAATAGGACACCCATCACTAAAACTGCATCCAAGAAGCTCAGATCCCTCTTTCATGCCAAACACTCCCATTTCTCTCAACAACTCTCAACTCTCTATAAAGTCAAAGTTTATCCTAGTAAACACTGTTCCCATATAAGGAGAAGACTCTTCTAACACCTCTATCACACTCCTGGAGGGGATGCATGAAAAAGCTTGTTGTCTGACAGAAAATCCCTACTTCCCTCCTCACATACTCTCTCTCTCTCTCTCACAAACATTTTCTTTCTCTATTTTATCAATATTACTATAGTCAGTGCTCCCCTGAACTTACCTCTCTTGGGCCTAGAAATTCAGTGCCCTTAGCACCGATTTTGCGGCGCTAGAGGGCCTAGCGCTGCAATTGGCGCTGGTTCCTAAATTGCCTGGGGCCCTTCCGCGGCGGTAGACCGGTAGTGCTGCGCCGGCACCGATGACGTCATCAGTGTGCGCAGCGTCCCGGTTGCCGTGGTAACCCGGCCCCAAGCCGAAATTCAGTTGCGGCCGCCTCGCCAGTGGCAGCCGCAACTAAGACTCCGGCAAACGAGTGTTGCCGGAGTCTGCACCGGCGCTTTAAGGAGGCGCGGCGGCCGGCCGCTTTCCCGCCGGCCGTCTGCCCGCAGCTCCCTCCCCGGACTTCTCCCCCCCCCCCCCCCGGAACAGATGCAAGCCCGGCACTTGTCCGAGGTGCCGGGCTCATTTTTGAAGAGATTTGCGCGGGCCGCGGCCGGGTGCAGGCAGCTCCTCCTTAACGGAAGGAGGAGGCCTGCACTTCCCGAGCCTGCCGCACCGCAGCGGGCGCCGCAGCGCTGGAATAGCGCCGCAATGCGGCGCGTTGCGCCAGTTTTCAGGCGCTAAAACCCTTCAGTAGCGCCGGCAGCCGTTTGGGCGCGGCGCTACTGAATTTTTGGCGCGCGCAAAGGGACTTAGCGCCGGCGCTAACTTCCGGCGCTAAAGCCCTGGCGCAGCGCAAACTCAATTTCTAGGCCTTGGTCTTTTCAAGTTCCAAATACACCATTTACTGCTCATCTTCTTTCCCAGATCCTCATTTTGTTGAAATCAAGATTTATCACGTCATCACCTAATAAAACTCCTTCACTCCCAAGACTTCAAAACTGCTTGCTTCCTTTAATATTCCCTTGCAGCTACAATCTACTGACCTTTAAAACACTAGCTTGCCGTCACCTAATCACTAATTCTTAATTTATCTTGTTTTCTCTCCTCTTTCTCAGCCTTAGTGTTGCCCTGCTAAATGGCTTGGCCTTTCACCTTGGTTTCTCAATATATTTTAAAAAATGGTGGCCTTTTAGGTGTAAGCCAGGCTGTAGTAACTATCTGACATCAATGGAGCTACTGGGAATAAACTGGTTCTCCTGGAATCAGTGTGCAGCACCGCACAGGAATGATAGGTCTGAAAGTGTTTGTCATGCTCCATTCCAGCACAATCACATCACGTTCCCAATGGCCATGTTGGACCACCAACAAGGTACCATTTATCTAATGCTTATAATATGCAATTCACACTGTGTAAAATATGCCCTATGTAACAACTTAAGAAGAATTCACCACAATCATGATCATTTGGTCAATGAGCCAAGTTGCCCTACAGGATATAAGGCTAATTTTAACATTTCTTATAATCCCTTCCAACAACACCAAATTCCTTATGCTATCGCTGATGGGTATCTTTGACCCTTATGTTTGACCATAAATTCTTGCATGTAAATTTTCAACTCTATCATCCATTGCTATGCTTTAATATAAGACCTTCATTCTAATGTTGGCAGGTTCTGTAATAAGGACAGACATACCAAATGGCAACACAAATACTTTTTGACATAACTTTGTTCTGTCCTTGTCCAAAATCAACTTCCTGAAGGAATTATGATTATGCTATTGAACCCTGGCTGCAGTATGTGCAGGTGCCTGGCCAAAACACTAATTAAGATTGTCAGAGCAAACAGATACTGAGAATGCACACGAATGCCATGTGCATGAAATGGACACTTTGGGGAGAGTTTGAACTATTTTCATACTTGCAGAAACTAGCTCATGATATAGAGCCTTAAAGCACACCCACACTATAAAAAAGAGCTGTCCCCTAGATTCCTAAAGTACATCTGCTTTTCACTAAACACATCCGCCTATCTGCCACATTTATGACCTTTAACCTTCAATAAATTTCCAGAACGGAAAGAAACCAAATTATAGTCCTTGCTCCCAGCTTCTTGGGTGCTTGCTGCCAAACTCTGATGTACACATGCATTTCTGTGGTTTTACGTGTCAGGTTCATTTTGTTGTTGTGATTTTCATTCTGAATTTTTTTGGGGTTTGGATACATTTATTAGTTGTAAACAATATCTATCCTCTTTCATCCTAGCTGGATCAAAGGGAAGAGAAAGATATCGCCCAGGTTGGTCGCTCCTGCTCTTCAGTTTCCTTGATGCTGTACCACTATATGGGTCAGCTGCCAATGGAGGATTCGGTGGGTTATCTTTCTCATGTTTACTTCCTGGATGTGTGGCCCACGAGTTTGAGGCTTTTGAGACGGTTTCAAAGTATTAGTGAGAAATAAAAGGGGAGAAATAGGGTACCCGTGTTCCTCCTGTTATCACCTCCGGGGGGCGATAACGGAGCGCTAACCACTTACCGCCCGGGCGCGGCAAGAATATCGCCTCCAGCTAAATTCGCCGGGAGGTTTGCGGCAGCGGTACGGCGTTGCGCCCCGATCTCCTTCGCACAGAGATCGTGACATCGTCACCGTGCTCATCACCCCGGTTGCGCCCCGGACCCGAACTTCGGTTTCGCCCCCTGCAGCATCGCCAGACGACAACACCGGCAGCTGGAGGAGGCGTTCATCGGGAGGCCGGGCGCTTCAGGGGGGCGATACTTAAAGATGAGGTGGCCAAGGTAGGGAAACAAATAATCAAATGCGCATTTTCTGTTTGTTCCCCTTTTTTCCCCAGCGCTCGATCAGCTCGGCACTCTGCTGCAGTGTATCGGGCTGATCGGGCCGGGTCGCAGCTGCCGTCGGGGACCAGGTAAGTTTTTTCCTTGCAGAGCCTGCAGCGATGGCCCTTCCCTTTAAGGGCCCATTGAGCAGCACTGCACACCTACCGCCCCGCCTGCTCCCTGTTGCGCTCCAGGAAGGAAGTGGACGCTTGATTTAGCGCTCCACTTCCTTCCTGTAGCGCAAAACCACATTTTTTAAAAGTTGAGAAACATTAGCGCCTGGCACTAACTTTTTCAACTTTTATAAGTTAACGCCCCAAATGGGGCTATAATGAATTGCTCCCCCTAAGTATTTTATTGCTGTATTCCTTCTGCTGATCAGTTTTGCTTCAATGTTGTTAGTTTCTCAATAAAAATGAGCAGTTTTCAACCTGAACTATATGGTCTGCAAATCTGTTAGATTCTTTGTACTGTAGAAAGATCAGGAGTGAGATTCCGCACTAGCAGACACCTGAGTGGTGAAATGGTTTACATGGGGCTCACACGACAGTAAAAGCAGCACTTCAAGTATATAAAACAAGCAAATGGAAGTTTTTATGACAAGAGGTATAGAATGTAAATGTTGAGATTTAATGGTGTATCTATATAAAACTTTAGTAAGACCACAGTTGGAGTATTATGTGCAGTTTTGGGCTCCACAGTATAGGAAGGATGTTGAGGCAATAGAGAGAGTACAGCAAAAATTCACTGGGTGCTTTCTGATATGAGGAAGTACAAATACGAAGAAAGACTTGAAAATCTGGGGCTATTTTCATTAGAGCAGAGGAGGTTATGGGCTGATTTGATACAGGTGTTTAAAAACATGAGGGGTTGGAACAGTGTAGATAGAAACAGTGAAGGGTCCAGAGCACAGGACATGGATATAAGTTTAAAAGTAAGAGATTTAGAACAGAGAACAGGAGAAACCTTTTTACACAGAGGGTTATGAGGCTATGGAATGTTAGTGATTGAAGCAAAGACCATGTCATGTTCTAAGAATAGGTTAGATAGATGATTGAAGGAAAGGGGGATTAAGGGACATGGGAATAGGGTGGGCATATGGGATTAGGACTACTGCTCGTGTTAAGGATAACACCAGTAGCCCGAGGCTGGGCGGCCTGTTCCCGTATTGTGATTTCTATGTAATTCTTTGTATGTCATTTTCACTAAGGAGCATGCTATCCCAGTTATTTCACCCAGACGGTGATGTTCCAGTTCATAAGAGGCAAGCGCTGGACCCAAACAAAATATCGTGGTAACTAAACTAATTCATTGCAATCACCACCTTCAGGAGAGGGGAGAAAATTGGGGCTAATTGAATGTCACTCCACAGTTCTAGAAAAACCTTTAGTTATTTCATATAAACAGATATAGGAATAATCCCCAAGTAAAGTGACTAACATTAATATTTAGCCTCCCCCTCACGCAAACCTCCCGGGACGGTAGCCGGCTGGCCAAATGTCAATAATGCCCAGCTGCTAAAATGAACTGGACTGGGCCTCCTGCGGCAAGTCTCAGGTGGGAAGTCCAGTGCCTCTCCCCTGCTTTCCGCCTGGGAGCTTATATCCCTGCTTAGAAGTTGGTCAGGTGGGCTTTATTTTAATTCATTTTTATGATATGTGGGCGTCGCTGGCAAGGCCCTCCCCCAATTCCCCCATTTACCGATGCCCACCAAATTCCCCATTTACTGATCTTCTCCCAATTACTAGTGCTGTCCCACAATTCCCCCATTGACTGAGGCCCTCCCCATTTACATGGAGTCCATTTATATGGTGCCCAGTAACACTGAACCCAAGGAGAATATCTAGAGTAAAAAAATCTAAAAACATAACAGGACATGTAAACCAGACAAAAAATAAATGGGGTTGGATTCACACTCCCCATCATCAGTGGTAGCACTCTCGCCTGTCAGAAGGTTATGGGTTCAAGTTCCACTGCAGAGACTTGAGCACAAAATGTAGTCTGGCACTCCAGTACAGTACTGAGCAACGTTCCCAAAAAAAGTAACATTGGTACTGAGAGAGTGCTGCACTGTTGGAGTTGCCATCTTTCAGATGAGACGTTAAACTGAGGCCTCGTCTTCACTCGCAGGTGAACGTAACGGATCCCATGGCATTATTCGAAGAAGAACAGGGGAGCGCTGCCCAGTGTCATGGCCAATATTTATCACTCAGCTATCATCGCTGCAACACATTATCTGGTCATTATCTCATTGCTGATTGTGGGAGCTTGCTGTGTGAAAATTGGCTGCCACGTTTCTTGCATTACAACAGTGACTGCACTTCAAAAGTCTTCTTCTTCTTAGGCAGTCTCTCGGGAACCGAGGATGACTTGCTTCCACATTAAAAATGAGTTCGCAGGTGACTGATGAGTCCAATGCAGGACCTACAGTCTCTGTCACAGGTGGGGCAGACAGTGGTTGAAGGGACGGGTGGGTGGGGTGCTTGGGTTGACGTGCGCTCCTTGCGCTGCCTGCGCTTGGCTTCCGCTTGCTCCCGGCGAAGAGACTCGAGGTGTTTGGCGCCTTCCCAGATGCTTCTCCTCCACTTTGTGCGGTCTTGGGCCAGGGATTCCCAGGTGTCGGTGTGGATGTTACACTTTTTCAAGGAGGCTTTGAGGGTGTCCTTGAAGCGTTTCCTCTGCCCACCTGGAGCTCTCTTGCCGTGTCGGAGCTCCGAGTAGAGCGCTTGTTTTGGGAGTCTCATATTGGGCATGCGGATGATATGACCCGTCCATCGGAGCTGATTGAGCGTGGTCAAAGCTTCGATGCTGGGGATGTTGGCCTGAGCAAGAACACTGACGTTGGTGCACCTATCCTCCCAATGGATTTGCACGATCTTGCGGAGGCAGCGTTGGTGGTACCTCTCCAGTGCTTTGAGGTGCCTGCTGTACATGGTCCATGTCTCTGAGGAATACAGCAGGGCGGGTATTACTGCTGCCCTGTAGACCATGAGCTTAGTGCCGGGTTTGAGGTCCTGGTCTTCAAACACTCTCTTCCTCAGGCGACCGAAGGCTGCACTGGCACACTGAAGGCGGTGTTGGACTTCGTTATCGACGTCTGCCCTTGTTGACAGTAGGCTCCTGAGGTATGGAAAGTGGTCCACGTTGTCCAAGGCCTTGTCATGGATTTTGAGCAGCGGATTTTACAGCCATGAAGTACTTCAAAAATATTTCATGGCTGTAAAACACTTTGGGATGTCCTGAGGTGGCGAAAGGTGCTATGTAAATGCAAGTTCTTTCTTAAACCAAGTGATTTTCTGATGTCCCGATGAGTTTATCCTGTGAGTAGCTGAGCCACTCTGAGCAGATTGTTCCATTTCTCCCATAAATGCAATAGAAGTATAAATGATCACACTAAGGTTTACAGACTACTGTCAATACACAAGGCAACCTGTTTAAAGTGTACACAGGAAGGCATGTACTGCATCCCACTGAAAGGACCTGTGTATAATGGGAACGCATGAATATACGGCAGCAGGGTACAACACGGAGATAGATCAAGGATCATGAATTAGGTTCAGTCTGTAATTAAATTGTAATGAAATCCATGAAGGACTCAAGTCAATCAATCTACAGAAAGAGGAAACTGACAGTTGTAAAAGTAACTGTACAGGGTACAATCACGTACATAACTACAGTAATATCATTAAATGATTTTGCAGTGCTTACTAACTTTGATACAGCTGGGGTTGCAGCATATGTCCTAACAGCCCCACAAAACAAAACTAACAAAAGTAGTAAAGAGAAAAACACAGACTTAAATATTAACCAATGAAAGTAATTGAAACTTATAAAATTCTGACAGGACTGGACAGACTTGATGCAGGAAGGATGATCCCGATGGTCGGGGAGTCCAGAACCAGGGGTCACAGTCTAAGGATAAGGGGTAGGCCATTTAGGACAGAAATGAGGAGGAATTTCTTCACCCAGAGAGTGGTGAACCTGTGGAATTCTCTATCACAGAAGGCAGTAGAGGCCAATACATTAAATATATTCAAGAAGGAGTTGGATATATTTCTTAAGGCTAAAGGGATCAAGGGGTATGGGGAGAAAGCAGGGACCGGGTACTGAATTTGGATGATCAGCCATGATCGCATGGAATGGCGGAGCAGGCTCGAGGGGCCGAATGGCCTACTCCTGCTCCTATCTTCCATGTTTCTATGTTTCTATGAACAAAATTGACCAAAGACTTAACAGTCACAAGAGACCCAACACAGACAACATGCCTGATAGCCTGTTGTAGATAATAGCCTTGACAACAGACTCAAACGCTTGACATAGATGCCAGACTCTGATTTGACTCAAGATAGATGGCAGTCAAAAGCAGACAGACTATGGGGCTTAACAAACTCGACTGCTCAACAGTTTGATATAGGTGACAAACTCAGTGGCTCAACGTAGATGACAGATTAGGTACACAATAGACAAGTGTTAGTATCCTGGGAGTCATGACACGGGGTGAACAGCTTGTCGGAGATGTAAATGGCTGTAAGTAGTTCTTAGAGTAGAAAACTCTGGATGTTAGCCAAAATTATACCATACATACCTTAGATATGACTTCATAAGTATATAGGTTCACACTGACTGCTTTGTTGGCCATCTTTGTCTGGTATTGAAGTCTAGTGATAGACTTGCTCAGTGCTGAGGTACCCATCAGTCCCAACCATTTTGATGAAAATCTTCTTTTCCATTCTCTCAAGACTTTTCGCCTCTCCTCTCCTGAGGGTATTGGCTTCTCATTGAGGCACTGTTTCACAGGCACAGATTGTCTTCCAGCATCTCACAAAAGTCGCCATTAATGTGTATTCTTCGATAGGCTATTCAACCACGGGGAGCTGAGCAGCCAGCCTGATCTGGCCCTGATGCTATTTTTAGATTCAAGCAGTTCCAGCAGAGTTGCTAGACAGTGATCAAGAACACGCTTGTCAATTTTGCCCTCTTTAACTGTGGCACTGAGGCCAATTGTAGTGCCTCAAGCAGTATCTTCATGCTGCTTAGCGAACTCAGCAAATACCAGGGATCAAACCTTGGCCTGTGTGACTCTGTCGCTCACGAGGAAAATTCACCAAACCACTGGGGGAGCAGGGATGTATTTTAAACACTTTGCTATTCTTCCACAAAAGGCTCTTTGCCAAAGTTAATCCTTGGAGGCAACAAAACTACAACATTCACAGGCCTTAATCCTTGGTGTAATGTCACATTTTTAGTCATGTATATCCCTATCACCACCATGTGGGAAGCCAGCAATGGATAGTCCAAACACCCTACATGACTACACTGTCTGAAAATAGGCAGCCAATCAAAGACCTTGCGCTCTACATATGGCAGCCATTCATTTTCGAAAATAGCCAAAAGTTATCCAGCAACAAAGGAAGTCCCGGTAACTGCTTTTGGAAATATTTGAAGAGAAAAACAGAACTGAGATTTGAATTAGGCTGAATAAAATTAAAAACGTTAGTTGGGTATTCTCCAGAGAATAGTCTAAGTCTGTATCAGCTCCCACAGTGGTAAGGAATTTAAGGAAAAATCAACACTGTTAAATAAAAGAACAGCTTAGCATTATATTGTGGCTTATTGGACAGCGGTTCATCGGTGCTCCGTGCCGGCGCCATCCTGCTTACATCGTCTTTCTCCTTCCCTGACTTTGACCCTGGTCTCCCTACTATTGTCTCCAACATGTTCCCTGCTGCCAGGAAATATGTATCCCATTAATGGTTACATTTAACTAGGTCTGTGTCACCTGAGCTTTTCCCGTGTCCATTCGCGTGCGCACTTTGGCTGCTGCTCCGTACCCGAGCCATTCAATACTTTTCCACTTTTTTTCCCCATTTTCCTTTTCTCTCTATCCCTCCCTGACTGCTCTCTCCTGTCGTCATGCCTCCTTTCATCTCTCCTCTCTCTCTGCCCTCCCAAATCTCTATCCCAATCCTTCATTACTCTTCGACCTTCCTACTCTCCTGCTGCTGTCCCAGGCTTGACTCCCTCTTAGATAAGCCCACAGCTTCCCTCTGTGCCTCTCTTGGCATCCTATGAAGGGCCCATTGAGGCACTCGTCGCTGCCGCCTTACGAGCAGCAACCCCAACTGTCCCATCCTACTCTCTCGATGACCTTCCTGCCCAGCGCGCCCACTTGGGGCAAATCTTGCCAATCTCCTCCCTGTCCAACTCATTCCACCCCCCCAGCACTGACCCTGTGGACGCTGGCAGTGGGGCAACCATCGCCGATCCTCTCCGCAGGTCCCTCACTCCCTCTCCACATCTCCCGCATGTCCGTTCACTTGCGAACAAGGCCCTTGCCATCCATGAGCTTATCGTGGATGACTGCATCAACATCATGGTCCTGACGGAAACTTGGCTGAGGGGTGATGACACCTTACACTTAACTGAAGCCTCCCGCCTGGCTATACCTTCCATCACAGACCGCCATGGGGGCGGTGTGGCTCTGATCACCAAATCACACCTTGGTCTGTCCCTCTACTCCTCCTGCACTTTCTCCTCCTTTGAGTATCTCACTGTGTTCCACCCCTCTCTCCTCTCATTTAAAATTCTCGTTCTCTACCACCCACCCAAGCACCATAAAAATGTTATTACTGAGATATCTTCACTGCTTTCCTCCCTCAGCCTTTGCACCGAATGACTTCTCATCCTCGGTGATTTCAAATCCATCTCAATTCATCATGCTCTCTTTCCTCTGATTTCACTGCCCTCCTATCCTCCATTAATCTCTCCCTCCACGTAAACTCCCCAACCCATATTCACGGCCACCCCCTCACCCTTGCCATCTCTCGTGGCCTCGCTACTCCCATCGTGTCAATCGCAGATAAGGCCATCTCTGACCACTTCCTGTATCGCTCTCCCCCCACATCCCCCTTCCAACCTCCCCACCACCCCCCACCCCCCAACCCTACTTCCTTCTGTGACCACCACTGGAAAAAAACTCTCTCCCAGCTCTCTTGCAACTGCACTTATGAAATCCCAACTGTCCAGCCTTTGGCCCTCCATTCACCATGACATTTCTGCAGCTACCGATCTGCTCAACCACACCCTCACCACCACCTTTTATGCCCTAGTCCCTATTAAAACAATTACTCTCTCTCACCCTGGCTGTTCCCTCTGGTAAGTCCAAGAGACGCAGACTTGAACAGATATGGCGGACAACTGGTTTAGTCATTCACCACCAGATCTGGCTGGACCACATAAAGCATTATCGGGCCCTGCTCTCGTCTGCCAAAATTGCTCACTATTCCACAATCATTCTAGAATGCAAAGATAAACCCCGGCTTCTATTCTCCACTGCTAACGATCTTCTTAAACCCCTCTCCCCTGTTTTCTCCACCCTCACCTCCGATAACAAGTGTGAGAAGGTCATGGACTTCTTTGTCTCTAAGGCTCAGACCATCCGTTCAGTTGCCTCTGCCACTTCCCTTCCTTCCCCTAGCCCACAGGGCCTAACTTCCTCTAAGGTTCCCCCCTGCCCTAGCCCTGAACTCACATCTTCAGTTTCTCTCTGATCTCCCCTCATGACCTCTCCGCGCTCATCTTGTCCATGAGACCCACTTCCTGCTCCTCGATCCTATTCCCACCAAACTGCTGACCACCCAACTTCCTTTTCTGGCTCCCATGTTAGCTGACATTGTTAACGGTTCTCTCTCCTCAGGTACTGTCACCCGCTTCCTCAAATCTGCCATCATCACCCCTCTCCTCAAAAAAACCCTTGATCCCTCCATCCTTGCAAACTACCACCCATCTCCAATTTCCCTTTCCTCTCCAAAGTCCTTGAACGTGTTGTCGCTTCCCAAATCCATGCCCATCTTTTCCGCAACTCCATGTTTCAATCCCTCCAATCAGGTCTCCGCCCTGCCACAGTACCAAAACGGCTCTCATCAAAGTCACAAATGATATCCTTTGTGACTGTGACAAAGGTAAGCTATCCCTCCTCATCCTTCTTGACTTGTCTGCAGCCTTTGACACGGTTGACCGCTCCATCCTTCTCCAACACCTCTCCACCATCGTCCAGCTGGGTGGGACTGCACTCGCCTGGTTCCATTCTTATCTATCTAATCATAGCCAGAGAATCACCTGCAACGACTTCTCTTCCCGCTCGTGCATCGTTACCTCTGGTGTCCCCCCCAAGGATCTATCCTTGGCCCCCTCCTATTTCTCATCTACATGTTGCCTCTTGGCGACATCATCCGAAAACACAGCTTCAGTTTCCACATGTATGCTGATGACACCCCGCTCTACCTCACTACCACTTCTCTCGACCCCTCCACAGTCTCTAAATTGTCAGACTGCTTGTCTGACATACTGTTCTGGATGAGCAGAAATTTTCTCCAATTAAATATTGGACTGGGTATTATGTAATGAGAAAGGATTAATTAGCAATCTTGTTGTGCGAGGCCCCTTGGGCGGAGCACTAATAATATGATCGAATTCTTCATTAAGATGGAGGGTGAAGTAATTGACTCAGAGACTAGGGTCCTGAATTTAAATAAAGGAAACTACGATGGTATGAGGCACGATTTGGGTAGGATGGATTGGGGAATGTTATGTAAAGGGTTGACGGTGGATAGGCAATGGCAAACATTTAAAGATTGCATGGATGAACTACAGAATTTGTTCATCCCTGCTTGGCATAAAAATAAAACAAAAAAGGTGACTCAACCGTGGCTAACAAGGGAAATTAGGGATAGCTTAAGATCCAAGGAGAGGACATATAAATTGGCCAGAAAAAGCAGAAAACCTGAGGACTGGGAGCAGTTTAGGATTCAGCAAAGGAGGACAAAGGGATTAATTAAGAGGGGGAAAATAGAGTATGAGAGTAAGCTTGCAGGGAACATAAAAACTGACTGTAAAAGCTTCTATAGATATGTGAAGAGAAAAAGATTGGTGACGTCAAGCATAGGTCCCTTGCAGTCAGAATCAGGGGAATTTATAATGGGGAACAAAGAAATGGCGACCAATTAAATACATACTTTGGTTCTGTCTTCACAAAGGAGAACACAAATAACCTCCCAGAGATGTTGGGGAACATGAGAGGGAGGAACTGAATTAAATCAGTATTTGTAGGGAATTGGTGTTAGGGAAATTGACGGGATTGAAGGCCGATAAATCCCCAGGGCCTGATAATCTACATCCTAGGGTACTTAAGGAAGTGGCCCTAGAAATAGTAGATGCATTGCTGGTCATCTTCCAGAACTCGATAGACTCTGGAACAGTGACCATGGATTGGAGGGTAGCTAATGTTACCCCACTATTCAAAAAAGGTGGTAGAGAAAAAGCGGGGAATTATAGACCAGTAAGCCTGACATCAGTAGTGGGGAAAATGCTAGAGTCCATTATAAAAGATGTAATAGCAGAGCACTTGGAAAACAGTGACAGGATTGGACAAAGTCAACATGGATTTACAAAAGGTAAATCGTGCTTGACTAATCTACTGGAATTTTTTGAGGATGTAACTGGTAGAATAGATAAGGGAGAACCAGTGGATGTGGTGTATTTGGACTTTCAGAAGGCTTTCGATAAGGTCCCGCATAAGAGATTAGCGTGTAAAGTTAAAGCACATGCGATTGGGGGCAAGGTACTGACTTGGATAGAGAACTGGTTGGCAGACAGGAAGCAAAGAGTTGGAATAAACGGGTCTTTTTCCGAGTGGCAGGCAGTGACTAGTACCGCAGGGATCGATGCTAGGACCCCAGTTATTCACAATATATATTAATGATCTAGACGAGGGAACTAGATGTAATATCTCCAAGTTTGCAGACAACACAAAGTTGGGTGGGCGTGTGTGCTGTGAGGATGATGCAGAGAAACTCCAGTATGATTTGGACAGGTTGGGTGATTGGGCAGATGCATGGCAGATGCACTATAATGTGGATAAATGCGAGGGTTATCCACTTTGGTGGCAAAAACAGGAAGGCAGATTGTCATCTGAACGGCAATAGATTGGGAGAAGGGGAAGTGCAACAAAACCTGGGTGTCCTTGTGCACCAGTCGCTGAAGGTAAGCATGCAGGTGCAGCAGGCGGTTAAGAACGCAAATGGTATGTTGGCCTTCGTAGCGAGAGGGTTCGAGTACAGGAGCAAGGATGTCTTGCTGCAGTTGTACAGGGCCTTGGTGAGACCACACCTTGAGTATTGTTTGCAGTTTTGGTCGCCTTATCTGAGGAAGGATGTTCTTGCCATGGAGGGAGTGCAGCGAAGGTTCACCAGGCTGATACCTGGGATGGCAGGAATGATGTATGAGGAGAGATTGGGTCGATTGGGCTTATACTCGCTGGAGTTTAGAAGAATGAGAGGGGATCTCATTGTAACTTATAAAATTCTAACAGGACTAGACAGACTAGATGCAGGAAGGATGTTCCTGATGGCGGGGCAGTCCAGAACCAGGGGTCACAGTCTAAGGATAAGGGGTAAGCCATTTAGGACAGATATGAGGCGGAATTTCTTCACCCAGAGAGTGGTGAACCTGTGGAATTCTCTACCACAGAAGGCAGTTGAGGCCAATTCATTAAATATATTCAAGAAGGAGTTAGATATATTTCTTAAGGCTAAAGGGATCAAGGGATATGGGGAGAAGGCAGGGACAGGGTACTGAGTTTGGATGATCAGCCATGATCTCATTGAATGGCGGAGCAGGCTCGAGGGGCCGAATGGCCTACTCCTGCTCCTATCTTCTATGTTGCTATGTTTCTATTGTTTTCGGTCCCCGTCACAAGCTCTGATCCCTAGCCACTGACTCCATCCCTCTCCCTAACATCTTTCCGAGGCTGAACCACACTGTTCGCAACTTTGGTGTCATATTTGTCATTAGAGGAAGTTTGAGCTTCCAACCACATATCCGTGGCATAACTAAGACCGCCTATTTCCACCTCCATATCATCGCCCGTCTCTGCCCCTGCCTCAGCTCATCCGCTGATGAAACCCTCATCCATGCCTTTGTTACCTCTAAACTTGACGATTCCAACACACTCCTGGCTGGCCTCCCACATTCTACCCTACGTAAACTTGAGGTCATCCAAAACTCGGCTGCCCATGTCCTAACTTGCACCAAGTCCCATTCACCCATCACCCCTGTGCTCGCTGACCTACATTGGCTCCGGTTAAGCAACGCCTCGATTTCAAAATTCTCATCCTTGTTTTCAAATCCTTCCATGGCCTCGCCCCCTCCCTATTTCTGTAATCTCCTCCAGCCCCACAATCCCCACCCCCGCCCCCCCTGAGATATCTATGCTCCTCTACTTCTGCCCTCTTGAGCATCCCTGATTATAATCGCTCAACCATTGGTGGCCGTGCCTTCTGTTGCCTAGGCCCTAAGCTTTGGAATTCCCTGCCTAAACCTCTCCGCCTCGCTACCTCTCTTTCCTCCTTTAAGATGCTCCTTAAAACCTACCTCTTTGATCAAGCTTTTGGTCACCTGCCCTAATTTCTCCTTGTGTGGCTCGGTTTTAAATGTTTTTGTCTTATAATACTCCTGTGAAGCGCCTTGGGGTGTTTTATTACATTAAAGGTGCTATATAAATAAAAGTTGTTGTTGTTCTTCTTATTGTTTTCATTTCCAGCAGATACAAGGATTTCTAATGAAAATATATATGTGTATATGAATTAGTTATTCACTTGTTCATCATTTGTAAAATAAATTTGCTTAATAATTTAAAATGAAGTCTGATGTTGTGATGTTATATTGTTTATTGAAGAGAGCCCATGGAAGAATATTTTTATTCCAGTAGCTAAAAGCAATTAGCAGAAAAGAGCACTCTGTTCATTACCCTGGGTATGTTACAGAACCTTACCTAGATACCAAGTGGATATACTCTTGAAGTCACAGGATGTTGGGACTCACCCAAGAATGTAACAATGCTATGCAGAAGCTTTCAGACTTGAAGGAAAATGCTGTGGCAAATTGCCTGTCAAATAACTACACATTAACTCAGATTCAGTGTGTGTGCTATCTAAAATGAATATTTGTTTCATTTATCTGCTGAAGTTGCCAACTCTTCTTGGGGTTCAGGTTCATGGACAAGGCAACAAACTGCAGCATTCACCGTCCTTAATCCTTGGTGCAGGGTCAATAGAGAACAGGCATCTTGGCAAAAATGTTCCCTCTCTGGTCCAGGGATATTGAGGCCAATTGTAGCACTCTTCAACCTGAAGTGCCGAGTGGATGATCCATCTTGGCCTCCTCCTGAGGTCCCCACCACCACAGAAGCCAGTCTTCGGCCAATTCAATTCACTACACATGATATTAAAAAATGGCTGAGCACACTGGATACAGCAAAGGCTGTGGGTCCCGACAACATCCCGGCTGTCGTGCTGAAGACTTGTGCTCCAGATCTAGCCGCGCCTCTAGCCAAGCTGTTCCAGTACAGCTACAACACTGGCATCTATCGGACAATGTGGAAAACTGCCCAGGTATGTCCTGTCCACAAAAAGCAGGACAAATCCAATCCAGCCAATTACCACCCCATCAGTCTACTCTCAATCATCAGCAAAGTGATGGAAGGTGTCGTTGACAGTGCTATCAAGTGGCACTTACTCACTAATAATCTGCTCACTGATGTCCAGTTTGGGTTTCACCAGGACCAGTCAGCTCCAGAGCTCATTACAGCTTTGGTCCAAACATGGACAAAAGAGCTGAATTCCAGTGGTGAGGTGAGAGTGACTGGCCTTGATATCAAGGCAGCATTTGACCAAGTGTGGCATCAAGGAGCCCTAGTAAAACTGAAATCAATGAGAATCAGGGGCAAAACTTTCCACTGGCTGGAGTCATACCTAGCACAAAATAAGATGGTTGTGGTTGTTAGAGGTCAATCATCTCAGCCCCAGGACATCGCTGCAGGAGTTCCTCAGGGCAATGTCCTAGGCCCAACCATCTTCAGCTGCTTCATCAATGAACTTCCCTCCAACATAAGGTCAGAAATGGGGATGTTCGTAACTCCTCAGATAATGAAGCAGTCCATGTCCGCATGCAACAAGACCTGGATGACATTCAGGTTTGGGGTGCTAAGTGGCAAATAACATTCGCGCCACACAAGTGCCAGGCAATGACTATCTCCAACAAGAAAGAGTCAAACCACTGCCCCTTGACACTCAACGGCATAACCATCGCCAAATCCCCCACCATCAACATCCTGAGGGTCACCACTGACCAGAAACTTAATTGGACCAGCCACATAAATACTGTGGCTACGAGAGCAGGTCAGAGGCTGGCTATTCTGTGGTGAGTATCTCACCTCTTGACTCCCTAAAGTCTTTCCACCATCTGCAAGGCACAACTCAGG
Organism: Somniosus microcephalus; assembly: GCF_052327205.1. Classification (NCBI taxonomy): domain Eukaryota; kingdom Metazoa; phylum Chordata; class Chondrichthyes; order Squaliformes; family Somniosidae; genus Somniosus; species Somniosus microcephalus. The sequence goes on along the minus strand of NC_141002.1, from coordinate 25,272,609 downwards.
AGTGTGATGGAATACTCTCCACTTGCTCGGATGAGTGCAGCTCCAACAACACTCAAGAAGCTTGTCACCATACAGGACAAAGCAGCCCACTTGATTGGCACCACATCCACCACCTTAAACATTCACTCCCTCCACCACCGGCCCACATTGGCTGCAGTATGTACTATCTACAAGATGCACTGCAGCAACTCGCCAAGGATTCTTCGACAGCACCTCCCAAACCCGCGACCTCTACTACCTAGAAGGACAAAGGCAGCAGGTGCATGGGAACACCATCACCTCCAATTCACACGTCATCCTGACTTGGAAATAAATCGCCGTTCCTTCATCATCACTGGATCAAAATCCTGGAACTCCCTCCCTAACAGCACTGTGGGAGTACCTTCACCACATGGACTGCAGCGGTTCAAGAAGGCGGCTCACCACCACCTCCTCAAGGGCAATTAGGGATGGGCAATAAATGCTGGCCTTGCCAGCGACACCCACATCCCAGGAACGAATAAAAAAACACTTTTACATCAGCTAACACAGCACTGATCGGGTACTTTTGACCACGTCAATGTCTGGTCTATATATAAGTTAAGAAAATGAAGATTGTCATGTTCAATGAATCTCAATTAATTTGTTGAATTTCACCCAGTCCGCACCCCAGTAGGGGTGGGTCTGGTGTGTTCCTTTGTGCACGCTATCTTTGAGCCTGTAAATATTTTTTCAGAAAGTCTCTATCTTTGCTGCTTACCATAAATTCCTAAACAACATCCATTTCTACTAACATTAACTTTGCTTTAGAATGCAAGGTGCTTTCAGTGAATTTAGAAGAATGTATTGGCAATTCCGATTATTAAAAAGAACTCAGGTAATTTACTCACTGTATGAACATTGCGGCAGCACTACTCTTGTTCTGTGCTTGCTGAACAATAAAGGTCTTTTAAACACAGACAGATTGAGGCTGATGATAGCTTACTGAACAATGCTGAGTTTATTCTGAACAAAACCTTTATTGAATGCAACATTCACGACACCATTATACAACTAGTACCGATCTCAGACCAGGACCTGTGTGGATAGACACAGAGCTGGCAGCTCCAACTTGTACTGCCAATGCCCTGGACAACAGAGCTCTGTCTATGGCTGGAGCTGTCCTGTCGCCCCTAACATTGAAAAAATTAGAAATGATGTTTAAAATGTTGGCCTTGCTGTGAACTTTTAAACTTGGTTGTGATTGCACTGCAGGAGTGTGAACTTGAAATGTGTGAAGCTACGTACTGAAACTAACATCACAGCCCTTCCTGATGTGCGCTTCAGATGACTTCATACCTGAATTGCACTGTACAGTTTTCATCAATGCAAACTGCCATATCACTGGCCCATAAGTAACTTCGAAAATTCTTTGGCATTATTCAAATCTTTATAATGAAACAGATCTGAACTAAAGATCTTGATAAATTTTGAGTGGCTAAACATCCTAACATTGGGAACCATTGCCAAGTATCTATCATAGGGAAACGTGCTTATTTTATTTGTAGTGTGAATGGAAGAAAAGAATAACTCAACTGAAAAGATATTGGGCTCTATCCAAAATTTATGATTGGCCAAGGCAATTTTTAATATGCTTAGCCACAATACAGACTATGCTGGAATTATGAGGACAGTTACAATGCAAGTGTTCCCAATGCAGCCACAGTCAATGTGCCCTTTGCATATTGTCACTTTGCATAAGCAGATATCTCTTCACATGAACAGCCCCTTGTAATATCTCTAACATTGCAAATTAATCTATTGAAGATGCATTAAGGTTTGACCGTTCTGTGATCCAGAAAAGTCTGTCAGGATTCAGGCCTCAGCTCAATGTTGGTAATGATGTTGATAACTGAATTACCCTCTCGGTAGAATTTGGAGCCCATTCCTGTTTTCAGCTGCAAGCAGCATTTTCGCTGCTGTGTCTGTACAAAGCTTGCAAGGCAAGGTCACTACAGAAGTGCAAGACAATGAATGGTTTGGCAAATCTAAAAAAAAATGCAAAATTTCCATACGAAGGGCTATGGGTCAAATGCGGGTAAATGGAGTTGAGGTACAGATGATCCATGAATTAATTGAATGGTAGAACAGGTTTAAGGGGCGGAATGGTCTACTCCTATTTCGAAATTCCTAAATTGATTCAGTGAGTCTGTGCACAATCCTCTCTCTGTAGAGACCATTTTTGGCAGTAGATTCACTTAAACATGACATAAAACAAATCAACAACTTGAGTCACTAGAAAGTAAACTACCTCACAACACTGGAAGTACTTCACCCGTTCATCTTTCTTGCTTATGGATTATGCTTTCATGATGTTATGTGGCTAATTTTCCAGTAAGCAACTGGACTCTTTATTCTAAATGGACAGAATGTTGGCAGTGTCACAGCCAACTGTGGAATCACACGCATTTTTAAGACTAGACCTGAGACAAGCAGAATTTTTCCTATATTACAACAGCAACTACACTTCAAAAAGTACTTAATTGGCTGCAATGCGCTTTGGGATTCCCTGAGGTCATGAAAGGCACTATATAAATGCAAGTCTTTCTTCTTACAACACTGCTGCCTGATGGTATTTGATTCCCCTAGTAACAGCAGCACTCGGGAGGTAGCTGTACTTTATGTTGTACAAAGGGCAGAAAGGTCGGTTAGTCTCTAAGAGCTGGATTTAGCCACCGCTCAGAGGGCGGGTTTGGAGGCGGGTCAAAGGTTAAAATCGTTTTGCTTGACAGCGGGTTGCGATCCCACCATCAACTCACCTCCAAACAATTTTCCCAAGTGTCGGATCCCCGATTTGCGCATGACCCCACACCTAGCGCGGGAAGAGGATTAAAGGCAATTACCTGCCTATTAACAGGTAGTTGCTAGTAGTTGACAGGCTCTTTTTGAATTTTGCTGCTTCTGGCTCGGGTTTCCCGACGTCCGGACACCACGCCAGGTAAGTGTGGCGTGCTGTGAGTCTGCTGTAATGTTTCTGGATTGATGACAGCTGCAGAAGTGATGTGAAGGATCCAATGTTGCACTGGTGAGTCTCAGAGGTAAGAAAATGTTGGGAAATGCATTTTTAATACATTTACACATTTCTTTAGGTTACAAATTTTGAAATCCATGTCCAGTGCCACCTCATTGAGAGAACCTCTCTCACCAGTGATAGATCGCTTCTGTTACCTCACCTGCAGCTGCAATCTATTCCAGCCTATGGAGGGAGTCATTGGAGAGCCTGGGTGCAAGAGGTCACCTTTGTACAGTGATTGTCAGTGTTTGTGGCACCTCAATGCTGTCAAAAAAAATTGTATGTGGTCCCTTTAAGAAAACCGGCAGATGATGCGTCATTAAATGATATCACACAGAATCCCCACAGTGCAGATAGAGGCCATTTCGGCCCATCGATCCTGCACCGACACATATCCCACCCTATCCCCGTAACCCCACGTATTTAATCCCCTAACACTAAGGGTCAATTTATCATAGCCAAATCAACCTAACCCGCACATCTTTGGACTGTGGGAGGAAACCGGAGCACCCGGAGGAAACCCACGCAGACACAGGGAGAATGTGCAAACTCCACACAGACAGTCGCCCGAGGCCAGATTTGAACCCGGGTCCCTGGCGCTGTGAGGCAACAGTGCTAACCATTATGCCACCGTGCCATCTGACCAGCTTCCTCTTAATTGACTGGCAAGCCTGCAGGGTGGGCTTAACAAGGTCAATCAATGTAAAATCACATCTGTGGGCCGGATGCAGTTGGGGGGCGGGACTGGAAGCCGGAAACCACCTGGCCCACACCCAACCCGCCTCGATTGATAAAATCGTGGCCTTAGTGTCTGAGACTCCTGTTTTTTCTTACCAAACACAAGCCAAAGGGCTTGTTATTTTCCCTGTCTGCTATCCTATAATTATTTATCTAGCAATTGAAAATACTCATCTTAACACAGCACTGTTGTTTTGTATCAAACAAGGTAGTCAAATACACACAACAGGGTTCCACAAACAGCAATGAACAGTTAGTCTGCTTTGATGGTGTTGGTCGAGGGTTGAATGTTGGTCAGGATACTGGAAGAACTCCCGGCTCTTTAAAAAAAGTGCCATGAACATCTTTTATGTCCGCCTGAATTAAATATGAATCCCAGGTAATCTAGGAATTCATGCTTAAAGCCTGTTGGCTAGCAGTCAAGAGTTCAACTATTTGTTCAGCTACATGAGACAGGAACATCTTCAGCCCTGAAAAATGACTCCCTAAATATAACCATAGTTGAATGACATAGTTGATTTGAGGAAAACGAGAGGAAAAATGACAACAACATCTTGCATTAACATCCCAAGGCGCTTCATTGAGACGTAATCACACAAAAATGTAAGTCAAGCCAGAGAAGGAGGTGTTAGGACAGATGAACAAAAAGCTTGGTCAGAAGTAGGTTTTAAGGAAGTTCTTAAAGGATGAGTAGCAGGTGGAGAGGCAGAGGGGTTTAGGAAGGAAATTCCAAAACATGGGGCCTAGGTGGCTGAAGGCATAGCCTCCAATGGTGGGGTGAAGGGAAGGGGAATGCATAAAAGGCAAGAGTCAGAGGAACGGAGAGTTCTGGAAGAGGTTACGGAGATAAGGAGGGATGAGGATGTGATGGCATTTGAACAGGAGAGTGAGAATTTTAAACTGGAGGAATTGGGGGACCGGGAGCCAATGTAGGTCAGCAAGGACAGGGGCGATGGTTATGGAGGATCTGGTGTGGGAAAGGATGCAGGCAGTAGAGTTTTGGATGAGTTGAAGTACACAGAGCATGGAGGATAGGAGGCGGGCCAGGAGAGCATTGAAATAATCAAGTTTCAAGGTGACAAAGGCATGGAAAAAACTTTCAGCTGCAGATAGGCTGAGGCAGGAACAAGGCCGAGCAATGTTACAGAGGGGGAAATAAGCACCCTTTGTGATGAAAAGGGTTGGAAACTCATAGAAACATGGAAACATAGAAGATAGGAGCAGGAGTAGGCCATTCGGCCCCTCGAACCTGCTCCGCCATTCAATGCGATCATGGCTGCTCATCCAAACTCAGTACCCTGTCCCCGCTTTCTCCCCATACCCCTTGATCCCTTTAGCCTTAAGAAGTATATCTAACTTCTTCTTGAATATATTTAATGAATTGGCCTCTACTGCCTTCTGTGGTAGAGAATTCCACAGGTTCACCATTCTCTGGGTGAAGAAATTCCTCCTCATCTCAGTCCCAAATGGCTTACCCCTTATCCTTAGACTATGACCCCTGGTTCTGGACTCCCCGGCCATCAGGAACATCCTTCCTGCATCTAGTCTGTCTAGTCCTGTTAGAATTTTATACGTTTCAATGAGATCCCCTCTCATTCTTCTGAACTCCAGCGAGTATAAGCCCAATCGACACAATCTCTCCTCATACGTCATTCCTGCCATCCCAGGTATCAGCCTGGTGAATCTTCGCTGAACTCCCTCCATGGCAAGAACATCCTTCCTCAGATAAGGCGACCAAAACTGCACACAATACTCCAGGTGTGGTCGCACCAAGGCCCTGTACAACTGCAGCAAGACATCCTTGTTCCTGTACTCGAACACTCTCGCTACGAAGGCCAACATACCATTTGCCTTCTTAACCGCCTGCTGCACCTGCATGCTTAACTTCAGCGACTGGTGCACAAGGACACCCAGGTCTCGTTGCACTTCCCCTTCTCCCAATCTATTGCCATTCAGATAATAATTTGCCTTCCTGTTTTTGACACCAAAGTGGATAACCTCGCATTTATCCACATTATATTGCATCTGCCATGCTTCTGCCCAATCACCCAACCTGTCCAAATCATACTGGAGTTTCTCAGCATCCTCCTCACAGCACACACGCCCACCCAGCTTTGTGTCGTCTGCAAACTTGGAGATATTACATCCAATTCCCTCGTCTAGATCATTAATATATATTGTGAATAGCTGGGGTCCCAGGACCGATCCCTGCGGTACCCCACTAGTCACTGCCCGCCACTCGGAAAATGACCCGTTTATTCCAACTCTTTGCTTTCTGTCTGCCAACCAGTTCTCTATTCAAGTCAATACCTTGCCCCCAATCCCATGTGCCTTAACTTTACACGCTAATCTCTTATGCGGGACCTTATCGAAAGCTTGCGTTTGAATAGGACGCCAAGGATGTGAATAATCTGGTTCAACCCGAGACTGTCACCAGAAAGAATATGGGCAGCGATTTTACTTACCTCGGCGGTCCATGGCAGGTGACATCGGTGGCAGGTCCCGACCCCGCTGCTGGCTCCATCCCGCTCTGTAAAATTACTTTCACTTGATTGGGCTTGTTAAGCCCGCCCAGCGCATTTCCCGGCCAATTAGAGGAAGTGGGTCTGGTGACGTCATTTGATGACGCGTCACCAACCTGTTTCTTTAAAGGGGCCATGTCCAAATTGATTTTGACATTTGTGCTGTCAGTGTTCTACAGCATTGAGGTGCTGCAAACACTGATAATGACTGCACAAAGGCACAGGGCTGCACCTAGGCTCTCCCATGACTCCCTCCATAAGCTTGCACGGAGGTCCTCTTCCCTTCCCATGGGTGGAAGAGACCTCCCCAGGAGATCAACGTAGCCTGGTTGCACATTGCAGAGGAGGGCACAAGCAGGGTTGTGGTCAGGAGGACCTGGGTGCAGTGCTGCAAATGTTTCAATGATCTCAGTAGATCACGAAATGTTAGTACAAAGCCACACTCAACCTCATCCTGCTGTGCCTCTCATCACATTCCCATTATTCTGCCTTCCCTACCCTACTCCTGCACATCCTTACTCACACCAACTTACCTTGTACCTCCACCCATCTCTCTCTATCTACATTATCATATCCCCATCTCACGAGTCACCCCTCACACTCACCCTCATCTTAGTGCATTCATACCAACCAACAACACACAAGGGTAGGCACCTGGGTGGTTTAGCCAATGTCATGTGAAGTTTCTGTTAATGTGGTGCCAAACATTGAAACCTTTGTTGTCAACACTTTGTGTTCTTGGACAGATTTGTGTGCCCCTTTGGAAGTGGCTTAGTGAGTTGCAGTGAATGGTGAGACATAACAGTACCCCCCGCAATGGTGATGAGTGTGAAAGGAATGGCTTGGGCATTGCAGGGATGCTTTATGGTGTTGGTGTGGGGTTGTGCCAACTTGGCACATCATGTGGCAGCCAAGGTGTACAGCATCAAGTGAAGTAAATCTGGCTATGGTGAGGCTATCCCTTGCCTCCCGGGCAGCAATGTAGTTGGGTGCTAATGCCCTCTTTCCTGTGCAGCATCAGGTGATTGCGGAGAAGGTTGATGGTGTTGTTGTTGGTGCTGCTGGTGTGCCTGGTGCTGCTGGTGTTGGGGCTGATCGTGGTGGGATTCTGAGGACCAAGGTGAGAGAGTATAAAGGGTACCCATGCTGATGGAATAGATGGCAGGTGAAGCAGAGATGACAGAAGTGATCTGTCAATGGTGAGAGAGGTAATGAGGTCAGACTGGATGGAGACTTGTGGAAAGACTTGCAGCATGGTGAATCTGTTGTGGAAATGCAGTGAGGAACAGCTTGTGGCTGAGGGAAGATATCTCTGTAAGGTGGGAGCTTTTACTATACATTTGAAGCGGTCAACTCAACAGCTGATTCAATGGCCACTGAACTCCCGCCTCAGTTTGACAGGCATGGTCCACGACCACCGTGGACCCCATGGGTGAGCTGTCAAATGCAGAAGTTAAGATGAAAATCATTCTTAAGTGGCTCTAAACAAGCCACTAATTACCTGTATTGGGTCCCCCGCTGCTGCGTGTCGGGTCTGCTCAGCACCGACAGACCCGACATTGGGAAAGGGGTGTGGCGGCAGGTACACAGCGGGGTCCCGACCAACCACTGATCACGCCCACTGACACCCCGGAAAACTCCAGCCATAGAGTTTGTGGTGGGGGTCAAAGACGATGGCTTCAGCATCGTATGGTTTAACTGGATGAAAATACGGTTCATCCAAGACTGGATGTCAGTTAAGCAGTCTGACAGCATAGAGGCAGGATCGAAGGAGGATGGTGGAGGTCAAGATGGGTGTCATCAGCATACATTTGGATGCTGACGCCATGTAGAATTTCCATTTTGATCATTCATACTGGGCCTTTAGTAGAAGATGTTAGTCACCACCAGACTGTTCCATCACTGCATTCCACCACCCCACCCCCCACCCACCCCCCGCCCACCCCACAAGCAGAATGTCACAGCAGTAGAATTTGTGTCAAATACAGATATCAGTATAATTGCTGAAGCTCTCTTTATTAATGTCATTATTTGATATGCTGCAATGTCACATTCATTTTTCATTGGCCTTTTAATTGCAAGGCCGATGATTTGTAGTGTTAATCATGTGGAAGTCTTAGTTCAGCATGATGTAATTTGAACTAGAGATGAAATTAAAAGTAATTTCTTGAATCTAATTTTGCCCAGACACTGTCATCCTGGGAATGGGATGAGACTTGACTGAACAAACATACAAATCGCTTCTGATAGTTTCCAATTTTCCAGTTTACAACATTTTAGGCTTCATGCAACATTTTTGCTTGTTTTAGTTAAGTACAGTGACAGGAGTAACAACAGCTAACACTGAGCATTGCAAATCTGAATCCCATTTCAGATTTAGACTTCTGCTAAATCAAATTCAAGAAACTTCAATTGTCATTGATGTGCCTCAATAATTCCGAGACTCGATGTTAGCAAAACAATACAAGGCTTTTATTAACTTAGAAGGTAACACGCAGTGGAGAGAGGTATCTTCCATCTGGAGGTCTGCAGTACTGGATATGAGGCCAGATTGAGCTTGCTTACATAGGGGCCAGGTATGGGCGGAGCCCTACACACAATACATTACAATATACAATACAATGGTGAGGAGACGGAACTGAGGTAAGGGAACTGAAACCTGAAACCAACCACAGTCACAGGCAGTGATGAATGGAATATTTCATCACAGTCATTGTTCACTCCTAATTAATAAACACAATCTGCAGGTCTCTCTGCATCTACTGCATCTACAGCCCATCTACTGCTTAAACTCTCATCCCTGCCTTTGCCACCACCAGACTCAACTGTGCCAATGCCATTCTGACCAGCTTCCCATCCTCAATCCTCTGTAAACATCAGCACATTCATAACTCTGCTAGCCCGCATCCTATCCCACGCCAAGTCACGCGCACCCGTCACTCCTGTCCTTGCTGACTCACGTTGGCACCCGGTTAGATAGACCACTAATGAACTAATGCAACCATGCTTCTACCTGTAGATCTTTAGCCTGGCTCTTACAAATGATCTATCTGTATCATCCCCTTTCTCTTAACTCAACCAAACCTGCAACCTCCTGCCCTTGCTGGGTTTCAGAATGAGAACAGAAGCCAAGCACATCCAGATTGGAAAAAGTCAGAGGTGGGTTTGATGGGATTAAGAAAAAATGGAGAGATACAACTGGTTTAAAATTAAACAGAACATCGAAGAAAACAAACTTATTTCGCACATGTAGATGCAGTTTTCCTCCAGGTGGGGTGGAGTACTTGCACCCTCAGCAATGCAAGTATTCTCACCAATGCAGGAGGGACATAAAGGCACCTCAGTTTCTTCCGCAGTGCAAGGCTGGTGCCCCCTAGGAAGGGCGTCGGGAAGAAGTAGGCATTAGGTTCTGCACCCGGCCCCTCTCAGATCAGAAGGTGTGAAAGGGGCTGGCAGCAAGAACAACAAAGTTAAAAACAAAGGCCTAGAAATTCATTAAGGCGCTGCCAGCTTTGCGGCCAGTTACCGCCTAAAGAGGGCTTCTGCGCCAAAAATGAGTTTGCGCAGCGGTATTGGCGGCGGTAGCCGTTAGCGCTGCGCCGGCACCGATGACGTCATCGGTGTGCGCAGTGCCCCGGTTCCGCCCCGAAACCGGCCCGATCCCCATATTTAGTAGCGGCCGCCTCCTCCGAAGCGGCCGCAAACAGCGACCAGAAAACGGGGCCGTGCTGTAGCCTTAGTGGGGCGCTTTAAAGGGGAAGGTGCGGCCGGCCGCTTTTTCGGCAGCCGCCTGCCCGCACCTCCTTCCCCGGCCTCCTCCACCACCACCCCCCCGCGGCATTGCCGGCTGCTTTCCGCGAACCCGGCACTTCTCCGTGGTGCCGGGCTCATTTGCCGGCACTCTCCAGCGGCGATCTCCCCGTTGCAGGCAGCTCCCCCTTAAGAGAAGGAGGAGGCCTGCAGTACCGCAGCCTGCCGCTCCGCAGCGGCTGGCGCAGCGGCGCCAAGAGCGCTGAAATTCAGTGTCAGCGCCCCAAGCAGAGGCGGGCACACCCTGGTATAGCGCCCGGTTCCGAATTGGGGCGCAAACACTGAATATCTGACGATCGCTAATGGCTCCCCGCCCAGTGCTAACTTTTGTGCGCGAGCGAGCTGGCCGCCCCAAAGTGAATTTCTAGGCCAAAGTGTCATCTTTTTTCAATGGCCAGCAGGAAAACTCTCAGGACTGGGGGCCTTGTGACTGCTGTTTCAGCCGTACATCCACATGTTTTGTGAAGGAATAAGCCATATAACCTGATGTAAGAAAAAGGAGTCTTACCATCAAGTAACTTTAAAGTAAGCTTTAAGTAACTTATAAACACACTATATACAAGAGAGGTTTTTACCATGCCTCTGGTAGAAGCCTCTTACAATACTGAACAGACCAGTATTTATACCAGTCCAACAGGAAGTGACATATGACAGGAAGTGAGGTATGTACACAGTTCATAGTTCATAGTTCACAGTTCACAGGAAGTGATGACATAACTTCCCGGAAGTTATTATTATTATCACATTCTTCCCTTCTGCAGGATTAGGAGGCTGTGGTCTACCTTTTGGTCCGCAGCCGCCGAACAAGGAAGAGTCGCACCCGTTTGGATTCCCGTCGTAGAGGGTCGCTGGTCCGCTTACATGCGGTTGGCCATTGGTCAGAGTCTGTGTGGCCTGGATTGCCCTGTGAAGGGTCGGGGAGATCATGGCTTCGAGTACGAGCCCCAATAGGTTCAAAGTCGGACTGCCTCTGTTCAGAGGGAGGTGCAGAGCTGGTCTGTGGCGGATCAGTACTTTCATGCACGGTACTGGGAGGGTCGCAACCTTGAGTACAGGGTTCGACCGGCACCAAGCTAGTTGGTGTCCGATCAGGATCCTGGAGAGGGGTACCCGATAGGTCCCAAGAGTTTCCTGGTGAAGTGCCATCACCCGATGTCCCACTAGGTCCTGGTGGGCAGGGAGCCAGATCCCGTAATGATACGGTAGATTCTCGGCCGTCGGAATATCGTATGTTTGCATAGGTGGGGTTGGCATCGGTTAGTTCGACCTCATCTACGAGAGGGTCATTTTTAGACGTCCGAATGTATCTTCGGAGTAATACAGGTCCAGGAGTAGTTAGCCATGACGGGAGTGATGTCCCATGAGATGAGCGACGCTGGAATCCAAAGAACCGCTCATGAGGTGTAGTATTTGTGGCTGTAGAAAGCAGGGACCGTATAGAGTGCAATGCATCCGGAAGCACTGTTTCCCATTGCTGGTCTGGTAGGCCCCGAGATCTTAAAGCGAGACGTACGGAATTCCAGATGATACCGTTATACCTCTCTACCTGCCCATTTCCGATGGGATGGTATGGTGTTGTTTTGCTTGTAGCAATTCCCCGTTCTGAGAGGTAGTCCTTGAGTTCCCTTGACATAAAGGATGGACCCCGATCTGAGTGAATATAAGCCGGCATGCCACAGAGAGAAAATACCTGCTCAAGGCAGCAGATTACTGTGGACACCAGCATATTGGAGCAGGGGAAGGCAAACAGAAAACGTGAATATTCGTCGATCATGGTGAGCAAATATGTGTTCCGAGTTGAAGAGGGCACTGGGCCCTTAAAATCGATGCTAAGTCATTGCATCAGTTGGGTTGCATGTATGAGTATACCATCTGAGGGGCGGAAGAACTGAGGTTTTAATTCCGCACAAAGCCGGCATTCTGAGCATATTTTCTTTACATCTCCAGTGGAAAAAGGGAGATTCCGTGATCGTACGAAATGTAGCATGCGCGTAACGCCAGGATGACACAATCCATTGCCCGTTGGAAGACAGCCACTCCATTAGTAACCCCGAATGGGAGGCGACGAAATTGGTACAGCCGTCCATTAGCCTCAAAGGCCGTGTACTACTTATCTGAGACCTTCAAGGGTACCTGATGATAGGCACTTTTTAAATCGTAAGTTGAGAACACTTTGTATTCGGCCAGTTTATTAACCATATCATCAATGCGTGGCAATGGGTAGGCGTCCAAGTCGGTATATTGATTGATGGCTTGCGAATAATCGATGCATAGTCGCTGTTTGTGAGGTTTTAGAGGGTTCTTGACAATGACGACTTGAGCCCGCCAGGGCGACGAACATGGTTCGATGATATCCTCTGCTAGAAGTCGAGAGATTTCAGCCGCAATAAAAGATTGGTCTTCCTGATTAAAGCGCCGCGATTTCGTTATTATTGGTTTGCATCGAGGCGGAATACTGGCAAATAATGAGGGTTCATCAAGTGAAGCTGCCAATGCACAAAACGGTAATTTAGACGGTATATTAGAAATAGCAAGTCCGGGTTTGGATCCACCAAACTCAATGGTGAGTTTCTTATGCTGTTTTTGGAAGTCCAGCCCTAAGAGGAGATCACTACATAAGTCCTTGAGCACCGAAAGTCGGGTGGAGGGATACATACAACCATGAAGTGTCATATCAGCAACACAAAAGCCGGAGATTCTGGTAATAAGTGATGACTGAGCCATCGCAATTGCCTGGTCCGATGGGAAGACATGTAGTTTCAATTTCGCAACAATCTGTTCCTTAATGAAACTATCGGTACTTCCTGAGTCAATTAAGGCATCTAAGGTATGCCCTTTAATTGAAATTTTTGTGGCTGCATGAGACAGGTTCTGTGGGCAAGCAGCTGTAATTGGTGTCGTTGCACAGAGAGTGGCTAAAACTCTCGGTGTGCTTCTTCGGGAGAGAGCTCAAGGGGAAGCTTGATAGGTCCTAACTGGAGCATCTTGATAGGCCCTAATTGGGGCAGTTCGGTAGGCCTTAGCTGGATTGGCCCTCGTAGAGGCCCTTGATAGGCAAACTTTAGCAAAGTGTCCTTTTTTTTTGCAATAACTGCAGATTGCATTGCGAGCAGGGCAGGTTTTCCTAGGGTGAAAAGCATCTCCACAAAAGAAACATTCCTTCCTAGATTGCCAAGAGGCTGCTAAAGTGGGGTCATCCTCCTCTTCTTCATCAGAATTATCAGAATTAGATTCCCCCATGATAGGGTTCACCTGAGACCGCTTGAATTGTCTGGTTGCAGCTACAGCAGCAGATCGAGATCTGGGCAGCTGATAGAGGTCTGCATTTCTCTTTGCCAAATCCAGAGAACAAGCTAGGTCAAAAGCTTTTTGTAGCTCAAGTGTTTTACTTTCTAGTAGACGCTGGCGTATAAATGGAGAAGCAATCCCGCAGATGAAAGCATCACGAATCATTTCTTTGCGGTACAGCTCAGCTGAGGCTGCCTGAAAGTTACAATCTATGCTGAGCCTGCGAAGTTCTTGCAGGAATTTGTTAATTGATTCCCCTGGCCCTTGTTGGGCTGTGGCCAGTAGATGTCTAGCATAGACCTCATTTGGGGTCTTGGCATACAGTTTCTTAAGTGCCCGAATCACCTCATCGTAATTATCCCATTCATCAACATATTCGAATACTTTTGGGGTCACATAATTGATAAGTATCCTCAATCTAGCAGGAGCATCCGCTTTACATTCATCCAGAAAATTCTCAAAAGTACGGTACCAATGCTTCCATACCCTGCCAGCTGCTGGTGTATTCGGGTCCAAGTCCAGACGAATAGGTCTAAGGATTCTCTCCATGATGGGTGGTTCCCTGGATCCTTAACTCCGAGTTTGTCCGAAGGTCTAGTATTTGTGAGTGTAAATACTAAGTTACTTAAATTGATGTAAGAAAAAGGAGTCTTACCATCAAGTAACTTTAAAGTAAGCTTTAAGTAACTTATAAACACACTATATACAAGAGAGGTCTTTACCATGCCTCTGGTAGAAGCCTCTTACAATACTGAACAGACCAGTATTTATACCAGTCCAACAGGAAGTGACATATGACAGGAAGTGAGGTATGTACACAGTTCATAGTTCATAGTTCACAGTTCACAGGAAGTGATGACATAACTTCCCGGAAGTTATTATTATTATCACATAACCTATTCAGAAAAATACACCATTCTATGAAAGAATTCTGGCCGTATTAAAACATGACAAACTGGGTCTGGAAATCTAGAAACCTAACGATGAAAAAGCTGTGAAAGCATTCTGGCTATAGAGATAAGATAGTTGTTGACACTGAATCAATAACCTTATTGAAACAGAAAGTTAAAGGCTCCGGTAGTCTGAACCTTTTGGAATAAAACAATGGTTCACCCTGGACAAGGTGTTTTAATTTACACCTTGTAAAGAAGCACAAACATCTGCCTTCGTAAAAATAACATCAAGTAAAAAACACACCTGCCGTAACACCGTTTTTTATGATAAACTTAGAACACCTAGAGAAGAGACATAGGGGGAAAAATTCAGTTGTTTGCGCCACCCGTTAGCGCCTAAAGAGGCCGACAAGTGGGGCGCTAACCAACTAGCGCCCGGGCGCAGCGAACCCTGCGCCTCTCCCCATATTCAGTGGACATTTAGCACTGGCGCTAAACCGTAGCGCCCGCTCACCGGCGCACGCAGACCATGAAGTCATTTCAGTGTGCAACGCCTTTGGGGCGCCCCGGACCAGAAATTCAGTGGCGCCCCCCTCCGTTCCGCCTGATGCTAATAAGGACAGCTTACCTGGAACGTTTCCCAGTTGCTGTCGGGCTGGGGCGGCGTTCTTTAAAGGGGACTGTTGTGGTATAAAAGCGGCAGCCATTTTTGGACCACAACTTCTTAGAGAGATACAGAGAGTTGCTCAGCTGCACACAGAGAGCCCTTTCTACACTGAGCCAGCGCTGGCAGAAGAACTTCAGCCTTCTGACCATCACCTTGGTGAGCATCTCAAACGGGATAACTTTCTGTGCGCACTTAATATGGGGGCTGCATTGGATGGGAACATCCTGCTGCTGAATCATCTTGACAGGGCACAGAGACACAGGGATAGAGGGGCAGGCATGGCCAGATGGAGGAGGGCCAACAGACGTCGCCATACGAGACCTTACACTGCCAGGGTTTTCCGACAGCAATTTTCATATATGAACATGTCGGAGGAGCAGTGTTCCCGAAGGCTGCGCTTTAGTAGGGAGGTGGTGACTGAACTGTGCCGCCTGCTTCAGCCAGATCTGCAGCCTCAGCTAAGGTGCAGGACATCTCTGTCGGTGGCTGTGAAGATCACTGTTGCCCTTAACTTCTATGCAAGCGGCTCCTTTCAGGCCGCAACTGGGGACATAGCCAACATCTCGCAGTTCGCGGTGCATTGCTGCATCCGTCAAGTGACTGATGCCCTCTTTAGAAGGAGGCAGTACATCTCCTTCCCAATGACCCTGGACAAGCAGCGGGAGCGCGCAGAGGGCTTTGCAAGAATAGCGGACTTCCCCGTGGTGCAGGGCGCCATTGACTGCACGCATGTGGCTTTGCGGGCACCTGTAGAGAATGCGGAGGAGTTCCACAACCGCATGGGGTTCCATTCCTTGAATGTACAGCTGGTCTGTGACCACCGACAGCTGATCCTCGCTGTGAATGCCCAGTTTCCAGGCAGCAGCCACGACGCCTTCATCCTGCACCAGACTTCTGTGGCAGACCTTTTCGAGGCCCTGGCTCACCCAGGAGGCTGGCTTCTCGGGGACAAGGGCTATCCTCTGTGCCCGTGGCTGATGACCCCGCTCTGTTCGCCCAGCACCCCTGCTGAAGAACGCTACAATGCGAGCCATCAAGTGACCAGGAACATTATTGAGCACACAATCGGCGTGCTGAAGCAACGGTTCCGCTGTCTGGACCATTCCGGAGGAGCCCTTCAATACTCACCTGAGCGAGTCTCCCACTTCGTGGTTGTGTGTTGCATGCTGCATAACCTCGCAATCCTGAGGACCCAGCCAATGCCACCAGACATTGAAGCACCAGCAGAGGAGGAAGAGGAGGAGGAGGAGGACCAAGACGGGAGGGAGGCAGAAACTGGAAGGGCCGTCTGTCAGAGGCTTATCAGAAGTCGCTTCTAGGCCACTCTCAGGGAATGCTTGCTGCCATTCCAAGAACAGGAATGGAACCGATCTGATACCCCAAAGCCTGTGAAGGGCAAAATGTATGTAAAGAGCAGACATGGCCATTGTAAATAAAGAAAGTTGTTTATTTTACAAAATGTGCTTCCTTCCCGCATGACAAAGCAATGGCAACAAAAAGCAAAACAAACAGACTGCCACATAAGTGTCTTGCACACCCGGGAGACTGTTCAAAACATAACTAACATTCAGACCAGCATCCTCGGCCTTGAATTCTACAAATAACAGGTTTCAGCAGCACCTTTTACTTTTTCCCCCTCGATGGTGATCTGCTTCGCTTGCGAGATTGGCCCGTTCCCTCCCTGCAGCTCCTCCGTAATGGGACCCCAGTGGCTGCAGCAAGGCTGGGGGAGGCCTGCTGACTGTCCAAAAGCGCAGATGCCCCTGAGGGACGGCCTGGACGAGCTCTGGGCCGTGGCAGCGCTCAGCACTTGCGCGGCAGCTGCCAGTGCTTCGGTGAAGCCCTGGACAATCCTTTCCAGTGCTGACCTGCTCCTCCAGGTCTGTGAGGGTCTGCAGGTGAGGTGGGCCTCCTCCGGTATGAAGCTGCTGCCTGCAGTTCCTCGCCAGCTTGGCCTGCAAGAGAAAGGACGGGGTGTGATGAAACATGCTGCCCTGAGCTGACATCACATGCCTCCCATGGTAGAATAGCCCTTACATTATGCTGCCCTGAGCTGACATCACATGCCTCCCATGGTAGAATAGCCCTTACATTATGTTGCCCTGAGCTGACATCACATGCCTTCCATGGTCGAATAGCCCTTACATTATGCACTGAGCTGAATGTGCGTGTGTGTTTCCAGAAAGGGCATGGGTGCTGGATGACAGCTGGCCATTGGGGCTTTGCGCACCCTCTGGCCATAAAGTGAGGTGCAAATGGAGGGATGAAGATAAATCTGAAAAAGGCACTCACCCTAACGACCCGAATGAGGTCGTTGAACTTCTTCCTGCATTGCACAGGAGTCCTGGGCACCATGCTGCTGGAGGTGACTCTTTGGGAAACCTCCCTCCAAGTTCTGCGGTATTCGGTCTGATTAGGCCTCCTGCCATTCTCTGGGTACAGCACAGATCGCCGGTGCTCCACCGCGCCAACCAGAGCATCCAATGCCCCCTCGCTGAAGCGCTGCACTCTCTCCCTGACCCTCTCCATGTCCTTGAAGTTTTGGCCGCCACAGGTAGGTCACCATCGATTTTGAGGCCTACAAGGCGCAGAATGTGGCTGCAGATGAGAATCGATCCACCTCTTTAAGAGCTGACCGGCGCCAGCGTGTCTAGGTCAAATTGATTATTGACAGCACCTGCGCTGCGCCCGCCCGCGGAGAAATTGCATTGCACCGCCGGGTTAGCGCCTTAAGACTACCGTGCAGCGCCTGATTTAGCACCGCGATCACCTTCAGGGGCGCTACAACCCAATATCGCTCAAGGTGGCGAGAACCTGCACCTGGCGCTAAACTTTGCGAACCGCCAATACTAATGCCCCAAACGGGGCGATACCGAATTTTCCCCCCATAATTCTGTAATGCTACCAGCTGAGGTGACTGTAAGAATTGCAGGGGTCTGCAGAAAAATGACTGGAGATAATTAGCTAGCATCAGCAGAAAACCTTAAAGGAAATACCACTGGAAAAGGGTATAAATATTGAACTCTCAAATTGGATAGTAGACTCGCTTTAAAGGGGCAAAGTGATTCTTGGCTTCAGAGGTGGCTCTGTAAGTCTCCAACTCTTTGTACCTCGGGGATCAAAGGTATTTGATTTTGGTGGATATCCTGAATAGAACTTTAAGAACTGGGAAACTGTAGCGAAGTTAAGATTTGAGAGTAAGGTTCTCTGGTAATAGAATTGTAAGCTTTCTCTTTTTGGAACTGTTAATGTTGCGATTGACTCACCAACTGTAAATTACATGTCGGTTCTTTAATAAATCCATATATTTTTAGAATTGTCTCACATAAGACTTCTGTATCAAACTCGCGAACTCAATCTCTGTACACTCTTTGGTGAGGAGATGCAGAATTCTGGGGGAGTTTTCTGGACCCTCATAATATCCGGAACGTTATAGTCTAGCTAAACTTATTAAAAGTGCTATCTGGAGGATGGTAACATTTTCAGGTTGTTCCTTTCCTTTAGGAAGAGATAGACCCAATTAAACGTCTTTAGGATTCGGCTACCTCAAACTTTCGTTGAAAGTGAACATCTGAGAAATACGCCTGATCTGGGGTAGCCCTAAAGGGGCTAGGACAGTAATTATCCCTTCAGCTTGCCTGAGCACATCAGATACTATATTTATGAATCGCATGCTCACGTCAGACCTGTGAAAATGCTCATCTTTTTAACACAGTAAGTGGTTAACAAAAAGCTGATGGGAAATTGAATGGGTTGAATGTGCCAGAAGGCAGCTGCAGAAAAGTGGAAGACGTGAATTCAAGGAGCATAATTCACCAACTCTGTCAGTCTGATGGACGTCCGCTAAATTTGGGGTCCAATCCAGCTGCTGCTCCAAGAGTGAAGCCTTTCATAGATTCAGGTTTCAGGAACAGTTTTCTTTGCAAAGAAAAATGAAAGAAGGAAAGAGATTTAAAAGCATTGGATATTTGTCATTGTATATTATGAAAACAATCAGGCAGCCCTGTAAGCTGTTAACCACAAGTTGTTGTACTGTTGCCTGGCAGGGCACAAGTCTGCACCCTTAAACTCAGACATGCTGCCATGGAGAAGAGCTAAGCAGAGGCCCAGCATAGGAGAGGGATGGGAAGGAAGTACCTTATGAAAAAGGTCTCATGTAATGGCCTATTGGGTAAAGGCACCATCTCAGTTGAGAAGGGGTTACAGTTGGCCTCAGCACCCTTAGCCTAAAGAGGGAAAATTCCACTACGGCCCCCCTGCCTAATCATTATCTTGTGATTCCTGCTGGAAAGTGAACGATGGTAAACTTCGGCTTAGAACTAGAATAGAAGTTACACCCGTAGACAAACATGCACAAATATATTCAGCATTACTTGTAACGTCTTTGGATGCAATGAAAGGAAATAGCTTGTCAATTTAAAAAATTGCTACTTTGTGAGAACACACTTCAACTTTTAATGAAAGAGCAGCGAGCCACTGCTTCCTGCTGGTTACAGGACTCATCATCATGACACCCCTCCGGTGCAAATTAGAGAGCCACATCCCTCGTGTGGGTTATGACCTTCTGCTAAATGTGGCTTATTTGATGCAAACACGCCTGGCCTTTCCACTTTTATTAATGAGGAGCAGTATTTATCATTTTGTTTTCATTACTGGGTCTTAGAGATGGACCTCTGTTCTAAGGCCTGGAACTAGGCACTATTCATTGTGCTAGAAGCTTAACTAGCTAGTTAAAAATAATAACGGTTAGTGATAAATAGTGTTGAAGATAGTACTCATCAGGGTTAAAGCACAGCAAAATTCATATCTTTCTGCTTATCCATTGTTATTGGTGAACGAGGATCTTATTTGTTTTGGTAGGTGGAGATGTTACTGTGTTCTTTTTTTGCCATTTTGAGCAAAGGTGAAATACAGTACAACGTGACGTCAAACCTGGTATATATAAAATTGTTGGTGGGCTTTCCCAAAGGCAGTGCTTAGCAAAGGCATACGCCACACATGGTTCCAGGTTTAATTCCCAGTCTGCATTAATTTAGTTCATGTCAGCTGGGGTAATAGGATGCTGTGGCAGAACCACTGAATGACTCTGGCTAACTGTATATAATTCTCTTTAACGATGTTCTAACACCAGCCTAAGCCTGTACCATTGTGTTAGACATTACTGTGTTTTGTATATAGAGTTTGCATGTACGGGGCGTGACCCCTTTAAGAGCGCGGGCAAACGCGATGACGTCACGCCGCAAACCACGTGACTCCTCGTGGCATCTCCGTTGAGTAAAGACCTGTTTCATTGTTCTCCTGTGTCGATTTCAGTTATTCGTAGGAATTTGTCAATTCCTACAATGCTACAGTTGGCCGCATTTCATCTCTGGCTTTGGAATGGGCGGAGGGGGAGATGTTAACCAGGGTTCCCGCTGTTGCTTACTATCCAGTGACCCCCACTGAAAAAGCACATGCATGTAGACATTAGGCAATAACAAGTTTGGGTTGGGCGGTGATGCCTCCCCTTGCATGCCTCACACTCGAAATACGGTCACTCAGTTTACGGTACCAAGCGGCCACCAGTTACCATTTAGCACCAGCCCAGATAGAAGCAATGCGTTCAGAAGAAAAAGGGAGCTAACTGGAGGAAATGAGTGAGAATCACGTGCCAAGAAAAGGGGCCATAAAGCAAAAAATGACGTGATATAAGCAGGACAGAATGTAACCATTCCCTCCTGAGATTTTTCTGCCTTTTACGAGTTGGTTGGTCCTGTAAAGATGCCAATCACATAACTGCCAGAGGCAGTTATAGATTACTCATGAACAGAAGCAAATAAAACAAGAAAAATATTCCCAGCTACGCTACAAATATGCATTGGAAAGAATTAGTGACCAGAATGTCTGCCCTTTCAAGGACAGCTAAATATAATTAATTACTGTGGGCAAGCTATTAAGCCTATTTACATTTGCATTCTGATGAGTAATCCTGTTGACATCAAAACTTGAATGCCATTTGCATCACTATCCCTTTCATCTGTTAAAGATGATGAGAAGGAACTGTTCCAAGCATTTACATAAAATGAATTTTTAGATAATGTTTGCGACCACAAACACAAAGTTTATGAATATACAAGTTTAAAATTCATTGTAACAAAATTTTACAATTCAAATCATCATTACTCAACAGAAAGGCCAACTCATAAAATAAAATAAAATAGTCTGAAAGGTCAACAACATTAATTGGTTGGGCCTACAGTTCACCTGTTCAATTGCAGAGTTCCCTATCTCTGCCTTTCGGAGGTCTAGGTATAACAAGTCATAGTGCTTTGCACAGTCCGATTGAGTGGTCGCTTCCTCAAAGAAGCCAAGGAGTTTGATCAGGAATAATCTTCCCTTTATGAATCCATGTTGACTACTGTTTACTAGGTTAGTACTGTACAGATAATCCTTAGGTTTACTCCAAGTAATTAATTCCATTATTTTCCATGGGACAGAAGTATAACTAATGGGTCTGTAGTTGCCCATGTCTGTTTAGTCACCCTTTTTGAATATGAGCATAAAGTTGGCCTTTTATCAATCTATTGGTTTAGAGGGTTAATTATGAGGACAGGTTGCATAAACTTGGCTTGTATTCCCTTGAGTGTAGGAGATTGACGGGTGACCTGATTGAGGTTTTTAAAATGTTAAAAGGATTTGATAGGGTAGATGTGGAGAAACTATTTTCTCTGGTGGAGGAATCAAGGAATCAAGCACAAGGGGACGTAATATTAACGTTAGAGCTAGGCCATTCACGAGCAAAACCAGGAAGCACTTTTTCACATAAAGGATAGTAGAAATTTGGAATTCTCGCCCCCCAAAAGCTGTGGATACTGGGCCAATTGTAGCTTTGAAGACTGAAATCGATAGATTTTTGATGGGTAAGGCTATTAGGGGATATGGCACAAAGGTGGGTAAATGGAATTGAGGTGCAGATCAGCCATGGTCTAATTGAATGGCGGAGCATGCTCGAGGGGCTGAATGGCCTACTCCTGTTCCTATGTATCTCTGTGTCCAGTGACTTCATCGTAAATAATACTCAGTACCTCACAAATCTCTTCCCTAGTACCTCTTAGCACTGT
The DNA here is from genome assembly GCF_052327205.1 of Somniosus microcephalus. Lineage (NCBI taxonomy): Eukaryota > Metazoa > Chordata > Chondrichthyes > Squaliformes > Somniosidae > Somniosus > Somniosus microcephalus. Next base: position 25,250,560 of record NC_141002.1, on the reverse strand, counting down.
GGGATAAATGGCATCTATCCCTGGGGACGTATTTATTTTGAGCTATTTTGCTCATTTAATGGAAGTGATTGATTTTGCTTAAGTTATATTTGTTTGGAGAGGGCATATTATTCATGTCAATCCTTGTGAATACTTGAAGGACGTAATCATTCAGATTATCTACAAACTTGTTTCAAGCTTGTTTGCACCTTTTGTGATTCTCACCTCTTCTACAACTCCCCTCTATCCATTGAAGTACAGAATTTTTTCCTGTTATGGTTTCCCTCCATAGCTATATTTTTCTGGGTGTCCCTTTTGCCCTGTGACCACCCTTTTAACATGTTTCTGCGTATTCCTATATTCATCCATTCAAGCCCTTCCCCTTTCTCCCTGCATGCTTTGTAGTTTTTTTGCTTTATTTGACTTTTAATTAGTTTGCTGATTAATTTAGGGTCACATTTGTTTCGTCTGATGCTTACTGATTCTAAGTATATATTTATCCTCTATCAACTGAAAGAGTGTGGAAAGAAAGTTATTGCATAAAAGGAAAGTAGCTGGACTGCCAAAATACTGGGCAAATAGGTCATCTAACAACTGTATAGTGGACCCTTGATACCTGCCAATAACCAGGGAATGGGGAGCCATGTCCCTCCATTACAAAATATATTCAAGGTTCCACTGCATATTCATCTACGCATTTTACAGCTAATGCTTATCAGTATCAATATTACTATCCTTGTGCACAGATGCTGTCCAGGCACAGCACAAACTTAAATAGAAGTGCTTTGCAAGTCCCCATGCAATGCGTTATAAAGGCATGTCATAATAATTTGATTTGGGATAAAAATAAGCTCAAGTCACAAACACTCCAGTTTCTGAATAGAAAATATTACAAAATGTACCAGAGAATCTCACCCCTTCTGTGTTCCTGCAGATCTCAGACAAAAATGAAACTAAACACAGTGCTTAACGACTCCAGACAGTCTGGCTCCATCACGCACATTTCCCAGATGCTGCTGTGTATGGCTAAGATTTAAAACACACCACTTATGTGATTAACACATAATAATCACCTATTTAATATAGTCCAAGATGTGCAATGCCCAAAGATTAGTAACAATTGGTCTTTCTATCTAAGCTATGACTTCCGGGGCATGTATGTTCCTGTAGGGAGAGAACATGGCCACTTCCATGCACACAATATTGTATCTGAGACTGTTCTGGAGATCATGATGGCATCATGAATGTAAAATAATCCTGCTCCAAAAATTCAAAGATGAGTAGCATTTGGTCATTGTAGTGTCCGAGTATAAATAATACACGGACTGCAGGAGAACAATAATAACAGGTATTTACTGAACAGAGGGTAACTTAAGACTGAAATACAGAAGCCTGCTATGGCTTTATATACAGGGGTGGTCACTGCCGGTACTGCAGTATAGAATCAGTTCTTCTCTTAAAGGTACATACACAACAATTCCTCCCCTTTTAGATAAACAGTACATTTCATTTAACAACTAAATAATAACTAATTACAATTACAATTTTCTCTGTACTATATACATCAACTGAAATAATAATTTATAAGTTCAGTCTTTGAGGAGGCTTCCTGATCCTGACTGGATAGCGCCTTTCTCGAGTATCCTGTTCTTGCGGCGGAGTCGATTCTGGCTCATTGTCATTGGTTGGTTCGTCAGCTTCCAATACCACTGCTTCTGAGGTAGACGCAATCTGTACTTTGGGTTGATTACCAGGTGCACCTGCTCGTGGTATGGGTTTGGCTTGTTCCTGTGACTCTAGAATCTGGTCAGCATGGCGTCTCACGATGCTCTCTCCAACGTCCACTGTGTACATTAGTGGTCCCTGCTGTGTGCATATCGTTCCTGGCTGCCATTTTTCTGTTCGGTAGTCGCGGGCCAAGACTGGTTGCCCTATCTTGAAGCTCCTGGTTGGCTTCTCATTGATGTGCTGGAATTGCTTATCCTCAACATCTCGTCTTATGTTTGGTTTGAGCAAATCCAGGCGATATCTTAGCCTTCGGTTGAAGAACATTATGGCTGGAACTTGGTTGGTGACTGCATGTGTCGCATTCCGGTAAGCAAACAAGAAATTATCCACCTTGTGTTGTAGTGGTATGTTGTCATTATGCATTGCCTTTATTGCCTTTTTAAAGGTCTGAACAAGCCTCTCAGCCAATCCATTTGTGGCTGGATGATATGGGGCAGATGTGTAATGCTTCACCCCATTATTCCTCAGAAACCTCCGGAAATCCTCTGACACAAACTGTGGCCCATTGTCGGAGCAAATCTGTTCTGGCAAGCCATTCCTGGCGAAGATGGTCCGTAGGACTGCAATAGTTTTCTCCGTGGTGGTGGAGGACATTTTGATGACCTCTGGCCATTTCGAATGGGCGTCCACAGCGATTAGGAACATTGAGTCCACAAATGGACCAGCAAAATCAATGTGTACCCATTGCCATGGAGATGAGGGCCACTCCCATGGATGTAGCGGGGCCTGTGGTGGAGCGTTTTGGACCTTCTGGCATCCTGTGCATCTCTTGGTCATATCCTCGATTTCTTTATCGATTCCCGGCCACCACACAAACGCCCTGGCTAGGCTCTTCATTTTTACCCCTCCCAGATGACCCTCATGAAGCTCATTGAGCACTCTATCTCTCTACTTGGGTGGAATTACCACTCGGGATCCACACATCAAGGTCCCCCGGCACACTGACAGCTGTTCTCTCCTTGGCGAGAATGCTGGCAACAGTGAGTCGCCATGTGCTGGCCATCCCTTCACCGTCAAATCATAGACCCGAGAGAGTGTCGGGTCATTTCGGGTTTCCTTCTCTATACTCGAGTTTGTAACAGGTAGACATTCGACTATGGTCGCATGGAATATCTCAACAGGGTCCACTGCAGGTGCTTCCTCCACCGTAGGCAACGGTAGGCGTGACAGCCCATCAGCGTTTCCATGCTGTTTCGTACCCTTGTACTCTATGTCGTACTGATGTGCCCCTAGAAAAAGTGACCATCTTTGCAGCCGTTGCGCCGTCATCACCGGAATGCCCTTCTTTGGGTTAAAAATGGAGACCAGGGGCTGATGATCAGTCAGTAGGGTGAATTTCTGCCCGTGCAAATAGTGATTGAACTTCTTCACCCCCCACACCAGGCTGAGGGCCTCCCTGTCAATCTGGGCGTAGTTACGCTCGGCTGAGGTTAACGAGCGCGACGCAAAGGCTATTGGCCTCTCTGAACCGTCAAGGAATATGTGTGACAGCACCGCTCCGATGCCGTAGGGAGACGCATCACATGCTAACCGAATCGGTAGTGTTGGATTGTAGTGGGCCAATACTTCTTTTGAAGTGATTAGGCATTTACATTTCTGAAAGGCACGCTTACACTCATCACTCCATTTCCATGTTACTCCAGTTTGCAGCAGGGCGTTCAGTGGGTGCAGAATTGTAGATAAATTCGGCAAGAACTTATGGTAGTAGTTCACCAACCCGAGGAACGACCTCAGTTGCGACACATTTTCCGGTGCTGGAGCCTTGACTACAGCCTCAATCTTGTCCGGCGACTTATGCAACCTTTCCTCATCAATCATGTGGCCACAATACGAGATTTGTCTCCTGAAGAACTCGCATTTGGGGCGGTTGGCTCGTAGCCCATATTCCTGTAATCTCGTGAGCACCTGCTCCAGGTTGGCAAGGTGTTCACTGTCATTTTCGCCCGTAACCAGGATGTCGTCCAAATAACACTGGGTCCCCGGGATCCCTTGCAGGACTTGTTCCATCGCCCTCTGCCAAATAGCTGGGGCTGATGCTACCCCAAATACCAGTCGATTGTACTGGTAAAGGCCTTTGTGAGTGTTTATCGTGAGGTATTTCCTAGATGCTTCTTCCACCTCCATTTGTCGATACGCTTGGGCCAGATCAATTTTGTAAAGCGTTTCCCTCCAGATAGTGAGGCGAAAATATCTTCTATCCGTGGAAGTGGATATTGTACTGTGTGCAGGACTTGGTTCACAGTTACCTTGAAGTCCCCACAGATGCGAACCTTCTTCGGTTCCCCAGGCGTGCTGCTCAATGATTTCTTCATTACAGGAACGATGGGTGTGGCCCACTCGCTCCAGTCCACCTTGGACAGCACACCCGAACGCTCCAGACTCTCCAGCTCTGCTTCAACGGCTGGGCGGATCGCGTAAGGTACCGGTCTGGCCTTAAAAAAGTTTGGGTTTGCGTTATCTTCGATTTTTATCGTTGCCGTTACTGCTTTTAGAGTCCCAAGTCCTTGTTGGAACACCTCTTTCACGTCAGTTAGAATCTTTGACAGTCGGCCAGGTGTGACGTCATTACCCTTTATATCAGTCAGCGCCTGAATGGAATGCCAATCCAATTGTATTTTTCGGATCCATTCACGTCCCAATAATGGTGGTCCTCCATCTGGTAGCATATATAGATACAGTTTCTGTGTTTCCTTGCCGTTGTATTCAACTGGCACCCTTATTTTTCCTCTGGGGTAGACTTTTTGCCCCGTGTATGTCTTCAATACAATGAACGTGTCCTTCAAGGGTATGTGTGGGAATAGCCGCTCATAGTCTCGTCGATTCATGACAGTTAGGGCTGATCCTGTGTCCAATTCCATCTTTACTGGGGACCCTGCTATCATGAGGGTGACCCAAATGGTTCGGTGATCCTGCTTTGCGATCACATTGTGTAACTTTAGACAACTTAGTCTCCTGCTCCCGGAGTCCTTATCACTCTCCTGATCTTCCGAACTACTGTCTGTCAATTTCTTTACTTTCTTGTACTTTTCCTTCTTGTAGTGTTGGTTTTCTTTCCCGACCTGCAGACTCTTGCTATGTGTCCCATTTTCCCACATTGCCTGCATACTTTGTCCTTAAACCAGCAGTCCTTCTGATCATGGGTTGTTCTGCCGCAGCGATAGCACTTTTCTGCTCCATACGCCATTTCGTTAGCGCTGTATTCTTGTGGTTTCTGTTGTATTTCCGCAGCTCCCCGTGCTGCTGCTTCGTAGGATACTGCCACGCTGAAAGCCTGTTCTAGTGTCAGGTCCTTTTCCGAAAGTAGTCGTTTCTGGGTTCCTTCACTCTGGAGCCCACAGACAAACTTATCCCGTAAGGTGTCTGCCAGTCCTGCTCCGAACTGGCAGTGCTTCGATAACTTGCATAGTTCCGTAAGATAGTCAGCATTGCTCTCATCTTTGTGCTGGTTTCTTTTATGGAACTTGAATCTTTCTGCTATCAGCAGCGGTGTAGGGTTTAGGTGTTCCTGTAAGGTATTAACAATCTCTTCAAAACTTTTCTCCATTGGTTTAGCTGGGGTAATTAAATTCCGCAATAGGCCGTACGTTCTCGCGCCCATCAAATTTAATAATACCGACGCCTTCTTTCCATCGGCCACCTCATTTGCCTTGCAGTGCAATTCAATTCTTTCCACATACGTGGTCCAGTCTTCTACCTTGTTGTCGAAAGCAGTGATACTGCCACTTTTCGGCATCTTGGGTGATTTAAAATGGCGCCTCCCGCGCTTTTTCTTCTACACCAATGGATTAAAATGGCGCCTCCCGCGCTTTTCCTTCTTCCCCAATGTAATAAAATGGTGCCTCCCGTGCTTTTCCTTCTTCCCCTTGCTGCCACGCTGCTCCTAGCGTTCTGCAGGGTAATGGCGGCGACCCGCGGCTTCGGCGCGTCTCACTTTTCCTTCCCCTTGTTTTATTTTCGCTACGCTGCCCGGTTCTTGAGCACCGACCGCGCCCTGTGCGCTCCACCCTCTCTCTCTCTCTTTTCCTCCCGACGACACTGCATGGCCCCTTTGCAGAGCCGCTCAATCGAGCTCGAGCCCGCCGCAGTCCGGAAGGGTCAGCGCACTACCTGCTACCAGCACGATTTGCTGGAACACCTTGACTGGGGAGCCAAGCCCAGCTCTCCACAGCCTCTCCTGCAACTCTCCGAACTCCGATGGATCCTTGGGCAGTTGCCCGCGGTTGACGCCTGTTGTTCTGACTTCGACCTCCAAAAGCTTCTTCTCAGGCAAAGATCCCCGTGAGGTGATGCAGTACTGCAGGTGAGTTCAAACCTGTTCGTCGCCAATGTAGTGTCCGAGTATAAATAATACACGGACTGCAGGAGAACAATAATAACAGGTATTTACTGAACAGAGGGTACTCTTTTATTTGGACCCCAAAAAAAAACCAATTCAACTGTAAATAAACAAAAGTTCAACTAAAGCTTAACAAATCAAATTCAAATTTGGTTTTCCATGTTGATGATGCACTCCAGTCCCCGCGGCGCCCACCGGTCGCGGAAATACTCAAGCACACCGGCGGACACCGCGTGCTCCATCTCCAGGGCCACCCGGGCGCGAACATGGCCGCGGAAGAGAGGCAGGCAATCTGGCTGGACGATCCCCTCGACCGCCCGCTGCCTGGACCAATTGATGGCTCTTTTAGCCAGGCCCAGGAGCAGGCCCACAAGGAGGTCCTCCAACCTGTCCGCTCCCCTCTGCACCGGGTGACCGTAGATCAAGAGCGTGGGACTGAAGTGCAACCAAAAATCGAGGAGCAGCCCCTTCAAGTAGTGAAAGAGGGGCTGCAACCTCTCACAATCCATATAAACGTGAAACACGGACTCCTCCAGGCCGCAAAAAATGCAGGCGGCCTGGGAGTCCGTGAACCTACTTAAAACCTTATTGCACGGGACCGCTCCGTGCAACACCCTCCAGGCCAAGTCCCCGATGGAACAAGGGAGGGCTCCCGCATAGAGAGCCCTCCATTGGGGACCTCCACAACCGCCGGTCGGCAAGACGCCACGCCAAGTCGTGTCCGGACGGTAGACGAAGATGGCAAAGTGGAGAGTGTGCAGGAGTAGCCCGTACAGGAAACCCCTCCGCGCGGAATGAAAAGGCACGGAGGGTATTTCCTCAAGACGGCTCAAGTTGTGAGGCGCCGGTTCCCGAGGGGAGTTTCGGGGCCGGGCGCCGATGAGGAATTCCGTCCGAACAGGGGTAAGCTCGGACGGGATCGCCCCACGTGCTTGAGTCGCCTCGATACACCTAGTGGAGTCGGGGCCCAGTGCCGCTTTTACCGATTCGATGATTTCGACCGCGAGCCGGACGTTGGCCCAGGACAGGCGCCGCGCCAGCTCCTCCGGCGCCATCCAGCCCGCTCCTCCGCCATCGAGCAGGTCCCCGACTCTGGTCACCTTGCCAGCCACAGCCCTACCCTCCGCCAGCTGCCCGAACCCGTGTTCGTGGAGGTGCGGATTCCTGAGCAGCGGCTCCCGAAGGAGAGCCGCCGCTCCTGACGCGGGAGAGCTCCGCCTGGAAGCGACGTAGTTCCAAACCCATAGTAGTTCCTGGTAGAAGACAGGCAGCTCCCGCAGGCCGGCACGCCTGCTGCCCACTTTCGCAAACAGGAGCTGCGTGTCGTAATTGAGGCCGTGTAGCTGGCGGAAGAAAAACGTCACCAGCGCACACCATCTCGGAGGATTCTCGACGTACAGGTATCTCTGCAGCGTCTGAAGACAGAAAGTCACAGCCTGGATGCGAAGGCACACCAGCGCCTGACCGCCCTCCCTAAGCGGGAGGCACAGAACCGCGGCAGAGACCCAGTGCTTCCTTTTGTCCCAGAAGAAGTCGATGAGCTTCTTCTGAATCTTGGCGACAAACGCAGGGGGAGGGATCAAAGTGACCAACCGGTACCACAACATGGCGGCCACCAGCTGGTTTATGACCAGCGCTCGACCCTTGTAGGACAACACTCGGAGCAGTCCTGTCCAGCGTCCTAGGCGAGCGGTGACTTTGGCCTCCAGCTCTTGCCAGTTCGCCGGCCAGGCGTCCTCGGCAGGGCTAAGGTAGACTCCCAAATAGGAGGAGGTGCGTGGTGCTCCAGGCGAAAGGCCTGAACTCCTCCGGCAGGGAGTCCACCCGCCACTGACCCACCAGGAGTCCGGAACATTTCTCCCAGTTGATCTTGGCGGAGGATGCGTCCGAGTAAATCTGCTGGCATTCCCGCATCCTCCGCAAGTCAGCGGGATCCGTGACCGTGAGGAGCACGTCATCGGCGTAAGCCGAGAGGACCACCTCCACGCCCGGCCCTTGCAGAGCCAGTCCCATCAACCTCTTCCGCAAGAGGCACAGGAAAGGCTCCACGCAAATGGCATATAACTGACCGGACATGGGGCATCCCTGACGCACCCCCCTCCCGAAGCGAAGGGGCGCCGTCAAGGACCCGTTAACTTTAATCAGACACTCCGCGGCGGCGTACAGAAGTCAGATCCGGGCGACGAAATGCGTCCCGAACCCGAATGCGCGCAGAGTCCCGAAGAGGTACTCGTGATCCACCCTGTCGAACGCCTTCTCCTGATCCAGGGAAAGGAAGGCGACCGACAGACCAGCCCTCTGGGAGTGGTGGACCAGGTCCCGGACCAGATGGATGTTATCGTGGATGGTCCGGCCCGGGACCGTGTAGGACTGGTCGGGGTGGATCATGTGGGCCAGCACGGTGCCAAGGCGAGCAGACATGGCCCTGGCAAAGATTTTATAGTCCGTGCTGAGGAGGGAGACCGGGCGCCAGTTCTTAAGGAGGCGGAGATCGCCCTTCTTAAGCAGCAGGACAATGACCGCCCTGCGCCAAGAGAGGGGCATCTCCCCGGTCGCCAAACTTTCCCCCAGGACCCACGCGTAGTCGCCCCCCAAGACGTCCCAGAACGCCCTGTGGAACTCCACGGTCAGCCTGTCCAGCCCCGGGGACTTTCCCCTAGAGAGCTGGCGGAGGGCGCCGGTCAGCTCCGCCAGGCTTAGCGGAGTGTCCAATTTTTCGGCGCCCTCTGGGCCGACCTTCGGCAGGTCCTCCCACAAAACTCTGCACGCATCCTCGCTGGACGGATCCGGAGAGAACAGAGCCCCGTAATAGGCGCGGGTCTCCGCGCTGATTCCCTCCGGATCCGAGACCAGAGATCCGTCGTCGGCCAGCAGCCCCAAGAGCTGCTTACGGACCCCCCGTCTTTTTTCCAGCGAGTAGAAGAAGGGGGAGCCGCGGTCCAGGTCCCGCAGGAGCTGGATCCGCGACCTCACGTACGCGCCTCTGGACCCGACGAGCTGCAGGTCCTTCAGCGCGCCCTTCTTCTCTTCGTACACCTTCCGCAGGGCCGGGTCCGCGACGACCTGACCGAGACGGGACTCCAGGTCGAGCACCTCCTTCTCCAACCGCCCGACCCGGGCCTCCCGCCTCTTGGTCGACCCCTTCGCGTACTCCTGACAGAAGAGACGGATGTGAGCCTTGCCCACATCCCACCATAGCCTCAAGGAGGGGAAGCCCCCCTGCTTCCTTCTCCAGTCGGCCCAGAATCGACGAAACGAATCCCGGAACCGTGCGTCCTCCAGCAGCAGGTTGTTAAAATGCCAGTACACGGACCCCCCCCGCGCGTGCAGCGGAGCGAGCTCCGCCCACACCAGGTGCTGGTCCGTGCACGGCACCGGCCGCATGGAAGCTGCCGGAACGCAGGAGACGTACGCCCGGGATATGTAGAGGCGGTCGATTCTGGACCTTCCTCCCCCAGACCTCACGCTAGTGAAGGCGCTGGAGTCGGGGTGGAGATTTCGCCAGACGTCCACCAAGTCGAAGGACCCAACCAGGTCCCTCAACTTCTCCATCGCTGCCGGGCTTCACGGGGGACCCAAACGGTCCCTCGCCTCGAGGGTGCAGTTAAAATCCCCCCCGAGGATGACGCACTCGCCCACGTCGATGGAGCCCAAGAGAGCGGACACTTCTTCGAAGAAGCGCACTTGCTGCGCACTGGTCTCAGGGGCGTACATGTTCACTAGATGGAGCGGCACGCCCCCCAGGCGAACAGTGACCTGGAGCAAGCGGCCCGGCACGTGCTCCTTGACCCCCAAGATCTCCGGCTGAAAATGCGGGGCCAGCAAGATAGCCACCCCGCTGGAATTGTTGGAGAGGTGACTCATGCTGACCCCTCCTTGCCACTCCAAGAGCCACGTGGCTTCATCTCCCGGAACGGTGTGGGCTTCTTGCAGGAAGCACACCGCATACTTCCCGTCCCGAAGGACCGAGAAGTTATTGAATCTGCGGCGCGCCTCCCTGCTGCCGTTGATGTTGAGGCTGGCTATGATTATCTTCATGTCAGAAGCATAGTGCAACCTCTACCTACACTTAACGGGGGGAGGAAGCGCAGCCGCTGGTCAGCCGCCACTTCCTCAGCAGCCCAGTGAGAAACGTTGTGAGCCGACGCAGCTAGAGTGGGTTCACACCCTCGTCCGCGCCCATGATCTTAACGGCGGCGCGGACGGAATCGATGAGCAGCGCCAGCTCCGACCACCTGTCGAGGGCCAGCCGGACCTTATTGCGCTGACCCAGGCATGTGGCCATAAAATCCCGGAGTTCCCTTATGGGAATGAGGGGAGACTCGGCAAGGGGCACGAGGTCATCCATCACCTCGTCGGTGCTGGAGTCCGAATCGTCCTCCGTGCCCATCACCGAGTCCCCATCCTCCTCCAGGGGGTCGTCACCAGCGGCCGACCCGTCCGCCGCGCAGTGCGAAGCGAACGGCTCGGCCGCGCCAGCCAGCCCCGCCTCCGCCCGGATCCCACCCCCAGGATCGGCGGCAGAGGATTTCTCCCTGGGCTCCTCTAGGGGTGCTGGGCCAGAAGACGGCGGCGGTTCAGAGCCCCCCTCCGCCTCAGACGCCGGAACGACCGGAGAAACCGGGGAGAGAACAATTCCCAGCTCCTCCAGTACGTCCGGCACCAGAGACGCAGCCAGGGGGCCATCCTCCTCCCCGCCACCACCCTCCGACCCAGCGGATGGGGGGTTTTGAATTAAAAGCTCTACCAGGACGAGCATCCCCTGGGAGATGTCCGGGTCGCAATGGGTGAGCTCAACAACCTCGAGCTCGCCCGACCCAGACCCCAGGCCGCCCGACCCGGCGAGGGGTAATGGCACCGATAGGTCAATTTCAATTACCGCCGCGGGTGGTTCCGCGACCCCCCCCACGGGCAGGGTCTCGTCCCCATCCCCGGGAGGCATGCGCCGGACAGACACATCTGCCTCAGCCTCCCGAGGGACAGGCGACCCCTGCCGATCGCTGGTGATGACGACAGCGGGGGGCGGCGCAGCACCCGCGGCGGGCGACGACTCCCCCTGCTCGGAGGGACATTCCTCCTCCCGGTCCTCCTCCTCTTCCAGGGGGTCGCGCCTTTTTAGCACGGAGGGAGTGAGGGAGACCTCCATGTCTGCAAAGGCCTCCTCCTCAGCTCCCTCCGGCGGAGCAGGTTTGTCGGGTTCCTCGGGCCCAAGCCCGGCCGCAGGTATCGGCGTTACCGCTGCGGCGGTTGCGGCCACAGGCTCGGGCACGAGGCCCCTCCCGCTCGCGTCTGCCTCGATTAACTCCGCGAGGAGCGCGGGTGTAAGGGGCTCAAGGGGCAAGGGCTGGCCATCCACGGGGGGACACGCCCTAAAGTGTTTATTTTTCCGCCGCGCCTTCTTTCCGGCCGGACACGCTCCCTCCCCCCCGCCGGAGGCCTTGGTGGCATCGGCCCCCGACGTCGACCGCGCATCAGACGTTCCCGACGCGCGGGCAGATCCGGTGGGAGGAGCGTCGGCGGAGCCAGCCTCGGCCGTACGAGCTGATCCGGCGGCCTTGGAGGCAGGGCAGTTTTTCCAGATGTGCCCCACCTCCTTGCAGGCGTGGCACCGCACGCCGTCCGACGTCCAGAAGACGCGATAGGCGGTCCCCTCGTGGTGGACGACGAATGCCCCGTCAGTGTCCTCCTCCCGCGCCAGCTGGATGAACAGCTGGCGCCGGAAGGAGAAGACGTGGCGAAGGCTGGCCTCCCGGAAGCCGAGCGGGATGGGTGTGATCCCCGACCTCACCTCCCCAAGTTGACGTAGATGGGGAAGGAGGAGCTCACCAGGAACATAGGGCGGGACGTTCGAAATAACCACCCTCTGCGCGGTGGCCTCGAGGGGGTCCACCGGCAGGAAGGTCCCGCCCACGGTAAGCCCCTTGGTGACAGCCAGGGACACCGCCCGCTCCAACCCCAGGAAGAACACAGCCTTCCCATACATTTTTGAGGCCGCTACAATGGCTGAGGGGCCGACAACCCCAGCCATGGCTTTAACGCAGGCCTCAATAGTCATAGTGGGGCGAGTGTAGCTCTTCACCCCAAGCTTTTTTGTCATCAGCCTAAAAAGGTGACAGGGCAGCAGAAGCAGCGGGAGCAGCTGTGGCTGTGGCTGCCACTCCCGCATACGTCTTGGCTGGCCCCGTCACCGGCGAAGATGCAGTCGCCATTCTGGGGCGGTATTATAAAGGGCTACACTCACCCCAAGTCACAGGCCTGAAGATGGAAATGGCCTCAGGTATTTTTTTTTTTTGGTTCTCTACCGAGCAGAGGGAGCTGTTTAAAATGAAGGCACACCTCTCCCCTTATTGCCTGAGATTGGGAGAGGGGCCTTCTCCCCTCTGTTCAATAGGCAATTAATTAAAAAAGTAAACAGAGGTGCCTTAGAAAAAGAGGCAGAGAGAGACAAAGAGAGAGAGAGAGGGGGGGTGGGAAGGAGGGAAGCCGCAAAGGCAGGGTCGCCACTCAGGATGGCGGGTGGGTGGGTGGGTGTTGGCAGGGGTGCACTCTCCTGATGGAATTTTAAAGTCTCTGACAGTGGTGTTCTTCTAGCAGGGGGAGAAGATGTCTTCACCTGGGAAGCTGGAGATGCTCAGGCTCAGTCCTGCACCAGGTCTTAATGATGTAATTAATGGAATTAACCACTTAACCTAGGCAGCTCCAGCTGGCCCAGGTCAGGCAATAGAAGGGATGCTTAATTAGTGGTGTGTGTGGCCTAGTTTTTAACAAGAACCACACACACACACACACAGCCACCCCTTGATGTTCCGGCCTTGTTTCTTCTTTTCTCCCCCCACCTAAAATACAAAGTCTTTGGGAGAGTGCCCCAAATAACACCCACCTGTAGATATTTTGAAGATGATATTCCTTCCTCCTTCCGAACAGTTGGTGTTGGTTGATAGTGGTTTCTCCCCCCTCTCTCCTTCTCCTGAAGTGGAGGCCAATTTGGGGGGGCAGTGATAGGAAAGGCCTCTCCCCTGGTTGATGTTATTGCAGGCCTCCTTTCTCCTTCTCCTCCTCTGTCCTCTCTCTCCAGGCACCCCAGCTGCTTTGATGATGGTGGAGGTGGAGGTGGTGGTGGTGGTCCAGCGTTCTCCTCCTCTGCCTGGTCAGGGGACCACCACTTTAGTCCACTCTCCAAAGTCTGGCTGCTCCCTCTGCTCGTGCTTGCAGCTGCACAGCCAGCAATGCTGTGCAAACTGAACAGAGGGTACTCTTTTATTTGGACCCAAAAAAAACCAATTCGACTGTAAATAAACAAAAGTTCAACTAAAGCTTAACAAATCAAATTAAAATTTGGTTTTCCGTGTTGATGATGCACTCCAGTCCCCGCGGCGCCCACCGGTCGCGGAAATACTCAAGCGCACCGGCGGACACTGCGTGCTCCATCTCCAGGGCCACCCGGGCGCGAACATGGCCGCGGAAGAGATGCAGGCAATCCGACTGGACGACCCCCTCGACCGCCCGCTGCCTGGACCAATTGATGGCTCTTTTAGCCAGGCCCAGGAGCAGGCCCACAAGGAGGTCCTCCAACCTGTCTGCTCCCCTCCGCACCGGGTGACCGTAGATCAAGAGCGTGGGACTGAAGTGCAACCAAAAATCGAGGAGCAGCCCCTTCAAGTAGTGAAAGAGGGGCTGCAACCTCTCACAATCCATATAAACGTGAAACACGGACTCCTCCAGGCCGCAAAAAATGCAGGTGGCCTGGGAGTCCGTGAACCTATTTAAAACCTTATTGCACGGGACCGCTCCATGCAACACCCTCCAGGCCAAGTCCCCGATGGAACAAGGGAGGACTCCCGCATAGAGAGCCCTCCATTGGGGACCTCCGCTACCGCCGGTCGGCAAAACACCACGCCAAGGCGTGTCCGGACGGTAGACGAAGATGGCAAAGTGGAGAGTGTGCAGGAGCAGCCCGTACAGGAAACCCCTCCACGCGGAATGAAAAGGCACGGAGGGTATTTCCTCGAGACGGCTCAAGTTGTGAGGCGCCGGTTCCCGAGGGGAGTTTCGGGGCCGGGCGCCGATGAGGAATTCCGTCCGAACGGGGGTAAGCTCGGACGGGATCGCCCCACGTGCTTGAGCCGCCTCGATACACCTAGTGGAGTCGGGGCCCAGTGCCGCTTTTACCGATTCGATGGTTTCGACCGCGAGCTGGACGTTGGCCCAGGACAGGCGCCGCGCCAGCTCCTCCGGATCCATCCAGCCCGCTCCTCCGCCATCGAGCAGGACCCCGACTCTGGTCACCTTGCCAGCCACAGCCCTACCCTCCGCCAGCCGCCCGAACCCGTGTTCGTGGAGGTGCGGATTCCTGAGCAGCGGCTCCCGAAGGAGAGCCGCCGCTCCTGACGGGGGAGAGCTCCGCCTGGAAGCGACGTAGTTCCAAACCCATAGTAGTTCCTGGTAGAAGACAGGCAGCTCCCGCAGGCCGGCACGCCTGCTGCCCACTTTCGCAAACAGGAGCTGCGTGTCGTAATTGAGGCCCTGCAGCTGGCGGAAGAAAAACGTCGCCAGCGCACACCATCTCGGAGGATTCTCGACGTACAGGTATCTCTGCAGCGTCTGAAGACGGAAAGTCGCAGCCTGGGTGCGAAGGCACACCAGCGCCTGACCGCCCTCCCTAAGCGGGAGACACAGAACCGCGGCAGAGACTCAGTGCTTCCTTTTGTCCCAGAAGAAGTCGATGAGCTTCTTCTGAATCTTGGCGACAAACGCAGGGGGAGGGATCAAAGTGACCAACCGGTACCACAACATGGCGGCCACCAGCTGGTTTATGACCAGCGCTCGACCCCTGTAGGACAACACTCGGAGCAGTCCTGTCCAGCGTCCTAGGCGAGCGGTGACTTTGGCCTCCAGCTCTTGCCAGTTCGCCGGCCAAGCGTCCTCGGCAGGGCTAAGGTAGACTCCCAAATAGAGGAGGTGCGTGGTGCTCCAGGCGAAAGGCCTGAACTCCTCCGGCAGGGAGTCCACCCGCCACTGACCCACCAGGAGTCCGGAACATTTCTCCCAGTTGATCTTGGCGGAGGATGCGTCCGAGTAAATCTGCTGGCATTCCCGCATCCTCCGCAAGTCAGCGGGATCCGTGACCGTGAGGAGCACGTCATCGGCGTAAGCCGAGAGGACCACCTCCACGCCCGGCCCTTGCAGAGCCAGTCCCGTCAACCTCTTCCGCAAGAGGCGCAGGAAAGGCTCCACGCAAATGGCATATAACTGACCGGACATGGGGCATCCCTGACGCACCCCTCTCCCGAAGCGAAGGGGCGCCGTCATGGACCCGTTAACTTTAATCAGACACTCCGCGGCGGCGTACAGAAGTCGGATCCGGGCGACGAAATGCGTCCCGAACCCGAATGCGCGCAGAGTCCCGAAGAGATACTCGTGATCCACCCTGTCGAACGCCTTCTCCTGATCCAGGGAAAGGAAGGCGACCGACAGACCAGCCCTCTGGGAGTGGTGGACCAGGTCCCGGACCAGATGGATGTTATCGTGGATGGTCCGGCCCGGGACCGTGTAGGACTGGTCGGGGTGGATCATGTGGGCCAGCACGGTGCCAAGGCGAGCAGACATGGCCCTGGCAAAGATTTTATAGTCTGTGCTGAGGAGGGAGACCGGGCGCCAGTTCTTAAGAAGGGCGATCTCCGCCTCCTTAGGCAGCAGGACAATGACCGCCCTGCGCCAAGAGAGGGGCATCTCCCCGGTCGCCAAACTTTCCCCCAGGACCCGCGCGTAGTCGCCCCCCCAAGACGTCCCAGAACGCCCTGTGGAACTCCACGGTCAGCCCGTCCAGCCCCGGGGACTTTCCCCTAGAGAGCTGGCGGAGGGCGCCGGTCAGCTCCGCCAGACTTAGCGGAGCGTCCAATTTTTCGCCGCCCTCCGGGCCAACCTTCGTCAGGCCCTCCCACAAAACTCTGCGCGTATCCTCGCTGGACGGATCCGGAGAGAACAGAGCCCCGTAATAGGCGCGGGTCTCCGCGCGGATTCCCTCCGGATCCGGAGACCAGAGATCCGTCGTCGGCCAGCAGCCCCAAGAGCTGCTTACGGACCCCCCGTCTTTTTTCCAGCGAGTAGAAGAAGGGGGAGCCGCGGTCCAGGTCCCGCAGGAGCTGGATCCGCGACCTCACGTACGCGCCTCGGGGCCCGACGAGCTGCAGGTCCTTCAGTGCGCCCTTCTTCTCTTCGTACACCTTCCGCAGGGCCGGGTCCTCGACGACCTGACCGAGACGGGACTCCAGGTCGAGCACCTCCTTCTCCAACCGCCCGACCCGGGCCTCCCGCCTCTTGGTCGACCCCTTCGCGTACTCCTGACAGAAGAGACGGATGTGAGCCTTGCCCACATCCCACCATAGCCTCAAGGAGGGGAAGCCCCCCTGCTTCCTTCTCCAGTCGGCCCAGAATCGACGAAACGAATCCCGGAACCGTGCGTCCTCCAGCAGCAGGTTGTTAAAATGCCAGTACACGGACCCCCCCCGCGCGCGCAGCGGAGCGAGCTCCGCCCACACCAGGTGGTGGTCCGTGCACGGCACCGGCCGCATGGAAGCTGCCGGAACGCAGGAGACGAACGCCCGGGAAATGTAGAGGCGGTCGATTCTGGACCTTCCTCCCCCAGACCTCACGCTAGTGAAGGCGCTGGAGTCGGGGTGGAGATTTCGCCAGACGTCCACCAAGTCGAAGGACCCAACCAGGTCCCTCAACTTCTCCATCGCCGCCGGGCTTCGCGGGGGACCCGAACGGTCCCTCGCCTCGAGGGTGCAGTTAAAATCCCCCCCGAGGATGACGCACTCGCCCACGTCGATGGAGCCCAAGAGAGCGGACACTTCTTCGAAGAAGCGCACTTGCTGCGCACTGGTCTGAGGGGCGTACACGTTCACTAGATGGAGCGGCATGCCCCCCAGGCGAACAGTGACATGGAGCAAGCGGCCCGGCACGTGCTCCTTGACCCCCAATATCTCCGGCTGAAAATGCGGGGCCAGCAAGATAGCCACCCCGCTGGAATTGTTGGAGAGGTGACTCATGCTGACCCCTCCTTGCCACTCCAGGAGCCACGTGGCTTCGTCTCCCGGAACGGTGTGGGTTTCTTGCAGGAAGCACACCGCATACTTCCCGTCCCGAAGGACCGAGAAGTTATTGAATCTGCGGCGCGCCTCCCTGCTGCCGTTGATGTTGAGGCTGGCTATGGTTATCTTCATGTCAGAAGCATAGTGCAACCTCTACCTACACCTAACGGGGCGAGGAAGCGCAGCTGCTGGTCCGCCGCCACTTCCTCAGCAGCCCAGTGAGAAACGTTGTGAGCCGACGCAGCTCGAGCGGGTTCACACCCTCGTCCGCGCCCAAGATCTTAACGGCGGCGCGGACGGAATCGATGAGCAGCGCCAGCTCCGACCACCTGTCGAGGGCCAGCCGGACCTTATTGCGCTGACCCAGGCACGCGGCCATAAAATCCCGGAGTTCCCGTACGGAAATGAGGGGAGACTCAGCAAGGGGCACGAGGTCATCCATCGCCACGTCGGCGCTGGAGTCCGAATCGTCCTCCGTGCCCATCACCGACTCCCCATCCTCCTCCAGGGGGTCGTCACCAGCGGCCGACCCGTCCGCCGCGCAGTGCGAAGCGAACGACTCGGCCGCGCCAGCCAGCCCCGCCTCCGCCCGGATCCCACCCCCAGGATCGGCGGCAGAGGATTTCTCCCTGGGCTCCTCTAGGGGTGCCGGGCCAGAAGACGGCGGCGGTTCAGAGCTCCCCTCCGCCTCAGACGCCGGAACGACCGGAGAAACCGGGGAGAGAACAATTTCCAGCTCCTCCAGTACGTCCGGCACCAGAGACGCAGCCAGGGGGCCATCCTCCTCCCCGCCACCAACCTCCGACCCAGCGGACGGGGGGTTTTGAATTAAAAGCTCTACCAGGACGAGCATCCCCTGGGAGACGTCCGGGTCGCATTGGGCGAGCTCATTATCCTCGAGCTCGCCCGACCCAGCCCCCAGGCTGCCCGACCCGGCGAGGGGTAACGACACCGATAAAAGGTCAACTTCAATTACTGCCGCGGGTTGTTCCGCAACCCCCCCCACGGGCAGGGTCTCATCCCCATCCCCGGGAGGCATGTGCTGGACAGACACATCTGCCTCAGCCTCCCGAGGGACAGGCGACCCCTGCCGATCGCTGGTGATGACGACAGCGCTGGGGGGGCGGGGGGGCGCAGTACCCGCGGCGGGCGACGACTCCCCTTGCTCGGAGGGACCTTCCTCCTCCCGGTCCTCCTCCTCATCCAGGGGGTCGCGCCTTCTTTTTAGCACGGAGGGAGCGAGGGAGACCTCCATGTCTGCAAAGGCCTCCTCCTCGACTCCCTCCGGCGGAGCAGGTTGGTCGGGTTCCTCGGGCCCGAGCCCGGCCGCAGGTATTGGCATTACCGCTGCGGCGGTTGCGGCCACAGGCTCGGGCACGGGGCCCCTCCCGCTCACATCTGCCCTGATCAACTCCGCGAGGAGCGCGGGTGTAAGGGGCTCAAGGGGCAAGGGCTCACCATCCATGGGGGGACCTGCCCTAAGGTGCTTCTTTTTTCCCCGCGCCTTCTTTCCGGCCGGACACGCTCCCTCCCCCCGCCGGAGGCCTTGGTGGCATCGGCCCCCGACGTCAACCGCGCATCAGACGTACTTGACGCGCGGGCAGATCCGGGGGGGGGAAGGGCGGCGGCGGCGGCGCCAGCCTCGGCCGCACGAGATGATCCGGCGGCCTTGGAGGCAGGGCAGTTCCTCCTGATGTGCCCCACCTCCCTGCAGGCATGGCACCTCACACCGTCCGACGTCCAAAAGGCGCGGTAGGCGGTCCCCTCGTGGAGGACGACGAACGCCCCTTCAGTGTCCTCCTCCCGCGCCAGCTGGATAAACAGCTGGCGCCGGAAGGAGAAGACGTGGCGAAGGCTGGCCTCCCGGAAGCCGAGCGGGATGGGCGTGATCCCCGACCTCACCTCCCCAAGTTGTCGCAAATGGGGAAGGAGGAGCTCACCAGGAACATAGGGCGGGACGTTGGAAATAATGATCCTCTGCGCGGTGGCCTCGAGAGGATCCACCGGCAGGAAGGTCCCGCCCACGGTGAGCCCCTTGGCGACAGCCAGGGACACCGCCCGCTCTGACCCCAGGAAGAACACAGCCTTCCTATACATTTTCGAGGCCGCGACGATGGCTGAGGGGCCGACAACCCCAGCCATGGCCTTGACGCAGGCCTCGATGGTCATAGTGGGGTGAGTGTAGCTCTTCACCCCAAGCTTTTTTGTTATTAATCGAAAAGGTGGCGGGGCAGCAGGAACAGCGGGAGCAGCTGTGGCTGTGGCTAGCACTCTCGCATAGGTCCCGGCTGGCCCCGCCACCGGCGAAGATGCAGTCGCCATTCTGGGGTGCTTTTTTTAAGGGCTACACTCACCCCAAGTCACAGGCCTGAAGGTGTTAATGGCCTCGGTGTATATATATATATATTTTTTTGTCCTCTATTGAGCAGAGGGAGCTGATTAAAATGAGGACACACCTCTCTCCTTATTGATTTAAATTGGGAGAGGAGCCCTCGCCCCTCTGCTCAATTGGCAATTAATAAAATAGATGAAACTAAGGTGCCTTAGAAAGACAGGCAGAGAGAGACAAAGAGAGAGAGAGAGGTGGGGGGGTGGGAAGGAGGGAGGCCGCAAAGGGCAGTGTTGCCACTCAGGATGGTGGGTGGGTGTAGGCAGGGTTGCACTCTCCGATGGAAAAAGTCTTTGGTGATGGTGGTCTTCTGGCAGGGGGAGAAGACGTCTTCACCTGGAAAAGCTGGAGAAGCCCAGGCTTAGTCCTGCAACAGGTCTTAATGATGTAATTAAATTAAATTAAGGACTTCACCTTGGGCAGCTCCAAGCTCTCCCAGGGCAGGCAATAGAAGGGATGCTAATTAGTGGTGTGTGTGGCCTAGCTTTTAACAAGAGCACACACACACACTACACCCCTTGATGATCCGGCCTTGCTTCTTCTTTTCTCCCCCCACCTAAAATACAAAGTCTTGGGAGAGTGCCCCAAATAACACCCACCTGTAGATGTTCCGGATGAAGTTTTCTTCCCTCCTTTCAAGCAGTTGGTTTCTCTCCCCTCTCTCCCTCTCCTGAAGTGGAGGCCAATTTGGGAAGGCAGTGATAGAAAGGCCTCTCCCCTGGTTGATGTTGATGTAGGCCTCCTTTCTCCTTCTCCTCCTCTGTCCTCTCTCTCCAGGCACCTCAGTTGATGTAATGATGGTGGAGTTGGTGGTGGTGGTCCAACGTTCTCCTCCTCTTCCTGGTCAGGGGACCACCACTTTAATCCACTCTCCAAAGTCTGGCTGCTCCCTCTGCTCGTGCTTGCAGCTGAACAGAGGGTACTCTTTTATTTGGACCCAAAAAAAACCAATTCGACTGTAAATAAACAAAAGTTCAACTAAAGCTTAACAAATCAAATTAAAATTTGGTTTTCCGTGTTGATGATGCACTCCAGTCCCCGCGGCGCCCACCGGTTGCGGAAATACTCAAGCGCACCGGCGGACACCGCGTGCTCCATCTCCAGGGCCACCCGGGCGCGAACATGGCCGCGGAAGAGATGCAGGCAATCCGGCTGGACGACCCCCTCGACCGCCCGCTGCCTGGACCAATTGATGGCTCTTTTAGCCAGGCCCAGGAGCAGGCCCACAAGGAGGTCCTCCAACCTGTCCGCTCCCCTCCGCACCGGGTGACCGTAGATCAAGAGCGTGGGACTGAAGTGCAACCAAAAATCGAGGAGCAGCCCCTTCAAGTAGTGAAAGAGGGGCTGCAACCTCTCACAATCCATATAAACGTGAAACACGGACTCCTCCAGGCCGCAAAAAATGCAGGCGGCCTGGGAGTCCGTGAACCTACTTAAAACCTTATTGCACGGGACCGCTCCATGCAACACCCTCCAGGCCAAGTCCCCGATGGAACAAGGGAGGACTCCCGCATAGAGAGCCCTCCATTGGGGACCTCCGCTACCGCCGGTCGGCAAAACGCCACGCCAAGGCGTGTCCGGACGGTAGACGAAGATGGCAAAGTGGAGAGTGTGCAGGAGCAGCCCGTACAGGAAACCCCTCCGCGCGGAATGAAAAGGCACGGAGGGTATTTCCTCGAGACGGCTCAAGTTGTGAGGCGCCGGTTCCCGAGGGGAGTTTCGGGGCCGGGCGCCGATGAGGAATTCCGTCCGAACGGGGGTAAGCTTGGACGGGATCGCCCCACGTGCTTGAGCCGCCTCGATACACCTAGTGGAGTCGGGGCCCAGTGCCGCTTTTACCGATTCGATGGTTTCGACCGCGAGCTGGACGTTGGCCCAGGACAGGCGCCGCGCCAGCTCCTCCGGCGCCATCCAGCCCGCTCCTCCGCCATCGAGCAGGTCCCCGACTCTAGTCACCTTGCCAGCCACAGCCCTACCCTCCGCCAGCCGCCCGAACCCGTGTTCGTGGAGGTGCGGATTCCTGAGCAGCGGCTCCCGAAGGAGAGCCGCCGCTCCTGACGGGGGAGAGCTCCGCCTGGAAGCGACGTAGTTCCAAACCCATAGTAGTTCCTGGTAGAAGACAGGCAGCTCCCGCAGGCCGGCACGCCTGCTGCCCACTTTCGCAAACAGGAGCTGCGTGTCGTAATTGAGGCCATGCAGCTGGCGGAAGAAAAACGTCGCCAGCGCACACCATCTCGGAGGATTCTCGACGTACAGGTATCTCTGCAGCGTCTGAAGACGGAAAGTCGCAGCCTGGGTGCGAAGGCACACCAGCGCCTGACCGCCCTCCCTAAGCGGGAGACACAGAACCGCGGCAGAGACCCAGTGCTTCCTTTTGTCCCAGAAGAAGTCGATGAGCTTCTTCTGAATCTTGGCGACAAACGCAGGGGGAGGGATCAAAGTGACCAACCGGTACCACAACATGGCGGCCACCAGCTGGTTTATGACCAGCGCTCGACCCCTGTAGGACAACACTCGGAGCAGTCCTGTCCAGCGTCCTAGGCGAGCGGTGACTTTGGCCTCCAGCTCTTGCCAGTTCGCCGGCCAAGCGTCCTCGGCAGGGCTAAGGTAGACTCCCAAATAGAGGAGGTGCGTGGTGCTCCAGGCGAAAGGCCTGAACTCCTCCGGCAGGGAGTCCACCCGCCACTGACCCACCAGGAGTCCGGAACATTTCTCCCAGTTGATCTTGGCGGAGGATGCGTCCGAGTAAATCTGCTGGCATTCCCGCATCCTCCGCAAGTCAGCGGGATCCGTGACCGTGAGGAGCACGTCATCGGCGTAAGCCGAGAGGACCACCTCCACGCCCGGCCCTTGCAGAGCCAGTCCCGTCAACCTCTTCCGCAAGAGGCGCAGGAAAGGCTCCACGCAAATGGCATATAACTGACCGGACATGGGGCATCCCTGACGCACCCCCCTCCCGAAGCGAAGGGGCGCCGTCAAGGACCCGTTAACTTTAATCAGACACTCCGCGGCGGCGTACAGAAGTCGGATCCGGGCGACGAAATGCGTCCCGAACCCGAATGCGCGCAGAGTCCCGAAGAGATACTCGTGATCCACCCTGTCGAACGCCTTCTCCTGATCCAGGGAAAGGAAGGCGACCGACAGACCAGCCCTCTGGGAGTGGTGGACCAGGTCCCGGACCAGATGGATGTTATCGTGGATGCTCCGGCCCGGGACCGTGTAGGACTGGTCGGGGTGGATCATGTGGGCCAGCACGGTGCCAAGGCGAGCAGACATGGCCCTGGCAAAGATTTTATAATCCGTGCTGAGGAGGGAGACCGGGCGCCAGTTCTTAAGGAGGCGGAGATCGCCCTTCTTAGGCAGCAGGACAATGACCGCCCTGCGCCAAGAGAGGGGCATCTCCCCGGTCGCCAGACTTTCCCCCAGGACCCGCGCGTAGTCGCCCCCCAAGACGTCCCAGAACGCCCTGTGGAACTCCACGGTCAGCCCGTCCAGCCCCGGGGACTTTCCCCTAGAGAGCTGGCGGAGGGCGCCGGTCAGCTCCGCCAGACTTAGCGGAGCGTCCAATTTTTCGGCGCCCTCCGGGCCAACCTTAGTCAGGTCCTCCCACAAAACTCTGCGCGCATCCTCGCTGGACGGATCCGGAGAGAACAGAGCCCCGTAATAGGCGCGGGTCTCCGCGCTGATTCCCTCCGGATCCGAGACCAGAGATCCGTCGTCGGCCAGCAGCCCCAAGAGCTGCTTACGGACCCCCCGTCTTTTTTCCAGCGAGTAGAAGAAGGGGGAGCCGCGGTCCAGGTCCCGCAGGAGCTGGATCCGCGACCTCACGTACGCGCCTCGGGACCCGACGAGCTGCAGGTCCTTCAGCGCGCCCTTCTTCTCTTCGTACACCTTCCGCAGGGCCGGGTCCTCGACGACCTGACCGAGACGGGACTCCAGGTCGAGCACCTCCTTCTCCAACCGCCCGACCCGGGCCTCCCGCCTCTTGGTCGACCCCTTCGCGTACTCCTGACAGAAGAGACGGATGTGAGCCTTGCCCACATCCCACCATAGCCTCAAGGAGGGGAAGCCCCCCTGCTTCCTTCTCCAGTCGGCCCAGAATCGACGAAACGAATCCCGGAACCGTGCGTCCTCCAGCAGCAGGTTGTTAAAATGCCAGTACACGGACCCCCCCCGCGCGCGCAGCGGAGCGAGCTCCGCCCACACCAGGTGGTGGTCCGTGCACGGCACCGGCCGCATGGAAGCTGCCGGAACGCAGGAGACGAACGCCCGGGAAATGTAGAGGCGGTCGATTCTGGACCTTCCTCCCCCAGACCTCACGCTAGTGAAGGCGCTGGAGTCGGGGTGGAGATTTCGCCAGACGTCCACCAAGTCGAAGGACCCAACCAGGTCCCTCAACTTCTCCATCGCCGCCGGGCTTCGCGGGGGACCCGAACGGTCCCTCGCCTCGAGGGTGCAGTTAAAATCCCCCCCGAGGATGACGCACTCGCCCACGTCGATGGAGCCCAAGAGAGCGGACACTTCTTCGAAGAAGCGCACTTGCTGCGCACTGGTCTGAGGGGCGTACACGTTCACTAGATGGAGCGGCACGCCCCCCAGGCGAACAGTGACATGGAGCAAGCGGCCCGGCACGTGCTCCTTGACCCCCAAGATCTCCGGCTGAAAATGCGGGGCCAGCAAGATAGCCACCCCGCTGGAATTGTTGGAGAGGTGACTCATGCTGACCCCTCCTTGCCACTCCAGGAGCCACGTGGCTTCGTCTCCCGGAACGGTGTGGGTTTCTTGCAGGAAGCACACCGC
Organism: Somniosus microcephalus; assembly: GCF_052327205.1. Lineage (NCBI taxonomy): Eukaryota > Metazoa > Chordata > Chondrichthyes > Squaliformes > Somniosidae > Somniosus > Somniosus microcephalus. Next base: position 25,226,175 of record NC_141002.1, on the reverse strand, counting down.
ATACTTCCCGTCCCGAAGGACCGAGAAGTTATTGAATCTGCGGCGCGCCTCCCTGCTGCCGTTGATGTTGAGGCTGGCTATGGTTATCTTCATGTCAGAAGCATAGTGCAACCTCTACCTACACCTAACGGGGCGAGGAAGCGCAGCCGCTGGTCCGCCGCCACTTCCTCAGCAGCCCAGTGAGAAACGTTGTGAGCCGACGCAGCTCGAGCGGGTTCACACCCTCGTCCGCGCCCAAGATCTTAACGGCGGCGCGGACGGAATCGATGAGCAGCGCCAGCTCCGACCACCTGTCGAGGGCCAGCCGGACCTTATTGCGCTGACCCAGGCACGTGGCCATAAAATCCCGGAGTTCCCTTACGGAAATGAGGGGAGACTCGGCAAGGGGCACGAGGTCATCCATCGCCACATCGGCGCTGGAGTCCGAATCGTCCTCCGTGCCCATCACCGAGTCCCCATCCTCCTCCAGGGGGTCGTCACCAGCGGCCGACCCGTCCGCCGCGCAGTGCGAAGCGAACGACTCGGCCGCGCCAGCCAGCCCCGCCTCCGCCCGGATCCCACCCCCAGGATCGGCGGCAGAGGATTTCTCCCTGGGCTCCTCTAGGGGTGCCGGGCCAGAAGACGGCGGCGGTTCAGAGCTCCCCTCCGCCTCAGACGCCGGAACGACCGGAGAAACCGGGGAGAGAACAATTTCCAGCTCCTCCAGTACGTCCGGCACCAGAGACGCAGCCAGGGGGCCATCCTCCTCCCCGCCACCAACCTCCGACCCAGCGGACGGGGGGTTTTGAATTAAAAGCTCTACCAGGACGAGCATCCCCTGGGAGACGTCCGGGTCGCATTGGGCGAGCTCATTGTCCTCGAGCTCGCCCGACCCAGCCCCCAGGCTGCCCGACCCGGCGAGTGGTAACGACACCGATAAAAGGTCAACTTCAATTACTGCCGCGGGTTGTTCTGCAACCCCCCCCACGGGCAGGGTCTCATCCCCATCCCCGGGAGGCACGTGCTGGACAGACACATCTGCCTCAGCCTCCCGAGGGACAGGCGACCCCTGCCGATCGCTGGTGATGACGACAGCGCTGGGGGGGCGGGGGGGCGCAGTACCCGCGGCGGGCGACGACTCCCCCTGCTCGGAGGGACCTTCCTCCTCCCGGTCCTCCTCCTCATCCAGGGGGTCGCGCCTTCTTTTTAGCACGGAGGGAGCGAGGGAGACCTCCATGTCTGCAAAGGCCTCCTCCTCGACTCCCTCCGGCGGAGCAGGTTTGTCGGGTTCCTCGGGCCCGAGCCCGGCCGCAGGTATTGGCATTACCGCTGCGGCGGTTGCGGCCACAGGCTCGGGCACGGGGCCCCTCCCGCTCACATCTGCCCTGATCAACTCCGCGAGGAGCGCGGGTGTAAGGGGCTCAAGGGGCAAGGGCTCACCATCCACGGGGGGGCCTGCCCCAAGGTGCTTCTTTTTTCCCCGCGCCTTCTTTCCGGCCGGACACGCTCCCTCCCCCCCGCCGGAGGCCTTGGTGGCATCGGCCCCCGACGTCAACCGCGCATCAGACGTACTTGACGCGCGGGCAGATCCGGGGGGAAGGGCGGCGGCGGCGGCGCCAGCCTCGGCCGCACGAGATGATCCGGCGGCCTTGGAGGCAGGGCAGTTCCTCCTGATGTGCCCCACCTCCCTGCAGGCATGGCACCTCACACCGTCCGACGTCCAAAAGGCGCGGTAGGCGGTCCCCTCGTGGAGGACGACGAACGCCCCTTCAGTGTCCTCCTCCCGCGCCAGCTGGATAAACAGCTGGCGCCGGAAGGAGAAGACGTGGCGAAGGCTGGCCTCCCGGAAGCCGAGCGGGATGGGCGTGATCCCCGACCTCACCTCCCCAAGTTGTCGCAAATGGGGAAGGAGGAGCTCACCAGGAACATAGGGCGGGACGTTGGAAATAATGATCCTCTGCGCGGTGGCCTCGAGAGGATCCACCGGCAGGAAGGTCCCGCCCACGGTGAGCCCCTTGGCGACAGCCAGGGACACCGCCCGCTCTGACCCCAGGAAGAACACAGCCTTCCTATACATTTGAGGCCGCGACGATGGCTGAGGGGCCGACAACCCCAGCCATGGCCTTGACGCAGGCCTCGATGGTCATAGTGGGGTGAGTGTAGCTCTTCACCCCAAGCTTTTTTGTTATTAATCGAAAAGGTGGCGGGGCAGCAGGAACAGCGGGAGCAGCTGTGGCTGTGGCTAGCACTCTCGCATAGGTCCCGGCTGGCCCCGCCACCGGCGAAGATGCAGTCGCCATTCTGGGGTGCTTTTTTTAAGGGCTACACTCACCCCAAGTCACAGGCCTGAAGGTGTTAATGGCCTCGGTGTATATATATATATATTTTTTTGTCCTCTATTGAGCAGAGGGAGCTGATTAAAATGAGGACACACCTCTCTCCTTATTGATTTAAATTGGGAGAGGAGCCCTCGCCCCTCTGCTCAATTGGCAATTAATAAAATAGATGAAACTAAGGTGCCTTAGAAAGACAGGCAGAGAGAGACAAAGAGAGAGAGAGAGGTGGGGGGGTGGGAAGGAGGGAGGCCGCAAAGGGCAGTGTTGCCACTCAGGATGGTGGGTGGGTGTAGGCAGGGTTGCACTCTCCGATGGAAAAAGTCTTTGGTGATGGTGGTCTTCTGGCAGGGGGAGAAGACGTCTTCACCTGGAAAAGCTGGAGAAGCCCAGGCTTAGTCCTGCAACAGGTCTTAATGATGTAATTAAATTAAATTAAGGACTTCACCTTGGGCAGCTCCAAGCTCTCCCAGGGCAGGCAATAGAAGGGATGCTAATTAGTGGTGTGTGTGGCCTAGCTTTTAACAAGAGCACACACACACACTACACCCCTTGATGATCCGGCCTTGCTTCTTCTTTTCTCCCCCCACCTAAAATACAAAGTCTTGGGAGAGTGCCCCAAATAACACCCACCTGTAGATGTTCCGGATGAAGTTTTCTTCCCTCCTTTCAAGCAGTTGGTTTCTCTCCCCTCTCTCCCTCTCCTGAAGTGGAGGCCAATTTGGGAAGGCAGTGATAGAAAGGCCTCTCCCCTGGTTGATGTTGATGTAGGCCTCCTTTCTCCTTCTCCTCCTCTGTCCTCTCTCTCCAGGCACCTCAGTTGATGTAATGATGGTGGAGTTGGTGGTGGTGGTCCAACGTTCTCCTCCTCTTCCTGGTCAGGGGACCACCACTTTAATCCACTCTCCAAAGTCTGGCTGCTCCCTCTGCTCGTGCTTGCAGCTGAACAGAGGGTAACTTAAGACTGAAATACAGAAGCCTGCTATGGCTTTATATACAGGGGTGGTCACTGCCGGTACTGCAGTATAGAATCAGTTCTTCTCTTAAAGGTACATACACAACAGTCATGTTGCCAAGTAGTCAGCTAGGGAGGATAGCCATAATCTGAAGAGCATTTGTCTCGAACAAAGGACAGCAAAAGGACATAGAGAACAGCAGACCCCATTGCAACTTGAACTATAGAATTTGTTCATCCCAGTTTGGCACTAAAATAAAACAAAAAAAGTGACTCAACCGTGGCTAACAAGGGAAATTAGGGATAGCATAAGATCCAAGGAGAGGACATATAAATTGGTCAGAAAAAGCAGTAAACCTGAGGATTGGGAGCAGTTTAGGATTCAACAAAGGAGGACAAAAGGATTAATTAAGAGGGGAAAAATAGAGTATGAGAGTGAGCTTGCAGGCAACATAAAAACTGACTGTAAAAACTTTTATAGATATGTGAAGAGAAAAAGATTGGTGAAGTCAAGCGTACGTCCCTTGCAGTCAGAATCAGGGGAATTTATAATGGGGAACAAAGAAATGGCAGACCAATTAAGTACATACTTTGGTTCTGTCTTCACAAAGGAGGACACAAATAACCTCCCAAAGATGTCGGGGAACATAGGGTCTAATGAAAGGGAGGAACTGATAGAAATCAGTATTTATAGGGAAATGGTGTTAGGGAAATTGACGGGATTGAGGGCCGATAAATCCCCAGGGCCTGATAATCTACATCCTAGGGTACTTAAGGAAGTGGCCCTAGAAATAGTAGATGTATTGCTGGTCATCTTCCAAAATTCAATAGACTCTGGAACAGTACCCATGGATTGGCGGGTAGCTAATGTTACCCCACTGTTCAAAAAGGGTGGTAGAGAGAAAACGGGGAATTACAGACCAGTAAGCCTGACATTGGTAGTGGGGAAAATGCTAGAGTCCATTATAAAGGATGTAATAGCAGAGCACGTGGAAAAAAGTGACCGGATCGGACAAAGTCAACATGGATTTACAAAAGGTAAATCATGCTTGACTAATCTACTGGAATTTTTTGAGGATGTAACTGGTAAAATAGATAAGGGAGAACCAGTGGATGTGGTGTATTTGGATTTTCAAAAGGCTTTCGATAAGGTCCCGCATAAGAGATTAGCGTGTAAAATTAAGGCACATGGGATTCGGGGCAAGGTATTGACTTGGATAGAGATCTGGTTGGCAGACAGAAAGCAAAGAGCTGGAATAAACGGCTCTTTTTCCGAATGGCAGGCAGTGACTAGTGGGGTACCGCAGGGATCGGTCCTAGGACCCCAGCTATTCACAATATTTATTAATGATCTGGACGAGGGAACTAGATGTAATATCTCCAAGTTTGCAGACGACACAAAGCTGGGTGGGCGTGTGTGCTGTGAGGAGGATGCCGAGAAACTCCAGTATGATTTGGACAGGTTGGGTGATTGGGCAGAAGCATGGCAGATGAAATATAACGTGGATAAATGTGAGGTTATCCACTTTGGTGTCAAAAACAAGAAGGCAGATTATTATCTGAATGGCAATAGATTGGGAGAAGGGGAAGTGCAACGAGACCTGGGCATCCTTGTGCACCAATCGCTGAAGGTAAGCGTGCAGGTGCAGCAGGCGGTTAAGAAGGCAAATGGTATGTTGGCCTTTGTAGCGAGAGGGTTTGAGTACAGGAACAAGGATGCCTTGCTGCAGTTGTACAGGACCTTGGTGAGACCACATCTTGAGCATTGTGTGCAGTTTTGGTTGCCTTATCTGAGGAAGGATGTCCTTGCCATGGAAGGAGTGCAGCGAAGGTTCACCAAGCTGATACCTGGGATGGCAGGAATGACCTATGAGGAGAGATTGGGTCAATTGGGCTTGTACTCACTGGAGTTTAGAAGAATGAGAGGGGATCTCATCAAAACTTATAAAATTCTAAGAGGACTAGACAGACTAGATGCTGGAAGGATGTTCCCGATGGTCGGGGAGTCCAGAACCAGGGGTCACAGTCTAATGATAAGGGGTAAGCCATTTAGGACAGAGATGAGGAGGAATTTCTTCACCCAGAGAGTGGTGAACCTGTGGAATTCTCTGCCAAAGAAGGCAGTAGAGGCCAATTCATTAAATATATTCAAGAAGGAGTTGGATATATTTCTTAAGGCTAAAGGGATCAAGGGATATGGAGAGAAGGCAGGAACAGGGTACTGAATTTGGATGATTAGCCATGATCTCATTGAATGGCGGAGCAGGCTTGAGGGGCCAAATGGCCTACTCCTGCTCCTATCTTCTATGTTTCAGTAGATTGTAAGTCATCAGCATCAGGGAGACACCACACAAAGTTAAGTGTGTATATACTAAAGGTATATGGTCTGGGAACCTCCAGACATTGGCCAGGAGCACCTTGGGGGAGAGGGAGGGTGGTGGCAGGAATTCATGGCTGAAGGGACAATTTAAAGGATTCAATGCAGGAGAGCAACAACAGCCAAAGGAGCCAGTTGGAGAAGATTACCAGCCAAGGGAGGAGGGAGATGATCTACGACCTGAGGCACTTCTCCAATGCTGCACAATCCTCCGCAGTTTTACTTTCCTTCCCGCCCCACTTCCACTGCTTCTCTGGCACAAAGAGCCCCAGCCTATATGTCCAAAGGTTAGACCCAGCCAATCTCTGAGTGCAAGTAGAAATGTATCAGTTTATTCACCATGTGGAAGAAAATAAAGCATTTGCTTTATAGTCTCTGTGGTTTGAGTGTTCATTCGGGATGTTTAAAGTTAGAAAGTGGATAATTGTCCTTTACATCCACTTTGTGGTTGCAAATGCCTTATGCCCAGTGTGGTCAAGAGACAATATCATTAGTTCCTTGGTTCAGCCTATAGCAACAACTGCTGCCTTGAACACAGCCAGGATTCTGAGCCATATTTACAGTAAGATTAATCCTACCAACAGCCAGGGACTAATAACAGGATGTATGGGCCCATTAACGGATTGGAACACAAAATTGCTCTCCATGGCTCGAACTGAGTGGAAAAGGGAAGAATAATTAAACTCTGTGGAAAGGTCGGGGTGTACAGAAGGTTTAGGTGTAGAACTTTTTCAAACATGCTATTGTGCTAAGATGGTTTGGTTCAGATGACGCAAGGACCTGGAATTTTAAGAAATCGAGGGACAAAGAAATAACCGAAGGCTTAAACACAGTTGAATCCTGATAAATGCATGCAAGAAATTTGGCAAGGAGGGAGTTATATTTGGATATAGAACTCCTATATAATGGGAGTAAATGTAAAATTCTATCTTGGAATCGCTAAACATTTATCCAGATGTCACTGCACTTGGAAACAAACCTATCACCATTGGCTTGAGTTCTTCCGAAAGAGAGGCTAAGCACTTTTCATATTTTGGAACCTTTAACCTTTCAAAAGTACAGCAACTGTTTTAAGTTACTTAAAACTCACTCCTAATGGTGCGAGATCATTTGTTCACAGAAAGCTGACTATTGCAACTCATATGAAATGCTGCAGCCCACATCGTTACCCACGAGTCTCACAAATGCCATCACCCAAACCTTTCCAAGGTCCACTAGCTCCCCATGTTCCAGCAAGTTGACTTTAAGCTCCTTGCCCTCGCTTTCCAAACTCACTACCCTACCCTATCTCAGCAAATTTCTCCAACACGTGGAAGTAAATAAAGTGTTTCTTTCAACGATTAACTGCCCACTAGAACTCCCCAATTCCTCTGTTGTCATCTTCCTCCCTGCTTGCCTCCTAAATCCCCTTTCTCTTTAACTCTGCTTTTCACCTTTCCCTCACCTTTCCATTATCCCCTGCCTTTCTCTTGCTCAGCATCCCCCTGTCTTTCTCTTTACCCTGTAAAATGCTCTAAGATAACCTCCTGGCACTATTTTGAAGAAGAGCAGGGGAGTTCTCCCCAGTGCCCTGGCCAATATTTATCCCTCAATCAACATCACTAAAACAGATTATCTGGTCATTATCACATTGCTGTTTGTGGAAGCTTGCTGTGCACAAATTGGCTGCCACGTTTCCCACATTATAACAGCGACTACACTTCAAAAATACTTCATTGGCTGTGAAGTGCTTTGAGACGTCCGATGGTCACGAAAGGCGCTATAGAAATGCAAGTCTTTCTTTCTTTCAAGTCTTTCTTACTGTAGGTAAGGAGCGCTTTAGATATACAATTGAATGGGACACTATCTCTTTGAGATAATGACATTCAGAACATCAGTCTCAGAGTTATAGGCCTAGAAATTGAGTTGGCGCCGCGCCAGGGCTTTAGCGCCGGAAATTTAGCGCCGGCGCTAAGTCCCCCTGCGCGCGCCAAAAATTCAGTAGCGCCGCGCCCAGACGGCTGCCGGCGCTACTGGAGGGTGTCATCGCCTCGCAATGGGCGCTGACTGCCGCATTGCGGCGCTAATCCGCCGCTGCGGCACCCGATGCAGTGCGGCAGGCTGGGGAAGTGCAGGCCTCCTCCTTCTGTTAAGGAGGAGCTGCCTGCACCCGACCGCTGGCCGTTGATCTGTGGAGAAAAATGAGCCCGGCACCTCGGAGAAGTGCCGGGCTCGCGGCCCACACGCATCTGTGCCGCGGGGGGGTGTTGGAGGAGTCCGGGGAGGGAGGTGCGGGCAGGCGGCCGCCGGGAAAGCGGCCGGCCACCGCGCGACCTTAATGCGCCGGCGCTAAGACCCGTAGCGAACTTTTGAAAAATCGTTGGTTGCGGCTGCCACGGGCGAGGCGGCCACAACTCAATTTCGGCGTTCGGGCGCGTTGCCATGGCAACCGGGACGCTGCGCACACCGATGACGTCATCGGTGCCGGCGCAGCGCAACCGGCTAACGCCGATGGCAGCGCCCAAGTGAATTTCTCAATCGGCTGTACTTGCGGCGCTAGGCCCTCTAGCGCCTCAAAATGGGCGCTAACCCCACTCAATTTCTAGGCCATATTGTCTTAAAGTAATTGTTTCAGGTCTGACATTTTTTAATGGATATGCTTCAAAGAACAGCAATTGCTAACTTGCCAACAGGATGGTTACATCTCGCTGGATTCAGGTATAATGCATCAACATTTGAACTAGTTACCAACTGCTTTTTGATTATAGATGTTGATGGGAACTAATTGTAAAAGAATCACATTATTTTCTGTCCTCTAGGGGGTTTTATATTGCCTCATCCCAGATGTTTACCAACCCAAGCTCAATCTTAGCCAGCAATTCTCCTGATGTTAAACAATCTATCCCACTGAATATCAAAAACTTTACAATTATTAATCCTACAATTATCAATAGATGCAATTGAGTTGGAAGGATTTCTCAGTGCACAAAGCAACATAATGGAAAACTCAACAGATTGAAGTTTTAAAAAAATTAATAGCAAAGTGTCTTAACTGTCTTAATAAAAAAGATGCTGGCTGTTTTTTTCCCCCACCAGCTAAATTTGTTCCACTTCTATGGAATATTGACTATTAGCTTTTCAAACTCTATGTATTTCTATTTCTATTGTACTGACACCATTGTATATGCTGTGCTTGCAGTGAAAGCTTTATAGCGTATGTTTACACACAAATTCTGCATATTGTAACTTTAACCAGCTTGATCTAAGTAAGATCTTAGATTGTTGAAGCTGCCACTGAGTAATGAGTGAACTCAGCGTTCTTGTAGTAATGGCTTCAAATCAGATAGGGCAAGTTTTATGAGTTGGCATCAGTGCAGTCCACAACAGTTTACAGATTACCCTTCTGAATACTGGCACAGCATCCTCGTGAAGGCAGACAAATGGTTCCCGCCTTTTGCACTTAGCCTTAAAGAGCAGGAAGCTGCATTAAAATAATTATGGTCCTGCTTGGCTTTTATTATTTCTCTTTTGAATGATCCTTACAAACATAGCTATTTTCCTTTTTCTTGTGGAGCCGTTTGATAATTTGTATACAAATGCTGCATAGAATATCCTTTTATATACTACAAAGGCCGTGGTACTGTTTTTGAAGTATCCATATTATTATATTGCTTAACATTAGGCCCACCTTCTCTGTCTTTCTTCTCCCTCCCTCTCATTGATGTTGCCTTTTGTTTTATTATTAAATCTTCATGAAAGGAAATTAAAGGTTGATCTTATCTGGCCTAATGTATTCATAATAAATCTTATGACATATTAAAAAGAAATTACCACATAAATACACTGGAGCACGACAGTTGTGTGCCGTCATAGTAAATATAATTATTTTTTAATTATTGCAAACTGCAGTGTCACACCCGGTTAATCTTTTGTACATAATTATTTTAGTCCTTTGCCAAGTATTTAACAGAAAGGTTAAGACATATAAATCATCCTGACAACATACCAAAGATCAAGTGTGAAAGGCTATGCCAGTCCATTATCACTTCTGTTCAGCACCTGCGAGGACGCACTGGAGTCTGTGTAGCTAAACCTGCATGATCTTCATAAAAGCAATAAAAAGGCATTCAGTGCCGGTAGGTGGTCTAACACCTGCTTCTCCAAAACTAGGGCAGAAGCAGCTGCTTTTAAAAGGCATGTCTGTGGTGAGGACCTATAGAGGGTGGCTGTTGACAAAAAAGCAGTAAGGGAAGGTCGTCTACAAGAACACCAATATCACATGGAGAAGAACAGGGAAAGAGAGAGAGAGAGATAATGAGTGAGAGAAAGTGAATTTTGCATTGCGTAGATTTGAAAACTTTGACAAATAAATACATATTTAAAAGAATGTTTATAGGATGACGATATTTTCTATAATAGTTTATATATCTATATAATAAAAGTAATCGGCCACTATTCAGACATTACACTTGCAAGTATCTAAAGTATAAAATAGAAAGAAAGGCTCTATTCTGATTTGGAGCTAGGAATCTGCAAGCATTTGGCAATCTACAAATCTCCCTCTCCAAACAGCAATTAAACTCTGACTGATCTGAGGGCTCATTTAGACCATTTCCTCATTGGGATGACCTGAGCAATCATCTTAAAGGGACAGGCCAGATTAGTAGCTAAACATCATGGTCAGGTTTTCCCATCCCAAATTGTGCTCCAGACAGCAGACTACTCGCGAGGAACATCACAGCAGATCACCTAAAAATCGGCTGGTATATATAGGGGCTGAATTTCCTCAAACATTCTGCTGGAATCCTATCGTAACACCGCCGGGAGTAACCCAACCTAATTTGGGGCTTCCCCCTGGGCCTTGCAAGGGCCGAAGCCTCCATCCACCCCTCATGTGGCCAACCAATGTCAGAGGGGACAAAGTCAGAGCCGGGGACTCCCGATACTGGGAGCTCCCGCTTTCCTGGCCCATAATGGAACTGGTGCAACACTGAAGGTGGGTGCACCGGGTCAGGTGAGGCACACCAGACTCCAGAAGGGTGAGTGTACTCCACCAGGGGGATCCAGGCTATGCTAACATCCTGAACCCCTACAAATGGGTAAGTTCTGTTAAATTTTTGTATCAGCCCCCTTATAGAGGGGCTTGATGGGGGTAGAGAATGGGGTCTCTTGTGGGGATTGGGAATGACACCGTCACCATTAGCTGGCAGTATAGCGGGGGTGGGAAGCCAAGGTGAGCCCTTAGTGGTGCCCTTGGTATGGCCTGCCAGCCTCATGTAATTGGAGTGGCACCAGCGGTCGTAATCCTGGTGTAACGGTGGGGTTGCAGCCTGTGGATCTTCGGCCCCTGTTTCTATCGCAGTAACCAGGTACTAGAAGCAATAGCTTGAAAATATACGGCAGCATGCGACAGTCCCAGTTATACACTGCCGAATCATTTCAAATTTCACATTGCCTGCACCTTCAATACCTATCGGTTTGCATAATGTCACCCGTGTCACATCAAGCTACATAGCTGCAAGAAAACTCAGAAGAGAATTTGGCGTTGAACAGTCGCTTTGTCTGTGCTGAGTTCAGGTGGGATGGCAGTGGGGGCACTACAATTATAGTGTCCCAAGCTAGAACTTGGCGGGTTGTGAGGGGGCATAAGGAATTCAGCATAATTATCGAGGAACCACCGCTGGAAGGATATGTGTGTGCCAACACTGAGATGGCACCAAATCTTGAACACTTGTGACGCCAACAAGGCAAACATGGCCATCCTGCCCACAGCAAATATTGCCATCCACAATTTTTGGTATCTTACTATTAGACTTACAGGGTTAGATTTTCTGAACAAACGTGCTGGCTGTGGAGGCTAAGAATGGGCATGGGGGAGCAGAGCGTTAGACAATCCAGGCTTCAACATGTTTTGCACCCGATTTCTTCTGTCTGTGATTTTGCTGCAGTTTGCACGTTAAAGTGTGAGCACATTTCATACCGGAGCCTCGTTAAGCCTCATTAAGGCTCCGGAAGGCATGCAAGAATATTCATAACGAACACTTGGCATGATTTCCGAGCAATTGCACTAGAATTGCACTTTTTGTGTTCAAACCCCATTGTGAATGGGTCAAGCAGGTACGGTAGCTTAGTGGTTATGTTACTGGACTAGTAATCCATGAGACCTGAACTAATGTGGGTTCATAATCCCACCATTGGCAGCTGGGGAATTTAAATTCAGTAAATTAAATAATTCTGGAATAAAAAGCTAGCATCAGTAATGGTGACCATGAAACTACCGGATTGTTGTAAAAACCCACCTGGTTCACTGATGTCCTTTAGGGAAGGAAATCTGCCGTCCTTACCTGATCTGGGCCTGTATGTGACTCCAGACCCACAGCAATGTGGTTGACTCTTAACTTCCCTCTGAAATGGCCTAGCGTATCAAAAAAAACACTGTTACGATGGACTGCAGATGGACTGATTCAAGAAAACGGCTCACCGTCACCTTCTCAAGGGGCAATTAGGGATGGACAATAAACGTTGGCCTTGCCACTGACGCCCACATCCCGTGAATAAAAAGAAGCTGAAGATCCATGTGCAACAGAGCTCTGAAAGGGAAGTGGGCTTTGGATGCTTTTATGTTGCAATGTTTACATTACTTTTTTAGTCAGAGATTTTTTTCTCAACATTTCTGAAATTTTTATTAATACGTATTTTTGGAATCAGTATTCCAATGGCCGTGATTTTACTTACCTCGGCGGTCTGTGGCGGGCGACATTGGTGGCGGGTCCTGACCCGCTGCTGGCTCCATCCCATTCTGTAATATGAATTTCCCCTGATTGGGCTTGTTAAGCCCACCCAGCGCGTTTCCCGGCCAATTAGAGGAAGTGGGTCTGGTGACGTCATTTGATGACACGTCAACAGCTGGTTTCCTTAAAGGGACCATGGCCAACTTTATTTTGACATTTGTGCTGTCAGTGTTCTACAGCATTGAGGTGCTGCAAGCATTGACACTGACTGCAGAAAGGCACAGGGCTGCACCCAGGTTCTCCCATAACTCCTTCCATATGCTTATGGAGGGAGTCACAGCACGCAGGGATGTCGTCTTCCCTTCCCATGGGCAGAAGGGAACTTCCCAGGAGATCAACACAGCCTGGTTTCACATTGCACAGGAGGTCACAAGCAGGAATGTGTTCAGGAGGACCTGGGTGCAGTGCCGCAAACATTTCAATGATCTCAGTAGATCACAAAATGTTAGTATAAAGCCACACTCAACCTCATCCTGCTGTGCCTCTCATCACATCCCCTTTGTTGTGTATGTACCTTTAAGAGAATAACTGGTCTCAGACTGCAGTACCGGCAGTGACCACCCCTGTATAAAAGGCGCTAGAGAGCCTCTGTTGGTTAGTTTCGTTTATGCCTTTCACCAGTAAAGACTTGTTTGTTTCTCTCCTGCTAGTCCGTGTCTCAATCATTCATGGACTTAACACTGGCGACGAGTTAGAAACGAACTTACCTGCAACTCAGCAGCAGCTCCGACGACGTGTTGAAGGTCGGAGCCAGAAGAAAGAAGAAAAAAAAAAAAAAAAATAGGCCATTGAAACTCGAGAAACGGGCGTCGACCGTCAATCATCGATTTCAAAACTTGCAGGAGAGACTGTCCAGAGCCAGGCTGGGTTCCTCGGTCCGTGGTTTCCCAGCTAATCGGGCTGGTGGCAGGTAGTGCTCTGATCCTTCCTGGGCTGCAATGGGGCCGGGCAGCGAGTCAGGAAGCAAGGAGAGAGAGAGAGGGTGGCACATACAGGGCGCGGCCGGTGTTTCGAAGCTGGGCAGCGTTCGGGCCTCAGAAGAGGGAGGGAAGTGTTCCAGAGGGTCCGCTCCACGACGGGAAAATAATAAAAGAAAAAGAATACGTGCAAGAAACCGTGGAAAGCAGCGCTAACAACAGCGGGGAAGAAGGAAAAGCGCGGGAGGTGCCATTTTGTTAAATCGGAGAAGAAGGCAAAGCGCGGGAGGCGCCATTTTAGATTTGCAAGATGCCGAAGACTGGCTGTATCACTGCTTTTGATAATACATTAGAAGACTGGACCACGTATGTGGAAAGAGTCGAGGTATATTTCGAGGCAAATGAAATAGCGGAGGGGAAAAAGGCATCAATATTGCTAAACGTAATGGGCGCTAGAATGTACGGCCTATTGCGGGATCTGATTACTCCAGCCAAACCGAAGGCGAAGAGTTTTAACGAAATTGTTGCTGTTCTACAGGAGCACTTAAACCTGTAGAACAGGTAAACCTGTTGATAGCAGAAAGATTTAAATTCCACAGGAGAACTCAGCACAAAGATGAGAGCAATGCTGAGTATCTTACGGAACTACACAAGCTATCAAAGCACTGCCAGTTCGGAACAGGACTGGCAGATACCCTACAGGACAAATTGGTCTGTGGACTCCTGAGTGAAGGAACACAGAAGAGGTTACTCGCAGAAAAAGAGCTGACGCTAGATAAGGCTTTCAGCGTGGCAGTATCGTATGAAGCAGCAGCCAGGGGAGCTGCAGAAATTCAACAAAAACCACAGGAATACGGCACCCACGAAATGACACGGGGATTTGCAAAATGTTATCGCTGCGGCAGAACTAACCATGACCAGAAGGACTGCTGGTCCAAAGACAAAATATGCAGACAATGCAGGAAGATTGGACACATTGCATGAGTTTGTAGGCCTGGGAAGAAGACCAGCGACAACAAAAAGGCTACTAAGGAACCGTACAAGAAAGTACAAAAGATGACGGACAGTAGTTCCGAAGACCAGATGAGCGATAGTGAATCCGAGAACAGGAGATTAAGCTGTCTCAAACTTCACAATGTAATCGCAAAAGAGGATCACCGAACCATTTGGGTCACCCTCACGATAGCAGGGTCCCAAGTTAAAATGGAATTGGATACAGGATCAGCGCTAACCGTCATGAATCGACGAGACTATGAGCGGCTATTTTCACACATACCCTTGAGAGAGACATCCATCGTCTTGATGACGTATACGGGGCAAAAGGTATACCCCAGAGGAAAAATAAGGGTGCCTGTCGAATACAATGGCAAGAAAATACGGAAATTGTATCTCTACATACTGCCAAATGGTGGACCACCGTTATTGGGACGGGAATGGATCAGGAAGATAAACTTAGATTGGCATTCCATTCATGCAATGACGGTGGACGGTAAAAAAGATGAAGACGTCACTCCTGGACGATTGTCAACAATCTTAGCTAACGCCAAAGAGGTATTTCAACAAGAACTGGGCACGCTTAAAGGCATAACCGCCTCGTTAAAAATAGAAGAGAATGCAGTTCCCAAGTTTTTCAAAGCGAGACCGGTACCATATGCAATTCGTCCAGCCGTCGAGGCAGAGCTGGAGAATCTGGAGAAGGCGGGCGTGTTGTCTAAGGTCAACTGGAGCGAGTGGGCGACACCCATCATTCCTGTCATGAAGAAAACGTTAAGCAATAAGTCCGGAGAGCCAAGGAAGATTCGCATCTGTGGGGATTTCAAGGTGACGGTGAACCCTGTCCTTCACACAGTACAATATCCTCTTCCAAGGATAGAAGACATCTTCGCCTCACTGTCTGGAGGGAAGCGTTTTACAAAAATTGACCTAGCACAAGCATATTTGCAGATGGAGGTTGAAGAGTCCTCTAGAAAGTATCTCACGATAAACACTCACAAAGGTCTTTACCAGTATCATCGATTGGTATTCGGAGTACCATCGGCTCCGGCGATATGGCAAAGAGCGATGGAACAAGTCCTGCAAGGGATTCTGGGGACTCAGTGTTACTTGGACGACATCCTTGTAACAGGTGAAGATGACAGTGAACACCTTAACAACCTAGAACAGGTGCTCACTAGACTACAGGAACATGGGCTGTGAGCCAACCGCCCCAAGTGCGAATTTTTTAAGAAACAGATATCGTATTGTGGCCACGTGATTGATGAAGAGGGATTACATAAGTCCCCTGACAAAATTGAAGCGGTTGTTAAGGCCCCAGCGCCTGAAAATGTGTCGCAACTGAGGTCATTCCTCGGGTTGGTGAATTACTATCATAAGTTTTTGCCGAATTTGTCGACAATTCTGCATCCACTGAATGCCCTGCTACGAACGGGGGTAGCATGGAAATGGAGCGATGATTGTAAACGTGCTTTTCAGAAGAGTAAGGACTTAATCACTTCGAAGGAAGTATTGGCTCACTACAATCCAGCACTGCCAATCAGGCTGGCGTGTGATGCGTCTCCCTACGGCATTGGGGCGGTACTGTCACATAAATTCCTTGATGGTTTGGAGAGGCCGATAGCTTTTGCGTCACGCTCGTTAACTTCTGCCGAGCGTAACTACGCCCAGATTGACAGAGAGGCCCTCAGCCTAATGTGGGGGTGAAGAAGTTCAATCACTATCTGCACTGTCAAAAATTTACTCTACTAACCGATCATCAACCTCTTGTCTCCATTTTCAACCCTCAGAAGGGCGTACCGATAATGACAGCACAACGGCTGCAGAGACGGCCCCTTTTCCTAGGGGCACACCAATATGACATCGAGTACAGGGGAACTAAACAGCATGGAAATGCTGATGGATTGTCACGTCTACCATTGCCGACGGTGGAAGAAGAAGACCTTGCAGTGGATCCAATGGAGTTATTCCACTCGACCATAGTCGAATGTCTCCCTGTGACGAATGCAAACATAGAAAAGGAAACACGGAATGACCCGACACTATCACGGGTCTATGATTTAACGGTGAAGGGATGGCCAGCACATGGCGAACCACTGCTGCCAGCATTTTTGCCAAGAAGAGAACAGCTGTCAGTGTGCAGAGGAACCTTGATGTGTGGATCCAGAGTAGTAATTCCACCTAAGTTGACGGATAGAGTGCTCAATGAGCTTCATGAGGGTCATCTGGGTGGGGTAAAAATGAAGAGCTTAGCCAGAGCGTTTGTGTGGTGGCCGGGAATCGATAGAGAAATCGAAGAGATGACCAAGAGCTGTGCAGGATGCCAGAAGGTCCAAAACGCCCCACCACAAGCTCCTCTGCATCCATGGGAGTGGCCCTCATCTCCATGGCAAAGGGTGCACATTGATTTTGCTGGTCCCTTCATGGACTCGATGTTTTTAATTGCGGTGGATGCACATTCAAAGTGGCCAGAGGTAATAAAAATGACCTCAACCACCACGGAAAAAACTATCGCAGTTTTACGAACCATATTCGCCAGGAATGGGCTGCCTGAACAGATTTGCTTTGACAATGGACCACAGTTTGTGTCTGAAGAGTTCCGGAGGTTCTTAAAGAACAATGGTGTTAAGCATTACGCATCTGCCCCATATCATCCAGCCACTAATGGATTGGCCGAGAGGTTTGTCCAAACATTCAAGAAGGCTATCAAGGCAATGTGTAATGAAGATATACCCCTACAACACAAGGTGGACAACTTCTTGTTTGCCTACCGGAATGCGACACATGCGGTTACCAACCAAACTCCAGCCATGATGTTCTTCAATCGAAGACTACGATGCCGCTTGGATTTGGTTAAGCCAAACGTCCGAAGAGATGTGGAGAACAGGCAGTTTCAGAATATGAATGAAAGGCCGACCAGGAGTTTTAAGATAGGTCAACCAGTTTTGGCCCGGGACTACCGCACTGAGAAATGGCAGCCAGGAACGATTTGTACACAAGGACCTCTCATGTATACCATGGACGTTGGGGAGAGCATTGTAAGACGCCATGCTGACCAGATTCTAGAGTCACTGGGAAACGTCAACTCCACACCACGATCCGATACACCTGGTAATGAAATCGACGTTCCAATTGCAGCTACCGCAGAACCGGTAATATTGGAAGCAGATGAACCAAACAACGACATTGATTCCGACTCAACATTGCCAGAAGAACCTGATACTCCAAAGAGGCATTATCCAGACAGAATCAGGAAGCCTCCTCAAAGACTGAACTTATAATTGCTTAAACTTAACCAATGTATCTAGCAACAGTAATTGTGATTGTGATTCATTATCATTAGTTGTTAAATGAATGTTATGTACTGTTTATCTAAAAGGGGAGGAATTGTTGTGTATGTACCTTTAAGAGAATAACTGGTCTCAGACTGCAGTACCGGCAGTGACCACCCCTGTATAAAAGGCGCTAGAGAGCCTCTGTTGGTTAGTTTCGTTTATGCCTTTCACCAGTAAAGACTTGTTTGTTTCTCTCCTGCTAGTCCGTGTCTCAATCATTCACGGACTTAACACCCTTCACTCTGCTTTCCCAACCCTACTCCTGCACATCTTTCTCACACTAACTTACCTTGCACCTCCACCCATCCCTCTCTATCTATATAATTACACCCCACTCTCACTAGCCACCCCTCACACTCATCCTCAACCTAGTGCAATTATATCAACTAACAACACACAAGGGTAGGCACTTGGGTGTTTTATCCAATGTTCATGTAAAGTTTCTGTTTATGTGGTGTCAAACATTGAAACCTTTATTTTAAACACTTTGTGTTTTTGGACAGATTTGTGTGCACCTTTGGAAGTGGCTTAGTGAGTTACAGTGAATGGTGAGACATAATGGTACCCCCCGCAGTGGTGATGACTGTGAAAGGAATGGCTTGGGCATTGTAGGGATGCTTTATGGTGTTGGTGTGGGGTGGTGCCAGCCTGGCGCATCATGTGGTAGCCAGGGTGTACAGTGTCAAGTGAAGTAAATCTGGCCATGGTGGCGCCATCCCTGGCCTCCCAGGCAGAAATGTGGTCGGGTGCTGATGCCCTGTGTCCTGAGCAGCATCAGTTGATTGCAGAGAAGGTTGGTGTTGTTGTTGGTGGTGTGCCTGATGCTGCTGGTGTTGGGGCTGATCGTGGTCGGATTCTGAGGACCAAGGCGAGAGAGTATAAAGGGCACCCATGTGAAGTAGAGACAATGGTGAGAGAGTTCTTCCAATGAGGTGAGAGTGGATGGAGAGTGGAAAGTGGAAAGCCTGCAGAATCTGTGCTGGAAATGGACTGAGAAACAGCTTGTAGCTGAGGAAGTTGATGGTCTGTCAGGTGGGAGCTTTTACTGTACATTTCAAGCTGTCAATTAATCAGCTGGAGCAATGGCAATTCAAATCCTGTCACAGGTTCACAGACTTGGTCCCCAAGCAGCGTGGACCCCGTGGGCGAGCAGTTAAAGTTAAACTGTAAGGTTAAAAGCATAATTAAAGGTCTGTCCACAACCCAATAATTGGTTTAATTGGGTCACCCGCCTCTGTGGGTCGGGTCGGATCGGAGATCACACACGCGCCTGTGGGAAAGGCATGTTGCGGCAGGTTGAGAGCGGGGTCCTGACCCGCTGTCAAAAAAATCTAATTTGCCACCTGACACACCACCGATCCTGCCCGCTGACCCCCTGGAAAATTCCCCCTTCATCAATACTGCATTCTTCCTCTTCCACCTGTTGCTCCATCACCACTGCCTGACCAGGTTGCAGTTCTTGGGTCTTCTTCTCTTAGGCAGTCCATCAGAACCGAGGATGACTTGCTTTCTCATTAAAAATGAGTTCTCAGGTGACTGATGAGTCCAATGCGGGACCTACAGAGCTCGATTTTGCCAGTGTGGTCGAGCTGGAGCGTGTCAGGTGTTTTTAGAGTCCTGAACCCGACTCCAGTGTGATGTGGGGAAAAAGAGCGATTTTCCCCTAATTGGGCAATTGATTTCCAACGTGTGGGAACCCCTGGCCCAATTAGTCTTTCCATCCTGAAAGTCGCCTCCGATGACGTCATCAGTGCTGCTGGATTTAAAGCCTGTAAGCAGCCTTGCTTCTTCCGGAGACTGGAAACGCTTTGGACATTGTATGAAGGACTGCATTTACCGACCATGTCCACCAGCAAGCAAAAGTGTGCACCTCGCTTTGATGAGCCCTCCCTCCAAGCTCTGGTGGAGGGAGCAAGATCTAATAAGGAGGTGCTTTTCCCCTCCTCAGGGAGAAAAAAGCCACCACAACAGACTAAAGCTGTGTGGCTGCAAGTGGCCAGGGAGGTCAATGCCATCTCTATGTTCCGCAGAACCTGGCTGCAGTGCAGGGAGTGGTTTCATGACCTTCTGTGCACTGGAAAAGTGAGTATGACTTTCTCATCACCCTCAATCTGATCCCCATCGCCTCTTCTCAGCAGCACTCTGCTTTGCCAACCTTTTCCTCCACATCCCACTTGACACTTACATCCCTGCACTCTTACCCATTCCCTCTCTCTCTATGGTCGCATTCACTTAACTATTTGACCATGCAGCCCTCTCACTCTCTATCACTGCGATGCAATGACAACTTACAACACACAGGGAGGGCCCTTTGTCTCCTTCTAAGTATCTATGCTATGCATTCTCTACACTCACTCCTTCATTCTCACTCAAACTCCACTTGTCTCCCTCATTGCAGGAAAAGAGAGCCCACAATAAGAGGGAAAGAGCAAGGACAGGAGGAGGGCCACCCTCAGTAGCCCAGCTCACCACCTAGGAGGAGGCAGCCCGAAAATTGCCAGGATCGAGGAGGATTCCCAAGTGGGGGACAGACAGGCAGGCGCATCACAGCAAGCTGGTGACAGAATAGTTTGGCATCTCTCTCATTGACATTGCATGAGTCACTGACACTGAATCTGATGCTCTAACAGATTGACTTATGATCATCTGCACTATTTAATGTACATGTAACCTTGACCTCATCTCTAATTCTTTCCTTTACTCCCCCACAGGACCATCGACAGCCCCCGTCCCCACTGTTCAGGAGGAAGAGCCTGAGCTTCCAGACTCCTCAGAGGAAGCTGCAATCTCTGAGGGTGCTGCATCAGCAGAATTAAGCACACACATTACCAGCGCAGACACTCACACCTCAGTGGGACTTTCAGGACATAGAGTTGTCACCTGGTGTACCACAGCTCACAAGTGAGCATCAGCAGATGATGGAGACAGGGACAGCAGTGGAGAGTCCTCGTCGGAGGGTGCAGGACACTCCCAGCTCAGCTCCGCTGCATGTCGACCCTGTGCCTCCGGGTCCATCCAGAAGGACAGCGGTGCAGGAAGTCCAGGAATAGGTGCAGGAGTCTCTGGCAGGTTTTGTCTCCAGGGTCGCTGCGAGTGTGGAGCGAATGGAGGAGTCCATCGCTAACATGAGCAGAGCCTTTGTGGCGGCGTTGGCGCATGAATGCATCACCACGGAAAGGATGGCAACCTCCGTGGAAAGGCTGGCTACCGTAGAGGAGAGGATGGCTACAGCCATGGAGGAGCTTAGTCGCCAGGGTCGCGAAAACATGGTCATTGTTCACAATAGACTGACATCTCTTGAGGAGCGATGGTCAGCTTTGAGCATACAAACCAGACATTCATGCAAGTCCTCGGCAGTAGGACTTCAGTACAGAAACGGGTCCTCATGGCCCCCCTGAAGTGCAGCAAGGTGCTGTCAAGCCACTTGCTAGCTCTGAAGTGGGGCTGACCCATGAGAGGGAAGTTGGTGGCAGACAGCAAGGAAGTGGGGGCTCCTCTCCAAGCGCTCACACGACCATGCCACTGCAAAGCCCTCGGTCAGAGCCCCACCAGTGTCCCCACCCAACTGAGATCGGCGTCTCAACCCCTGCACAGCTGCAGGAGCAGCAGACTGTTGCCGAGCCCTCACAGGTTCGCAATCCCAGAGGACGCCTGCCAAAGGTGTCGAGACAGGAGCAGCAAGGGGCCTCCACATCTGCTGAAGCCACAGGGGAAGCACCATGTAGGAGCACGTGTAAGAGGAAGATAATGCGCAAGTAGTCACAAGGGTTGTCACTTGAGTGTAATGTTATGTTTAATGTTGAAAAGCCATCAGATGCTTATTGCCATTAAAAATTCTGATGGCAAACTGTTGCAGTTGTGGCGTGTGCCATGTCGTTAATGGGACTTCCACATAGAGGGCTTAGGATTACTTGCGATTGTCAGTATGGTGGTCAGAGTGATAGGAATCCATAGGTTCCTGGCCATTGTCGAGGGTTTGATAAGAAGGTGTGAGGCAAAAGTGTTTGATTGTGCAGGCTAAGCAAATCTGGCCAAGATGAGTGCATGCCTTGCATCCCGGGCAGCAATGTGCTCGCAAGCTGCTGCCGCTGGTTGATGCACCTCTGCAAGCTGTTCGTTGTCGCTCTCCTCCTCCTCCTCCTCCTCCTCACCTGAGGAGGCTATGTGATGAGCCATTTGTTCCTCAGGCATCTGCAAGCCACGATGCTGTGCCATGTTGTGAAGTGCACAGCAAACCACGACCATTCTGGAGACCCTGGCTGCTGAGTACTGCAGGGCTCCACCTGATCTATCAAAGCATCTGAAGCGCATCTTTAGCAAGCTGATGGTTTGTTCGATTATGGATCTGGTGGAAATGTGGCTGGAGTTGTAGCGCTCCTCAGCTTCGTTGGAAGGGCTCCTCAACGGCGTCATTAACCATGTCCTCAGGGGATAGAACTTGTCTCCAAGTAGCCATCCGCAAAGTTGGTCTGGCGGACTGGAGAGTGGAGGCACACTAGACTGGCGCAGGATGAAGGAGTCATGGCAATTGCCAGGGTACTTGGCACAAACATGCAAAATTTCCTTCTTGTGGTCACACACCAGCTGTATGTTGAGGGAGTGGAATCCCTTGCGGTTGACAAAAATACCTGGATTGTGATGGGGTGCCTTTAGGGCCACATGTGTGCAGTCAACGACGCCCTGCCCCCTTGGAAAGCCTGCCAGATTGTCAAACCCAACCGCACGCGCAGTTACACTGGCTTGATCCTTGGAGAAATTGATGTGATTGTGCGCGATGGCAAAAAGGGCATCGGTTACCTGCATGATGCAAGTGCATGCGGCCGCCTGGGAGACGCCGCTGATGTCTGCTGCTGATCCCTGGAATGAGCCTGAAGCTAAAAAGTTGAGTGCGGTGGTGACTTTGACGGCCACTGGTAAGGGGTGCCCACCGGATCCTCTGGGCTCCAGGTCTTGCTGCAGCATTGCGCAGATGTCACCCACTACCTCTCACGAAAGTCTGAGCCTCCTTTGGCACTGCTGCTCAGTCATGTTGAGGTAGATGATCCTCTGTCTGTCGACCCTGTTTTGGGGGTATCTCCTGCGCCGACGTGCTTCCATGCGCTGGCGCCTTCTGGCCTGTGCAGCTTCAGGTGGATGAGCAGCAGTTTGGAGCTCCTGCTGTTGCTCCTGCAGTTGGTGCTGCTGTTGGTCAGGGTTCTGCTGCTGCCGCAGCTGGTCTTCGTCCGAATCTGATGTCCAGGAGGAAAGGAAATAAATAGTTCCCATTCTTCTGGTAAATACCTCAGTTGAGGAAGCGCTCAGTCAAGGTGGGGAGAGGGGTTTCCCAGGAGGTCACACTGGAGATGGGTGTCAGGCTCCAAACTTCCAGAACAATGAGTATGCCTGCTAAAAGTTCCCCCAGACATGAGACAACAAAGTTCTGCCACCTGCAAATGATGATTGGTGAAAACTCCTTTATAATGGTGGAGCTGCAGCTGTTAGTAAGCAGTCCACTTGTGAAGCCACCAGGATTCACTGGCGTGTTCCAGAGGAGGCGTGCAGAACGTGGGACTCCCGAGACCTAAATGAAGGAAGGCTGAAAAGGTAAGAAAAGGTAATTTAAACTTCTTTAAACACTTTAGACACACCAAACACACTTACCTTTGCACTCATGCACACATCACTCACCTGAACACCGACATCTCAACCCCTCCAAGTCCTTCAACCCGACGGCCCGCCTCGCAAACTTGGACTGGTTTGGAGCCATTGGGAATTCCACACTTCAGCATTAAAAATAGGGATTAGGCTAAAAACTGCCTGTTGACTACCTGTTAACAGGCAGCTAATTGGCACTAATCCCTCCCCCCCTCGGGTAGGCGGGTCCCAGTGCGGGGCGGGTACCCGCCTCCTTTGAAACTGGCATGGAGGCGGGTTGGGTGCGGGATGGAGTCGGGACCCCTGATTTCGGGATTTTAACCCCCCACACGCCTCCAATCCCGACTCCACGGCCCAATGAAAATCCTGCCCGAGGTGTTCGGCGCCTTCCCAGATGCTTCTCCTCCACTTTGTGCGGTCTTGGGCCAGGGATTCCCAGGTGTCGATGGGGATGTTGCACTTTTTCAAGGAGGCTTTGAGGGTGTCCTTGAAGCGTTTCCTCTGCCCACCTGGCAGTGTCGGAGCTTCGAATAGAGCACTTGTTTTGGGAGTCTCGTATCGGGCATGCGGACGATGTGACCCGTCCATAGGAGATGAACGAGCCTGGTCAGAGCTTCGATGCTGGTGTTGTTGGCCTGAACGAGAACACTGACGTTGGTGCGCCTATCCTGCCAATGGATTTGCAGGATCTTGCAGAGGCTGTGTTGGTGGTACCTCTCCAGTGCTTTGAGGTGCCTGCTGTACATGGTCCATGTCTCTGAGGCATACAGGAGGGCGGGTATCATTGCTGCTCTGTAGACCATGAGCTTGGTGTCGGGTTTGAGGTCCTGGTCTTCAAACACTCTCAGCCTCAGGCGACCAAAGGCTGAACTGGCACACTGAAGGCGGTGTTGGACTTCGTCATCGACATCTGCCCTTGTTGACAGTAGGCTCCCGAGGTATGGAAAGTGGTCCACGTTGTCCAAGGCCTTGTCGTGGATTTTGATAATCGGGGGGCAGTACTGTGTAGCGGGAGCAGGTTGGTAGAGGACCTTTGTCTTACGGATGTTTAGTGTAAGGCCCATGCTCTTGTACGCTTCGGTGAACGTGTTGACGATGGTTTGGAGTTCGACCTCCGTGTGTACAGAGGCAATCGCCGTCTGCATACTGTAATTCAGCGACAGAGGATGGGACGACCTTGGATCTGGACTGGAGGCAACGGAGTTTGAACAGTTTCCCGTTTGTTCTGTAAATTAGCTCCACTCCAGTGGGGAGCTTACTGAGGGTGAGATGGAGCATTGCAGCAAGGAAGGTAAGAGCGTTGGTGCGATGACACAGCCTTGCTTGACCCTAGTTCGTACATGAATTGGGTCTGTGGTGGAACCATTGGTCAGGATCATGGCTTGCATGTTGTCATGAAGCAGGCGGAGGATGGTGACAAACTTTTGAGGTAGCCAAATTTGAGGAGGACACTCCATAATCCCTCACGGTTGACAGTGTCGAAGGCCTTTGTGAGGTCAAAGAAGGCCATGTACAGCGGTTGGTGCTGTTCCCTGCATTTCTCTTGTAATTGACGCGCGGTGAAGATCATGTCCATTGTGCCCCTTAGTGGATGGAATCTGTATTGCGATGCTGGGAGGAGCTCTTCAGCCACTGGGAGAAGGCGATTGGGGAGGATTCTTATGAAGACTTTCCCTGTGGCAGACAGCAGGGAAACTCCTCTGTAATTACCGCAATCGGACTTGTCACCTTTCTTGAAGATGGTCACAATTACGGCATCTCTCAGATCCCCTGGCATGCTCTCCTCCTTCCAGATAAGAGAAATTAGCTCATGTATTCGCACCAATAGTGCTTCTCCGCCATGTTTTAGTGTCTCGGCGGGGACTCTATCTCCTCCTGAGGCCTTGTTGTTCTTCAGTTGTTGGATGGCCTTTTCAACCTCATGCCGGGATGGGGTTGTGCTGAGGTGGTGGTGGGTAGCATGCTACGGGATGGAGTTGAGACACTCACGTCGAAGACAGAGTCTCGGTTAAGGAGATCTTCGAAGTGCTCCTTCCAGCGGGCACTGACTGCCTCCCTGTCCTTGATGAGTACCTCTCCGTTCTTAGCCCGCAGTGGGGTCGGACCTTGGGTGCTTGGGCCATAGGTGGTCTTGACTGCGCTAAAGAATCCATGCATGTCGTGGTTGTCAGCTAGCTGCTGGATCTCCTGCGCATTCTCCACCCACCATCTGTTCTTTAGGTCGCAAGCTTTTTGTTGGACCTCGGCCTTCAGGCATCTGTAGAGCTGCTTTCTTGCTCTCGAGTTGTGTTGCTGTTTCCAGATCAGGAATGCCTTGCACTTGCAGCTTATTAGCTCCTGGATCTGCTGGTCGTTCTTGTTGAACCAGTCTTGATGTTTCCTGTAGACACTCTGGGGGAGAAATTCAGTATTGCCACGTTTGGGGCGTTATACTCGAGCGGGTGCGAAATTTAGCGCCCGGCGCAAATTATCGCCGCCTACTGCTAAATTGACCTGCTTCGCCCCAGGAGGTGCTTGGAGCGCTAAAACAGGCGCGGCACGACTGTCTTAAGGCGCTAAGCCGGAGAAGCGAGACGCTACCACCGAGGGCGGGCGCAGCGCAGGTGCAGCCAGTTAGCGATTGCACGCAGACACACTGGCGCCAGTCAGCTCTTAAAGGGGAGGTTCGATCTTGGATTGCAGCCACACACTGCGCATCGTAGCCCTGATTCTCGGCCTGGACTGACCTGCTGCCACATTCTAATGCCTAGAACCATGGAGAGGGCCAGGGAGTGAGCGCAGCGGTTCAGTGAGGGAGCCCTGGAGGTTCTGGTTAGCGCAGTGGAGTGCATGCGATCTATCCTGTTTCCAGACAGTGGCAGGAGGCCGCAGCCCAACGACTATCGCAAAGCTTGGAGGGAGGTAGCTCACAGAGTGACCTCCAGCAGCATGGTGCCTAGGACCCCTGTGCAATGCAGGAAGAAGTTCAACGACCTCACTCGGGTCGTCAGGGTGAGTACCCTTTTCAGTATCCTCTTCATCCCTGCATGTCCACCTCACTTTATGGCCAAAGGGTCCTGAAAGCCCCAATGCCCAGCCCTCATCCAACACCTATAGGCCTTTCATGAAACTCACATGCACATTCAGCACTTTACACACTGTAAGGGCTAATCGACCATGGGAGGCAGTGCAGCCAAGATCAGGGCTTCACACTGTAAGGGCTATTCCACCATGGGAGGCAGTGCAGCCAAGATCAGGGCTTCACACTGTAAGGGCTAATCGACCATGGGAGGCAGTGCAGCCAAGATCAGGGCTTCATACTGTACTCAGAGCCCGTCCTTTCTCTTGCAGGGCAAGCTGGCCCATAACAGGAGGCAGCAGCAACGGACTGGGGGAGGCCGGCCTCACCTTCAAGACCTCAGCGATCTGGAGCAGCGAGTCCAGCGGATTATGGCAGGCCGGATGATTGGCCCCGTCGCCACTGGAGATGCCGACCCCGTTCTGGACAGCAATGGTAAGGTCATCACCTTTTTGACCTCTCTCCTTCCACTTGTGCCTCGCTCGGACGATGACGTAGCCCAGCAGATGCCGTGAGGGTGCTGCCATGAAGCCTTGTACTTGTCTCTCTGATGGAACAAGGTGTTGGTTATGACAAGGCCATGTTCTAAGCATTTCGTCAGGAGGAGTGTACCATTGGAGTTGGCTTTCCCTACCCCCTCTCTGCCGATCACACCTTCCCAGAGATCTGTGCCCTTTCCAACCCAGTTCTTGGGTATCTGAAAGGAGAAAGGCACAAAGGTAGGGTTGTGGTGCAGGCAGGGGAAAGTAAGAGGGCCATGCTTACACCATCTACAGTTTTTAAATCAAAAGACATTGTGGGATGAGGGATGAGGTTTTAAAGTTTTGGGCAAGAGATACAGGGGGGATATAAGGAAAAACTTTTTTACGCAGCGAGTGGTGAGGACCTGGAACTCACTGCTGATGGAAGTGGTGGAAGCGGACACTCTCAATGTTTTCAAGGGGAGACTGGATAGGCACTTGAGGGAAATAAACTTGCAGGGCTACGGGGATAGAGCGGGGGAAAGGAACTGACTGGATTGCTCTACAGAGAACCGTCACTGACTCGATGGGCCGAATGGCCTCCTTCTCTGCCATTATGACTCTATGGGCTGGATTTTACCAGCCCTGAGGAGGCAGGTTTGGAGGCAGGACAGCTGGGAAAATGGGAAAAATTGGGATCGGGTCCCAAACCCGCTCCCAACTCACCTCCGAACCATCTTCCCAGGAAGCGGGTCCCTGGCTCGTGCAGGGACCCGTCTCCCAGCAGCAGGAAGGGGATTAGAGCCAATTAACTGCCTGTTAAGAAGTAGTTAACAGGCAGTTAAGACGCTTTTCCCCATTTTCAGCCTGCTGATGCGGGCTTCCCGACGGCGGGAAACGTCGCCAGGGTCAGCGAGGTGAGTTGTGGGTCTGCTGCAATCTAAGTGTGCAAATGACAGCTGCAGAGGTAGTGTGATGGGTGCAATGGTTCACAGGTAAGTATGACAGGTGAGAGAATGCAGTGAGAAATATTTTTATTCTGTTTATATATATCTGCAGGTGACAAGATTTGATGTTTCTGTGAAGCCACAACTGATCGGGAGAATTGACAGATTGACAATCTGCAATCTCATATGCAGCTGCCATCTGTTTTCTCCTAAGGAGAGAGCAATTGGTGAGCCTGGGTGCAAGGGCTCACCTTTGGACAGTGATTGTCAGTGTTTGACAGCACCTCAATGCTGTCAAACACTGACAATTCATCTGTCAAAAAATTATGGGGTCTGTCCCTTTAAGAAAACCAACAGATGAAGCATCATGCACTGACAACATCTGACACTGGCTTTCCCTTAATTAGCTGGCAAGCCCGCAGGGTGGGCTTAACAAGGCCAATCAAGGGAAAATAGCGTCTATTCGTCAGACGTCGCTGGGGGCGGAACTAGAACCCAGAAACCAGCAGTCCCGCCCCCAACGCGCCTCTTCAGGTAAGATTATGGCCAAAGACTCTGTGACTAAGTGGGATGTGAGAAGGAGGATTAGTTATGAGGATACCGCCATCTTTGATGAATTCAGACCTGCTGCTGACCACTGTCTCCTCCATCGGGGTAAGGTGCTGCAGACGCACCTCTCCCCCTGCCAGTTATCCCCTGCTGCCTCCTGTTATGCACCAACTTGTCCTGCAAGAGAGAGGGAAGTGTTTCAGTGAGTGTGGTGCAATGTGTTTGTGTAATGTGCCTGTCATGGTTGAATAGCTGGCAGTGTGTGCAGGCTGTGAGGTTTGGGTGTGAGACTTGCAGCAGTGGTAAGTGTGTGAGGGTGAGGTGCCGCTATGAATTTGAGGTACAAGTCCTGCTTGATAGAGATTGTTGGTAGGTGGGTGATGGGGGTGTGGTGCATTGAGCAGTGTGAGGCTAGTGGTGCAGTTGGTGGAATAAGACATTTGAAGATGAATTCACTGATCTTGACCACTCATGTGAGATCATTGAACTTCTTGTGGCATCGCACCCAGGTCCTCGGGGCTTGACTTCTGGCATTGACTGCCATGACTAGCTGCTCCCACTGCCTTCGCAGATTTTGCCTGGCGGGCCTCCTGGCCCCCTGTGGATAGAGGATCTCTCTTCTCCTGTCCACCTCCTCCACCTAAGCCTCCTGTACAGTGTCTGAGAACCTTGGAGCACACTCTCTCCCCTGTTGTGCCATTAGTCACTGTTCTTGCAGGTCAGGCTCTCCTCCCCAGCCACTTCTAGCACCTGTTCCAGCCAGAACGCACCTCCCTTTTAAGTAGTGCAGGCTAGCTTTAAGTGGTGCTAGCCTCGCACGAACTTGGGCCACCTGCTGAGGCGTGCAGCCACTCAACAGGGTGTTTAGCGCTGGGCTGCACGCTGCAATCATTTAAATTAGCAGGCAGCACAAAGTTTGTGTGCTGCCTGCAGTAGAACCAACGGGCGCGGGTTAATCGCACATCACAATCCCCGCACCTGTTTCCGGGGGGCTATCGAATTTAGACCCCAAGCGTGAAGTGGGAGCGAAAAGGAGAAGAAGGATGCCTGCACAAAGTGGGGGAAGAATAGTAGTGTCTTTTTGAACTGTGGGGTAAGGGGATGGGAAGAGAAATGTCTCCATATCATTGTGATAATAAGATAAACAATTTGACAATGACATGTAGCAACATAAAATATTAAAAGTACCCATAGAACACTACAATTTCTCCACAAGAAATTAGTGGAAATCTCCACTATGTTTTACCACAATCTTCCACTATGCAAATGATGGAATGTTAGCTATAGCTGTGACTTAAGTTATGATGAGTCCATGCCCCAACACACTTTCAGTGTGACTTATACGTGTGGTTGTTTTGGGGGTGATGGTAACTTTTGCTTGTTTGCTCGGTCTGAGAAGTGAAGGTTACCAAAGCAGCTCATCGGGGAGGGCATCCCTTCTCAAGAATCTCCCTGTTGGCTAGAAAATTGGCATTTTAAAATAAACATCACAAAAGTTTACAGTGAGATTATCATTTTCTCCCATGGAAAGGGGGAAGGGCATCTTTGAACAAATGTTATTCCACCAAGACCTTCACTACCATTTAATTCAATGTAATGCTGATAGCAGCAAGAGAATCTAGCTTTTAGGGATAATTCATGACAGTTCCCATCACTTTGGTCTATGACTGAAAGTGTCAGTAAATTGACTGTGAAACTAATGCTATCAGACATTGAAAGCAATCCTGTCGCATGCTTGACTCCAAAGAAACCATCGCAGACAGGGGAGGGGGGTGGGGTGAGAAGTATCGTGGGCTGATTGCTTCCTTGAATCGAAGCACAAGAGCAAACTTACACAGATTAGTGTCGGGCCAAGCCTCATGAACAGAAAATGAACAAACAAAAGCTATCCCTCCACTTTGCAGACACGAAAGAGACACTCCAGCATGAGAGACAAATAACAGCTGAGCTAAAATCACCATTCAGGCGTACATCAATGTTAATATGTTAGAATCACAGGGGAATCTACTATTTCAAATTAAATAACCATTTATTGGGGGTGTTGGGGTGGGGGGAAAGAGTTCAATCATTCCACCAAAGTAATCAATTATGTTAAAATCGAGCACCAACCTGTCTTTCCCCCTCCCTTTAATCACTAATTACTACGCTCAGTCTTTAGTTTGCATAATTTTATCGTTCAATCGCAGCAGAGCATCAGAACCACCTGGGACAGTGACATGTGGCATGTTCGATGTTCAATTGACGGAGCTTTTAATTGCCACCTTTGGAGCATGAATGCCGAATTATCTGAGAGGGGGTTCTGCACCACATTAGGTTCATTCTGAATCAATAGTCTGTTAATAATGAGAGCTTTGTTGCTTTCTAAATACTTCAGGGATATTCCAGGGAAACATTATACAGACACATGCCAGTATAATGGCATTGCACGGGGAGAGAGATTGATGCATTTGCCCCATTTAAAAATAGGTTTCCTTTCCGTTTGTGAGGCAGGCTAGATAACTCACCAGTGCCAAGGCACTGAATGCTATAGGGTCTTCTAGGGAGACTGCAGAACAAGTAACCAATGGAAATGAACTATTAAGCAGAAATAAGAACAGTATTTCAAGGGTTGGAGCAAATAACCCCTTTATCACCCTTCCTGACCAGAGCTCTGGCTCTGAATTCTGGGCTGACATCCACTGGAATACTCGTCTCCGATGGGTGTAGGTTCCCCCCCCCCCTTCCCCTCATCGTATGGGTTGTGGGAGCCTATAAAACCCTTCCACCATACAGGACTAACCACTATCAGAAGGTATAAAGATGGCTATGGCCATGGAAGAAGTGTTCACGGCATGGCCTATCCGACTGTTAATCAGTCTGCGAATCCTTCCACTATTTCACACCATTCTTCAAGGGAAGAGTGTGAAGATACAAAAACAACATCACTCTCCCTATCCTCTTCTAATTGAACACAAAAACAAATTCGAAGGGGAGGCACACTCCGCTCATACACCAAATTGCATTTTGAATAACCCCAGCAACTTTGCCTGTCTTAACTTTGCTCAGTAGATTATTCCAAATACTTGTCACTCGGTGAGCAAAGATGTTTCTTGTTTTAAGTTTGCTTTGCACTAATTGTCATTTATAGGCCCTATTTCCCTGGCTTACTTTGAAGTAAAAAGAAAATAAACAACTTGCATTGGTATCGTACCTTTCACATTCTCAGGATGCCCCAAAGTGCTTCACAATCAATGAAGTACTTTTCAATATTAGTCACTTCTGTAATGTAGGGGAACATGGCAGATACATTGCACACAGCAAGATCCCACAAACAGAAATGAGATAGATGACCAGATCTGTTTTTCATGGTGTTGTTTGGGGGATTAATGTTGGCCAGGACATCCTGAGGATGTGGGAGTTTAGTGAAGACAGAGGCAATAGAGGCAAAAGTGCTACCACTGAGCCAAGGCTGACAGTTCAATAAATATATTAAGTAATAACTTGGCTTTGCCTGATCTACACCATTTAATAATTTAACCACCTTTACGAAGGTTGCTATTGAGCATCTCTGAACAATATTGTCATAGAGCAGCCTGTAAGCAGGGGTACTAGAGGTGATGTGTTGCATGTGGAGTCTATGGAGAAGGCAGCGGGTTGGGATTAATGATTAAATCATGAAAACAAGTATAGAGACCACATTCGCAATCTCACTACAAATAGCATCAAGGAAAATATCACTGCAGGAGAGGTGACGTGAAAATATTAGAATATATACTGAAAAAAATGGTTTGTTTCACAAAGCACAGAGCAAAGAGAGTTACAAAGCACCAGTAAAATATTTCCATAGTTGGAAGCCTATCAGATAGAATGCATTGTTTGTTCTGCAGAATTCTTTTTAATTTATTTTGCAACGTCTTTATCATTTTAGAATGATCCAACAGGATATTACACGATTTGCTCTTGAAAGCAATCCAGAATTCCATGCAAATCCTCCACAAATTTTTCTCCAAAAATCCCATGAGCTTATACTGAATCGCTTTAAAAAGATGACAGGATCTTTATTCTACATATTTTATGAACCTTTAAGAACTCTGTGCAGAATTTTTTCCCCCTCCAAAATGTACAAAAACATCCAGGATAGTTCTGAAGCAAACTTGCCCTGTTTGAAATTCTGGTCTGTTTCGGTTTGTGTCTGCTTTGTGTTGCTAACTGGCCTGAATTGCTCCTGACAAGCAACATTTTCTGAAATGGATTGCACAAATGTGGTGACTTTTACTTCAATGAAGATAAGGCCATGTTCACACAGCCAGGTCATGTTCACACAGCCAGACTCACGCAGGAACCAATCCAACAGTTACAGCAATCTGGCACAGAACTGTCAGTACAAAACATGCTGAGTGGCAAACTCCAACTCGTACAAGGACCATAGTCCACGCTGGCAAGGGATAGTTTAATGAATACATCAGCTTGATGAGCAGCTTTATTAAGGTCCCCTGAGGACTCAGGATGGGTCGTGGCCAAGCAACGCACTTGTTTGGATTGAGACCAATGTTCCATTTCTCCCAGCACAGAATGCATCCTGGTCTACTTGCCACAGACTTTACATGTGCCCTGTGCCGAAACCATCCAATAATAGATACAGATGCAAGACTCTGAGCTATCCTTGTAGAAGCGTACTTTCCTCGGTGTTGAATTTAAAAATAATGTAATGAATAAACAGGGGAAGAAGACCAGTAGAAAGTGGTAAAAAATAAATTCTCTCTCCATTTGTACTGCTCCTTTGAGTCTTGCTCCCATCTGAAAATGCATTTATGAAAATTAGCAAGAAGAAAAAAGTTCCTTGTGAAGGACACGTTAAAGGCGAGCCATGAGAAACTCAAACAGAATTGCACATGGGAGGAAAAATCATAACAACAACAACTTACACTGATATAGCGCATTTAACGTAGTAAAACACCCCAAGGTGTTATAGAATCATACAGCACAGAAGGAGGCCATTCGGCCCATCATGCCTGTGAGAGCTATTCAATTAGTCCCACTCCCTTCTTTTCCCATAGCCCTGCATATTTTTCCTTTTCAGGTATTCATCCAATTCTCTTTTGAAAGTTACTATTGAATCTGCTTCCACCACCCTTTCAGGCAGTGCATTCCAGATCGTAACAACATCCTGCATAAAAAATAATCTCATCACCCTCTGGTTCTTTTGCCAATTATCTTAAATCTGTGTCCTCTAGTTACTGACTCTCCTGCCCGTGGAACCACTTCCTCTCTATCTACAACTCGTTTTTGAACAAGAAGGGGGAAAATAAAGTGAGTTCTGGTGGAGTTAGTGTTGTCAATTAAAGGGTGGATTTCAAAATGTCTTCAAAGCACTTTCCAATTCAGGATTCCTGTTGTTTTATCATCAGTTATGAAGAAGGAATAGAATGAAATGGAGCTCCAAATAATTATTAGATAAAATCTAGTTTTTATTAATGGTGCACATGGTACATGCGCTTTTTTTTAAAAAAGGAACCGATTTTGGAAGCAGTAATCCGAGTAGAAGGGGACGTTTGTACAGGGGGACAGACCTTTTAAGTATTCTGGCAGGTTGAGCATTGAGGGAGGGTCGTCTTGTGCTGATTCTGAGAGAGGTTCAAAAAGCTCCAAGATTTTCAGGTTTGCTGAGTTTTAGAAAATTAATCGGCATAAAATACATCATAACAGCAAATTAAAGAACATTCCCTCAGCTGTAGAATTGGAAATATTGCTTTTCAAGTCACTTAATAAATAATCGATTCAACACAGAGACGGTAGGATTGCAAAAGTCTGGCCCATTTTCTAACATCCAGGCGTGATGTAGGTTTATTATTATCCTCAAAGATCCAGGGACGGGCACAGTCGTGGAAATTAATTCACTTCCAGTTTATTTTACAGAAATAATTCGTAACAACAAAAGCAACAACTTATACTTGTATAATGCCTTTAACATCTCAAGGAGCTTTAGAATCAGAATCATAGCATAATACAGTGCAGGAGACCATTTGGCCCATCGTGCCTGTGCTGGCTCTTTGGGAGAGCTATTCAATTAGTCCCACTCCCCTGCTCTTTCCCCATAGCCTTATAAACTTTTTCTCTTCAAGTACAGGAAACTTTGAGTTATCCGGAGGCGAACCGTCCGGCAAGATCAAGCCACCGGCAAAAATCAGGAGCCGTTTTTTATTCTTTTCGTTTCTTTTCTTTGCTTTTTTTTCCCAGTCAAGCACTGCAAGGTCTGTAGCTATAGCAACAGCTTCAGCTACAGACGCTTGCAGCTGCAGCCGAGTGTTTAGAAGCTGTTGCTAAGCAACAGTGTTTGTTGTCAGATACGGAGATGAAAATCTCCGTATCTTTCAACATTAACTCTGGAGTGTCCGGCAGTTTTGAGGGAACGGCAGCAGCTTGGTCCCGTCGGTGCCGGATAGCACAAAGTTTCCTGTATATATCCAATTCTCTTTTGAAAGTTACGATTGAATCTGCTTCCACCGCCCTTTCAGGCAGTGCAATCCAGATCACAACTCGCTGTGTAAAAAAAATGTTTTCTCATGTCATATCTGGCACTTTTGCCAAAGACCATAAATCTGTGTCCTCTGGTTACCGACCTTCCTGCCACTGGAAACAGTTTCTCCTTATTTACTGTATCAAAACTATTCATGATTTTGAACACCTATCAAATCTCTTAACCTTCTCTGCTTTAAGGAGAACAACCCCAGCTTCTTCAGTCTCTCCACATAACTGAAGTCCTTCATCCCTGATACCATTTTAGTAAATCTCCTCTGCACCCTCTCTAAGGCCCTGACATCCTTCCTATAGTGTGTTGCACAGAATTGGACACAGTACTCCAGCTGAGGCCTAGCCAGTGTTTTATAAGGGTTTAGCATAACTTCCTTGCTTTTGTACTTTATTCCTCTATTAATAAAGCCAAGGATCCCATATGCTTTTTTAACAGCCTTCTCAACTTGTCCTGCTACAATCAAAGATTTGTGTCCATACACCCCCAGGTCTCAGTTCCTGCTTTAGAAGTGTACCATTTTGTTTATATTGCCTCTCCTCATTCTTCCTACCAAAATGTATCACTTCACACTTCTCCGCATTAAATTTCATCTGCCATGTGTCTGCCCATTTCACCAGTCTGTCTATGTCCTCCTGAAGTCTATTAATATCCTCCTCAGCGTTTACTACATTTTTAAGTTTCGTGTCATCTGCAAACTTTGCAAACCTGTATAAATCCAGGTCATTAATATATATCGAAAAGAGCAGTATTCCTAATACCAACCCATGGTAAACACTATTGTATGCCTCCCACCTGTCTGAAAAAGAATGTTCACCACTACTCTTGGCTTTCTCTCCCTTAGCCAGTTTTGTATCCATCCTGCCACTGTCCCTTTAATCCAATAGGCTTTAATTTTGTTAACAAGTCTATTATGTGGTATTTGCCAAATACCATTTGAAAGTCCTTATACACAACATCAACCACACTATCCTTATCAAACCTCTCCATTACTTCATCAAAGAACTCAATCAAGTTAGCCAAACACAATGTTCCTTTAACAAATCCATGCTGACTTTCATTTATTAGCATATACTTTTCCAAATGCCAATTAATTTTGTCTCGGATTATTGTCTCTAAAAGTTTCCCCACCACTATCATTTGACTGACTGGCCTGAAGTTACCAAGTTTATCACTCTCCCCTTTTTTTAAACAGGCATCTAATATTTGCAACCCACCATTTCTCTGGCACTACCCTCATATCCAAGGAGGATTGGAAGATTGTGGCTAGAGCCTCCGCAATTTCCACTGTTATCGAGGATGCATCCCATCCAGACCGGGTGACTTTTCTATTTTGAGGACTGCCAACCTTTTAAGTACCTCGACCTAGAAATTCAGGTGGCTTGCACCACCCGTTACCGCTATGAAAGCGGAAAAACGGCGACCGCCACTTTTTTGCCAACTGGTGGCAGGTCGTGCGGCGGCCGCTATTTTTGGCAGGTCGGCAGTGCTGCCGTTGCCTGCTATCGACGGGAATATTTTACTGAGTTAGAGCATGGCGTCAATCAGCTTGCAACGCCTAGTTGACACCAACTCATCCAATTTGGAGTTCTCCACTTGCATTGCTGCCTGCATTAAATCACGCCAGTGTGCACTGCCGCTAAAAGGTGTTTCAGCAGCATTAACAGCCATGAGGAGTCTGGCAGGACTTATGAGGATGGATGCCGGAACTTCAAACGCCTTCTTTGCCAAGGTTCTTCTTTTAAATTTTCATTTTTTGCCCATCAGTGGTGGGGTAGGGGGAAGGATGGTTGCATTTCTGCCAGCTTTCCAGGAGGCCTAGTGTTTGTGGGTCAGGAAGTAATTTTTTTCAAAAAATGTTTATACTCATTCATAGGATGTGGGCGGCGCTGGCAAGGCCAGTATTTATTGCCCATCCCGAATTGCCCTTGAGAAGGTGGTGGTGAGCCACCTTATACAACTGAGTGGCTTGCTAGGCCATTTCAAAGGGGCAGTTAAGAGTCAACCACATTGCTGTGGGTCTGGAGTCACATATAGGCCAGACCGGGTAAAGACGGCAGATTTCCTTCCCTAAAGGACATTAGTGAACCAGACGGGTTTTTACAACAATCCGGTAGCTTCATGGTCACCATTACTGATACTAGCTTTTTTTCACTCCTCAACAAATACACACCCATTTCCTCTCAATGCTCGACCTCAACAACCGAACCTAAACATTAGTATCTTGCTTTTCCAATCAGTAGTTGTTGTTCAACGTCCGCGAAAAACATAACACTCGCAGTGAAATTCACATCCGCTTCCCTTGATGCAGCTCTTGGTAATTAAATGTTATTCCATTTATTGATACAGGTCAACAGTATCATTCCATCTGCTTAAACTGAAAACCAAACATAATCACAATACATTTGCGGCCTGTGGTGGATTCAGACTGTATTAGATGACAAGCCTCACAGTTGGATTTCAGATGGATTGGCCCAGATAATCAACGAGCCCCGTTGGGCA
Organism: Somniosus microcephalus; assembly: GCF_052327205.1. NCBI lineage: Eukaryota > Metazoa > Chordata > Chondrichthyes > Squaliformes > Somniosidae > Somniosus > Somniosus microcephalus. Next base: position 25,188,857 of record NC_141002.1, on the reverse strand, counting down.
CAGAAGAATAACTAAACCTAACGATGAGACTTTACCAGACCTGTTCCCAGATTGGATACCTATACAAGGATTTTTCATTAATCCTTTAATAACTGAGCGGACACCACAGGATTCTTTGTGGGGAACTACATTTGCAGACTTTGAAACACAACAGAGAATATAGACATTTCAGTTACTCATTTATTATATGGAGAAATACATGTAATGAGCCAGCATTATATGTTCCAGGATATACAGGCCTAGAAATTGAGTTTTGGCGCAGCCAGGGCTTTAGCGCCGGAAGTTAGTGCCGGAGCTAAGTCGCGCTGGTCGGGCCCAAAATTCAATAGTTCTGCGCCCAAACGGCTGCCGGCGCTGCTGAGAGCTGTTTGCGCCTGAAAACTGGCGCAACGCGCTGAATTTCGGCGCTATTCCGGCGCTGCGGCGCCCGCTGCGGTGCGGCAGGTTCGGGAAGTGCAGGCCTCCTCCTTCCCTTAAGGAGGAGCTGCCTGCACCCGGCCGCGGCCCGCGAAAATCTTTTTAAAAATGAGCCCGGCACCTCGGACAAGTGCCGGGCTTGCTTCTGTTCCGGGGGGGGGGGGGGGAAGTCCGGGGAGGGAGCTGCGGCCAGGCGGCCGGCGGGAAAGCGGCCGGCCGCCGCGGGGCCTTTAATGCGCCGGCGCAAAGTCATGTAAGACTCTGTTGCCAGAGTCTTAGTTGCGGCTGCCACGGGCGAGGCGGCCGCAACTGAATTTCGGCGCTGGGGCCCGTCGGCATGGCAACCGGGACGCTGCGCACACCGATGACGTCAGCGGTGCCGGCGCAGCGCTACCGGTCTACCGCGGCGGAAGGGCCCCAGGCAATTTCGGCGCCGGCGCCAATTGCAGCGCTAGGCCCTCTAGCGCCGCAAAATCGGCGCTAAGGGCACTGAATTTCTAGGCCGTATTATCTAAGAATAATTTCATGTAATTATTGAGCCTTCATGAATTATACAATGTGAATTGACCATATATTTTTACCGATCAATCAATGGGTGAACTCCATTGTAACGATGATCTGTGATGCGATCTCTTTTATCTGCATTCATATCATAAACAAATAAAAATCGACAAATATCGTGGGCTGGGTTTTGTCAATGGGGATGTGATGGAGGCGGGACTCCCACTTTTTGGGTTGTAGTCCTGCCTCCATCGACTTGTGGCCAACCCACGCTATTTTGCCTTGATTGACCTTGTTAAGCCCGCCCAGCAGGCTCAGCAGGCCAATTAAGGGACACCTGGTTACTGGTGACGTCAGTGATTGACATTTCATCTGTCAAGAGCTTTTGACAGATGAAAAATCAGTGTTTGACAGCTCTGTGAAGCTGTCAAACACTGACAATCTGTCTTCTAACTTGAGTCCTTCTACTCAGACACAGTTAGAGAGCTCTCCAGACCAGAAAGCAGAGGCTGCAGCTTTTGACAGTTCAACGGCCATTCTGCTTTCTGTGCCGGTGAACTGAGAGACTCCCGCGAACTGAAGGAAGGAAGCCTACAGGAGAAAGTAAAGGTAAGTAAAACTTATTAAAACACTTTACACTTACCTCACACACTTACCTCTGCACACATGCACCCATCACTCACCTGCACAACGGACATCTCGACTCCTCCAACCCCTGCAGACCGACGGTCCGCCTCGCTGACTTGGCATGGTTCAGAGCTGTCAGGAAGCCCACACTTCAGGGCTAAAAATAGGGATTAGGCAAAAAACTGCCTGTTAACTATCTGTTAACAGGCAGTTAATTGGCACTAATCCCCTTCCCGCCTCGGGGAGGCGGCTCCCAGCACAGGTCGGATACCCGCCTCCTGGGACATTGGCACGGAGGCGGGTTGGGGCGGGATGGGTTCCTGCCCCCCGATTCTGCAATTTTCCCACCATTCCTGCCTTCAAACCCGCCTCCACAGGGCTTGGAAATTCGAGCCCCAGGTGTCAGCTAATATTTTTGGAACACGTACGGCAACTGTTCAGGTCGCTCCTTTCTTCCCCATTCCTCTACTCTGCGAGGGGGAGACAGAGGCGAGCTTTGGTCTCCTTCGGAGATTAGCAATGCAAAGAGCGCATTGCACTAGAAAATCACCGCCACGCTGGTGTTAATGAGCAGCCAGTGCCAAAATACCAGTACTGCCAGCGGCCGTTATCCTTGGCCGCCAATGTTACCGGCAGGTTTCCAGCATTCTCCAATTTCTAGGCCGCTCTCTTTATCTATTTTTATCCTATTCAATATCACTATTGCCACCTCCTTTACTGCTACATTGGCATTCTCTAATGAAGACAGAGGCAAAGTACCCATTTATTACCTGTCATGCCTTCTGCCTCCACAAGGAGATCTCCTTTTTGGTCCCTAATCAGCCCCACCCTTCCTTTGACTACCATTTCACTATTTATGGGAATGGAGGGGGAAGAGGATTGGATGGCTAGCAACAGGTTCGAGAAGTGACCAAATGGGTCATTAAAAGAGATCATTTTTTGAATGTGAGGAGAGATGTGGTATGAGGGAGGGTTTTAAGGGGAGAATTTTTTTTCATTCACGGGATGTGGGCTTCGCTGGCCAGGCCAGCATTTATTGCCCTTGAGAAGCCTTTACAGCTATGTGGCTTGCTGGGTCATTTCAGAGGGCAGTAAAGAGTCAACCATATTGCTGTGGATCTCGAGTCACATTTAGGCCAAACTGGGTAAGGACGGCAGATTTCCTTCTCTAAAGGACATTAGTGAACCAGCTGGGTTTTTACAACAATCTGGTTATTTCATGGTCACCATTACTAATACTGGCTTTTTATTCCAGATTTATTTAATTCATTTAAATTCCCCAGCTGCTGTGGTGGGATTATGAACTCATGTCTCTTGGATCATTAGTCCAGGCCTCTGGATTACTAGTCCAGTAACATAACCACTATGCTACCATACCTCTAAATTCTACATTGCTGGGGCATAGTGACTGAAAGCTCTGCCACCAGCAGTGGGGCAGAGAGTGTGGGAGATACACAGAAAGCCAGAGTCAGAAGAGCAGAATTGGCAAGCTGGGAAATAAGGTTGAAGGAGATTGGAGAGGTAGGGCAGAGCAAAGCCACGGAGAGATGCACACAGACAAGGAAGAAATAAGTGTGGTGTGAGATGGGAAACCAGTGGAAGTTCAGTGAAGACAGAGGACAGGTTGGGATGCGGGCAGTGAAGTTCTGGATGTCAGAGTTTATGCAGAGTGGAGTTTGGGTGCGCCACCCTCAAACAGAATATCCCTAGGGACTTTGACCAGGGTACGCTCGATGTTGTGGGTAGGAAGACAGAGATCAAAAGGATTTGAATTGGGGTTATACATTCAGGAAGATTATAAAGGAAGGAGAGAATAGAGATATAATGCTGTAGATAAAGACAATGAGGTTCAAGATGGGCATTTTAAGGAAGAGGTGAGATGACAGTAGGTATAAGTTAATCTGATTAAAAAAGTAAGCGGCAGAGTTAAATTTTAATGAAAATTAATGAAAAAAAGATGACGTTTATCCCCCAAAAATTAATATATTAAAAAAACATTTAAAAACTTAGGCCTAGAAATTCAGTTGTTAGCGCCAGCCGCTAGCGCCTTAGGAGCAGGAGAAGTGGGGCGCTAAGCGGCTAGTGCCCGGGCGCAGCGCGATCTGCGCCTCTCGCGAACTTCACTTAAGATTTAGCGGTGGCGCAAAACCGTAGCGCCCGCTCAGCTGCGCATGCAGATCCTGACGTCATTTCATGGTGCAATGCCCTTGGTGCGCCCTGAACCGGGACTTCAGTGGCGCCGCCCTTATGTGTGCCTGGCGCCCCCAGCGACTGGTAGAGGGGAACGGTTCCCAGTCACTGCGGGGCGTGGGGGGCGCTATTTAAAGGGGACTCCTCCTGCAGTATAAGTGGCAGCCATTTTGCTCCACACCTTCTTTGTGAGAGATGGATATTTGGAGAGAGACAAAGGGAGAGAGCTTTCTGGTTTGACTCAACGCTCGCACAGGTACTTGTGGCTTCAGGCCAGGGCTTTGCACTTGGATTTAACTTTCAGTGCCATAGCCTTGATTCGAAACATATAATGGGGGCTGCAATGGGTGGAAACGTTGGCTTACTGCATTGCATTCAAAGGGCTCAGAGACGCCGTGAGAGAGTGCCAGTCATGGCCAGATGGAGAAGGGCCAACAGGCATCGGCACAGGAGGCCTTACCCACCCAGGGTATACCGCCAGTAGTTCTCATATCGGAACATGTCTGAGGAGCAGTGTGTTCGGAGGCTGCGATTCAGAAGGGAGGTGGTCAATGAGATCTGCCACCTGCTTCGCAGAGATCTGCAGCCACAGCTGAGGATCAGGACGTCTCTGTCGGTGGCAGGGAAGGTGACGGTGGCACTCAACTTCTATGCCACCGGCTCCTTCCACTCCACTACTGGGGACATTTCCAACATCTCCCAGTTCGCGGTACATTGCTGCATCCGCCAGGTGACCAATGCCCTTTTCAGAAGGAGACATCAGTTCATCTCCTTCCCCATGACCCTGGACAAGCAGCAAGAGCGTGCAATGGGATTTGCAGCATTAGCGGGCTTCCCCGTGGTGCAGGGTGCCATTGACTGCACGCATGTGGCTTTGCGGGCACCTCTGGAGAATGCCGAAGATTACCGCAACCGGAAGGGCTATCATTCGCTCAACGTGCAGTTGGTGTGTGACCACAGGCAGCTCATACTAGCTGTCAATGCCCACTTTCCAGGCAGCAACCACGATGCCTTCATCCTGCACCAGACTTCTGTGGCAGACATTTTCGAAGCCCAGCCTCACCCACGAGGATGGCTTCTCGGGGACAAAGGCTATCCTTTGTGCACCTGGCTGATGACCCCGCTCCATGCGCCCAGCACCCCTGCTGAAGAGCGATACAATGACAGACATCAAGCAACCAGGAACATCATTGAGCACACAATCGGCATGCTCAAGCAATGGTTCCACTCTCTGGATCGTTCCGGGGGAGCCCTACAGTACGCGCCTGAGCGAGTCTCCCATTTCGTTGTAGTGTGCTGCATGCTGCACAACCTGGCTATCCGGAGGACTCAGCCACTGCCAGCAGACATTGGAGGACCACCAGAGGAGGAGGAGGAGGAGGAGAAGGAGCACCAGCACGGGAGGGAGGCACAAAGTGCAAGGGCCATCCATCGGCAGCTTATTGCAACTTGGTTCTAGGCCCCCTCTCAAGGAATGGCTTGTGCCAATGAAAGGAGATGAATGTAGCCGCTCCGCAAGCCCTCACCCGGTCAAGGCAACAAATACTTCCAAAAGCAAACATGGACAGTGCAATTGAAGAAAATTTTTTACTGTGCAAACTCTGTGCCCTTCCCGCATGACAAACTAATTCAGAGAAACCCCCCAAAAAACAGTCAGAGACATAGCTGGCTCTCACAACCTTCAGAAAATGCAAAATGCAGTTAAACAAAAATGACCATGATCCTCAGCCTTTATAAAAAACAAACACAACAGTCTCGGCCTTCATATATAAAAGAACACAACAGTCTTGGCCTTCATATATAAAAGAACACAACAGTCTCGGCCTTCATATATAAAAGAACACAACAGTCTCAGCCTTCATATATAAAAGAACACAACAGTCTCGGCCTTCATATATAAAAGAACACAACAGTCTCGGCCTTCATATATAAAAGAACACAACAGTCTTGGCCTCATATATTAAAAAATCATTTGGCCACACCTTCTACTTTTTCCCCTGTGAGGGTGATCCGTCTCACTTCCGCGACTGGCCCCTTCCTGCCCTGCAGCTCCTCCTCAATGGGACCCCAGTGGCTGCAGCAAGGCTGGGGGAAGGCTGCTGAGGGTCAGATGGTGAGATGGCAGATGCCCTTGGGGGTCGACCTGGACCAGCTCTGAGCCTGGAGGGGCCGGCTGCTGACTGCTCCAACTCTGCTTGGGCAGCAGCAGTCTGTCCTACGGGTGGTGGCAGCTGCAGTGGAGGAGTGACAGTGTTGGCTGCAGGAATGCTGCCAACCTGACAGAGCACAGGCACTCCCTGGTCGGCTGATACACTGGCACTCGCACGGGCCAGCACTGCAGCATGCGCAGCAAACTGCTGAAGCAAAGACTGCTGGGCTGCGGCGAGTGCCCCGGCGATGCCTGGCCGATCCAGCGAGGGTGGCAGCAGTTAGTGTCCGTGTGGCCCTGGTCTGTGTCTGCATGACACCAGCCAGTGAATGCACGGCACGACTGAGCACTTGGCTGGAAGCCGCCTGTGATGCAGCGAAGTCCTGCTGACTCCTAGCCTGTGCTGCCACGAAGTCCTGCAGACTCCTGGCCTGTGCTGCACTGAATTCTTGCAGACTCCTGGCCTGTGCTGCCCCGAATTCCTGTACACTCCTTGCCAGTGACTCTATGGAGTCAGGCATCCTTGCCACTGCAGCCATGAGCTCAGTGTGCCTGCACTCAGCCTGGGTGCCCATTTCCACAAGGAGCCGCACCTCCTCTGCGCTCACTGTAGCAGGACTGGAGGCCGCACTCACCCTCTGGGGAGAGGGCCGCCGAGCTTCCCCACCCCTCCCGCGTTGCTGCAGCCCGCTGGGCCCCGGAGCTTCACTCTCCTCTGACCCTTCCCCCCTGCTCCCCTCCAGGGAAGACGTGTCCCCATCATGGCCTCTTCCTCCTCCTCGATTTCTGATTCAGACACAGTGCCAGCTTGAGGGGCCGCCTCCTCACCTGGCGATTCACCATCTAAAAGCAGGGAGGCACAAGAGTTGCTTTAGAGTGAGGACAGGGCGGCAGCGAGGGAGGCATGAGTGATGCTATGCACTGCATTGGTTCGATAGTGGCAAAGGATGCTGGTGTGAGGCGCAAGAGGTCAAAAAGGTGATGCCCTTACCATTAGGGCCCAGAACGGGGTCGGCATCTCCACTGGCGACGGGGCCAATCAGCCGGCCTGACATAATGCGCTCCAGACGCTGCACCAGGTCGCTGAGCTGCTGCCTTCGGTTGTGCGCCAGCTTGCCCTGCAAGAGAAAGGACGGCCTCTAAGTACAGTGTCAAGCCCTGATCTTGCCTGCACTGCTTCCCATGGTGGAATAGCCCTGACAGTGTGAAGCCCTGATCTTGCCTGCACTGCCTCCCATGGTGGAATAGCCCTGACAGTGTGAAGCCCTGATCTTGCCTGCACTGCCTCCCATGGTGGAATAGCCCTGACAGTGTGAAGCCCTCATCTTGCCTGCACTGCCTCCCATGGTAGAGTAGCCCTGACAGTGTGTAAAGTCCTGAATGTGCAAGTGATTTTCATGACAGTCCCATAGCTGCTGGATGAGGGCTGGGCATTAGGGCTTTCAGGTCCCTTTGGCCATAAAGTGAGGTGCACATGCAGGGATGAGGAAGATACTGGAAAGGGTGAGGTCGTTGAACTTTTTTCTGCATTGAATTGGAGTCCTGCCAACCACGCTGTTGGAGGTCACCCTGTTGGCCACCTCCCTCCAGGCTTTCCGATACTCGTTGGGCAGCGGCCTCCTGCCACCCTCAAGGAAGAGGACAAGGCTCCACTGCGCCAACCAGTACCCTCAGGTCACCGTCGCTGAAGCGCTGCGCTCTCTCCCTGGCCTTCTCCATTGTCCTGGGCGTTGAACAGTTCAAGCAGCAGTGGCCAGGCCTTCAGGGCTGCAGTGTGCAGGGCGTGGCAGCCAAACAATTCCACCCTCCCCCTTTAAGAGCTGACCGGCGCCAGCGTGTCTGCCTTCAGTCAGCAACTCGCCGCACCTGCACTGCGCCCGCCCTCGGTGGTAGCGCCCCGGCTCGCCGGCTTAGCACCTTATGATAGTCGTGCATCGCCTGCTTTAGCGCAGCAGCAACCTCTTGGGGCGATGCAACTGAATATCGGCGAAGGTAGCGCTAAGTTGCGCCGGGCGCAAAATTTAGCGAACTCCCGGCTGTAGCGCCCCAAACGTGGCTATACTGAAATTCTAGGCCTTAATATTTTGGGAAAACAAGAGCCGTGAACCTCAATATAAATTATTTCCATTATGTAATTTTTTATATTTTTAAATGAATGGACAACACTTTTTAAAGTCAAATAACAGATATTCAGCAGTCAAAGCTCATCAAAAGACACTGCAAATACTGGAGAACTTGAATTATTCAAAAGCTGTCAATGGAAATTAGAATTACTTTTCCATTTTCAGCTGCTGTATTTATTCCTGGTTTATTTATAAATGATTTATAAATGTAAAGGTTTCATCATTTTGAAGTCACTTGCTACTTTAAACCCCCAAAAATACTTAATGTGGAAAGAAAAATTTTCATATTACACCTATTCGAATTGCATGCAATGCTGCTGCGATATCATGTAATAAATTTTCCCTCACACAGACTGACATGGTTGTTCCCCTTAAATCCTGGAAAGTGACAGAATCATGAGGCGATCAGCTTATTCACTGAACAGGAATCAAACACACAGCAGAAGCCAAGGAAAATTCATTTCAATCTTATGGCTCTTGAAATCTCAGGAGGCAGCGATAAGTCTTAATTTGAGTCGCAGTTAGCAGACACTCAGCCCAACACTGAAGCATGTCAGGAGGGATTTGTATGGAGAAGTTGTGATTTATGCTGGGTTGTTTGAAGGATGCAACAATATAAGATAGATAGGCAGACATACATTATGGGGTAGAGTTCCCGCTCAGTTGCGTTGGTTTTTGAAGCGCAATTCGCCTGAAATCAACCAAACCAGCGCGAAAGATCATAAGAAATAGGAGCAGGAGTCGGCCATTTGGCCCTTTGAGCCTACTCCGCCATTCAATAAGATCATGGCTAATCTTCTACCTCATCTCCACTTTCCTGCACTAACCCCATATCCCTTGATTCCCTTAATGTTCAAAAATCTATCAATCTCTATCTTGAATATACTCAACGACTGAGCATCCACAATCCTCTGGGGTAGAGAATTCCAAAGATTCATCACCCTCTGAATGAAGAAATTTCTCCTCATCTCGGTCTTAAATGGCCGACCCCTTATTCTGAGACTGTGACCCCTGGTTCTAGACTCCCCAACCAGGGGAAACATCCGCCCTGCATCTACCCTGTCAAGCCCTGTAAGAATTTTGTATGTTTCAATGAGATCACCTCTCATATAGCGCCTTTCATGACCTCAGGATGTTCCAAAGCACATTACAGTCAATGAAGTACTTTTGAAGTGCAGTCACTGTTGTAATGTAGGAAAAGTAGCAGCCAATTTGCACACAGCAAGGTCCCACAAGCAGCAATGAAATAATGACGAGATAATCTGTTTTAATGATATCGGTTGAGGGATACATGTCGGCTTTCAGTCCCATTAATTTCTCCAGTACTACTTTTTACTAATACTAATATCTTTCAGTTCCTCATTCTCACTAGACCCTTGGTTGTCCACTATTTCTGGGAAGTTTTTTGCATCTTCTTCCATGAAGACAGACACAAAGGCCGTGATTTTCCCAGCGAAGGCGGATTGGAGTCGGGTTGAGTGGTCGGTTGCTTCCGGTCCCGCTGCCGGCTTCAGCCACTCCGAAATCATGATTTTAATTTAACTGGGCTTATTAAGCCCGCCGTGTGCGTTACCCAGCCCAATCAGTGGGTGCGGGTGTGCTGCTCGCCTCTGCTGACATCTTCCATTCAGGAGGTTTTAAGGGGCCCATGTAGCCTTCGATTTCATTTCCTTTATGCTGCTCCTGAAAACGGATCCTCTGAGAATGACTGCTGCAAGATCGAAGGCTGCTCCTCGATTTGATGATGACTCCCTCCATTCTCTGGTGGGGGGAGTAAGAGGGCGCAGGGAGGTTCTGTTCCCTCTCGAAGGCCGAAGGAAGCCTCCTCAGCAGGCAAAAGCAGCCTGGCTGCAAATTGCTGAGGAGGTAAGCGCCAGGTCATTGTGTGCACCTGGGTGCAGTGCCGGAAATGGTTCAATGATCTGCTACACTCAGCAAAAGTGAGTATCACATCACACTTACCTTCAATCTGCTTCCCATCTGTTCTCATCACCAGCACTCTGCATTGTCAGCCTACTACTCCACATCCCAACGTACACTTACTTCCCTTGCACTCTTACCTATCCCTCTCTCTCTATGTACAGAATCACTTCACCATCCTACTATGCACCCCTCACACTCGCTCTCACTGTTATGCAATGACAACAACTAACAACGCACAGGGAGGCAACTTGGTTTTGGCACCTCACTCCATCTTTGTCTCCCTCTAAGCTTCTATGTTATGGAATCTTTACACTCACTCAATCAATCTTGCTGAAACTCCACTTGTGTCCCTCATTGCAGGAAAAGAGAGCCCACAATAAGAGGGAGAAAGCGAGGACAGGAGGAGGCCCACCATCCCTGGCCACTTTAACAAACACTGAGGAGGTTGCTCTCGACATCATTGAAGGTGCTGAGGAGCTGGAAGTGGGGGACGGAGAGACGGGCGCAGTAGAGCAAGCTGGTGACAGAATATATTTGCATCTGATGTTCATAGAGATTGACTTCTGATCATCTGCACAATAGGATGTGTCTGCTACCTAAATATCACAGGTCTAACTCATGCCTTTACTCCCTCACAGGGCTATCGAAAGCCCCCCTCCCCACTGTCCAGGAGGAAGAGCCGGACGACTCCTCAGAGGAACCTGGAGCCTCTGAGGGAGCAGCGTCGCCAGAAATCAGCGCACCCAGCTCGAGCGCAGAAACGCACACCTCGGCGGGTCCTTCGTGACATAGAGTAGTTTTGTCACCTGGTGTATCACAGCTCACAAGTGAGCATCAGCCGATGGTGGAGACAGCAACAGCAGTGGAGAGTCCTCATCAGAGGTCGCAGGACGCTCCTAGCTCTGTTCAGCTGCATGTAGACGCTGTGCTTCTGGGGCCATCCAGAAAGAGAGCGGTGCTGGAACTCCAGGAACAAGTGCAGGAGTCTCTGACAGGGTTTGCATCCATGGTAACTGCACGTGTGCAGGGAATGGAGGAGTCCATCTCAAACGTGAGCAATGCGGTGGTGCACTCAATGGTGTATGTAGGTGCCGCCATGGAAAGGATGGCAACCTCCATGGAGGACATAAATCGCCAGACTCTTCTAAATAAATGGTCTGCTATGGAGGATAGATCAGCATCTATTGAGGAGAGGCACCAGAGGTACATGGACGTCCCCATTATGAGGACTATCAGTACAGAGACGGGTCCTCATGGCCCCACTGATGTGCAGCAAGGTGCTCTCCAGCCACTTGCTAGCAGTGAAGTGCGGGTGACCTATGAGAGGGATGTTGGTGGTCGACAACAAGGAAGTGTGGGCTCCTCTCCAAGCGCTCACACTACCATGCTACAGCGGAGCCCTCGGTCAGAGCCCCAGGTTCCTCACTCAACTGAGCTGGCCGTCTCAGCCCCTACACAGCTGCAGGAAGAGCAGACTGTTGCGGAGCCCAGGCTCCCAAACCCAGAGGATGCCCGCCAAAGGCGTCAAAGCAGGCACAGCATAAAAGTGAGCAAGCTGCCTCTACATCTGCTGAAGCCACAGGGGTAGCACCACGTAGGAGCATGAGTAAGAGAAAGTTAACACACAAATAGTCACAAGGGTAATCACTTGGGTGTTTTCATCTGATACAAACTTCTGTCATCGTTATTATTAATGTATTGAAGAAAAGCAATGGCAAAGATTCAAAGAGTTGGCCTATGTGTGCTTAGTGAAGGGTCAGGGCGCCTTTCATCTGTAATGATGGTGGTGAGAGTGATATAAAACCACAGTTTATTGTACAGATGCTGTATGGTCGACCAGACATTGATTTCCATGTGCCAGCCATATGTGGTTGATGCGTCAAATTACGTAAATCTGGCATGGATAAATATATCCCTTGCCTCATGGCCAGCAATGTGCTCACGTGCTGGTGGAATTGGCACATCCACCCCCGCAAGGCGTCCCTCATCTTCCGCCTCCTCCTCCTCCTCTTCTGAGGAGGCTGTGCGCTGAGCCACTTGTTCCTCAGCCAGTGCTAAGCCACGCTGCTGTGCGATGTGCAGGGCACAGCAGACCACGATGATTCTGGAGACCCTGGCTGGTGAGTACTGTAGGGCTCCACCAGATCTGTCGAGGCATCTGAATCGCATTTTGAGCAAGCCGATGGTTTGCTCTATGATGCTTCTGGTGGAAATGTGGCTCACATTGTAACGCTCCTCAGCTTCATTTGATGGCCTCCTCATCAGTGTCATTAGCCACTTTTTCAGGGGATAGCCCTTGTCTCCAAGTAGCCATCCGGATAGTTGTGTTGACAGATTGAAGAACTGAGGCTGCTGCAGGATGAACGAGTCATGGCAACTGCCAGGGAACTTGGTGCAAACATGCACAATGTTCTTCCTGTGGTTACACACCAGCTGGACGTTAAGGGAGTGGAAGCCCTTGCAGTTGACAAGTACAGCTGGGTTGTGATGGGGTGCCCTAATGGTCACATGTGTGCAGTCTACGACACCCTGCACCCTTGGGAAGCCTGCCATATTTGCAAAGCGAACCGCACGCGCAGTTACACTTGCTTCATCTGTGGAGAAGTGGATGTAAAGAGGGTATCGGTAACCTGCGTGATGCAAGTGTGTGCGGCCGACTGGGAGATGCCACTGATGTCTGCTGATGATCCCTGGAAGGACCCTGAAGCAAAGAAGTTGAGTGCGGTGGTGACTTTAACAGCCACTGGTAAGAAGTGGCCACACGCTCCTCTGGGCTCCAGGTGTTGGTGCAGCATTGTGCAGATGTCAGTGACTAGCTCTTGCAAAAGTCTCAGCTTCCTTTGGCACTGCTGCTCACTCATGTTGAGGAAGCTCATCCTCAGCCTGTAAACCCTGTGTTGGGGGTATCTTGTGTGGCGAGGTGCAGCCCTGCACTGATGCCCTCTGCCCTGTGCAGCATCAGGTGGCTGAGGAGAAGGTTGGCGCTCCTGTTGTTGCTGCTGCTGTTGTGCCTGGTTCTGCTGCTGCCATGGCTGCTCTTCCTCCGAATCTGAGGACCAGGATGAGCGGATATAAATGGTTCCCATCCCACTGGTATATATTTCAGTTGAGGAAGAGATGTTATAAGCACTCAGTCAATGTGGCCAGAGGGTATTCCAAGGAGGTCACAGTGCATATGGATCTCAGCTTAAACACTCACAAGCTCAATAGACCTGCAAAATGTGTTCCAAAACCTCAAAACACAAAGTTCTGGCATCTGAAACTCAGCCATGTTGCAGGTCAGCTGTTACGCTGCAGGAGCAGCTGTCAACAATTCAGCTACTTGCCGAACCTGGCACAATCAGTTGGCGTGTTTGTCGCACGACAGGCAACACGCTGAAAATGTAGTGAAATGGGAAGAACCAGTTAAAAAGGGATTATCTAGGCAATTAACAAGCTGTTAACTGCCTTAAGTGCCTCTCCCACCGTTTGATGTTGGGTCTGATTGGGACTCGCAGACCCGACACTTTGCAAAGTTGCGTGGAGGCGGGATGGCGACAAGTTAGCAATCCGCCGTCAATCATTTGGAATTTTACTCCTGACCCACCTCCAAACCCGCCCTCTGAGCGCCGATAAAATCGCAGCCAAAGTATTTGTTTAATTTCTCTGCCATTTCCTTACTCCCCATTATAATTTCTCCTGTCTCAGCATTTCGCTAATCTTTTCCTTTTCACATACCGATAGAAGCTTTTACAGTCTGTTTTTATGTCTCTCGCTAGTTTACTCTCATATTCTATTTTCCCTTTCTTTATCAATTTCTTGGTCCTCCTTTACTGAATTCTAAAATCCTCCCAATCCTCAGGCTTACTATTCTTTTTGGCAACATTATAAGCCTCTTCCTTTGAACTAATAATACCTTTAACTTCTCTTGTTAGCCACGTTTGGATTACTTTTCCTGTGGGGTTTTTGTGCCTTAAAGGAATGTATATTTGTTGTAAATTATGTATTAATTCTTTAAATGCTAGCCATTGCTCATCGACTGTCATACCTTTTAATGTCGTTTCCCAATCTACCTTAGCCAACTCGCCTCTCATACCTATGTAATTTGCTTTGTTTAGATTTAAGACCCTAGTTTCGGATTTAACTAAGTCACTTTCAAACTCAGTATAAAATTCTATCATATTATGGTCACTCTTCCCTAAAGGTCCCTTTACTAAAAGGTTATTAATTAACCCTTTCTCATTGCGCAATACTAGATCTAAAATAGCCTGTTCCCTAGTTGGTTCCTCAACATACTGATCTAGAAAACTATCTTACATACATTCCATGGATTCGTCCTCCACACTATTACTGCAAATTTGGTTTGCCCAGTCTATATGTAAATTAAAGTCCCCCATGATTACTGTATTACCCTTGTTACATGCGCCTCTAATTTCCTCAATAATACTCTGCCCTACTTACAACTACTGTTTAGAAGAATGAGAGGGGATCTCATTGAAACTTATAAAATTCTAACAGGACTAGACAGACTAGATGCAGGAAGGATGTTCCCGATGGTCGGGGAGTCCAGAACCAGGGGTCACAGTCTAAGGATAAGGGGTAAGCCATTTAGGACAGAGATGAGAAGGAATTTCTTCACCCAGAGAGTGGTGAACCTGTGGAATTCTCTACCACAGAAGGCAGTTGAGGCCAATTCATTAAATATATTCAAGAAGGAGTTAGATATATTTCTTAAGGCTAAAGGGATCAAGGGATATGGGGAGAAGGCAGGGACAGGGTACTGAGTTTGGATGATCAGCCATGATCTCATTGAATGGCGGAGCAGGCTCGAGGGGCCGAATGGCCTACTCCTGCTCCTATCTTCTATGTTTCTATGTTTGGGGGCCTATAAACAACTCCCACCAATGTTTTCTGCCCCTTGCTGTTTCTTAGCTCCATCCAAACTGATTCTACTTCTTGATTTTCGGAGCTAAGATCCTTTCTCTCTACTGTCTTTATCCCATCCTTTATTATCAGGGCTATCCTTCCTCCTTTTCCATTTTGCCTCTCTCTTCAAAAAGTTATGTATCCTGGAATATTTAGTTCCCAACCTTGGTCACATTGCAACCACGTCTCCATTACGGCTATTAGATCAAACCTGTTCATTTCTATCTGCACTATTAATTCATCTATTTTGTTGCGAATGCTTCGCATATTCAGATATCGTGCCTTTAGCTTTGGCTTATTTCTCTTTTTCCCTGATGTCACCTTAGTCACTGATGCCTTATTACCTTTGTTACTCTCTCTGTCCCTTCCTGACCCACTCTGCTTATTTTTACCCAAAACTCTACTCTGCTCTAGAGCCTTGACATTTCTCTCGCTGCTTTTAAATTTACTCTTTCCTGAATCCTCCCGCCCCTCTTCATTAGTTTAAAACCCTGTCTACTGCTCCAGCTATTCGGTTCGCCAGGACACTGGTCCCAGCCCAGTTTAAGTGGAGCCCGTCCCAACAGAACAGCTCCCTCTTTCCCCAGTACTGGTGCCAGTGCCCCATGAACTGAAACCCCTTCCTCCCACACCACTCTTTGAGCCACGCATTTAAACCTCTAATCTGGTTGTCCCTATACCAATTTGCGCGTGGCTCAGATAACAATCCAGAGATTATTACCTTTGAGGTTTTGCTTTTTCATTTGGATCCTAGCTCCTCAAACTCCCTCAGCAGAACCTCATTCCTAGTTCTACCTATGTCATTGGTTCCTACGTGAACCACGACAACTGGATCCTCCCCCTCCCACTCCAAGTTCTTCTCCAGCCGCGAGGAGATGTCTTTAACCCTGGCACCAGGCAGGCAACACAACCTTCAGAACTCTTGGTCACGGCTGCAGAGAACAGTATCTATCCCTCTGACTATACTGTCCCCTACCACGACTACATTTTCTTTCACTCCCCCCACTTGAATGGCCTGCTGCACCATGGTGACATGGTCAGCCTGCTCAACCATCCTACAGGCTTTTCCCTCATCCACACAGGCAGCAAGAACCTCATACCTGTTGGACAAGGGCAAAGGCTGAGGCTCCTCCAGCACTGCACCTGGGGTCCCCTTACCTGCCTGAGTTGCAGTCACACCCTCCTGTCCCTGACCACTAACCAGACCTGTACCACTACCTAATCTAAGGGTGTGACTGCCTCCTGGATCAAAGTGTCCAGGTAACTCTCCCCATCCCTGATGCCCCGCAATGTCTGCACCTCAGAATCCAGCTCAAAAAATCTGAGCTTAAGTTGCTCAAGATGCAGGCACTTACTGCAAACGTGATTGTCCGGGGTCACAATGCTCTCTACAAACTCCCACATGCTGCAGTTACGGCGCACCAATACAATACAATACAATACAAATCGCTTTATTGGCATGATAAGGTACATCTTATGTTGCCAAAGCATCAAAATACATTTATGGTTGATCACATAAACGCGGTTCCATTCATACAGTGTATAAACAGGTATATCCCTGAGTTTATAAATATATTTTCGCCTTGTTTATATATACTCTTGTCTTAGTTTACTGGTTGTCCCTCTGTTCATGGCAAGCTGTAACATAGTGTGCCGCCAGTGTTACACAGCTTCTCTCCTCCCCCAGTAGGAATGGGAGTTTTTGGTTGTCAGTCAGATTTCTGAATTCAGGGCATATTTGTGAGAATTTTTGATAGAAATTCTCTCTGATGCCCTGATATTTTCCACAGGCTGTGAGGAAGTGCATCTCTGTCTCAACTACTCCCTGACTGCAGTGAGAGCATATCCTGTCTTCTCTTGGCAGCCTGGTCTGCCTGTGTCTGCCTTTTTCGATCGCTAGGCTATGTTCGCTAAGTCTGTACCTTGTCAAGGTTCTTCTCAGTTTGTTATCCTTTACCATGGTCAGGTAATCAGCTATGTTGTATTGTCTGTTTAGGGCCAAGTAGCAATTGAGTTTGCTTTGGGTTTTTGTTGTTTCTGCCCAATATGACAGATATTTTTCCTTTTGCTTAGCGACGATTGTGTTGGGTCGAATTCTTTGTGTTACCCTGTCACTGTCCTGGGGCTGGTTATTGTTAGTATTGTTATTAGTTACTTTATTGAGTCCCAGGACTAGTTGACTGAGGGTATTCTTCTTTATGGTCAGCTCTTGGCATTTCAGGGCATCGTAGTGATAGCATTGGGGGTTGCTCATTTGTAGGTGATTCCAAAATTTGGTGGCTCTTTTTTGGATAGTGATTATTAATGGGTATTGGCCTAGTTCCGCCCTGCATGCGTTGTTTACTGTTTTCCTTTGAGTCCGGAGGATACTTTTACAGAATTCCGCCTGTAGGATCTCAATTGGGTGTTTGTCCCATTTTGCAAAATCTTGTTGTGTTAGTGGTCCCCAGACCTCACTGCCATAGAGTGCAATTGGTTCAATTACTGATTTGAAAATTTTGAGCCAAATGCTAATTGGGATTTCTATTTGGATTGATTTTTTGATGGCATAGAAAGCCCTTCTTGCTTTCTCTTTCAGTTCATTCACAGCCAGTTTGAAGTTTCCCGTAGAACTGATTTTTAAGCCCAAGTATGTGTAGTGAGTGGTTTGTTCAATTTTGGTTGTTCCTACTGTGAAATTTATTGTGGGTCCATGTTGTTTGGATCTTTGCTGGAACACAAGGACTTTGGTTTTTTGGGGATTTATTGTCAGGGCCCAAGTCTGGCAGTACGACTCCAGCAGGTCCAGGTTCTGCTGTAGACCCTCCTTAGTTGGTGACAGCAGAACCAGGTCGTCGGCATAGAGGAGGAATTTAACCTTGGATTCATATAGGGTGAGGCCGGGTGCTGTAGATTGTTCAAGTAGTTTTGCCAATCCATTAATGTAAATATTAAAGAGTGTCGGTGAGATTGGCGAGCCCTGCGTCACCCCCCGCCCCTGTGGGAAGTATTTTGTTTGTTTGTCTCCAATTTTAACTGCACATTTATTGTTTGTATACATTGATTTAATTACATCATATGTTTTACCTCCTACCCCGCTTTCGATAAGTTTCAGGAATAAACCGTCATGCCAGATGGAGTCGAAAGCCTTCTGGAAATCTACAAAGCATGCGTAGATTTTGCTTTTGTTATGGTGAACGTGTTTGTCAATTAGGGTCTGTAGGGTGAAGATATGATCGGATGTTCTATAGTTTGGCAGGAATCCAATTTGGCTTTTACTCAAGACATTGTGCTCTTCAAGGAAGTTTATAAGTCTTTTGTTTATGATGCTACAGAATACCTTCCCCAGGTTACTGTTTACACAGATGCCTCGATAGTTGTTTGGGTCGATT
Source organism: Somniosus microcephalus (assembly GCF_052327205.1). NCBI lineage: Eukaryota > Metazoa > Chordata > Chondrichthyes > Squaliformes > Somniosidae > Somniosus > Somniosus microcephalus. The sequence goes on along the minus strand of NC_141002.1, from coordinate 25,170,651 downwards.
TTGTCCCCACTTTTGTATATGGGTGTTATGAGTCCTTTGTTCCAGATGTCAGGGAAATAACCGACACTCAGAACCAAGTTGAAGAGTTTTAGGATAGCCAGTTTCAGTTTGTCGTCTGCGTGTTTAATCATCTCGTTTAGTATGCCGTCTGTCCCGCAAGCTTTTCCTGGTCGCAGGTCCTTGAGTTTTTCAAGAAGTTCTTTTTCTGTTATTATGGCGTCTAGCGGGTTTTGGTTATCTTTTATGGCCATTTCAAGCTTTTCAAGTTTTTTGCGTATTTGGTGTTGCTCTGGTCCTAGTGTGTTTTTCTGGTATAATTTTTCAAAGTGGTTTACCCATGTGTCCCCATTTTGAATGGACAAATCGTCGTGTTGTTTTTTGTGTAGTGTTTTCAAGTTGTCCCAGAAACAATTCGACTCAATGGATTCCTCCATGGAGCTGAGTGTATTCTTAATAAATTGCTCTTTTTTGGTCCTGAGTGTGTTTCTGTATTGTGTTAGCTGCACTGCTATCCTTATATGACCTTGATTTATTTAATTAAATTTAATTAAATTTGTAATTAGGTAACATAGTTTACAGTGTAGTTTCCTGACTACTCACTTGATCTAGATTAAGTTAAGGGTACTGAAATTAAATATCTACCTGTAACACAAAGCACTACAAGTAATGTAAGCAAAAAGCAACAACTCCTTCCCTCTCTTCAAATTCCCACTCTTTCCAAATTCCCAACCAAATCACTCTGTTCAAGTCCACTCCGTTTAAACCCGCTCTGTGCATACCGAGGAATTTCAAATGCAAATTACATTCAGCGCAAATCAACTTTCTTGCGCTGGTTTAAAAAACATCGCGCTGGAAGCTGGCCCCGCCCACAAATCTGGCCACGCCCCCCCAGATCGAATTAATCACCATGGCGAGTTTCCGCTAATTGCATTCGTTTGCAGGCTTGCGAGGAGGCTCTTAAAATTAAACTTTTTTTTAGGCGCAGGGACACAAATAGGCACCTTTTTAAAAGCTTTTAAATGTAAAAAAATATTTAATTTGCTAAGAAACTGACAGCTGTACATCAATGAAACTAATAAATGGTTCTGTAGTTTTTTTCAGTAATTTTCAGTGATTTTAAAATCGGGTTACTCACGGGTGGTGGACTAGACATTAAAATGCTTATTTTTTGTGATAAACCCATTTCCAGCTATATTAATCAAACTACACCAGGTTACCACACTTAAATATATCAAGGAATATTCTTAATGCAAGGAAAAAGAAAGCAATTACATTCTAAAATGCTGCCTGATTGAGCTGGTTTGTGGAAGATTTTAGGTTTGTGATTATGCAAATTAGTTTGAGCGGAAACTTGAACCATGACTTCATTTTGGTAAATTAGCGTAATTTTAAGTGCAATTTCTGCCTGAATTGCCCAAAGCGGAAACTCTACCCCTATATATAAAAAAAATATTCACACATGCATTAGATAGATAGATAGAGAGATGAAGTCCCCATTTTAAGTCTGTCCTTATTTTCATATGTCCTTATTCCTATATGTCCTATAAAAAAAACTGTGTATGTAAACTTGTCATGCTGTAATAACACGCTTCAACCAGTGGTGGTGCTGCCACACCCCTATTGGTGGGAGGATTTAATTTCAGTATTTACATAGGCACGTTTCCATTATAAATCTGGACATTGGCATTTATAAATGGAAAAACGTTGACATTAAGCACACACAGGCATATTTTAAAAATATATTACATAAAGATAACTCAAATTTAATTAAAACACGAGAACACTAAAGACATACGGCTGCTTTTTGAGAAGATCGAGCCTTGTGCAAAACCCCAGATTTTTGCCTTTTTTGTGGAGCTTTTACACAATTATTGTACACTCAACAGCTGAATCATTGAACATCCCGCCAGTGATACCCATATGGTGACATTTTGGCTATTTAAAGAATAGGAATGGAGTATTATCACAACTGTACCATCATTGGCTGGTTTGCTGAAAATTAAATCAGTATTTACAAAATCACCTGCATGAGAATTATTGTAGTGAAAGGTCATTAAATGCTACAAAAAATTCGGGTTGATTATTGCTTTTACACAAAAGTTCATTATCAGACTCACCTTAAGAGTCAGGATGTCATCCTTAGACCCATTGCCAAGATAAAGGGGAAACACATCACAGGCAGCAGTGTGGTGTCCCATTCATCTGCACAATTAAAGCTGACCAGAAAACTCCAAAGTGGCAGTCACGAATGAGTTATGGCAAATAGACACAGCTCATCACAAAGAGACCACGTCACAGCGCTTGCAAATGATGTTTTGAACAGCAAAAAAAAAATCACACAAGATTTGAAAGGTTAATTTGGGTGCAGACGTCCCGTCAGAAACATGGTAACCCAACTTTTCTCTTCTCAGATGCTGAGAGAGTTGCTGTGTCTCTGTTTTTATTGCAAATTTCCGTTCATTTAACTTCACGAGGTTTCTTTGCTTCTTTATTTTGGTTTTCAAGGCTCTGTTGAAAGTGTTGGGTAAATTCCCCGATCAGTGTGCAGACGCACCAATTCAATAAGATTTTTATTGTCACTGGTGCTCCTCTGCCTGAGCAATGACGAGTGAGACAGGAGTTAATAAAAACCTTTCAAAACAGTTTTTTGACTGGTCCAAACCCAATCCAGCAGGGCTTCTTACAGAACAATTTCACAATGAGAAAACTATAGATTAGTATGTTGTAGATAAATAGAGGATTCATATTGAATAAAATATTTAACCAACAGGTCAGTTAATCCCAATCAATAGCACACAAAAATATTTGCTTAACATTTCCATCGAGTGCTTGACATGTTTTTATTTCATGTCATGGGTTCATATCCTATTGTTTTAACAAAATTTTGTCAATTGGTACATTACTAAGCCATAGGCTCCAGGAAGACAGGACAGGCTTGAGGAGCTAAATGGCCTACTCCTGTTCCTATGTTAAAGCCCAGGTTGGTGCTGAGTTAGCTGATCTCAGCTGGGGCAGCGGTCGGGATATAACAGAACCTCTGTGTTGGAGAAAGGAAAATAAATCAGCCAAGATGCCCTCTTCTCGTCTCATGCTTACAAAGTGCCCACAAATGGACGTTGGGTGAGGATGGGATAGGACAAGGCTGATGCCCTCCACAGTCAAACAACACTCATTGTCTAGGCTCATGACTGAAAAATGAAAACTCGAGCAAGGTACTGGAGGGCTGCAGAATCCACGGAACTAGACCCCAGCTCCAGTCAGTGTTTTAGGAGAGGAGAAAATCTGTGGGAGTGGGGAAATATCAGCCCAATCCGGCAACATTTAAAACTATCCAAGCTAGCTTTGTACGTCAGCAAGGCCCTGGAAGCATGGTAGCCTGAGTCATGGAATGCTACATGTCCCAAGGAAAAATTTAAAGCAGAAGGGGTGGGTAGGGGGGCAGGGAAGAACTGGAAAAAAAAACTAGCAAGCAATGAGGGAGAAACACAACGACCGCGATTGTGCCGGCGCTCAGAGGGCGGGTTCGGAGGCGGGTCCACTGTCAAAATCAAAATGATTGACAGCGGGTTGGGAGCCCGCTCCAAACCCACCTCCTGCGATTTCAGACCCGACACAAAGCGGCGAGGGAGGCATTTAAGAAAGTTAAATGCTTGTTCAACGCTTGTTGACTACTATTTTGCCAGTCTATTTCTATTTTCCCACTTTTTAACGGAGTTCACGTCGTTTGGAGATCACGTCAGGTAAGTAGGTTGGGTTCTCTGTGTGAATAGGTGACAGCTGCAAAAGTGGTATGAAAGCTACCATTTCACAGCTGGTCACTTTCCAATGTTAGAAGCTTGAGCCTTCAGCATTTGGAAGACACTTTTGAGCTTTATGCAGTTTGGAAGTGTTTGGAGTAAACTTTCTATCCAGTGTCACCTCTTTGGAACAACCTCTCTCACCATTGACAGATTGCTTCCGTCATCTCAACTTCAGCTGCCATCTATTCCAGCAACATCAGTGCCCTTGAAAAAATATTACCTTGGCCCTCTGAATCCCTCCACGATCAGCCCCAACACCAACATCACCAGGCACACCAACATCACCAACAACAACACCAACCTTTTCCGCAATCACCTGCACAGGACACAGGGCATCAGCACCCGACAACATTGCTGCCCGGGAGGCCGGGGATGGCAGCATCATGGCCAGATTCACTCAACTTGGCGCTGTACACCCTGGCTGCCACATGATGCGCCAGGTTGACACCACCCCACACCAGCACCATAAAGCATCCCTACAATGCCCAAGCCATTCCTTTCACACTCATCACAATTGGGGGAGCGGGGGGTCTTATGTTCATTAATAACTAGACATTCTTATTATGAACACAGCTAGCTTTTGCTAGACACTTTTATTGAGCACATGTGGACTAGGTACAGTATCTGTAGAGGCTTCCATCTTGACTGTTGCCTTGTGGGTAGCCTAGTGCCTCATGGGTAATGTAGTCTTAATATACATACAGCTGGGTAGTGTAGTCTTATACATACAGCTATATACAACTCTACGGCTCCACCTAGTGTCCACTATAGAATGACATGTTATTGATCATTACATCCCCCTTTCTTTGAGGTTTAACAAAATCAATATCAATCAACTTTAAAGAAAACAATAAAGATAATATCAGTAACACTTTTGTTAGTGCTCTATAAACATAAACATTTTCAAAACAGTCAACACATTTTCAAAGCTTTACATTGTACTCAAAGATTAAGTCTATCAGGCTTTTTTACTTCACGTGTGGATCTTCTCAACACGGGTAAGTCTGATGTGTCTTCCTGAGATTGTTCTGGCGGTGAATGACAAGATGCAGTTGCGGCATTGTCATCGATCTGCTCTTGTATAGATCGAGGTCTCCTTGCGATCTTTGCTTGGAGATGGTTTCAGTGTTTCCTTCACTCTTCATGCCATAACTCTCAATGTAGTCAATGCACTCTCGAAAAACTGCTGGCAGCTGGATCCCATCATACAGCATAGTCCTCTCAGCAGCCTCGGCTAATGGAACACCAAAGATTGGCCTGAGGGAAGAAGGAGTATCCACCGGAACTGCTTCCTGCTCTGGTGCAGGCTTCTTCTTTTTCTTTTTCTCTTTCCACTGCTTAACAACATCTGCTGCGGTTATATCTTTGGACTTTTTCTCCTTGTGTTTTTCCTCTTTGTGCTTTTCTTCCTTTGGCTTCTCTTTGACCTTAAAGTCTTTTTCTTTCTTCTTGGAGAAACTAGGCTTTTTGAAGACATGGATACCCTTTGGTCTTTTCATCCTTGATGGGCTCTCTGCTTCATCACCTGAGTCATCTGGTCTGCTTATGGCACAGTTTATATGGTAGACTCTCTTGACCAGTTCTAAGTCTTCACAAGCTTTGTCACCTAATAGTGAATCAAGTCTTTCAGCCACAACAGAAAACATGAGATGATGCACTTTGTCTTTGACTGTCACTTTAAGTCTGCATACACCTAAGCTATCTATTTTCTGTCCATTATAGTCCTTCAGTAGTACTGACTTTTTCTGTATTTTGGGCTTTTCTTTCATATATTTAATGTCACTCATACTGATTAAGTTTGCTTTTGCCCCAGTGTCTAGTTTCAATGTAACTAATGCTCCATTTATCTGCAGTGGGATCATCCATTTGTCCACTTTTACTGCATTGACTTTATGTTCAGCATTGTCCATTTCTGAGGGCTGCACATTTTCTGTATCTTTTTTGTTATCGTCACATGACACCATTCCTACAAAAAATGTCTCACTTAAATCAGTGTCCTCAATCACATTAACTTGTTGCCCTTTCGTTGTTTTTACTTTTGAAAAGCATTGTTTGGCAAAGTGATTCTTTCCATGACATTTTGTGCATATTTTTCCAAACGCTGGGCATTGTCTTAACTGGTGTTTGTAACCATAGCGTTTACAATTAAAAATTTCATCCTCCGATTTCTTTTCATTTCTGTTCTGCCCATGTTTCTTCCCCTTATAGGACATAGCACCGACAGCAGCATTATCACTCATTACAATCGCATCATTATTGATTTCACTGAAAGTCTTCGCGTGCTTTTGAGTTAGCTCGCTGGCTTAGCATATTTTCACTGCATTTTCCAAATTTAATTCGGTTTCTCTCAACAGACGTTCCCTGACTTTTTTATCATGAATACCAAACACAATCTGGTCACGAATCATGGATGATTTCAGCTCAGAGAAATTAAATGTCTGTGCTTTCAGTTTCAGATCAGTTATAAAGCTATCAAAAGTCTCATTTTGTTACTGTGTCCAAGAACGGAAGATGTATCTTTCATACGTCTCATTCTTTTTGGGAGAGCAATGTGCACCAATTTTTTTTAGCACATCTTCTAATTTTTCTCTGTTCTCCTCTGGATTAAATACAAATGTATTAAATATCTCTATCGCCTGTGGGCCTGCAACCATAAGCAGCAACGCTACTTTTCTTGTGTCTGGCTTCATACCGAATCTGATGGCAGCAATGAAGAGTTCGAATTGTTGTTTAAAAATCCGCCAATTGTAGTCGACATTTCCCTTGAGATTCAAACGCTCTGGTGGCTTCAAATTCTCCATGTCGCTTTTCACAATTTTTTAGCAGATATTTACAACTCTTGGTATCCTGGTACCATCTTATGTTCATTAATAACTAGACATTCTTATTATGAACACAGCTAGCTTTTGCTAGACACTTTTATTGAGCACATGTGGACTAGGTACAGTATCTGTAGAGGCTTCCATCTTGACTGTTGCCTTGTGGGTAGCCTAGTGCCTCATGGGTAATGTAGTCTTAATATACATACAGCTGGGTAGTGTAGTCTTATACATACAGCTATATACAGCTCTACGGCTCCACCTAGTGTCCACTATAGAATGACATGTTATTGATCATTACAGGGGGGAGGGAAGTTATGTCTCAACATTCACTGCAACTCACTAAGACACTTCCAAAGGTGAGCACAGATCTGTCCAATAAGGTAAAGTGGTGAAAATATAGATTTCAATGTTTGACAACACATTAACAGAAACTTCACATGAACATTGGATAAACCACCCAGGTGCCTACCCTTGTGTGTTGCTAGTTGGTATATGATTGCAGTAGGTTGAGGGTGAGTGTGAGGGTTGGTTAGTGAGATGGGGAAGTGATAATGTAGTTAGAGAGGGATGGGTGGAGGTGCAAGGTAAGTTGGTGTGAGTAAGTATCTGCAGGTGTAGGGTAGGGAAGGCAGAGTGATGGAGATGTGATGAGTGGCACAGCAGGATGAGGTTGAGTGAGGCTTCGCAGTAACGTTTCGTGATCTGCTCAGATCATTGAAAGGCCTGCGCCACTGCAGCCTGGCCCTCTTGGTGACATCCCTGCTTCTGCCCTCCTGTGCAATGTGCAACCAGGCTGTGCTGATCTCCTGGGGAGGTCTCTTCCGCCCATGGGAAGGGAAGAGAATGTCCTTGCGTGCATTTGGAGGGAGTCATGGGAGAACCTGGGTGCAGCCGTGCACCTCTGTGCAGTGCTTATCAGTGTTTGCAGCACCTCAATGCTGTAGAACACTGACAGCACACCTGTCAAAATCAATTTGGACATGGTCCCTTTAAGGAAACCGGCTGATGACGCGTCATCAAATGACATCATCAGACCCACTTCCTTATAATTGGCCAGAAAACTCGCTGGGCGGGCTTAACAAACCTAATTAATGTAAAATCACTTGGAGAGTGCGGGCTGGGGCAGGCAGAGGGCTGGGAGCGCGACACCGACCCCAGCCGCCCCGGACCCACAGTTGGCGAAATCGCGGCCAATGTCATTTTTTAAATCGTAAAATTGCAAATATTTTGAGAAGGTGTGTTGGGTTTATTTTTAACAGGTTTAGATGAAGGATTAGGTATCGGGCAACAGGGCAGACTAATTAATTGCTGCTGATGCCTTAGGCAGTTCTGAAATAAATGACATTACATATTTTGTGTGATGGAAATGATAATGTAGGCACAAATTTATCATATAAATGATCCTTCTGTGAGAAGTGTGCTGAAAGCTTTTAATCTCCAAGATGACAACAGTATCCGATTCCAACTTTTCAGATGACCTCAATTGCGTCCAATTGTTCGTCAAACAAATTCCTGTGGCTACAAAGGTTGAATATTTATTTTCTCCCCTGCTCTCCCTGAGGAGTTCACGCAGTTGATGAAGTACAGCTCCACTGGCTCCAGAAGCCCTCTGGTACCTCAACTAAGTGGCCACCTCTGTAGGCCGAGGCAGTGAAAGATAGAAAGAACATGCATTTCTATAGCCCCTTTCACGACATCCCAAAGCGCTTTACAGCCAGTGAAGTGCTTTTGAAGTGTAGTCACTGTTGTAATGTAGGAAACGCGGCAGCCAATTTGCGCACAGCAAGGTCCCACAAACAGCAATGTGATAATGACCAGATAATCTTTTTTAGCGATGTTGGTTGAGTGTAACATCCCCACCGACACCTGGGACCACTAAAAAAGTGTAACATCCCCACCGACACCTGGGAATCCCTGGCCCAAGACCGCACAAAGTGGAGGAGAAGCATCCGGGAGGGCGCCGAACACCTCGAGTCTCTTCGCCGGGAGCAAGCGGAAGCCAAGCACAGGCAGCGCAAGGAGCGCACGTCAACCCAAGTACCCGCCCCTTCAACCACTGTCTACCCCACCTGTGACAGAGACTGTAGGTCCCGCATTGGACTCATCAGTCACCTGCAAACTCATTTTTAATGTGGAAGCAAGTCATCCTCGGTTCCGAGGGACTGCCTAAGAAGGAAGAATGTTGGTTGAGGGATAAATAGTGGCTTCCGCATCGGGGATAACTCCCCTGCTCTTCTTCGAATAGTGCCATGGGATCTTATCCATCCACCTAAGAGGGCAAATGGTTTAACATCTCATCCGAAAGATGACACCTCCAACAGTGCAGCGTTCCATCAGTACGGCGATAGAGTCTCAGCCTAGAAGGTCAGTTGGTTATTTGTTTGTGAGGGGGTATCACAGCCCAGCCTAATCTGGCTCTCACTCAATGCCCACCACACGTGCACTTTCCAACAGGAATCACTGGATAGTGATCAGCAGCAGGAACCGTGGCTGATTTTTCTGCTTTCTAACCCAAAAGCACTGAGGTCAAATGTAACACTCTCCCCTGTGCCCTGGCTTACGACAGCTAAGTCAGCACAGGTCGAGACCTTGCGGTTTTAATTTCTTCCAGCTTCTTGGATACTATTTGTTAAATATATAAATAACGCCTCTTTGAAGGATGATTCCAATTTGGAGTTCATGCACTTTGAAACATTTTTCTCCAGTGGACAATGAACTGAAAAACACTGTTGAATCTTTCACTGCTAAAAAAGCCTCAAGGAGTTGGTAGGAAGCCCACTCTCCCCAGAAACCTTCCATTTATATTCTGAAAAAAAAAGTTTTCCTCTCTGAATGGAAAGCATACCCCAGCTTGGCTTGGCTGAGAAGTAATGAAGTTGTCACATCACGGCACGTATGTTTGTCTGCTATCCTGAAACTGCATCCACAATATAAATGACTTGAATAAGTTCCAATTATTTTTTTTAGATCTCTAGGGTTTATGTAACTTGCTGGCACAATGAGCTTGTAAAACATTCTGTAAGTAAGTTTTTAATAAAAGCCAGGCTGAAAATATATTTGCCTCTGTTGCCTTGCTCGGCAACACAGGATGTAATTAGGTTGGAAATGCAGTTCATCTTTCATTGTTTTCTGCTGGTGACCTATTTCAGTATCATTCCGAGAGTCTACCCAAAGCAAGGCTACTGGGGACTATTTAACTCAATGTTATCATGGAAACGCGGCACAGAATTCCTAAGTAATCGACTAAAGATTATTTCCCGATGAATGTGCGTTAATGCCATCATGGCTGTTATGTGAAGAGCACGAAGCATCAGTGATATAGAGTGAGCTGACAGTTGGCATTCATACTCACAGCCATTGCCAGGACAGAAATGGACCCAAACTAAATAAAATCCCTCACGCAAAATCAAAACAGATGAGATTGTAAACAACAGATTCCAGGAAGCCATTTTGAGGCTGCAATCCAACGCTGAGATTCAGATGATGGTTAGAAACCACTCAAGCCTCTCGCTAATGATCTTTGGCAACACATGTGCCTCAGCTATGCACCTTACTAGTTTACCAATCTATGCAGGAATCCCAGATCATCCGTCCCAGCCCCTGCTCTGATTAGGATCATAGGAACAGGAGTAGGCAATTTGCCCCTCGAGCATGTTCTGCCATTCAATTAGATCACGGCAGATCGGTACCTCAACTCCATTTACCCGCCTTATCTCCATATCTTTTGATTGCCTTACGTAACTGTGATGAAATATGTCATTCATCAGACTCTGTATTTAACTACATATATTGTATTGCCTGCTCCTGTGTTTTTACCTTGTATTGTATATAGTGCACCGCCCCCTTTCTCCCCATTGGGTGTGTCGGCTCCGCCCATACCTGGCCCTACTTAAGACAAGCCCAGGCTTGTCTTGCAGCAGAACAGCAGAATGCTAGGTGAAGACACAGGCATCTTTCTTTGCTAATAAAAGCCTAGTTTTATCCAGTTAACTTTGAGCCTTGAAGTTATTGAGGCGCATCAGTAACAAAAAGCTTTCAATATCAATGGGACAAGTTAAGAAACAAAAGATGACTCTAGACACTTTTTAAAGTGGGGGTTGGTAAGGCAGAGAGATGGAGGGGAAGCAGTTCCAGAGAACAATTTTCCAAGTATCCACAGCATTTTGGAGTAAAGAATTCGAGATTTCTACTACCATTTGTGTAAAAGAGTGCTTCCTGACTTCTCTCCTAAATGGCCAGATTGCTCTATCTGAAGCACGCAGTCAGGAGGTTGCCTGCAACGTTGGGGTTTGATCCAGTCAGTTAATCCAGGATCATGCTGGCATACAATGCCTTGTACTCACTGCTGATATCTATTATAACATATATTACCAACAGTACCACATACAGGAAACTTTGGTTTATCCGGAGGTTGTATGGCCGGAAACTTTGCTCTAACGGCAGAAATCAGCAGCTGTTTTGGTTAGTTTTTTTTCTTCTCCTAGCATTCTGTTAACAGGCAGGCTCTGGAAAGCATCTTTGTAGCTTAGCAACAGCTTCAGAGATGCTTCCAAGGTACAGGCCGAGTGTTTACAAGCTGTTGCTGAGCAACAGTGTTTGTTGTCAAATACGGAGATTTTCATCTCCGTATGCTTCAACGTTGACTTTGCATGTCCGGCAATTTTGATATATCGGCAACACGCCGGTCCCGTCGGTGCCGGATATCAGAACCTTTCCTGTAATTTCAAAATTTTATCACCCAACATTGAATTGAATAGCAAGTCCACTCTTAACAATAACTTACATTTCAGTAGTGCTCCTTATTTACAGAAGATGTTGCAAAGCAGAGCAGGAGGAAGAAAGAGAGGAAAAAACAAGGAGTTAAAGAAGGTAGGGTCAAAGGGAAAGGTTTCTAGGAGGCTTTTTAAAGTGGGAAATAAAAACAGAAAATGCTGGAAATACTCAGCAGGTCAGGCAGCATCTGTGGAGAGAGAAACAAAGTTAACATTTCAGGTCGATGACGAAGAGTCAGAACTGGAAAAAGTTGGAGATGGAACAGGTTCTTAAGCAAATATAGGGGCAGGGAAAGGGGGGAGGGGAGGAAAGAACAAAAGGGAAGGTCTGTGATAGGATGGAAGGCAGGAGAGATTAAGAGACAAAAGGGATGAAGGTGCAAGGCAAAAGGAGATGGTAATGGGACAAGTCAAGAAACAAAAGATGGCTCTAGACACTTTTTAAAGTGGGGGTTGGTAAGGCAGAGAGATGGAGGGGAAGCAGTTCCAGAGAACAATTGCTGAAAGCAACTACCAGTGGTGGAGTAGAGTGAGAGAGGGGGGCATAATGAGCAGACAAGTGTTGTAGGAGCTGAGTGTGTGCATGAGGATGTCTGGCTGGAGGACATCACTAAGGTAGGGAGGGGTAAGGCCATGGGGGCATTTGAAAACAAGAGCAAGAATCTGAAAATCAATGTGCTGGAGCACGGAGAGCAAGGTGTAATGGAAGAGTGACGGTGGAGGACTTAAGACGGTGGCATTTTCAATAAGCTGTGGAAGCAGGAAGCGCCAACGAGGACAGCATTGAGGTGCTGTAGGTATGAAATTGTGTTTCAGTCATAGTTGGAGTGGGATAGGAAGGCGCAGCGCCGGTCGATGTTGTGAAGGGGGATGGAATCAGCTTTGGTGACGAAGTGAATGTCTGGAAGGAAAACCAGCTGCAGATCAAGCAGCAAACCAGAAGTTCCACACATCCAGGCTTAGTCTGGCAGTCAGGGCGAGTGATATCAAGAAGGTGTTGGTGGGAGCCAAAGAGGATGGCCTCGGGTATTCAAACATTGAACTGCAGAAAATTTTGGATCATCCGTGTTGACTAGAAACTAAAGAGAATTTTACCAGGATGCATTTATTACCCATCCCTAGTTGCCCTTGAGAAGGTGGTGGTGAGCCGCCTTCTTGAACCGCTGCAGTCCTTGTGGTGAAGGTACTCCCACAATGCTGTTCGGGAGGGAGTTCCAGGATTTTGACCCAGCGACGAGGAAGGATCGGCGATATACTTCTAAGTCAGGATGGTGTGTGACTTGGAGGGGAACTTGGAGGTGGTGGTGTTCCCATGCGCCTGCTGCCCTTGTCCTTCTAGGTGGAAGAGGTCGTGGGTTTGGGAGGTGCTGCCAAAAAAGCCTTCGCGAATTGCTGCAGTTCATCTTGTAGATGGTGCACACTGCAGCCACAGTGCACCAGTGGTGGAGGGAGTGAATGTTTAAGGTGGTGGATGGGGTGCCAATCAAGTGAGCTGCATTGTCCTGGATAGTGTCGAGCTTCTTGAGTGTTGTTGGAGCTGCACTCATCCAGGCAAGTGGAGAGTATTCCATCACACTCCTTACTTTTGCCTTGTAGATGGTGGAAAGGCTATGGGGAGTAAGGAGGTGAGACACTCATCACAGAATACCTAGCCTCTGACCTGCTCTTGTTGCCACAGTATTTATGTGGCTGGTCCAGTTATGTTTCTGGTCAATGGTGACCCCCAGGATGTTGATGATGGGGTATATGGCGATGGTAATGCCATTGAATATCAAGGGGCAGTGGTTAGACTCTCGCTTGTTGGAGATAGTCATTGCCTAGCACTTGTGTGGCACGAATGTTATCTGCCACTTATCAGCCCAAGCCTGAATGTCATCCAGGTCTTGTTGCGTGCGGGCATGGACTGCTTCATTATCTGAGGAGTTGCGAATGGCACTGAACACTGTGCAGTCATCAGCGAACATCCCCATTTCTGACCTTATGTTGGAGGGAAGGTCATTGATGAAGCAGCTGAAGATGGTTGGGCCTAGGACACTGCCCTGAGGAACTCTTGCAGCGATGTCCTGGGGCTGTGATGATTGACCTCCAACCATCACAACCATCTTCCTTTGTGCTAGTTATGACTCCAGCCAGTGGAGAGTTTTCCCCGGATTCCCATTGACTTCAGTTTTACTAGGGCTCCTTGATGCCACAGTCAGTCAAATGCTGCCCTGATGTCAAGGGCAGTCACTCTCACCTCACCTCTGGAATTCAACTCCTTTGTCCATGTTTGGACCAAGGCTGTAATGAGGTCTGGAGCCAAGTGGTCCTGGCAGAACCCAAACTGGGCATCAGTGAGCAGGTTATTGGTAAGTGCTGCTTGATAGCACTGTCCACGACACCTTCCATTACTTTGCTGATGATTGAGAGTAGACTGATGGGGCGGTAATTGGTTTCCAATAGCCCAGTATAGTTCTAACAAGAGTACAAAGCAGAGTATCCTGCACTATCTGTTATTTTAGTACAGCTCACAAAACTTATAATACCCGTCCTGTTTCTCAACACAAGGGGTAATCTTACGACTTCTCAGTCCCAGCTGTAGATCCTCGCCTGTCGAGAGAACGTAACAAAATTTCAAGTTTTCCTACCACTTAAAACAATGGCCAGACAAACAATCGGGTGCAGTGCAAGCCCAAGTTTCTGATATGGGCTCGCTTTTGTCGAGCAGTGTGAAGTCAGAGAATGACCCCTATAAGCCCCATTAGCAATCTTCTACATTAATACATGTGTTGGAAAAAATAATCTTCATGGATTTCCGTGCTCAATGCTGAGATCGGATGGTGTATTCCTGCACCGAACTAGACGTTACGCACTTAATTACTGTTGCCGATATTATTGAGCACACATTTATTTCCTAAAAGGGTGCTGTCAGCGAGGAGTGCCGCTCGCAGGGAGCTTTGTCCGGGAAATTACCCTCCCACCCAGCTTTGTGTCGTCTGCAAATTTGGAGATATTACATCCAATTCCCTCGTCCAGATCATTAATATATATTGTGAACAGCTGGGGTCCTAGGACCGATCATTGTGGTACCCCACTAGTCACTGCCTGCCACTCAGAAAACGACCCGTTTATTCCAACTCTTTGCTTTCTGTCCGCCAACCAGTTCTCTATCCAAGTCAATACCTTGCCCCCAATCCCATGTGCCTTAATTTTGCACACTAATCTCTTATGTGGGACCTTATCGAAAGCCTTCTGAAAGTCCAAATACACCACATCCACTGGTTCTCCCTCATCTATTTTACCAGTTACATCCTCAAAAAATTCCAGTAGATTAGTCAAGCATGATTTAGCTTTTGTAAATCCATGTTGACTTTTTCCGATCCTGTCACTGCTTTCCAAGTGCTCTGCTATTACATCTTTTATAATGAACTCTAGCATTTTCCCCACTACCGATGTCAGGCTTACCGGTCTATAATTCCCCGCTTTTTCTCTACCACCTTTTTTGAATAGTGGGGTAATATTAGCTACCCTCCAATCCATGGGTACTGTTCCAGAGTCTATCGAGTTCTGGAAGATGACCAGCAATGCACCTACTATTTCTAGGGCCACTTCCTTAAGTACCCTGGGATGTAGATTATCAGGCCCTGGGGATTTATCGGCCTTCAGACCCATCAATTTTCCTAACACCATTTCCCTACAAATACTGATTTATTTCAGTTCCACCCTTTCATCAGACCCTATCTTCCCCGGCATCTCTGGGAGGTTATTTGTGTCCTCCTTTGTGAAGACAGAACCAAAATATGTATTTAGTTGGTCTGCCATTTCTTTGTTCCCCATTATAAATTCCCCCGATTCTGACTGCAAGGGACCTACGCTTGACTTCACCAATCTTTTTCTCTTCACATATCTATAAAAGCTTTTACAGTCAGTTTTTATGTTCCCTGCAAGCTTACTCTCATATTCAATTTTCCCCTTCTTAATTAATCCCTTTGTCCTCCTTTGTTGAATCCCAAACTGCTCCCAATCCTCAAGATTATTGCTTTTTCTGGCCAATTTATATGTCCTCTCCTTGGATCTTATGCTATCCCTAATTTCCCTTGTTAGCCACAGTTGAGTCACCTTTTTTGTTTTATTTTTATGCCAAACTGGGATGAACAAATTCAGTAGTTCATCCATTCGGTCTTTGAATGTTTGCCATTGCCTATCCACCGTCAACCCTTTGAGTGCCATTCCCCAATCAATCCTACCCAACTCGCTCCTCAGACCATCGTAGTTTCCTTTATTTAAATTGAGAACCCTAGTCTCTGAGTCAACTACTTCATTCTCCATCTTAATGAAGAATTCGATCATATTATGATCGCTCCGACCCAAGGGGCCTCGTACAACAAGATTGCTAATTAATCCTTTCTCGTTACATGACTTGGTTGCTGCATTGCATAAGGTAACAGATTAGCATTTCTGACAAAAAGTCATCGACCTGAAACATCAACTCTGGTTCTCTCTCCACAGATGCTTCCTGACTTGCTGAGCATTTCCAACATGTTCTGTTTTTATTAGCAATTTCTTTTTCGATTCATGTTTACCTTTGCTCTATTTTTTCCTCCTCTACATCTTCTGTGCCCATCTGGTATTACCATAGGTAGGCGTCATGAGAAGGAGCTTGCACCAGAGTTAAAAGTGATGGTGCACAGAGAGTTGACTCAAGGTGCATCTGGAAGCAGTTTCTATGAGCTGGACCCTTTCTGTGGCGTTTCTTCATACTGACGTTTGTTTTTGCACAGACCTTGTGGCTCAGCGTGGTACAGTGCTTTCATTCAGGACTGTGCACACAGCCGTTTGACTCTTGTAACCTATACATTTTATCTCGTTTTCCATTCACTCCAGTCTCTCTTTATTTAAAAAAAAATTGGCAGCATTGCTCCTTCTTCATCTTTCATCTGATACAACATTTTTTTTAAACCTAAAATGTACAAGAAATGGAGAACAGAGAGGCTTGAAAGATTAATTTGTGGTGGAAATTAAAAACTATTACTTGCATAAATCTAAATATTATGGAGTTAAGATTCAATTTATTGACCCTGCAAAAATATTGAGTTCAACTGAGAGCTGAGGTAAAACATGTCTTTATGTATACCTACAGAATATGACACGTTGGGCTTTTCTCTGTCATTTTGGCCATTGCCTCAGAACTGGTGTTTTTAAGAAAATTCATTATCTGGACTTTTTTTTAAACTGACAAGCCACACACCACGTTCTGTTTCAGTCAATTAAAAATGATGTATGGCCTTTCCTTGGTAAATAGCTGTCTGTTTGGAAGTTAATTTCCATTCATCTTTCCGCCCATCCATCCATCCATCCATTTGTTGTTCCTTGACAGTAAGCTTGAAAGTCCTATAATCCTATTACTTAACACCATGGGGATAAGACTTAACTGGAGACGGATGTCATGATCCTGGCACATTGTATTGATTTATGGAAATCATTTTTTTATTTTTTTTAAGAACAAGTAGGGACATTGCTGAGCTGTAACCATAATTTCAATGTCAATAGATGGAAGCAAAACTGTTATGATATAGATGCTGTGAGTTAAACGCATACCTGGCAGACTGTAATTCTAATTGAAGTCAAGTCATTGAATCACTTTCTCGTTCATGCCCACTACTTAGATACAAGCACAGCCTTTAAAGAGGAACTCCCTTCATCACTTGGAACCGAGAACAGTCAAAATGGGCACACAGCATTTTCAGGGCACCAATCTCATCCGTAAGTGGCTTTGATAATGTTTGTCGTGTGCATGTGTGTGTGTGACCCAAACATTGCATTTCGACATAAATTGTTGTCAACTCATTACAGCGTGAAAGAGTCACCGGAAAAGAGTTTGCCAAATGCTGAGACTTTTACATCGACATTTGTACAGCTTAGATTATTGGGAGAGAGAGAGAGAGACATCAGTGCACATATTTACACTACTAAAACCATCCCCCTTTTCCTGCTCACAGTAACATGGGTCTACGATTCTCCCACTGCGCTAAGGAAACCGGGTTTAAAGGCTCACAAACTTCACCTCCCACAATCCAAACAAGTGCCAAATGCAAGAGCATGTTTTATTTGGAATTGCAAAGCATTGTTTGTACGCCTGCCAAAATCAATATGCTCGATCGCATTGCTATGCATTTCCAGGTTTTCACATCATCGTGACAGAATTTCTTCAGGAGGAAATAACCTGAAACATTGCACTTAAAATAGCAAGACCACATTGGTGGTACTTAAAAAAAACCACGATGGCTGGGCTTGTAGCTGAAGGCACTGCCCAGTGTAGCATTGAGCCATACAGACCAGAAGGTCCCAGGCTCAATCCGGGGGCCTGGGCTGAGTTCATTGTTTCCAGGTGAGATTTTGCAAACTGGCCTTAGTTCCTTAGGATTTGGAAAAGGAGAAAAAAAAAATTATCCAAGTCTCTGCCGTCATGCCTGCCATAGTCACGTAGCCTAAAACGAAGAATGGTTACTTCGGTAAGGCATCAGAGGACTGCCAGTGAAAGAAAGAAAAGAAAGACTTGCATTTATATAGTGCCTTTCACCACCTCAAGACATCCCAAAGCACTTTACAGCCAATGAAGTACTTTTTGAAGTGTAGTCACTGTTGTAATGTCAGAAACACAGGAGCTAATTTGCTCACAGCCAGGTCACACAAACAGCAATGAGATAATGACCAGATCATCTGTTTTAAGTGCTGGTTGAGGGATAAATTTGGGCAGGACACTGGGAAGAACGCCCCAGCTCTTGTTCAAAATAGTTCCATAAGACCTTTTGCATCCACCTGAGGGCAGATGGGGTCTCAGTTTAACGTCATCCAAAAGGTGGCACCTCTGACAGTGCAGCACTCCCTCAGTGCTACACTGAAGTGTCAGCCTAGATTAAGCACTACAAAGTTCCATGGAGTGGGACATGAACCCACAACCTTCTGACTCAGAGGCAAGAGTGCTAACACTGAGCCACAGCTGACACTGTAACCGTAGGGCTCATGGAACCACAGGGTAACTTTCCCACTTGCACATTGCCAGGGTGGAGTCTGGCTTGTTAGGACCCCATATGGAGAAAATTACATGCATATCCCACAGTTTTTCATCCTTGTATTCTGGAAAGTGTCATTGGCTTGGAAACCTTGGGTCTCAATCTCAAAGATTACACTGGGATCATGCTAGGCAGTGCCCTCCAGCACTAACCCGGTCTGGAATTTGCGGTACCGGTGAGAGGGTACGTGATTTGCATGGGCCAGGCAGACGCAAGCACACAGCCACCCGTGGAGGGCTCGAGGTTTCCAAACCCCTCCCCCCCACCCCCTGCATGCCGACCACGCCAATGTTCCTATCACCACCCACCCCCACCCCCCCACCCCACCTATAAGAAAGGGGGTGATTTGGGTACAAGGGGGCAAAACTGACTCTTTGAGGTTCCAGGCCTTTTGCCTGTCCTGAACTCCACTAGTAGGGCTCACTACACGTTTTTTAAATTAATATTAAAGAAATTCCAGGAAATTACAGAGACCTGGCAGTACTGGGACCCCAGAACACTTTGAATATTATCTATAAAATACGTTCTTGTCATCTACTGTACACTCTATGGTGGGATATGGGGTACGACATGAATCTTGTCATTCATGTGGAAATGACGTATGAAATTATACTGGACGGCCTGCTGGTGGCGCTGTCCAGGGACAGTATAAATACTCGGGCATGGGCCCAGCTTGCTCAGGACATTCTTTAACAGGAGCTAGTGAAGGACACAACTAGATCTCCATGTTGTAAAACAGTTGATTAAAGCCTTGTTTAATACTCAGACCAAGTGCCTAGTAGTTTTCTTACATCAGGGTATATTTTACAATTTAGTGATCGTGGCTCGTG
Organism: Somniosus microcephalus; assembly: GCF_052327205.1. NCBI lineage: Eukaryota > Metazoa > Chordata > Chondrichthyes > Squaliformes > Somniosidae > Somniosus > Somniosus microcephalus. The sequence continues at coordinate 25,151,375 of NC_141002.1, read as the reverse complement.
GCCTCTCTCGATGGGACCCTAGTAGGTTTCCTGCTGGAGTCAAAGTGGCAAACTGGCAGGATGCCCCGCAGAATATCAGGGCCATTGTGCTCAGGACAGGACAGCTGCACTAAGTCCATGAATGCGATGGATTATGACTGATTGTACACAGATAAGCATTACTGTGCACAGAAATATCTTTTGTGCTGCTGCAATCATTTGTACTCCACTCAAAGGCAGAATGATGTCATGTGTATCGGAGAGGATCAAGCGTGCTTCACATTATCAGAATCACTTGTAACTTCTGTGACAGCACTTTACCTCGCCCAAAGCAGCATAATGCATGGATCATGCACCAACCACTAATAGGGAGGGAAAATACCTTGAACATTATCTATAAAGTACGTTCTTGTCATCTATTGTATGCGCTTTGGTATGATATGGGGTATGTTTTACAATTTAGCGATCGTGGCTCGTGGCCTCACTCGATGGGAGCAGACAGGTCAATGGGGCACGGAGGACAATGTGTCAGACTCACACCCACTCATTTTCTGGTTATTAATTGTAATCGTAGGAGAATCAAGCATGCCATGAATTGGGGGTGCTTACATCCGTGCCCGATTACCTGATTTGCTCTCCCATCGAGCTTGCTAACTTCTAGAACGTAGCCCATAATAGTTCAGTTTAGATTCCATCATCATTTAACTGATTAAATTGTGGGGGTGGTGTGGGGGGTGGTTTAATGTGTTTTGAACGCACAGTCAATATAAGCATTGAAACTTCTGAAAAGATTAAGGCCTAGAAATTGGACACAGCTGGAAAACGGGCGTGGGCATCACGATGCGAGATATGCCCGCGCCCGTTCAAAAAGCACCGGCAGCACATCAAATCCATGCTGCCTGCTAATTACCAGGATTATAGCGCACAGCCTAGCATGGAACATGCTGCTGATAGACTGTGCACTCCGCAGGGGGCCGAAGCTTGTCTGCTCCTCTTCAAGGCAGTTTGCAGTTCTTAAAGCTGAAGTGTTTTCTGCAGTTAAAGCATTTTCAAATTCCTTCAGCACTAAGCAGTCTGCACTTCTAAGCTACCTTCTGCTGATCAAAAATGCTAAAAGTGCTTCTCCACTAACACAATTGACTCAATAGGCCAGGGAAAGGGCACCCAGGGTCTCGGACGCAGCTCTCGAGCTTTGTGCAGGGGTTCAACATGGGAAGAAAGGTCCTCAACCCACAGGGGGCCCAGGAAGCCCTCCAGAAAGAAGGATGCGTGACCAGATCATCAAGGCAGTCACTGCCAGCAGTGTTGCCCCCAGGACCTGGCTCCAGTGCCCAAAGAAGCTTCATGACCTCAGATGAGTGGTCACATTAATGAATGCATCTTCAAGAGCTGTCTCCTATCAACTGCGCCATTAGCCTCACACACTGCTCAATACATGACCCCCCCGCCCCATCACTCACCTACCAACAACCTCTATTAAACATGAGGTATATCTCTCATTCCTAGCTTCACCTCACCCCCTTGGAGTAGACAGTGCTGGCCATTCATGGCAGGGGCATGGCTGAACCCTTGGCCAGCAGCGGGGCTGAAAGTATGCTCATACGTTATCCTCCTTCTCACATCTCACTTCCCCTTCATCCCACAACCTCTTCTGATGTACAAGCTACACATGGTGTAAGCATGCGCCTCTTGCTTTGCCCCCTCCCCTCGCCACAACCCAACCCTTGCGCCGTCCTTATTTCAGACATCGAAGAAATCCAGCCTGCCCAGCCAGTGGTTGGCCAAGAAGAGGGAGAGGAGAGTGAAGAAGAAGAAGAAGAAGAAACACCGTCACTCGATTTCACATATCCCAACCACCAGCTCTTCGAGGTTGTCCTGTAAGGCCATCTGTAGTGTCCCCCACTGAAAGTCAGCAGCCTTCCACCAGCCATGCTGCAGCCACTGGGGTAGCACCGCGTAACAGCACTAGGATAGGCAAAGGCGCACACAAGACAGTCACTAAGGGAATGCCAACGGGTGATGAGTTGATTTTTTGATGTAATATTGGATGCATAGATGGATAAAGTAGGATTGGAAAGTTTTCTTTGTGGTGACTTTTATTACAGCATTGTGGCCAAGAGGATGCCGTGATGGTCAGTAACAGGGGGAAGGTGAGGCGTAGGAAAAATGTGGAAAGGGGAATTGGGGTTGTGTTCACTGGTGCCACAGGCGGATGATTTGATCCCGATATCCCGGCCAGAAAGGGGTTGTCTGGGTTGCCTCCTTCCTTCCGCTTCCTCCTCTTCTGTGCCCTCTTGCCTCTGTGAGCAGCTTGTCCCCTTTGCTGCCTCTGCTCCATCTCCATGTGATGCTGCAGCCCAAGGGGGACGACAGCTAGAGCCCCCAGGACTGGGAGCAAGTGGTGTTCTCAGAGGCCTTCCTTTAAGAGCCAAAGCCTTGCAAACGTCCAGCTGCACTCCCTGCACAATTAACAACTTTTTTAATGTATTGCACGAAGCCACTATTCCAACAAAATGTAAAGAAACCAGTCCAAAAGCAAAAATCTAAACTTACCTGAAAGTTGTGTGTGTACCTTTAAGAAGCACTGGCAGCGGCTCCGTTGTACTGCTACATGCACATTCTTACATGCATGGTTTGGAGAGGACGTTATTAAGAGCGGCGATGTCTAAAATCCCAGACGTGCATCAATTCAGGCGTTGCACGCTGATTGACGTCACAATCCGGATCATTTAAATTTTGGGAAGCGAGCGCAGGCAACGGCAGCGCTGCCGACCTGCCCAAAATGGTGGCTGCCGGAAGCGGCCGGAAACGAGGTGGCCGCCATTTCTTCTTCCAAACCGGCCTTTAACGGCCGGCGCTTAAAGGCTCCAATTTCCCGGCCTAAGTGTACGTATCTGAACTGAAGTTATGAGACAGAGTGAGATATAATTCACAGTCAAAATAAATCACTGCAGCCGTTGGTCATCCAAAACACTTCAGACCTCCTCAAAGCAATAGTGCAGACTGAATCAGTGTAATGAGTGATATCTATGCAATGTGGCTGTGTGCTGTTTTATTTTGCACGAGAATTATGGCGTTTATACTTGTACCATATGCCGTTCTCAGAAATCTGTGAAGCCGCTGCTTTCAAAATCACAAGCTGTCGTACAAGGTCAATTGAGTGATTTATATTCATGACAAAGCAAAGAAGCATTTGCCTCTAACAGTCCTGGATATTTAATTTACTTTGGCGTTCTTAGAATCCTAGGAATATGTAAACATTAACAAAACATATTACATAGGCTCGACCCATTTGCCAGCAAGATTGGTCCAAACCAGCCTTTGAATTTGAATGTCAAAACAAACCCCATTTCGTTTGTTTCCTTTACTGATTGAGTCATCTTTGAACAACAGTTGACAAAAAAATTTGCAAGCAAGTAAAAATTATACTGAGACCACTTTTATAATACTTGAGTAATTTAAGGCACCAAAATGTTGCATTTTTCAAATGATGTGCAATGCATTGTTGGGGCAATTGGGGCATCAGAGATTGCAGCGCACACAGTAAAAGCTGAAGCACTGTCTCTTCGTGCTATATTGCATCAGATTAGTGGGCTGAGGGTGGGGGGATATGTCCTGAGTTTCCTGCTAAACGTATTTAATTTAAATCAATTTCCATTACATTTCCTTCAAGTGCTTTGGGGCATTCCATTACTTAGCGGACACATGCATGATATCACTATGATAAATGCCCAGGATGTTTAATCTGAGCTAGAGCTGTGGCTCCACTGGCTTGGGCAATGGCACTTTGATTGATAGCTAGTTAAGGATTTCCTCAGTACAATATCTTGTTCATTGGTTACTAAATCAGAAAGCTGAATCACAGACATCATGTCTGAAACTAATACTCTTCAATGCTGTGCTCCTGAGATTAGAACTCTGCTGATAACTGTAATACGTTATAAATGCATTTAATTTTACATCATTAACCTTTTCACCGGTAGGGTCCTTTGCAAGGTTCAACTAAATGGCATAATAGGTAAGAGCTATATTTAGTTCCAATTGATATTTTGCTTTTGAGATGGCCACGTCTCTAGCTTACTATAAATCAGCGAGTGGATGTAATTCAGTAACAATTTGAACTACATGTTTTAACAAATAATCTTCAACCCCGACATCACAGCAGTCAAGCATCCTGTTCCAACAGTAAACCACACAGTTGGCCTGGAAAGGTTCATTTCAATGTTGTTCTGGGGCACTCACCATGAAGTATCTTGTAAGACACTTCATCGGGTTGTGTGCATAGGAGTACTCAACAACATAATTGGTGCTGAATTACATCACTCATCCAAAGTGACTGTCCCTACAAGTAGCTACAGTGAAATCTGGGAACTCTATTGTTAATAGATTCCCTTTCTCTGGGCTTGAGATGAAACTGAATGATAAATGCAAACCAAATTTGGGCCTGTAGTACTGTCGGAGGGGTGAAACTTCTGGCTTTTTACACTGTAATCTGCTTCTAGTTGCAGAAGTATGACAGAGGTGCTGCCCACAGAATAAAACCACCTTAATGTGATCCCACTTCAATCCTCCTCCTCCCCCTACTGTTTTAGATACGTCCAAGTAGCGATAATTCAACAATCACTGGAGGCTCAACCTCAAACCCACACAGTTATGTCATTCAGAAACAGGAGCTCCACACCCTCCACCACCAGACAACCCCACTGAATTTGACAAGAATAAAATAATCACTGAAGCCGTGGAGAGAGAGAAGTGAGCATATTGTAAGCACGAGGCCTTCATTTCTTGCTTTGCTCATTCAGGAACCATTTCATTTTTTCTTAAAGTCAAATCTGAGAGCCCTCACCTCCTCCAATTGCCAGGCCAAACCACACTGCATTTTTCCCAAGTGTTACATTAATTATTTATACAAGGTAAATATACACAACAGCAGGTACTTACATTGAACTCCTCACATAGAAGAATGTTTCTGAGTATTAAGCAGGTAGTTTACTAAATGGAAAATCCTGAATTACTCAAGGGCCAGTTTGCGATTGAGTGCTGTAGAGTCACTGCTGTATACTTAAAAGTTAGAAGGGCAAAAAAAAAATTGCAAGCACATTGCAAAAGGTAAGCATGCAAACAGCAAACAACTAAAAGGAAATTCAGATGCCAACACGGAATTGAAGCCATCTGAGTGAAGTGTGTTACTGGCCCCATCCAACACCACACAAACACAGCTCCAACACGGGTCACAGGATAGCATTCAGGAAACAGGAACCATAGCAAGATTTTTGTTCCCCCTCTTCCAAGATCAGCAACACCGAGGCCAACTGTAGTGTACTGTCTATGTCATGATTCCAGCTGAGACTTTTTACCCACTGATCTAGCAGAGAAGCTAATCTCACATATTTCTTAGCAGATACTTAATGGAATGATCCAGCGTAGACCTAAGTAAAGCTCACCTGGTCCCCACATTTTCTTACAATGCTGAATAGTGAGGAACCTAAAGGAGAGGAAAGAGAATACTTCCTTTTTCTTTTGGTAAAAGATAGATTTGAGAAGTTTATAGTTGGGTAACTAGGCTGAGACTATTTTGGACCTGGGCTACTCTACCCTAGACAAAGAGTGACCCATACCAGCTGCCTTGCCCAGCGGCTAGCATTCTTACCATGAGCTGAACTCGGAGCAGTAGTACTGCTGGAAATTAAGACAGAGGCATGACAACTCGTTGATTTTCCACGACTCAGAGAGGATGAATGGATATAAACGACGATGATCTTAAGGTTTGTTATTGAAGCAAATATAAAACATAGCAACTGTGATGAGATTTAAAACAAAGAATGGATGATCGAGGGTTATCCCAGCCTTAATATTATACATTCATAGAATCATACAGCACAGAAGGAGGCCATTCAGCCCGTCGTGCCTGTGCCAGCTCTCTGAAAGAGCTGTCCAATTAGTCCCACTGCCCTGCTCTTTCCCCATAGCCCTGCAAATATTTTCTTTTCAAGTATTTATCCAGTTCCCTTTTGAAAGTTACTATTGAATCTGCTTCCACCGCCCTTTCAGGCAGTGCATTCCAGATCATTACAACTCGCTGTGTAAACAATTCTCATCTTTTCCCCTCTGGTTCTTAAAAATCTCAACTTTTAAAATCAGATCCCAAGATAGTTTTTGGGATAAATTGGGATAATTAGCTTTGTCCATCTGGAACTGCTCACCTTGTCATCAAAGGGAGTTAACAAATGCACAAATGATTTTCCACAACTTGTACCATCTGTGCTGCTCAATATCCCCTTGGCGTAGGGAGAGGGCCCGTGGGAGGTTTTCATATACGAGGCAACAAAGGAGACTAATTTTTTCCCTAGGTATAATCCTAATTTTACAACATTTTGCGCAATGTCAAGCTTGTGTTATTTTAAATGAATATCCCACTATTGAAACAGTTTAAAAATTAAGTACAACTACAGTATTTAGTTTATGAGAAAATCGCTCATTGTGTTCCTCCTGGCGAGTCAGCAGAAATTCATTGCACCCCATGGGCTTTGTGGACCCACCTGCCACCAGTGTCCCTTCACAATCCACTACTGCCAGACCCAACCTGTTCTCCCCTCCTACATCTGCTCTCCCATCGCCTTCCTGTGCCATTCATTGGGGCAAGATTCCCAACAGGCCAGGCAGAATGACAACATGATGCCAGGAACATGAGGGCAGAGGGGAGATGGGCGAAAGGCAGTGGGGAGATAAGACCGGAGGAGGAGATCTGGCTAATTTTGAGGGAACGATTCTGCCCCCCAATTAACCACCCCCCACCTCGCCATTTTTCCTCGTCTCCACCAGCCACCAGCTATTCCACCATCTCTTTCCTTACACTTACTGACCCCAGCCCATTCCCTTCTCCACTTTACATAGAATAATTTGCAGTTGTCTTCATGGGTAACTTGGTAAAGCTATTGTATAATTGTCCACCCTCCCTGTGCTCCGAACAGACTGGCTGCTTGGAGACAAGGACTGTTCACTTAAAACATGATGTGGAGTTGCCGGTGTTGGACTGGGGTGGACAAATGTAAGAAGTCACACAACACCAGGTTATAGTCCAACAGCTTTATTTGAAATCACAAGCTTTCGGAGCGCTGCTCCTTCATCAGGTGAAGTGGAGAGATGCATATGGGCACAGCATATATAGTCAGAGAATACTGCCAGATGATTACAGGTAATCTTTCTAACTGCCCTTTATCACACCTCGGCAGAGAGATAATTACAGCAATCAAAGGTGTGAATGGTGTCCAAACAGGTCAGTCAGGAAAACATTACATCAAAGAGCAATGAGGTGGGGTCACAATGTTGCAGATGCTGGGGTCTGTATGAAAAACAAAAAACTATTTTTTTGCTGGAAATCACAGCCGGTCCGGCTGCATCTGTGTAGAGAGAACAAACCAACGACGACTCGAGTTTGGATGACTCTACGTCAGGTGGGGTTACATGTAGCGTGACATGAACCCAAGATCCCGGTTGAGGCCGTCCTCGTGAGTGCGGAACTTGGCTATCAGTTTCTGCTCGACGATTTTGCGTTGTCGTGTGTCTCGAAGGCCACCTTGGAGAATGCTTACCCGAAGATCGGAGGCTGAATGTCCTTGACTGCTGAAGTGTTCCCCGACTGGGAGGGAATGCTCCTGCCTGGCGATTGTTGTGCGGTGTCCGTTCATCCGTTGTCACAGTGTCTGCATGGTTTCGCCAATGTACCATGCTCCAGGGCATCCTTTCCTGCAACGTATGAGGTAGACAACGTTGGCCGAGTCACATGAGTATGTACCATGTACCTGGTGGGTGGTGTCCTCACGTGTGATGATGGTATCTGTGTTGATGATCTGGCATGTCTTGCAGAGGTTGCCGTGGCAGGGTTGTGTGGTGTCGTGGTCGCTGTTCTCCTGAAAGCTGGGTAATTTGCTGCGAACGATGGTCTGTTTGAGGTTAGGTGGCTGTTTGAAGGCGAGTAGTGGGGGCATGGGAATGGCCTTAGCGAGGTGTTCATCATCATTGATGACATGTTGAAGGCTGCAAAGAACATGGTGTCGTTTCTCCGCTCCGGGGAAGTACTGGACGACGAAGGGTACTCTGTTGGTTGTGTCCCATGTTTGTCTTCTGAGGAGGTCTAAACGATTTTTCGCTGTGGCCCGTCGGAACTGTCGATCGACGAGTCGAGCGTCATATTCCGTTCTTATGAGGGCGTCTTTCAGCGTCTGTAGGTGTCCATCGTGTTCCTCCTCGCCTGAGCAGATCCTGTGTATTCACAGGGCTTGTCCATAGGGGATGGCTTCTTTAACGTGGTTAGGGTGGAAGCTGGAGAAGTGGAGCATCATGAGGTTGTCCGTGGGCTTGCGGTAGAGTGAAGTGCTGAGGTGTCCGTCTTTGATGGAGATTCGTGTGTCCAAGAATGAAACAGATTCTGAGGAGTAGTCCATGGTGAGTTTGATGGTGGGATGGAATTTGTTGATGTTATCGTATAGTCTTTTCAGTGATTCTTCGCCGTGGGTCCATAGGAAGAAAATGTTGTCGATGTATCTGGTATATAGCATTGGTTGGAGGTCCTGTGCAACGAAGAAGTCTTGCTCGAACTTGTGCATGAAGATGTTGGCGTATTGGGGTGCGAATTTGGTCCCCATGGCTGTTCCGTGTGTTTGGGTAAAGAACTGGTTGTCGAAGGTGAAGACATTGTGGTCAAGGATGAAGCAGATGAGTTGTAGGATGGCGTCTGGAGATTGGCTGTTGTTGGTGTTGAGTACTGAGGCTGTCGCAACGATGCCGCCATCGTGGGGGATACTGGTGTAGAGTGCCGAGACGTCCATCATGGCGAGGAGTGTTCCTGGTTCAACTGGTCTGTGGGTGCTGAGTTTCTGTAAGAGTTCTGTAGTGTCACGACAGAAGCTGGGGGTTCCCTGTATGATGGGTTTCAGGATGCCCTCGACGTATCCAGAGAGGTTATCACACAGGGTTCCATTGCCTGATACGATAGGACGTCCGGGTGTGTTGGCTTTGTGTATCTTTGGGAGGCAGTAGAAGTCTCCCATGCGGGGAGTACGTGGGATGAGAGCGCGTAGGGAGCTTTGAAGATCTGGATCGAAGGTCTTGATCAGTCTGTTGAGTTGGCGGGTGTGTTCTTTGGTCGGATCTGCGGGTAACTGTCTGTAGTGTTCCTGGTTGTCCAGTTGTTGGTATGCTTCTTTGCAATAGTCCATTCTGTTCTGTATGACGATGGCTCCTCCTTTGTCTGCTGGTTTGATGACGATGTTGCGGTTGGTTTTGAGAGCGTGGATGGCGTTGCGTTGTGCTCGGGTGACATTCTGGACTGTCTTGTGAGTGCGGCTGATGAATCTGGCATTGATGTATCTCCTGACAGCTTGAGCATACATGTCAAGCTTAGGGCAGCGACCCTCCGGAGGGGTCTAATTTGACTCTTTCTTCTTCGGTTGCTGCACTGTGGATCCCTCTGTCTGCTGTTCCAGATCATTGATTGGTGGTTGATTGATCCAAGGCGGCCTTCGAGACACACAACAACGCAAAATCGTCGAGCAGAAACTGATAGCCAAGTTCCGCACTCATGAGGACGGCCTCAACCGGGATCTTGGGTTCATGTCACACTACATGTAACCCCACCTGACGTAGAGTCATCCAGACTTGAGTCCTCATAAAGATGCGGCCGGACCGGCTGTGATTTCCAGCAAAAAAATAGTTTTTGTTTGTTTTTTGTTTTTCAAACAGACCCCAGCATCTGCAACATTGTGACCCCACCTCATTGTTCTTTGATGTAATGTTTTCCTGACTGACCTGTTTGGACACCATTCACACCTTTGATTGCTGTGATTATCTCTCTGCCGATGTGTGATAAAGGGCAGTTAGAAAGATTACCTGTAATCATCTGGCAGTATTCTCCGACTATATATGCTGTGCCTATATGCATCTCTCCACTTCACCTGATGAAGGAGCAGCGCTCCGAAAGCTTGAGATTTCAAATAAAGCTGTTGGACTATAACCTGGTGTTGTGTGACTTCTTACACTTAAAACATGGCTGATGACACCTGTAAGGAGCCCAAGCAATGAGGCCCAAGAGCCCTACTATCAAAGCCATATGATGACAAGATGTGTCATTGAGCAAGCAATCGGGATGCTGAAGATGCATTTCAGGTGCCTGGACAGATCTAGAGGTGCCCTTCCAATACGCACCAGCCAGGGTCTCCAGAATGATCACGGTGTGCTGCGCTCTGCACAAGACAGCGCAGCAGCGAGGATCGGAGCTGCAGGAGGAGCAAGGCACAGAGCACACAGCCTCTTCAGAGGAGGAAGATGATGATGAGGAGGAGGAGGAACGTCATGAGGCCATGGCACCAGCAGTGGCGCACATTGCTGCCTGGGATGGACTCATCATGGCAAGATTTAGTTAGGTTGCACCACTGTACCCCTCTGGCAGCCACATGCTGATCCTACTTGCCCACCTGTCCTCCCCCAGCATAAGGCAGTCCTGCAATCAACAAAGCATCTCTTTCACAGACACCCATTGCTTGGATTTAAGTCTTGTCTTATCATTCATCAGAACTGAGAAGGCCACTTGCCAGGCTGCAGGCAAAAATGGACAAGACGGGAAAGTGGTGCAAAGAAATAATTTTTGTGTGGCTCAAAATATATACATAAACTTAATAGTGTAACATTGTGTAACACACACATGTGCATAGCCTTGTGCAGCTACTAACCTTTCATCTTCCTTTTCCTACTACTCCTACATCATGCAACACCTGTGGTTTCAGCAGAGTTAGAGGCAGGCCACTCACTTCCCTGCTCTGACTGTTGAGATGATATTGACCGAAGTCCTCTGGGTTTTGGAGCTGGTGAGGGCCAAAGACTGCTCCACCTGCACCTGTGCAGGGGCAGATTCAGCCATCGGGACACGAGGCAGCTTGTGGGGCACTAACTGGGGGAGGGAGGGGGGCAATGGGTGAGAAGTGGAAGCGTTTTGAGCAGAGTCCCCACTTCTATATCCCCTTTCTCCATTTCCCTCTCATGGCCCACCCACACTTCCCTGCTAGCACTGAGCCAGAGAGCACTTTGCTGCACAGCAGTGGGGCACTGAATGGCCATAGCTAGGTTTTGATCGATCGTAGTTAAGGTGACACTGTGCAAACCATTGGTGAGGGCCTGCATGCACTTGTTTGACTGCCACGTTTGATGCTCCATGCAGGTGGCCACTCTTTCCATCATAGCTAAGGGCTGCGACATCATGCTACTCATGCTTGAGATGGACTCCTCCATTCTCTCTACAAGCGTGCACAGTGCGGCTGGAAATCCTGCCAAAATCTCACATTTATTGCTGCTGCTCCAGAATCATCTTCTTTGTTGATGGCCCCCAAGGTTCAGCATCTTCTTCTGGCTGAGCACAACTTGGCACGCCCTGCGCCCTCCAACGATGACTCTCCACTGCTGTCCTTGTCTCCACTATCTGCTCTTGCTCACATGTGCTGTGTGAGAGACCGGGTGACAACACAACTATCTGTCTTACTGGACCCACCGAGGTGTGTGTATCTGCGCTGGTGCACGGTGTGCATGTGTCTTGTGACGGTGCATCCTCAGAGTTAGCGACCTCTTCTGAGGAGTCATCATCCTCCTCCAGCATTACCTCCTGCAGGACACTTGATGGGCCTGTGGGAGATTAAAGACATGAATTAGAACTGTCATGGTAAGAATGTTTTAAGTGAACATTATGCATATGATCATATTTAACTGCCTGCTGACAACAAATCAGCATGAGTGACTGTTGTACGCCAGGTGGCTGTGTGATATTTAATTCTGTCACAAGGCAGCTGGGAGGCCCCCACCTTTCCATCTTCGACTGCCAGGCATGCCAACACTCGGTTTATCTCCAGAACATCCTCATTTGCAGCTTTCAGTGTGGTGATGACTGGAGGGCCACCTCTGTTTCTCTGCCTCTCCCTGGTGCTCTCATAGAATCATAGAATGGTTACAGCACAGAAGGAGGCCCTTTGGCCCATCGAGCCCGTGCCAGCTCTCTGCAAGAGCACTTCAGCTAGTCCCACTCCCTCGGCCTTTCACCGTAGCCCTGCAAAAACATTTTCCTTCAGATACTTATCCAATTTCCTTTTGAAAGCCGTGATTGAATCTGCCTCCGTCACCCTTTCAGGCAGTGTATTCCAGGTCCTAATCACTCGCTGCGTAAAAAAGTTTTTCCTCATTTCGCCTTTGGTTTTTCTGCCAATCACCTTAAATCTGTGTCCTCTGGTTCTCGACCCTTCCGCAAATGGGAACAGTTTCTCTCTATCTACTCTGTCCAGACTCCTCATGATTTTGAATACCTCCAACAAATCTCCTCTCAACCTTCTCTGCTCCAAGAAGAACAACCCCAGCTTCTCCAGTCTATCCACACAACTGAAGTCCCTCATCCCTGGAACCATTCTTGCAAATCTCCGCTGTACCCTTCATATCCTTCCTAAAGTGCGGTGCCCAGAATTGGACACAATACTCCAGTTGAGGCCGGACCACTGTTTTATAAAGGTTCATCATAATTTCCTTGCTTTTGTACTCTATGGCTCGATGAAGCCCATATGCTTTCTTAACCTGCCCTGCCACCTTCAATGATTTGTGCACATACACCCAGGTCTCTCTGTTCAAGCACCCCCTTTAGAATCTCCAGCCGCTCCTCTCGCTCTCTTAGTTAAAGATTGCCTCTCCTCATTCTTCCTTCTAAAATGTATCACTTTGCACTTTTCTGCATTAAATTTCATTAAGTGTCCACCCATTCCACCAGCCTGTCTATGTCCTCTTGAAGTCTATCACCATCCTCCTCACTGTTCACTATACTACCAAGTTTTGTGTTATCTGCAAATTTTGAAATTGTGCCCTGTACACCCAAGTGCAAGTCATTAATATATATCAAGAAAAGCAGTGACCCTAATACCGACCCCTGGGGAATATCACTGTATAAATTCCTCCAGTCCGAAAAACAACCATTCAGTACTACTGTCTGTTTTCTGTCACTTAGCCAATTCCATATCCATGCTGCCACTGTCCCTTTTATTGCATGGGTATCAACTTTGCTGGCAAGCCTATTATATGGCGCTTTATCAAACGCCTTTTGGAAGTCCATGTACATCACATCAACCGCATTGCCCTCATCAACCTCATCAAAAAACTCAATCAAGTTAGTTAAACACAATTTGCCTTTAACAAATCCGTGTTAGCTTTCTTTAATTAATCCCAACTTGTCCAAGTGACTGTTAATTTTGTTAAAAAAACAGAAAATGCTGGAAATACTCAGCAGGTCAGGCAGCATCTGCGGAGAGAGAAACAGAGTTAACGTTTCAGTTCGATGACCCTTCGTCAGAACTGGAAAAAGCTGGAGATGGAACAGGTTTTTAAGCAAGTGCAGGGACAGGGAGAGGGGGGAGGGGAGGAAAGAACAAAAGGGAAGGTCTGTGATAGGATGGAAGGCAGGAGAGATTAAGAGACATTAAGAGAGATTAAGAGATGGTGCAAGGCAAAAGGAGATGGTAATGGGATAAGTTAAGAAACAAAAGATGGTTCTCAATGAAGTGTAAATGGCACTGGCAAAATGAAAGACAGCTGCCATGTGGGAAAGAGAAAAAAAAAGGAAAATAAAAGTATGGGGCAGAGGTTATGGTCTGAAATTGTTGAACTCTATGTTGAGTCCAGGAGGCTGTAAAGTGCCTAATCGACAGCTGAGGTGCTGTTCCTCGAGTTTACGTTGAGCTTCATTGGAACGGTGTAAGAGGCCGAGGACAGAGAGATCAGAGTGGGAGTGGAGCGGAGAATTAAAGTGACAGGCAACCGGAAGCTCGGGGTCACCCTTACAGACTGAACGGAGGTGTTCCGCAAAGCGGTCATCCAATCTGCGTTTGGTCTCCCCAATGTAGAGGAGACTGCATCATGAGCAGCGAATACAAGTAAACTGTATTCGCACTGACTGTCACTGACCTCATCTCCTCTGGAGATCTTCCCTCCATGGCTGCCAACCTTATACTTCCCCAACCCCACACAGCCCGCTTCTACGTCCTTCCCAAGATCCACAAACAGGACTGCCCTGGTAGACCCATCGTTTCAGCCTGTTCTTGCCCCACGGAACTTATCTCTTCCTATCTCGACTCTATTTTTTCTCCCCTGGTCCAGTCTCTTCCCACCTACATCCGCGACTCTTCCGACGCCGTCCGCCACTTTAACAGTTTCCACTTTCCTGGCCCCAACCGTCTCCTTTTCACTATGGACGTCCAATCCTTCTATACCTCCTTCCTCGTTGGGCCGGAAAAGTACTGTTCAAGAAAATTCTCCTAAACACACTTCAGAAATTTTTCCCCTTCTCTGCCCTTTACACTATTACCATCCCAGTCTATACTAGGATAGTTGAAGTCCCCCATTATCACTATATAGTTCTTGCACCTCTCTGTAATTTCCCTGCAAATTTGCTCCTCTATATCCTTCCAACTAGTTGGCGGCCTATAGAATACATCTAGTAGTGTAATGGCACCTCTATTGTCTCTTAACTCTAACCAAATAAATTCTGTCCTTGACTGCTCCAAGACAACCTTTCTCTCTAGCACTGTTATATTCTCCTTAATAATCAATACTGCCACCCCACCTCCTTTCTTTCCTTCCCCATCTTTCCTGAACACCTTATATCCAGGAATATTTAGTACCCAATCCTGCTCTTTTTTGAGTCAGGTCTCCATATTGCCACGACATCATATCCCCATGTGGATATTTGCGCCTGCAGCTCACCAGCCTTATTTACCACACTTTGTGCATTTACACACATGCACTGTAAACCTACCTTCTTGTATTCTCTCTTAGTCTGACCCCACCTAATACCGTACTATTTCTTACTCTAGTGCTATCTGTCTCTCCAAATCCTTTGTGCACTTTGTTTCTCCTTTCTAATGCTACATCCTGGTGCCCATCCCCCCTGCTAACTTAGTTTAAACCCTCCCCAACAGCACTAGCAAACCTCCACCCCCCCACCCCCCATCACGATGATATTGGTTCCGGTTCTGTTGAGGTGTAACCCATCTGGCCTGTGCAGGTCCCACCTCCCCCAGAACCAGTCCCAATGCCCCAGGAATCTGAAGCCCTCCCTCCTGTACCATCTCTCCAGCCACGCATTCATCTGCTCTATCCTCTTCTTCTCTTCTTCTTAGGCAGTCCCTCGGAACCGAGGATGACTTGCTTCCACACTAAAAATGAGTTCTCGGTGACTGATGAGTCCAATGCGGGACCAACAGTCTCTGTCACAGGTGGGGCAGACAGTGGTTGCAGTACGGCATTCCCGTCTGTTGCTGTTGGGGTTGTCCATGAGGGTCCTGACGTTCCAGGTCCCGAACTTCATTTTAAAGGGTGGAGATGCCTGTGCATGAATTCTTTTAATGTGGGGCGGCCGTTGCACACCAGCTACCACATGGGCTTGACAGAGCAAGGTCTTGGTCCAATGGCAAGGGGATCCAAGACGATTGGAGACCAGGCTCTGCTACAACGGCCTAGACCACTATCCTCCTATTTCTATACTCACTAGCTCGTGGTACTGGGATTAATCCAGAGATTATTACCTTTGAGGTCATGTTTTTTAATCTATTTTCCAGCTCCCTAAAATCTGCTTGCAGGACCTCATCCCGCTTTCTACCTATGTTGTTGGTACCGATATGGACTATGACCTCTGGCTGTTCACCCTCCCCCCTCAGAATGTCCTGCAGCTGCTCTGTGACATCCTTGACCCTGGCATCAGGGAGAAAACATACCATCCTGGAATCACATCTGCAGCCACAGAAACGCCTGTCTGTTTCTCTAACTATTGAATTCTCCATCACTATTGCTTTCCCGATCTTCCTCCTCCTGCCCTGTACAGCTGAGCCACCTGTGGTGCTGTGGCGCTGTACTCCCCAGAGGAACCATCGCCCTCACCAGTATTCATACCGGTTAGAGAGTGAGATGCACTCCGGGGGCTCCTGCACTACCTGCCTGGTCCTCCTTGTCTGTCTGACGGTCACCCATTCCCTCTCTGCCTGCACACCCTTACAATGCGGGGTGACCACCTGCTGAAACGTCCTATCCACGAAGCTCTCAGCCTCACGGATGCACCGCAGTGACGCCAGCTGCTGCTCAAGCTCCAAAACCCAGAGATTAAGCTCCTACAGCTGACCACACTTCCTGCACACGTGGTTGTCCAGGGTACGGGAAGCGTCCTGGAGTTCCCACATGGAACAAGATGTGCATTCCACAGGACTGAGGTGCCCTGCCATGCCTCTACTTAATAGACTATTAGCTAACAAGTCTTAAAGGTCGGGCCTACCTTTATCTCTGGCCGCTCCTCTCGCTCTCTTAGTTAAAGTCTTTATTCAAACGATTATTTATAGTTATATTAATTCATTTATCTAGTTAAGTTATTAATTTAATAAAGTACATTATAGTTTTCCCGCTCTTAGTTTAAACCATTGTCCCATCAATCACCTACCTGCTGTCCTGTGGCGTCACTCCTTGATTTTTGCTGTTGTTTTAGAATTCGCTGAATTTGTACTGCCACCTCTGATGCTGACTTCTTCCAGGTCCGTGCTGCCTCTGTGCTCTCTTCTCCTGCAAGGAGGGAAACAAGAGACCTTTGAGTGAGAGTCATGGAATGAGTGGAATGGATGGATGGACAACATCTGTTGAGGGTGACTATGTGGGAGAGGCATGACATTGTATTAAGATGAGGGTGAGTCAGTGGTAGATGGTCAGATGGGGATGTGAGGAAGTACATAGACAGAGAGGGATGGGTGCACCTGCTAGGTACGTTGGTGTGAGGAGTGATGTACAGAAGTAGGCTTGGGAAGACAGAGTGAGGGGGTTGGGGTGACACGCACATCAGGATGTAGTTGATTGTGCCTTTGTACTCACCATCCCTGCCCTCATTAGGTTACTAAAGCGCTTCTGGTACTGCATCCAGGAGCATGGCCCCACACTCCTGCTACTGACCTCCTCAGCGATCTCCAGCCACGCCTTCTTGGTCTCTGAGGCTGGCTTCTTCCTCCCATCAGCAGGGAATAGTATCTCCCTGCGGGCCCTTATACCTTGCACCATCAGGTCTAGGGACCCATCGTTGAAGCGAGGTGCAGCTTTTGCACATGTGGGCTGGATTTTGTCAATGGGGACATAATGGAGGCGGGACTCCCACAT
The DNA here is from genome assembly GCF_052327205.1 of Somniosus microcephalus. Lineage (NCBI taxonomy): Eukaryota > Metazoa > Chordata > Chondrichthyes > Squaliformes > Somniosidae > Somniosus > Somniosus microcephalus. Next base: position 25,134,194 of record NC_141002.1, on the reverse strand, counting down.
TTTGGGTTGTAGTCCCGCCTCCATCGACTTGTGGCCAACCCACACTACTTTCCCTTGATTGACCTTGTTAAGCCCGCCCAGCGGGCTCAGCAGGCCAATTAAGGGACACCTGGTTACTGGTGACGTCAGCGATTGACATTTCATCTGTCAAGAGCTTTTGACAGGGCAGGGGGCAAGGATAGCGCAGGCGCCAGCCCGCCGGAGGGTGAGGTTGCAGGCGGGTTCCATTGCAGAGGACTCAGATGAGGACTTTGATGGGGCAGCCTAAAGAAGAACGCTGATGGGTATGCTTGGTGCATTGGGAAGCCTGCCAGAAAGCCTATGTTGAATGCCAAGGAGCACGGAGGAGTCTAGCACCAGCTTGGCCAAGGGCTTTGTGCAGAGCTTGGAGCCCATCCTTTCCAGCATGGAAGTGATGGCCAACTCCGTTCGCACCCTTGTTGCCCCAACCATGATGCAGCATCTGATGGCTGATGTCTCAGCTTCCACTGCAGCACAAGCAGAAGCCACCCAGTCTGAGTGCTGCAGTGGAAGCTCAGACTTCTCTCATGCAAGCTCAACTTGCTGCCATCATGGCTGCGGATTACAGTGAGCAAAGGGGCTTGCAGGGTGTCACAGCAGTTCAGCAACGGATTACTAGGATTGTTGAGGCGCCTCCCCGCGGGAGTGGCAGTGGCTCCATTGAGCACGAACCTGCTGCTCTTTCTCACAAAGGCAGCATTTGCCCTCCCACCCCTGCCATTCCGCCAGTGCCCTTGCTGTTGCCTGTCAGCCAGCCAGCCCAGACTGCTACTGCCCATGCTTTTTTTTAAATTCATTGATGGGATGTGGGCGTCGCTGGCTGGCTAGGCCTGCATTTAGTGCCCATCCCTAATTGCCCTTGAGAAGGTGGTGGTGAGCCGCCTTCTTGAACCGCTGCAGTCCATATGGTGTAGGTACACCCACAAGGCCAGATCACCAACAACGATGAGTCAGCCTACAGGGAGGAGGTCCAGCATCTCGTGAAGTGGTGCGCCGATAACAACCTGGCCCTCAACATCAAGAAAACCAAAGAAATCATTGTGGACTTCAGGAAGTCTAAAGGCGGAAGTCACACCCCCATCCACATCCATGGGGCTGTGGTGGAAAGGGTGGACAGCTTTAAGTTCCTCGGAGTCCACATCACGGAAGACCTCTCCTTGTCCCTCAATACCTCCTCTCTGGTGAAGAAGGCCCAGCAGCGCCTATATTCCCTAAGGAGGCTGAAGTTTTGTAACCTGTCACCCCTGATCCTCTCTAACTTTTACCGCTGCACAATAGAGAGCATCCTGACGAACTGTATCACAGTATGGTATAGCAGCTGTAGCTACTATGACCGGAAAGCCCTGCAGCGGGTAGTCAAAACTGCCCAACGCATTACCGGCACCCGGCTACTGACCATAGAGCACATATACCAGAAACGCTGTTTACGGAGGTCACGGACCATCATCAAAGACCCTACCCACCCCAGCCACAGTCTGTTCGCCCTCCTGCCATCTGGGAGACGCTACAGATGCATTCGCACCTGTACGACCAGATTTAGGAACAGCTTCTTTCCCAGGGCTGTCATCCTACTGAACTCCACAATTAAACTCTAAAGCCTGCACATCTGCTAATGCACTTTATTATGTTTATGTTAATGTATTACAAGCCAAATGAATGTTGAATGTTTAAATGTCTTAATCTAAATGTACACTCTCGGGAGCCGCAAGCCTACATTTCGTTGTACTGCACTTGTGCACGAACAATGACAATAAAGTTGATTATGATTATTATGATTATGAGGAAGGGAGTTCCAGGATTTTGGCCCAGCGACAGTGAAGGAATGGCGATACAGGTCCAAGTCAGGATGGCGTGTGGCTTGGAGGGGAACTTGTAGGTGGTGATGTTCCCATGCGTCTGCTGCCCTTGTCCTTCTAAGTGGTAGAGGTCGCGGGTTTGGAAGGTGCTGTTGAAGGAGCTTTGGCGAGTTGCTGCAGTGCATCTTGTAGATGGTACACACTGCAGCCACAGTGCGCTGGTGGTGGAGGGAGTGAATGTTGAAGGTGGTGGATGGAGTGCCAATCAAGCGGGCTGCTTTATCCTGAATGGTGTCGAGCTTCTTGAGTGTTGTTGGAGCTGCACTCATCCAGGCAAGTGGAGAGTATTCCATCACACTCCTGACTTGTGCCTTGTAGATGGTGGAAAGGCTTTGGGGAGTCAGGAGGTGAGACACTCGCCGCAGAATTCCCAGCCTCTGGCCTGCTCTTGTAGCCACAATATTTATATGGCTGGTCCAGTTCAGTTTCTGATCAATGGTAACCCCCAGGATGTTGATAGTGGGGGATTCAGCGATGGTAATGCCATTGAATGTCAAAGGGAGATGGTTAGAGTCTCGCTTGTTGGAGATGGTCATTGCCTGGCACTTGTGTGGTGCGAATGTTACATGCCACTTGTCAGCCCAAGTCTGAATGTTGTCCAGGTCTTGCTGCATATGGACACGGACTGCATCAGTATCTGACGAGTCTCGAATGGTGCTGAACAGTGTGCAATCATCAGCGAACATCCCCACTTCTGACCTTATGATGGAGGGAAGGTCATTGATGAAACAGCTGAAGATGGTTGGGCCTAGGACACTGCCCTGAGGAACTCCTGCAGTGATGTCATGTGATTGAGATGAATGACCTCCAACAACCACAGCCAACTTCCTTTGTGCTAGGTATGATTCCAACCAATGGAGAGTTTTCCCCTTGATTCCCATTGACTTCAGTTTTGCTAGGGCTCCTTGATGCCACACTCGATCAAATGCTGCCTTGATGTCAAGGGCAGTCACTCTCACCTCACCTCTTGAGTTCAGCTCTTTTGTCCATGTTTGGACCAAGGTTGTAATGAGGTCAGGAGCTGAGTGGCCCTGGTGGAACCCAAACTGGGCATCAGTTAGCAGGTTATTGCTGAGTAAGTGCCGCTTGATAGCACTGTCGACGACACCTTCCATCACTTTGCTGATGATTGAGAGTAGACTGATGGGACGGTAATTGGCCGGGTCGGATTTGTCCTGCTTTTTGTAGACAGGACATACTTGGGCAATTTTCCACATTGGCTATGATGGTGCAGTCCGAAGCCGGCCCCTCTAAGCCCAGAGCTACTCAAGGTCAGCCTCCAAGGCCATCTGCAGTCTCCTCCACTGAAAGTCAGCAGCCTTCCTCCAGCCATGCTGCACCCACTGGGATAGTATACGTAGGAGCACTAGGACAGGCAAAGGCACACAGGAGAGTGACATTAAGAGAGTGCACAAGGATGATTAGCTGACTTTTGTATGCAATATGGCATGATTTCATTTATAAATTTGGTTTGGAATGTTTATTTTGTGGTGGCTTTTATTTTTGCATTGTGTCCAAGTGGACACTGTGATGGTCAGTGACAGAGGGAAGGTAAGGTGTGGGAGTGTTGGTGAATGGGGAATTGGGGTTGCGGTTGTTGGTATCACCCTTGGATGAGTTCTTCACGGACAACCCGGGCAGAAAGAGACTGTCTAGGTTGCCTCCTCCCTTCCTCTTCCTCCTCCTCCTCATGCTCCTGTTCCTCCGCTGCTTGCCGCATAGCTGGTGGCAAGAACTGTGCCCTCATGATGGCGAGGTCATGCAGCATGCAGCAAAACACCATGAATCTTGAAACCCGCTCTGCCGAGTACTGCAGGGCTCCTCCAGAGCGGTCCAGGCAGTGGAAGCGTTGTTTCAGCACGCCAGTTGTCTGCTCTATCACATTTTGTGTGGCAGCATGGCTCTCATTGTATGCATGCTGTGCACGTGGGCGTGGGTTGCGCAAAGGAGTCATGAGCCATGTTGTCACTGGATAGCCCTTGTTGCCCAGTAGCCACCCTTTGATTTGCCGTGGTGGCTGAAATGCAGGTGGCACAGCGGACTGCCACAGAATGAAGGCATCGTGACTGCTGCCAGCATACCGGGCATTGACCTGCATGATGTGCTGCCTATGGTCGCACACCAGCTGGATGTTGAGGGAGTGGAATCCCTTTCGGTTCTGGTATATGGCAGAGTTGAAATGTGGTGCCCGCAAAGCCAAGTGTGTGCAGTCAATGGCACCCTGCACCATGGGGAAGCCTGCAATCCTAGCGAAGCCACATGTTCCCTCTGCCTCTGCCAGAGACAATGAAGTGTAGTCAGCTCTCTTTGAATAGAGTCTCAGTGACCTCCCTCACGCAACAGTGGACGGCAAACTGCGAGATGATGCAAATATCTCCAGCTCCAGCCTGGAAGGAGCCAGACACATAAACGTTCATCACCACGGTCACCTTCACAGCCACTGGCAATGTAGTCCTTGCCCTGCTCTGAGGTTGCAGTTGTAGCTGCAGCAGGTTGCAGATTTCAGTGAGGACGTCCTTAGTGCAGCGCAGATGTCTCACACGTTGTTTCTCGCTGAGGTTCAGGTAGGAGAATTGCTCCCTGAACACTCTGGGCAGATATGGCCTCCTGCTGAGACTCCTTCTCTGCCTCCCCCTCCTTCTTTCAGCAGATTGTCCTGCTCTGCAAGGCCTCTGTTCATTCTTCAAGTCATGCTGTATTCCAAGGGGAATTCCTACTCGTGTACTCATGTCTGGCAGCAAGTGGTTTGTGCAGAAGCCTTTAAGTCAGGAAAAAGCCCTTCAGCACCAGCGCACCACTACCTGTAGACTTCTGCAACTTGAAACAATTATAGAAAGCACCAAACTCTTGTAGAATCATAGCAACAACCAAAAGAAATCAACCAGCAACTAACCTGTAAAATAGTTGATGATCCCTTTAAATAGCGTTGGTGGGGGGTCCTTCCTGCTGCTGAACGCATGTTCAGCTGTGCGAGCTTAAGAGAAGGTGTTGGCTGGAGTGTTGAGCTCCAAAATGGCACCGCTGGCATCAAATCAGCATTGCACGCTGATTGACGTCATGATCTGCCTGCTCTGCATACTTCGGCGGACATTAGCTGCACGCGCGCTAACGCCCTCACCAATGTGATGTCTAGTACGATTCACCCCACAAATGTCGGACGTCATTTTGGTACCGAAATGGCACCTATAGTGGCCAAACATCGGGTGCTACCGATCCCAATTTCGTGCCTTTTGCATCTAAAAAAAGCTTAATTTTAAGAGCCTCCTTGAAGGCCCACAAATGCGTGCACTTAGCGGAAACTCGCAATGGTGATTATTCAATCTGAGGCTGTAGCCAGTTTTGTGGGCGGGGCCGGCTTCCTGCGCAATGTTTTTTAAACTAGCGCAAATGATCGCGGAAACTTGATTTGTGCTGGATGTAATCTATTGTGGGCTGTATCATGTGGTCATTTTCCACTATGATTCCAATGGAGGCTTGACCATTCCAAAAGCAATAGTTTTTGATTCTAGATCTATTTTTCATGATAGCCGTGACTTGTCAGCAATGTTTCCTGGTAATGAGATATATTCGGATGAAAAGGGCTCTTCAGACCATTGGATTCCATCCTTTCAGAATACCAACCCAACGTCCTCCTACTACAGCATCTTGTTGTTTTTAACTAACTCCAGTGTCTTTGTCTCGATTTCTCTTCCTAGCAATCCATTCCAGCTGTTGATCACCATCTATCTAAAGAAATAGTTATTGATGTCCTTTCAGTATTTGCTCTTCACAACCCTGAATGTCTTGTTCTACTGCCCTGGTATATCTGAAAGTATTGTCTCAGGTTTTACTTTCTCTATCCCAGTAGGTCTCCTATGTACCTTCCATGAGGCCTCCTTGGAAATGTCTTTTTTTGTGGTTGGAGAACTCTAGCTTATCACAGTTCCTTTTTCCGACACCGGGTTTTAACTTCACTGTTCTGCTTCCAACAACTGGACTGCACCCTCATGCTCTGCAGATCAGAACTGTTTGTGTTACTCCAGGCAGAGCTTGGCCAGGGCACTGTACAGCTTCAGCATGAGATTTGAACTGAATCGGTCATCATTGTGAACATGCATCCTCTTCCCATGTGGCCTAGTGCGGATATGCATCTGTTTCCTCAATGGTCCAGTGGAAACGAGGAGCGGCCAGCTTTGACTCCGTTCTTACTGAGTATCTGCCAACAGACGCAACAGGATCTTTGGTTTGTCTCTACTGGAATAAAGATAGACAAACCTACAAGGCACAAGTCGGGAGTGTGATGGAATACTCGCCACTTGCCTGGTTGGGTGCAGCAGCAACAACATGGGGCGCTATCTAGGACAAAGATTAGCATCCCTTCCACTGGCTTAAACATCCACTCCCTCCACCATCGGCATACAGTGGCTGTACTGTGTACTATCTACAGAATGCACTGCAGCAACTTGCCAAGGCTTCTTCGGCAAGGGCAGTAGGTGCATGCGAACATCATCACTCCCAAGTTCCCCTCCAAGTCACACACCATCCCGACTTGGACATATATCGCCATTCCTTCATCGTCGCTCGGTCAAAATCCTAGAAATCCCCACCTAACAGCATCGTGGGAGTCCCTTCACCACACGGACTGCAGCGGTTCAAGAAGAAGGCTCACCACCACCTTCTCGAGGGCACCTAGGGATGGGCAATAAATACTGGCCTTGCCAGTGATACCCACATCCTGAGAATGAATTTTAAAAATCAGTAAGTTGTAATGCCTCTGTGCATAATGGCCTCATACAAGATAGGCCAATATACAATTGCTTGGCTGATCTGCAGATTTGAGAGTAAATTACAGTCGAATTATTAAAAAAATGTTCAAAGGAATAAACCCAAACCAAATTAAAATCCTAGTTACATTAGTTGGTCTACTTTAGGATTATTTCCAATTATTAGAGTTGTGTCCAATTCAGACGATCTTTGCTCATATGTTCTCAGTTCCAAAACTGTTATTGTGACAAACTGAGTTTCTAAAAGACACAGGACATAGCTCCTGTGGACAGCTTTGTTCACAACATCTTGTGGTCATTATTTGGAATATTAATTGTCCACTTATGCAAGAAGCAAGAATGTATGAACAAAAATATGCTAAAGATGTAAAATAACTCCCTTCGTCTGGTCAGTTATACCATCTACAGGAACAGGAAGTGCTTATAATTATGGTATCTACTGCACTGATTTAATTGGAACCATCTTTCAAATATAGAAGAGTAGGTTGATAAAAGGGATACCCTTTCCTTCATGCTTAGAGCTAATAACATCAGAATTGTCTATAATTTAACAAAAAAAATGTCATAATAGCCATCTTATCCTGCCACTGTCAATGAGAAGAATTTTAAGGAGATTTTTGAAAACAGGAAAGAAGATGGAGAGGCAGAGGGATTTTGAGAGTCTTGGAGGATAGGGGTATAGTGGCTGAAGGAACAGCTGCCAATAGCGGAATGAAGCGAACAGGGTATAAGCAGTAGACTGGTGTTGGAGGAGCTCAGATGTGTGCAGGAGAATGTAGCTGGACATCTCAAACATAGGGTGGAGCAAAGCCATGGAAGAATTTAAACATTAACATAAGGAGCTTATGGTCAACTCACTGGGGTGCAGAAAGTTCAGCAAGGTTGGGTGACAGGAGTGATATTGTGGGGTGTGGAGGCAGACAAGGAGAACATTTGAGAAGTCAGGTGGAGGCAGAGAGGCAGGCAAAGAGAGCATTTGAAAATTTGAGCATTTAAGGGATGAAGGTATTCCGTATGGTGCCAGCAGCAGTGGGGCAAGACGGGCAATATTTCACAGGTGAAAGGAAACACGTGAGGTTTGAGGTGAGAGTTGGGAATCTTCGAACCATCAAAGTTTACAGCATAGAAGGAAGCCGATTGGCCCTTCATGTCTGTTCTGGCTATTTGCTAGAGCAATCCGAAAATAATCCCACTGCTCTGTGTTCTCCACACACACCAAATGTTTATTTCTTCTTCCCTTAAAAAGTGCAACGGTCTCTTCCCCCTTCCCTGTGGCGCAACATCATAAAGAAATTTCTCCTAAGTTTCAGTGATAACCCCTTATCACAGACTCCAACCAGAGGAAATAATCTTTCCCTATTCACTCTATCAAAACCTAAATTTAAAATCAAAATATATATATTTTAAAACTCTATTAAATCTCCTCTTAGCCTTCTCTGCTCCAATAGGAATAATTTCAGTACAGGAAACTTTCGATTTACCGGCACCTAAATAACCAGAAATCTCGGTTAACCGGCAAAATTCAGGAGTAGGTTCAGGTAACTTTTATTACTTGCCTTCCTCCATTTGTTGCTGTGCAAGGGTGTGGCTGCAGCTGTTGCTAAGCTACAGAGACGCTTGCAACTTGTGGCCATTGTTCTGAAGCAACAGGGTTTGTTGCTTTATACGGAGCTCTCAGCTCCGTATCTTTTACTATAGCTTTCGGTTATCTGGAATTTTTGATGAACCGGCACCACGTCGGTCCCATCCGTGCCGGATAAAAAAAAGTTTCCTGTATCTCAGGTATCACTTTATAACTATGGGTTCTCATCCCTGGTATCCTACAGGTGAATCAATGCTGTATCTATGGGTTTAATGTTATTTCTATATTGAAGCTCCCAAAATTAATCATAATACTGTAACTGTAATCTAATCATAGAATCAAGGAATGATACAGTATAGACGGAGGTCATTCGGCCCATCGTGCCTGCGCCGGCTCTTTGGTATAGCTATCCAATTAGTCCCACTCCCCTGCTCTTTCCCCATAGCTTTGTAATTTTTTCCCCTTCGAGTATTTATCCAATTCCCTTTTGAAAGTAACTTGGATATGCTTCCACCACCCTTTCAGGCAGTGCATTCCAGATCACAACTAGTTACCGAACCTCCTGCCACTGGAAACAGGTTTGCCTTATTTACTCTGTCAAAGCCATTCATGATTTTGAACACCTCTATCAAATTTCCTCTTGCCTTGTCTAACTATTGCCTTTACCTTAACCCCTTTGTTCTTGTACTCTATGGCCCTATTTATAAAATCCAAAATGTTATGCTTTTTTTAAATAGATACCTCCCTTCATTCACACTTTCAAAGAATAATATATTCCTCTATTCCTCTATACCCTTCAGTATCTTTCTGTTGAGTACATACTCCCCTTCCTTGTTTACCCTGTATTAAATTGCATCTGCCACCTATCTGCCCATTCCACTAATCTGCATGGTCTAGAAATTCGTTAGCCCCGGAAAATGGGCACGGGGATCACAATGCATAATCAACCCACGCCCGTTCAGAGGAATGCAGGCAGCACACAAACTTTGTGCTGTCTGCTCATTTCCATAATTGCGGCGTTCAGCCCAGCGCTGAATGTACTGCTGAGTGGCTGAATGCTCAGCAGGGGGCCCAAGTTCCTGCGAAGCTAGCTCCACTTAAAGCTAGCCTGCACTACTTAAAGGCAGTCTGCACCTCTTAAAGGGGAGGTGCATTCTGTCTGCAGCAGCTCATTGAACTGGCTGGGTGCGCAGGAGCAACAACTAATGATGACACAACAGGGGAGAGAATGTACACCAAGGTTCTCGGATGGAGCTCTAGAGGCCTTGGCGCTGCAGGTGGATAGGAGGAGAGAGGCCCTCTTTCCACAGGGGGCCAGGAGATCCTCCAGGCAAAATCACAAATGGCAATGGGAGCAGATAGCCATAGCTGTCAATGCCAGCAGTGTAGCCCCAAGGACCAGGCTGCAGTGCAGGAAGAAGTTTAATGACCTCACATGAGTGGTCAAGGTCAGTGAATTCATTTTCAAATGCCATATCCCACCATCTGCACCACTAGCCTCACACACTGCTCAATGCACCACATCCCCATCACTCACCTACCAACAATCTCTACCAAACACGACTCATAACTCACATTCATAGCTTGACCTCACCCTCACACACTTACTGCTGCTGCAAGCCTCACACACACAACTCACAGCTTGCACACACTGTCAACTATTCAACCACGGCAGGCATATCACCCAAACACATTGCACCACACTCACTGACACACTTCCCTTTCTCTTGCAAAACAAGGTGGTTCACAATTGGAGCTAGCAGGGGCTACCTGAAGGGGCACAGGCGTGCCTACACAATCTTACCCCCCAAGGAGGAGACGGTGCTGGCCATTCTTGGGAGGGCAATTGCTGAGCCCATGGCCACTAGCAGGGCTGAAGTAATCCAAGATGACGATATCCTCATACCTAGTCCTCCTTCTCACATCTCACTTCACCCTCATCCAACAATCACTTCTGACTTACAAGCTACAGATGGTGTAAGCATGCACCTCTTGCTTTTCCCTCACCACAACTTTACCTTCATGCCGTTCACCTTTTAGGTAGCCAAGAACTGAAACCTGGCCACACACTGGTGGAAGAGCAGGAAGACAGCGATCATGAAGACATGGCGTCACTCAACTTCACACTCGCAGCCACCAGCTCAGATACTGACACTCGGCGTACTTTAGAGGATAGGTTAGATGCGGGATCCGCACCTGGTGAGACGCCGGGCACGAGTGGTCTGCAGTCAGGATGGGGGCAGGAGTAGCACAGGTGCCAGCTTCCCGGAGGGTGAGGACGCACATGGGTTCTGCTGAAGAGGACTCAGATGAGGACTTTGATGTGGTGGTCTCCAGAAGAATGATGATGGGTATGCACAATGAAATGCTTGGTGCATTTGCATGCCTGCCAGAAAGCCTGAGGGCAATGTCAAGGAGCACGGAGGAGTCCGGCACAAACCTTGCACAGGGCTTTGCACAGAGTTTGGAGCCCATGATTTCCAGCATGGAAGTGCTCGCCAAATCCATTAGCACACTTGTCGACCCAACCATGATGCAGAGTCTGATGGCTACATTGTATAGAAACATAGAAGATAGGAACAGGAGTAGGTCATTCAGCCCCTCGAGCCCACTCCACCATTTAATGAGATCATGGCTGATCATCCAAATTCAGTACCCTGTCCCTGCCTTCTCCCCATATCCCTTGATTCCTTTAGCCTCAAGAAATATATCCAACTCCTTCTTGAATATATTTAATGAATTGGCCTCAACTGCCTTCTGTGGTAGAGAATTCCACAGGTTCACCACTCTCTGAGTGAAGAAATTCCTCCTCATCTCTGTCCTAAATGGCTTACCCCTTATCCTTAGACTGTGACCCCTGGTTCTGAACTCCCCCGCCATCGGGAACATCCTTCCTGCATCTAGTCTGTCTAGTCCTGTTAGAATTTTATAAGTTACAATGAGATCCCCTCTCATTCTTATAAACTCTAGCGAATATAAGCCTAATTGACCCAATCTCTCCTCATACGTCATTCCTGCCATCCCAGGTATCAATCTGGTGAATCTTCGCTGCACTCTCTCCATGGCAAGAACATCCTTCCTCAGATAAGGTGACCAAAAATGCACACAATACTCAAGGTGTGATCTCACCAAGGCCCTGTTCAACTGCAGCAAGACATCCTTGCTCCTGTACTCAAATCCTCTCGCTATGAAGGCCAACATACCATTTGCCTTCTTAACCGCCTGCTGCACCTGCATGCTTACCTTCAGCGACAGGTGCACAAGGACACCCAGGTCTCGTTGCACTTCCCCTTCTCCCAATCTATTGCCATTCAGATAGTAATCTGTCTTCCTGTTTTTGCCACCGAAGTGGATAACCTCGAATTTATCCACATTGTACTGCATTTGCCATGCATCTGCCCAATCACCCAACCTATCCAAATCATACTGGAGTTTCTCTGCATCCTTCTCACAGCACACACGCCCACCCAGTTTTGTGTCGTCTGCAAACTTGGAGATGTTACATCTAGTTCCCTCATCTAGATCATTAATATGTATTGTGAATAGCTGGGGTCCTAGGACCGATCCCTGCGGTACCTTCCATGTACCACAAGCAGAAGCCAGTCAACATCTGAGTGCTGCAGTGGAAGCTCAGACTTCTGTCATGCAGGCTCAGCTTGCTGCCACGCAAGCTCAGACTGCTGCCATTGTGGCTGCATTTACCAGTGTGGCAAGGGGCTTGCGGAGTCACAGCAGTCACAGCAGTCCAGCAATCAGTCCTCCAGCAGATTACTAGGATTGCTGAGAGAGTGGCTGTGGCTCCGTGGAGCACGAACCTGCTGACCTCTCTCAGGATGACAGCATTTGTCCTCCCACCACTGCCACTCCACCAGTGCCCTTGATGTTGCCTGTCAGCCAGCCAGCGCAGACTGCTGCCGCCCATGCTGAGGTTTTAAGCAGCATCTTAAAGGAGGAGAGAGAGGTGGAGAGGCAAAGACGTTTGGGGAGAGAATTCCAGAATTAGAGCCTAAATAGCTGAAGGCACAGCCGCCAATGGTGGGGTGAAGGAAGTGGGGGATGCACAAAAGGCCAGAGTTGGAGGAACGCCGAGAATCAATTACTGTATATATCCATGACATTTTCCTTAAGCTCCTTTCGAAGATCTAACCTTGAGGCCTGCTTTAAACATTCGTGTAGGTAGGTATTTCTCAGAGTTTTTGGCACAGTCATCAATATGAACTACAGGGATGAGCAACACATCTTTGCTTCTCTTCACTGAAGAAGTACCTCCCTACCCAATGTTCCAACTGAAGTTTTCAGCCCTCTACAGCTCCAACAAGGAAGGAAGGTCTCCAAGACTTTCTTAAATAAATTTGGCAGGAATACAACTCTGCAACTAAAGTCAAAGTCAATGAAGCAGGCACCTGTGCCTTTCAGCATGTTGAGACTTGTGATCGAGAACCTCCAGCTGCTGTTGAGGTTTGACTGCAGACTCATTTACCTTACACTAGTTTTACAGAACCTTATCTGATTAACCTACCCACAAGGTTTATTATGCCTCGTTGTAAGGAACATATGTTTCCACTCTACAGATTTAAAAAAGGTTTAAGTACTTCTAAATATATACTTCTCATGGTTACCTTCATGTCTAATCCATTCAGTCTCTCTATGTGTGACTTCATTTATAGTTGCAAGTCTTTAGATTTACCCTTTAGGTTTAAATCAGTGACATGTTGCCGTCTGCACACTATCTTTGTAACTTTTAAGATTTTTCGTAACAGTCAATATAAACTCAATTTATTTTACCAGTCCTCTGCTAAAAGCACTGACCCAGGCTGGGGCACTGCTCAGTGGGCACTGGGTGACTTCAACCCTCTGCTAAAAGCACTGTCTCAGACTGGGGCGCTGTTCAATCGGCATTGGGTAACTCCCATCCTGCCCCCAGATAAGTGGCAAAATGCCGATCTGCTACCCCTGGTCTGCTGTTGGGCCCAGGGAGCGTTATTAACCTGCCGGTTGCCTGGCACCTTTATGTAAATTAATCCATCGCTGGAGTTTGGTACAGGTCAACACTCGAGCTGAGTAGGCCAGGAATCCCACACACGTGACTGCCAAGCTGAGAGGCAGAATTTCGGCATGCCATTATATCAACAATTTCTGCAAGAGGGCACAGATGAAAGGAAGACTTGCATTTATATAGCGTCTTTCTATAGCCGGGAACCTAAGTGTGGGCCCAGAATGGAGAGAAACAAAGCTGGAACTGCAAGTTATAAAATTAGTCAGCAAAACAAATAGGGAGCAGAAACAAAGGCCAACAGTAAAGAGGGTCAAAGTACTGAAAAATATTAAACAGGCAAAGTTGAAGGCACTTATCTAAATGCATGTAGCATTCGCAACAAGGTGGGTGAATTAATGGCACTAATAAAAGTAAATGGGTATGATGTAATTGCCATTGCAGAGACATGGTTGCAGGGTAACCAAAGCTGGGAACTGAATGTTCCAGGGTACTCAACATTTAGGAAGGACAGACAAAAAGGAAAAGGAGGTGGCGTAGCGCTGTTAATAAGGGATGAGATCAGTACAGTAGAGATAAAAGATCTTGGCTCGGCAGATCGTGATGTAGAACTGGAATCAGTTTGGGTGGAGCTAAGAAACAGCAAAGGGCGGAAAACATTGGTGGGAGTTGTGTATAGGCCACAAAACGGTAGTGGTAATGTAGGGCACAGTATCAATCAAGAGATTAGAAGTGCATGTAACAAGGGCAATACGGTAATCATGGGGGACTTTAATCTACATATTGACTGGGCAAATCAAATTACCACTAATGGCGTGGAGGACGAATTTTTGGAATGCATGCAAGATGGTTTCCTGGATCAGTATGTGGAGGAACCAACCAGGGAACAGGCTATTCTGGATCTGGTACTGTGTAATGAGAAAGAGCTAATCAATAATCTTGTGGTTAAGGGGCTTTTAGGGACAAGTGACCATAATATGATTGAATTTTACATTAATTTGGCCCAGAAATTCGGGTCTCCACGGGTGAGTACACATGGGGTACTCACCCGTAAGCCCAATGGAAGTGCCAGTTTCCTGCATGCACTGCGTATGCGTGGGAAACCGGCACTTCCGTTCCCCTGAAAGAAGAGGTTCAGAGGTCGAACGCGTGCGCGGGAGAGGCAGCGCGTGAGCATTGAACTTACGTTTTTTTGCAGGTTTTCCCGGGAAGGGTACGTCTCCAGAAGTTAGACATGTAAAAAGCAGTTGCAAGGCCTGCTTTTTACAACGTAAGTGGTGAATTAATTAAAATTAAAACATTTTTTCCACAGGTTTATTATTTTTAATACTTTAAAGAAAGGTAAGTTTATTTTAGCCCCGTTAGAAAATAAAATTATTTTTTTCAAAAATTTAAATTATTGTTTAAAATAGTTATTTCATGTAATTTATAGTTTATTGAAAAAATGTGATGTTTTCTTTTTATTTATTTGAAGATTTAGTGATGTTTTGGGGCTTGTAGTATTTATAAGTTTGACAGCCCTTCCGGTCAAACTTATGAATGAAGCATTCCCTGCTACCATTGGCTCTCCATGGCCCACGTGATCCCAGGGGACGCATCGAACTAACTGCGCCCCTGGGATACGCAAGCACTGCGCGCCGGCAGTTGGAGGAGGCCCAGGATCGCAATTCCACAGGGGCCCACAGCACAACGGCCGGCGCGCAAGGTAAGTGCAGGTCGGGGGCTTACACCCGCGGGAAGCCCCCGACCCAAATTTCTGGGCCATTAAGTTTGAGAGTGATGTAGTCCAATCTGAAACTAAGGTCTTCAATCTAAACAGAGGAAACTACAAGGGTATGAGGGACAAGTTGGCCATGGTAGATTGGGAGACTGCACTAAAAGGCATGAAGGTGGACATACAATGGCTAACATTCAAGGAAATAATGCATGATTTGCAACAAACACATATTCCTCTAGGGCATAAAAACCCAAAAGGAAAAACGATTCAACCATGGCTAACAAAAGAAATTAAAGTTAGTATTAAGTCAAAGGAGGAAGCTTATAAAGTTGCCAGAAAATGCGGTCAGCCTGAGGATTGGGATCTTTTTAGAAATCAGCAAAGGGGGACCAAGAAATTGATAAAGAAAGGGAAAATGGAATATGAGCACAAACTAGCGAAAAATATAAAAACGGACTGTAAAAGCTTCTATAGGTATGTGAAAAGGAAAAGACTGGCGAAGGTAAATGTAGGTCCTTTACAGTCAGAGACGGGAGAATTTATAATGGGGAATGAGGAAATGGCAGGGAAATAAATGAAATAAATACTTTGTTTCTGTCTTCAAGGAGGAAGACACAAAAACCTCCCAGAAATACGAGAAAACCAAGGCTGTGGCGAGAATGAGAAACTTAAAGAAATTACTATTAGTAAAAAAAACACTACGAGCAAAATTAATGGGACTAAAAGTCGATAAATCCCAAGGACCAGATGACCTACATCCTAGGGTTTTGAAAGAGGTGGCCATTGGGATAGTGGACGCACTGGTTGTCATCTTCCAAAATTCAATAGATTCTGGAACGGTTCCTGCAGAATGGAGGATAGCAAATGTAAGAAAGGAGGGAGAGAGAAAACGGGGAACTACAGACCTGTTAGCCTCACATCAGTAGTTGGGAAAATGCTGGAATCTATTATAAATGATGCAATAACTGGGCACTTAGAAACTAACTGGGCAGAGTCGACATGGATTTATGAAAGGGAAATCCTGTTTAATAAACTTATTGGAGTTCTTTGAGGATGTAACTAGTGGAGTAGACAAAGGGGAACCGGTAGATGTGGTGTATTTGGATTTTCAGAAGGCCTTTGATAAGGTCCCCACAAGAGGTTTGTGAACAAAATTAGGGCACATGGAATTGGGGGTAATATACTAGCATGGATTGAGAATTGGTTAACAGACAGAAAACAAAGAGTAAGGATAAACGGGTCTCTTTCAGGATGGCAGGCTGTTACTAGTGGGGTACCACATGGATCAGTGCTTGGGCCCCAGCTATTCACAATCTATATCAATGATTTGGATGAGGGGACCAAATGTAACATTTCCAAATTTGCTGATGATACAAAGCTAGGTGGCAGTGTCAGTTGTGAAGAGGCTTCAAGGGGATCTCGACAGGCTCAGTTAGTGGGCGAGAACATGGCAGATGGAATATAATGTGGATAAATGTGAAGCTATCCATTTTGGTAGAAAAAACAGAAAGGCAGAGTATTTCCTAAATGGTGAAAGATTGGGGAATGCAGATGCTCAAAGGGACCTGGGTGTCCTTGTACATGAGCCACTGAAAGTGAATGTGCAGGTGCAGCAAGCTATTAGGAAGGCAAATGGTATACTGGCCTTCATTACAAGGGGATTTGAGTACAGGAGTAAAGAAGTCTTACTCCAATTATATAGGGCCTTGGTGAGACCACACCTGGAGTACTGTGTACAATTTTGGTCTCCTTACCTAAGGAAGGATATATTTGCCATAGAGGGAGTGCAATGAAGGTTCACGAGATTGATTCCTGGGATGGCGGGACTGTCGTATGAGAAGCGATTGAGTAAACTAGGCCTGTATTCTCTTGAATTCAGAAGAATGAGAGGGGATCTCATTGAAGCATACTGGGCTTGATAGGGTGGATGCTGGGAGAATGTTGCCCTTGGCTGGAGAGTCTAGAACCAGGGGCCACAGCCTCAGGATAAAGGGTCGGCCATTCAGGACTGAGATGAGAAGAAATTTCTTCACACAGAGGGTGGTGAATCTTTGGAATTCTCTACCCCAGAGGGCTGTGGAGGCTCAGTCATTGGGTATGTTCAAAACTGAAGTCGATAGATTTCTGACTAGTAAGGGCATCAAGGGATATGGCGATAGGGCCGGTGAATGGAGTTGAGGCAGAAGATCAGCCATGATCTCATTGAATGGCGGAGCAGGCTCGAAGGGCCGAATAGCCTACTCCTGCTCCTATTTCTTATGTTCTTATGTTCACGACCTCAGGATGGACAGCCAATTAAGTACTTTTGAAGTGCAGTCACTGTTGTAATGCAGGAAATGTAACAGCCAATATGCACACAGCAAGCTCCCACAAGGAGCAATGAGGTAAATGACCAGATAACCTATTTTACGCTTTGGTTAATGCATAAATGTTGGTCAGGACATCGGGAGAACTCCCCTGCTCTTCTTCGAGGGTCTTTTACGTCCACCTGGGAGAGCAAATAGCGATTCGGTAAACGTCTCATCTGAAAGATGGCACCTCTGACAATCCAGAACTTTTTTTTTTCATTCATGGGACAAGGCCAGCATTTATTGCCCATCCCTAGTTGCCCTTGAGAAGGTGGTGGCGAGCCACCTTCTTGGACCGCTGCAGTCCATGCAGCGAAGGTACTCCCACAGCGCTGTTAGGGAGTTCCAGGATTTTGACCCAGCGACGATGAAGGAACGGCAATATATTTCCAAGTCAGGATGGTGTGTGACTTGGAGGGGGTAGTGTTTCCATGTGTCTGCTGCCCTTGTCCTTCTAGGTGGAAGAGGTCACAGGATTGGTAGGTGCTGCCAAAGAAGCCTTGGCGAGTTGCTGCAGTGCATCTTGTAGATGGAACACACTGCAGACATGGTACGCCGGTGGTGGAGGGAGTGAATGTTTAAAGTAGTGGATGGGGTGCCAATCAAGAGGGCTGCTTTGTCCTGGATGGTGTTGAGCTTCTTGAGTGCTGTTGGAGCTGCACTCATCCAGGCAAGTGGAGAGTATTCCATCACACTCCTGACTTGTGCCTTGTAGATGGTGGAAAGGCTTTGGGGAGTCAGGAGGTGAGTCACTCACCGCAGAATACCCAGCCTCTGACCAGCTCTTGTTGCCACAGTATTTATGTGGCTGGTCCAGTTAAGTTTCTCCCTCAGTACTGCACTTCAGTGTCAGCCTATAATATGTGTTCAAGTCTCTGGAGTGGGACTTGAACCCACGACCTTCTGACTCAGAGGCAGCAGCTAGTGTTACGAAACGTCCAGAATTGGTAACAGCACCACATGAATAGTTAATAAAATATTACAAAATACATTAATACTTTATGGAAAAAATGGATTTTTGTTATTCAGATATCCCTGCTAAGTCATTCACTTAAAACAACTGTTTCACCTCTGCTACACAGACATTTTGAATCAATGACAGACTTTTGTTTAATCAATTTTATCAGTTCAAGCGGCGCAGCACTATGAAGCACTGTGTGCTTCTTTGCAGCTGTAACTCGGGACTGAATCTAGCCCAAAGGAAAAAAAATCATATTTTTTCTTTCTGGCAGGTGTTAAGAATCAAAAAGTAAAATTAGTTACAGCAGTCGCCATCTAGTTCTCAGTGGATACAAAACTCCAACAGAGATTCAAGTGGTTCAAATAAGTGGTCATAAGATCCACAGGAAAACCAAGCAATGGCAAATGAACAGTACAAGACATTCAGAGCAAATTCTTGCTTGAGGACGTTTGGAAACATTATACAAACAGAGCTCGCCCTCCCCCAAACGATGTTGCCGTTTTCAGCTACACGGCCTAATGAAAAGCTGTGCAATTTAAAACAACGGCTCTGAACCAAAAGTTCATATCCTAAGGTTGTAAAAGCCTGCATGTTTCAGTTTACGATGTCTGTATGATGGATAAGGGCCTCATCAAAAAAAGTTAGGTGCACACTTCCCAATATTCTGTGAATTGGCTCACTGGAGACACTATGTTACGTGAACCCGTGAGCATTTATTTTAAAAGGAGAATCAATCAGTTTGTAAGGACACAGTCATCAACAGGGTAGGGTTATTTTGCCGTTACATGCATCATGCGGCTGCATGATGACTGAGTTACAGAGACTTCTGCACAGAGTCACTTGGTTTCATTACGATGTGTTTCCTGTATTTGTTTGCTCTTTAACTGCATTGCTTGAACAGTTGTGTTTAACGCAAGCTTTGAAGTGGCAGACATCTCTCGTAAATGTTCTGTGGGTCCTGCTCCATGCCTTTTCGTGGTATGTTTTCCCCAGTACAATCTGCTTGGCTTATCCTCTTGGTGCTGGTGCTTGACTTAAACCTTTTCCCATAATCTGTACGTCTCACTAATCCCTCTAGTAAGTTGGTGTGATTTATCATTCACCCAAGCCTCTCACCCTCTTGTACTTTTTTTTGTTGTCTGAATAGGAACCCACATTTATATGAATAGTGTGGTCAAGCTGCACATGGGCATTCTTCTACAGGAGTGTCCCCATATGGTAAAAGAATGGCAAGGAGGCCAAGAGATGCAATCACAGTGAAAAGTATGTGTTTGCAACAAATAGTAGGAACTTTAATGGCTTGATTTGAAGTAGAAGGATCCCAGCCAACAATATTGGCTTCAAGTTCTACTTTCGTTTAAACTGATCTGTTCAATCTTCTACAAGGCTTCTTATCAGTATTGTATACTGGAATATAGCAGATAATATCATTATCAGCACTTAGCTGGGACTCTGGCCTTATCTGTAGAGGTAGGCAGGGGTGACTCATATGCTGCAGGTACATCAGATGACCCTTCCACAACATAGTCAAGAGAAGTTATTCCAAAAATATATATTTGGCCTCAGTGGGACCATATTTGGAGTACTGTGTGCAATTTTGATTGCACTAGATTGATTCCAGAACTAAGGGTCAGAGCTATGAGTGCAGGTTAGCCACCGTGGGACTTTCTTGAACAGAGGTCACTGTGGGAATGGTAGTCTAGTGGTTATGGCACTGCTCTAGCAAACCAGAGGTCATAAGTTTGGAATTCCACCATGGCAAGTTATAGAACTGGCACCATGAAAATTGCTGGATTTTTGTATATACCCAACTGGTTCACCTATATCCTTCAAGGGAGGTAACCCATTACCCCCCACCTGACCTGGCCTACACATGACTCTCAAATGCCCCCAACATGGCCTAGCAAAGCACTCCGTTGCTTTTTTTTAAATCACTAAGAAGGCCCATCACCACAATCTCAGAGCCACTAGGGATGGATAATAAATGTGGCCTTGCCAGCGTAGCTCACATCCCTTGAACAATACAAGACTGAGGGAAGATTGGATGGAAGTATTTAAGATTGTGAACGACTTGGAGAATGTAGATTCAGGATAGAAAAACTTAAGTCAGTTCCAAATCAAGGACAACAAAAGAACTGAGAAATTCAGGCAAAAAAAATCTTTAAAAGTGTAATAAATGTGTGGAACAACAAACTATTAAAAAGGGACTAGACACATTCCCGTTCGCAATTTGGAATTCATGGTTAATAGAGTTAGAAATACATCAAGGTTAGTCTTGTACCAATGGTCTACTCCAGCCTGAAGATTGTTGCTGGGTTACTGTAGTACTCCCGCCAGAGGAGGCAGTTGCCACTTTTCATATTCCCAATTGCTCCTTTGCTATTTTTTTTCTGCATCCCTTTCCCCTATTGGCAGGAATTGGGAGCATGTTTGGAGCCTATGCAGATGAAGAGCTATGTGTTCTAGATGTTAATAGGGAGAAAAGGAAGCTCTCCAACACAGTTAGGAGCCTGAAAAGCCCAACATAGTTGCTAGACAATGAGGAAAACTCTTACCTAAAGGTTTCGATACAAGTCAGCTTCTCTTGATGGTGAGACAGCCTCAGTTGCTGTCAGTTGTGCATGACAGCCCTGTCAAACATCGGCGATATTCAGTCCAAAACTTACTCTTGGCACCCGCAAGAACGTCCGTCTCCATTTATCATAGTCAAGATGCCTGGGTTATTGCAGAGCTGTACTGTTGGAGATGCCGTCTTTTAGATGAGAAGTTAAACCAAGACCCTATCAGGTGGACATAAAAGATCCCATGGTACTATTCTAAGAGCAGGGGAGTTCTTCCAATGTTCTGGTCAATATTCATGCCTCAACCGACATCACTGAAACAGATTGTCTTGTCATTTATCTCATTTGTTTATAAACCTGGCTGTGCGCAAAGTGGCTGCTGTGTTCCCTACATTACAACAGTGACTACACTTCAAAAGTACTTAATTGGCTGTGAAGTGTTTTGGGAATCCCTCAGGGCATGAAAGATGCTATATAAATGCAAGTTCTTTCACAGAGCGGCGGCGGCAGCGGCAGTGGCGGACCTGCAAGGAACAAGGCGGCCGAGCGGCGGGATAAAAGCAGCGGCGAGGCTCAGGTAGGCTTGCCAATCTCCGAGCTCAGAGGGAGGGAGAGAAGTAAAAAGTAATCGAAGTGTGACGTCACCAGAAAGCAGGTAAGTGATTGGTTGGTGAGTATTTCTCTCTTTTTTAAACTTAAACTCTGTGGTTTATAGTTTCTGAGCTCTCTGTGGTGTAGCGGGGACTGTTTGTAAACCAGGGCCCTTAAATATATCATTTAACTGTAGTGTAATTGGTGGGATTGATTTGATTTAATTTATTTTGAATTAATTAAAGGGTAAGTCATGACAGGAGAACTCGGCCCTGTGGTATGCTCCTCCTGCGCTATGTGGGAACTCAGGGACACTTCCTGTGTCCCTGACAACCATGTGTGCAGGAAGTGTATCCAGCTGCAGCTACTGGCAGACCGCATTGCGGCGCTGGAGCTGTGATTGGATACATACTGGACCATTCACGACGCTGAGGATGTCGTGGATATCACATTTAAGCAGTTGGTCACACCGCAGGCAAAGGTTGCACAGGCAGAAAGGGAAAGGGTGACCAACAGGCAGAGTAGTAGGCGCAGGCAGGTAGTGCAGGAGTCCCCTGTGGCCATCCCGCTCTCATACAGATATACCACTTTGGATACTAATGGGGGGATGGCTTACCAGGGGAAGGCAACAGCAGCCAACTTCCTGGCACCAGGGGTGGTTCTGCTGCACAGGACGGGAGGAAAAAGAGTGGGAGAGCTATAGTGATAGGGGATTCTATTGTAAGGGGAATAGATAGGCGTTTCTGCGGCCACAAACGAGACTCCAGGATGGTGTGTTGCCTCCCTGGTGCAAGGGTCAAGGATGTCTCAGAGCGGCTGCAGAACATTTTGGAAGGGGAGGGTGAACAGCCAGTTGTCATGGTGCATATAGGTACCAACAATATAGGTAAAAACCGGGATGAGGTCCTAAAAGCTGAATACAGGGAGTTAGGAGGTAAATTAAAAAATAGGACCTCAAAGGTAGTAATCTCAGGATTGCTACCAGTGCCACGTGCTAGTCAGAGTAGAAATAGAAGGATATTTCAGATGAATACGTGGCTAGAGGAATGGTGCAAGAGGGAGGGATTCAAATTCTTGGGACATTGGAACCAGTTCTGGGGGAGGTGGGACCAGTACAAAATGGACGGTTTGCACCTGGGCAGGGCTGGGACCGATGTCCTAGGGGGAGTGTTTGCTAGTGCTCTGGGGGAGGGTTTAAACTAAAATGGCAGGGGGTTGGGAACCTGAGCGTGGAGACAGAGGAAAGGGAAACAAGGATAAAAGCAAAAGACAGGAAGAAGAAAAACAAAAGTGGCAGACAGAGAAATCAAGAGTTTAAATCAAACATGGTAAATAATAATTCTAAAAGATCTAAGAGCGTTAAAAAAACAAGCCTCAAGGCTTTGTGTCTTAATGCGAGGAGCATTCGGAATAAGGTGGATGAATTAGCTGCGCAAATAGAGGTAAACGAATATGATATGCTTGGGATTACGGAAACATGGCTCCAGGGTGGCCAAAGCTGGGAACTCAACATCCAGGGGTATTCAATATTCAGGAAAGATAGGCAAAAATGAAAATTAGGTGGGGTAGCATTGCTGGTTAAAGAGGGGATTAACACAAATGTAAGGAAGGATATTAGCTCTGATGATGTGGAATCTGTATGGGTAGAACTGAGAAATACCAAGGGGCAGAAAACGTTAGTGGGAGTGGTATATAGACTGCCAAACAGTAATGCGGAGGTTGGGGATGGCATTAAAAGGGAAATTAGAGAAGCGTGCAACAAGGGCACAGCAGTTATCATGGGTGGCTTTAATTTACATATAGATTGGGCTAACCAAATTAGTAACAATACTGTGGAGGAGGAATTCCTGGAGTGTATATGGGGTGGTTTCCTGGACCAATATGTCGAGGAACCAACTAGAGATCAGGCCATCTTAGACTGGGTATTATGTAATGAGAAAGGATTAATTAGCAATCTTGTTGTGCGAGGCGCCTTGGGTCGGAGCGATCATAATATGACAGAATTCTTCATTAAGATGGAGAGTGAAGTAGTTGACTCAGAGACTAGGGTCCTGAATTTAAATAAAGGAAACTACGATGGTATGAGGCGCGAGTTGGGTACGATTGATTGGGGAATGTCACTCAAAGGGTTGACGGTAGATAGGCAATGGCAAACATTCAAAGATTGCATGGATGAACTACAGAATTTGTTCATCCCAGTTTGGCATAAAAATACAACAAAAAAAGGTGACTCAACCGTGGCTAACAAGGGAAATTAGGGATAGCATAAGATCCTAGGAGAGGACATATAAATTGGCCAGAAAAAGCAGTAAACCTGAGGATTGGGAGCAGTTTAGGATTCAACAAAAGAGGACAAAGGGATTAATTAAGAGGCGGAAAATAGAGTATGAGAGTAAGCTTGCATGGAACATAAAAACTGACTGTAAAAGCTTCTATAGATATGTGAAGAGAAAAAGATTGGTGAAGTCAAGCGTAGGTCCCTTGCAGCCCGAATCAGGGGAATTTATAATGGGGAACAAAGAAATGGCCGACCAATTAAATACATACTTTGGTTCTGTCTTCACAAAGGAGGACACAAATAACCTCCCAGAGATGTCGGGGAACATAGGGTCGAATGAAAGGGAGGAACTGATAGAAATCAGTATTTGTAGAGAAATGGTGTTAGAGAAATTGACGGGATTGAAGGCCAATAAATCCCCAGGACCTGATCATCTACATTCTAGGGTACTTAAGGAAGTGGCCCTAGAAATAATAGATGCATTGCTGGTCATCTTCCAAAATTCGATAGACTCTGCAACAGTACCCATGGATTGGTGGGTAGCTAATGTTACCCCACTATTCAAAAAAGGTGGTAGAGAGAAAACGGGGAATTACAGACTGGTAAGCCTGACATCGGTAGTGGGGAAAATGCTAGAGTTCATTATAAAAGATGTAATAGCAGAGCACTTGGAAAACAGTGACAGGATCGGACAAAGTCAACATGGATTTACAAAAGGTAAATCGTGCTTGACTAATCTACTGGAATTTTTTGAGGATGTAACTGGTAAAATAGATAAGGGAGAACCAGTGGATGTGGTGTATTTGGACTTTCAAAAGGCTTTCGATAAGATCCCGCATAAAAGATTAGCGTGTAACGTTAAGGCACATGGGATTCGGGGCAATGTATTGACTTGGATAGAGAACTGGTTGGCAGACAGAAAGCAAAGAGTTGGAATAAACGTCTCTTTTTCCGAGTGGCAGCCAGTGACTAGTGGGGTACCGCAGGGATCGGTCCTTGGACCCCAGATATTCACAATATATATTAATGATCTGGACGAGGGAACTAGATGTAATATCTCCAAGTTTGCAGACGACACAAAGCTGGGTGGGCGTGTGTGCTGTGAGAAGGATGCCGAGAAACTCCAGTATGATTTGGACAGGTTGGGTGATTGGGCAGAAGCATGGCAGATGAAATATAACGTGGATAAATGCAAGGTTATCCACTTTAGTGTCAAAAACAGGAAGGCAGATTATTATCTGAATGGCAATAGATTGGGAGAAGGGGAAGTGCAATGAGACCTGGATGTCCTTGTGCACCTGTCGCTGAAGGTAAGCATGCAGGTGCAGCAGGCGGTTAAGAAGGCAAATGGTATGTTGGCCTTCGTAGCGAGAGGGTTTGAGTACAGGAACAAGGACGTCTTGCTGCAGTTGTACAGGACCTTGGTGAGACCACATCTTGAGTATTGTGTGCAGTTTTGGTCGCCTTATCTGAGGAAGGATGTCCTTGCCATGGAAGGAGTGCAGCGAAGATTCACCACGCTGATACCTGGGATGGCAGGAATGACGTATGAGGAGAGATTGGGTCAATTGGGCTTGTACTCACTGGAGTTTAGAAGAATGAGAGGGGATCTCATTGAAACTTATAAAGTTCTAACAGGACTAGACAGACTAGATGCAGGAAGGATGTTCCCGATGGTCGGGGAGTCCAGAACCAGGGGTCACAGTCTAAGAAAAAGGGGTAAGCCATTTAGGACAGAGATGAGGAGGAATTTCTTCACCCAGAGAGTGGTGAACCTGTGGAATTCTCTTCCACAGAAGGCAGTAGAGGCCAATTCATTAAATATATTCAAGAAGGAGTTGGATATATTTCTTAAGGCTAAAGGGATCAAGGGGTATGGGGAGAAAGCAGGGACCGGGTACTGAATTTGGATGATCAGCTATGATCGCATTGAATGGCGGAGCAGGCTCGAGGGGCCAAATGGCCTACTCCTGCTCCTATCTTCTATGTTTCTATATTTCTATGTTTCCTAAATTTGTATTGCTCCATGGACTGATTACGGACTGCAACCAGAAAAGAGATACCAGCAAGTTCATCTTAAAATTATTCATCCATGCCAAAGAGCTCAGCTAGAAGGTCCATCCAGTGCTTCACGTCATCCTGGATAGTTTTGAGCCAAGTAGAACTGAATATAGTTGTGAACAAAATGATTAAAGTAAGATTACCTATCTTGTAGAGTCAACTGCATTGCTTTTCCATTCCCCCAAATTGGCCATAGGCTTTTTTCCACCTCTCCCAGGCAATTGCATGACTATTGAGTGAATGATGCGGATGGCTGAAGACTGCAGCTTGCAGCATGTCTGGATGGAGTGGGCTTGATGGACCATATGATCTTTTCTTGTCCAGAGTTTTCATATGTTCATAATCTGGGTCCCTGCTGCAAGCTAGAGTATCACGCTCTTAGTTTTATGCATAGTCAGAAAAAAAGCAGACACAAAGTTCTAACTTGGATAGAACACCCACTACTGGGCCGGACGCTTTATTTTGTTGAGGGAAACTATGAGCTAGATTTCTGACGTAAACTTCGTGCTGCCTGGTAATTTACATGATAGAAACGTGCAGCCCAGCACTGAATGCTCTGTTGAGTGGCTGCACGCCTCAGCAGGGGGCTCAAGTTCGTGCGAGTCTAGCACCACTTAAATCTAGCCTGCACTACTTAAAGCCAGCCTGCACCTCTTAAAGGGGAGGTGCATTCTGTCTGAAGCAGGTACTGCAAGTAGCTAGGAAAGACATTCTGAGCAGGAAGAAGATGTACTAATGGCACAACAGGGGCGAGAACGGGCTCCAAGGTTTTCCGACGCAGTACTGGAGGCCTTGGTGCAGGAGGTGGACAGGAGGAAAGAGGTCCTCTATCCACAGGAGGCCCTCCAGACAAACTGTGAGAAGGCAATAGGAGCGGATAGCCATCACGGCCAATGTCAGCAGTGTAGCCCCGAGGTCCTTGATGCAGTGCCGCAAGAAGTTTAATGACCTCACATGAGTGGTCAAGGTCAGTGAATTCATCTTCAAATGCCATATCCTTACAACTGAACCACTGGGCTCAATTAACCACCCCCACTTCACTCACCTAACAACAATTGCTATCAATCACGCCTCATAGCTCACATTCATAGCTTCACCTCACCCCCAGATACTTAGCACTGTTGCAAACCTCACACCCACATCTCACAGCTTGCACACACTGCCAGCTATTCAACCATGATGACCACATCACCGCACAACTGGCTCATCAGCTTTTAAACAGGATAAAACGCGCATGCGAGATATTTTGAATGAGCCACGCAGCCTCTTGAAGGGACTAGGCACCCAAAAAAAAAGGAAAGGGAACATTGCACATCACCCACACAGATTGCACGACACTCACTGACACACTTCCCTCTCTCTTGCAGGAAAAGGTGGCTGATAACCGGAGGCAGCATGAGCTACTAGCAGGGAGACAAGCGCACCTACATATCCTAACCCCGACGGAGCAGACGGTGCTGGAGATTTTTGGAGCAGCCATCACGGCTGAAACAGTCGAAGATGACGGTATCCTCATACCTAATCCTTCTTCTCACATCTCACTACCCCCTCATCTTACAATCTCTTCTGTTTTACCAGCTGCATGCACCTCTTGCTTTCCCCCCCTCCCCTCACCACAGCCTTACCCTTGTGCCTTTCTCCTTTCAGATAGCCAAGAACTGCAACCTGGCCAGGCAGTGGTGGAGGAGCAACAACTGGAAGAAGAAGAAGGCGGTGATGATGAAGACACAACACCATCACTCGATTTCACACGCGCAGCCACCAGTTCAGATACTGACACTCTGTGTCCTTTAGAGGATAGGTTAGACGCAGGATCTGCACGTGGTGAGACACCGGGTATGAGTGGCCTGCAGCCAGGACAGGGGAAAGGGTAGCTCGAGTGCCAGCTCCCCAGAGGGCGAGGTCGCACACGAGTTCCGCTGCAAAGGACTCAGATGAGGACTTCGATGGGGTGGCCTACAGAAGAACGCTGATGGGTATGCACAATGAAATGCTTGGTGCATTGGCAGGCCTGCCAGAAAGCCTGAATGCAATGTCAAGGAGCATGGAGAAGTCTGGCACCAAACTTGGCACAGGGCTTTTCACAGAGCTTGGAGCCCATCCTTTCCAACATGGAAGTGATGACCAACTCCATTAGCGCACTTGTGGACCCAACCATGATGCAGCGTCTGACAACCAATGTCTCAGCTTCCATTGCAGCACAAGCAGAAGCCACCCAACATTTGAATGCTGCAGTGGAAGCTCAGACTGAAGTCATGCAAGCTCAGCTTGCTGCCACACAAGCTCAAACTGTTGCAGTTGATGATCCCTTTAAATGACATTGGTGGGGGGCCCTTCCTGCTGCTGAACACATGTTCAGCTGTGCGTCTGTAACAGAGGGCATTAGCTGGAGCATTGAGGTTGAAAATGGCAGCGCTGGCATCAAATCAGCATTACACGCTGACTAACGTCACAACCTGCCTACTGATGTAATAAAACTCACTACGCACTTGGTTTGAGTATAAAGCAAGGCTTTAATCAACTTGTTTCAGAACATGGAGGTCTAGTTGTACTTCACTAGTTCCTTGTCTTACAAAATGTCCCTGGCAAGCTGGGGCCGTGCCCGAGTATTTATACTCCTTGGACGGCGCCACCAGCTGGCCATCCAGTGTTATTTCATGAGTAGTTTCTTGATGATGGAGATTTATAACACCTACCATGCATACTTCCGGCGCACGCTCTCAGCACCCACACTAACGACCTCACCAAAATGGCATCCGCTGCGGCTCACACCAGCAGTGTGTGCACACGGCAAAGACGCCATTTCGGACACAAAACGGCACCCATAGCTCCAAAAAAACAGGCACTACGGAGCCATATTTCATGGCCAATACCTGCTGAAGACATAAGGACATAGCAAGCTGAGATTTTGAAAACAGTGGAATTGTATCCAAAGTGGGCAATTTTGCCTGGCGATACTGTATCTGGTGAGCTCATACACAAGAGATTAACTAGAAGAGAAACAGATAATAGATAAACTAAGCATTTACAAGAGTTAAACACTGTGCTTATCTCTCCTAAACCCACTAAAAACTGCTCGGCCTGGCTCTGGAAGTTCATTGAAAGCAATGCTTAGAGCTTGGGGAGCCATCTCAAAACTTAGGGGAAAGAAAAGATTTGATCCAGCCTGCCCAGATCCTGGGTGTTTATATAGGGCGAATGTCCTGGTCACATGAAGAGGGTAGTCCCAATAACAACAAAAAAATTGCACAAGTTCCCATAGTGTGTCAGGAATGCCTGACTAACTCCATCCCCAGTGTACACAATATATGACTTTCAGGACAATAATGTCTCTTATTTTCTTCATCTTGGACATTGTTAAATGGACGTATCACTCGTTTTTAATCTTCCGCTTGAATTGTCAGTTTTAGTTCAGAGAGATCAAGCATGGAGAGTAGGGGAGTGGGGATTCCAGATTGGTGCAGCTCAGAAAAGATGTTAATCATTCAAATGTGGCAGCAGACATTGTAACTTTTCTGTGCCATGCCCTGAATATAAATACTCAATTAACACAGTCATCCATAATATTTGGTTTAACATGAGATTGTACATCAGTATTAAGATGCAGTGCTTACCTACCATAAACACGTGGAAGTCATTTACTGTTATTAACATTCCATGCTGGCTACTAAATTTGGTAAATTCATCAACAACTCTTGGATGTCGAGGAACCTAATACATCTTGTGACGATGGCATTGATGGAAAGTACCAAATCAAATCAAATGATTGAAGAGTTAAGTTTTTTTTACCCCCATTCTAGATAATTTCGTCTAGCAACAGCCAGCTACATGTACAGAACTGTAGGCCATCTATATTAGAACATGTTTAAAAAATGGAGCCTATTTTAAGCCAAGTACTGGGGATGAGAACGTTAATCAAGTACTTGTATGTTGGACATGGCACAGGATGGCTGTAATGTTTGCGGCTACATCCCAACAATAAATTTCACTTCTAAACTCAGGAGTGTGGCAACCCAACCTTTTGAGCTGCACCAGACAATCTAACTATTACGTCCATGATCTTTTCACTAGGTTGTTCTGCTGATTGGTATTCCTATTTCTCAGTGTTACTACACGTTTCTCATCAGAAAACCCTAAAAGAGTTGCTAAGTACACTTAATACAGATGAAGTTGCTTATGGCGGTATTGTGTGGTAATTAATGATGATAAATGCTGATTTAAATGCATAACAGGCACACAAGAACCTGGCAAACTGTCTTTTTTTACTTTTAAAATCAATGCCACAAGCAAGAAGCAGAAATCAAGTGTAGCATTGTGCTGTTTATTTTGAATAAACATCAATTCACATTAGTCGGAAATTCAGTGATGTTAAGCTTGTTTCAGAATTTCATTCAATGCGTGCCTTTTTGGTTTGGACTTTATAAATGCCTATTTTTGTAACACTTGGGCATACGTCCAAGATACAACGGCCGACAAAAGTACATCGGGCCTGGTCTTGAAAGGAATCACTGCACATATGCAATTTGAGTAGGTGCTGTAACGTTCATTGTAACTGTGGCAATATAAAATCACAAAGCTTGTTCGGATTCCAGCTTGTGTGGTAAAGAAGAGTTTTGACATGGTACGTTGCAAGAGGATGGTGTGTAAGATGCAGGAGCATGTCATTCCCGTCACATCAGTGCTGCAGGAGCATGTCATTCCCGTCACATCAGTGCTACAGGAGCACGTCATTCCCGTCACATCAGTGCTGCAGGAGCACGTCATTCCCGTCACATCAGTGCTGCAGGAGCACGTCATTCCCGTCACATCAGTGCTGCAGGAGCATGTCATTCCCGTCACATCAGTGCTGCAGGAGCACGTCATTCCCGTCACATCAGTGCTGCAGGAGCATGTCATTCCCGTCACATCAGTGCTGCAGGAGCATGTCATTCCCGTCACATCAGTGCTGCAGGAGCACGTCATTCCCGTCACATCAGTGCTGCAGGAGCACGTCATTCCCGTCATATCAGTGCTCCTGGAAATGTTTTGTAAGCTGCCTTATCGGGGATGAGCACTAAAAAAAAAACTGAAACCCCAAAGTGGCCATCTCAGCTTTGTTTGCAAATACCAAAATTTGGACCGATTAAGATCATCCAGTGTTTTGGATTAGCCTTCATCTTAGAAAGTATCCAAGTTCTCAGAGCTCATTAATTTGTTTTTTTTTAAAAAGCATCACAAATATTTCAAAACAGATCAATCAACTATCCGCGTGGCTCAGCGAGTTTATCCAACCAGTCGCTGAACCACATAGGCTGGGAAAATCTAAGATTCCGTCACTGGCCTCCATGAAATTTAACCACAATTAGCCTCAGCACCTCTGGGTCAGGGAGAGGGAATTCAGCTCCTTATCACTTGCCAGTGACTTATATTGCAACGGCCCATGTATGAATGCCCGGTGAGGATAGGATGAGGATCAGCTGCAATGCTCATTATGGTTGACTATCCTTTCATCGTTAAAGACCACATATGACTAATGGCCATTTGGGCAAGACACCAGAGAGAGAGCAGGCAACCAGTGCTCACGGGACCATACTCCAGTAACGAATCAACACCTTGGAGAGGTGGGGTGGGAAAGAGAGGAAGAGAAGAACATTTCCATGAGGATATAAAACCTGACTCTTTGGAACTCACCACACCACTAACCTGCTCAGTCTGGCCCCATCCTGTGTATGGTCTAGAAACAAGGGTAAAGGTAGTGCAGAACTGGAGCACAGAAATAACAAACAAGAAAGGATTGCATGTTCCACGGCACTTTAAAAATGACAAGAAGCTCCCATCACAGCTTAGTCAGTAAATGCACCAAATACAAATTACAAATACCCAACCATACCAGAGTAGAACGTCCCAGGGTTGATACTGAGTTAGCTGATCTTAGCCAGGGCAGTGATTCAGGCACCGCGACTGCCCTCAACACTGCTGGGCTAAAGAATGGGGGAAATATATCAGCTAGGGTTCCCGCCCCCAACCTCTGTCAAGTGACAACCATTGGAAAATGTATGTGCGTGGATGGGAACGAGTACAGGATCAAGCCCGGCCGTGATGCCCTTCACAGCCAAGCGGCCTTCTGACACTTTTATCGTCTCAGCTCAAACTGGGGTGAGGTACCAAAAGGCTGCCAACATCCATGGAACCAGACCCTACCAAAACTCATGGCCTTGAAAAGAACAGGGGCAAAAATTAGTCAGAAAAAAGTAAGATTACAATAAATATTCTGCCTAGAAGATAGCCCTAACATTTTTCCGGATATCTGACACACAGAGAAACCAATCAGCAGGCTTGAGCCTCTGAACCAAGCTACTGAGAATTCCACACATGTCGAATTCCTGTTTGCGTGATACAGAAATACTCTCTTGGTAGGGCCAGGTTCAACATACCCAAGTCTAGAGTTTCACAGGTTGACAGAACCAAGGCTTAGGGACCCCCCCCCCCCCACCCCCCACCCCGGGTACATACAGAGGCACTTCTGGGGTTAACCAGCTAAAACCACAAAGAAGTGGTAAGTTTCCCTCTGCTGTCCAACTAAGACCATCCTTCCCATTATAGCATTGGGGTGCAGGGTTACCTGGAGCTGAGTGGAAAGAACCCAAGCCCCTACATCTTCAAGTTCTATTAGTGAGCCAGACTGGTTAAAATATCAACAGTGCCCAGGAGCACTGCGAACCTGCCTGGTTCAGGTGTTGGAATACCAAGTCTGGCGCGCAGGGTCGACTTGGCTCTGGTCTGTCATCACCAGGTTTAGCATCTTGGAGCAATAGCTAATCAACTATGAAACATATGAATACCTTCGGCTAATCAAATGATTTCAGACTTGTGTATACTTGCTTTGTGTATATTTATACTTGGTATCGGAGCAATTATCAAAATGCTGGGACCCTTAATAAATTTGTATAAAACCTTAATGTAGTCCATATATATTGAGACAATATTTCAACTCAATGACCGGAATTTTGCTTACCTGGGTGGGTCCGGTGTGGGCGGTGTCCGTGGCGGGTCACGACCCCTCTGCTGGCTCCATCCCACTGTTGAAAATGAACTTCCCTTAATGGGGCCTATTAAGCCCGTCCAGCGCGTTACCCAGCCCAATGAAATGGAGCAGGTCTGGTGACATCATTCATGACGCATTTTCAGCCGGGTTCTTTAAAGGGACCATGGCCACATTACATTTGAAGTTTAATCTACCATAGTGCTGTCAATGCACTACAGCATTGGAGTGCTGCAAACACTGACAATGACTGCACAGAGGCAGAGGGCTACACCCAAGTTCTCCGATGACTCCCTCCATATACTGATGGAGAGAGTCAGAGCACGCAGGGAGGTCCTCTTCCCTTCCAATGGGCAGAAGAGCCCTCCCCAGGAGACCAAAACAGCCTGGTTGCAGATTGCAGAGGAAGATACAAGCAGGGATGTGATCAGGTGGACCTGGGCGCAGTGCCGCAAACGTTTCAATGATCTCATTAAATCAGGAAACGTTAATACAAAGCCACACTCAACCTTATCCTGCTGTGCCTCTCATCACATCCCCATCACTCTGCCTTCCTTACCCTACTCCTGCACATCCTTACTCACACCAACATACCTTGCACGTCCACCCATCCCTCTCGCTCTCTCTCTCTATCTACATTATCACACCCCCATCTCACTAGCCACCCCTCACACTCACCCTCATCCTAATGCAATCATAACAACTAACAACACACAAGGGTAGCCACTTGGGTGTTTTATCCAATGTTTATGTAAAGTTTCTGTTAATGTGTTGTCAAACATAAAAATCTTTATTTTCAACACTTTGGAAGTGGCTTAGTGACTTGCAGTGAATGGTGAGACATAACGGTACCCCCCGCAATGGTGATGAGTGTGAAAGGAATGGCTTGGGCATTGTAGGGATGCTTTATGGTGTTGGTGTGAGGTGGTGCTAACCTGGCGCATCATGTGGCAACCATATTGGAGTACAGCATAATGTTAACTAAATCTGGCCATGGCGAGGCCATCCCTGGCCTCCCGGGCAGCAATGTGCTCGGATGCTGATGCCCTGTGTCGTGTGCAGCATCAGGTGATTGTGGAGAAGGTTGGTGTTGTTGTTGGTGCTGCTGGTGTGCCTGGTGATGCTGGTATTGGGGCTGATCGTGGTCAAATTCTGAGGACCAAGGTGAGACAGTATAAAGGGCACCCATGTTGATGGAATAGATGGCAGGTGAAGTACAGATGACAGAAGCATTCTGTCAATGGTGAGAGAGTTCTTCCAATGAGGTGACACTGGATGGAGGCTTTGCTGGGAAGACTTGCAGCCTGCAGAATCTGTGCTGGAAATGGACTGAGCAACAGTTTCTGCCTGAGGAAAGTGATCATCTGTCAGGTCGGAGCTTTTACTGTACATTTGATGCTGTCAAGTAATCAGCTGGAGGAATAGACACGGAACTTCTGCCTCAAGTTGACAGACGTGGTTCCTGAGCTGCGTGAATCCCATGGCCATGCAATTAAATTTTAAAAGTACAGTAAGTGAAAAAAGACTCTTAAGTGCCCAATAATGATTTCAATTGGGTCGCCCGCCGCTGCCGGTCGGGTCGGCTCTGTGATGACAGGCGTCCCTGGGGGAAAGGCACGTGGGAGCGGGATCACAGCGGTTTACCGACCCGCTGTCAGAAATAACAACTTTCCCACCTGACCCGCCACCGGTCACGCCCGCTACCACCCAGAAAATTCCAGCCAATATCATTTTCATAATAGAATAAGGTGTAGGTATAAATAGGATACTATTCTCTACTCATTCCTTCCTCAACGATTGGACTGTTCACTCACCTATTCCTCCCTCACCCCAAGATGTTATACGCCAGCAATCATCCTCCAATGGCCTGGAATTTGCAGTCAGCAGCGAAGCAAAGACGTTTGTTGCTGGCCCCGAAGTATGCTCCACACAAAGTCTCGTGATCCCTGTGTCGAGAAGTTTGGGTTTTCTGACCTTCAATTCAAATCAACGAAATATAGTGGGGATCCCCTAGTGCGAGCTGCTGTGATGTCAACAGGCTTTCTAAGCAGCCAATCAAAATGCAGAATTCTCACAAATTGTGACCAAGGAAGTGGGCAAGCTCTTAAAATTCTAACTTTTTAAAAATGTTAGAGAGAGCAAAACAAAGATTGGGGCTGTCACATGGGGAAAAGGCAAGTCATGAAATAAAGATGGACAAACTTTAAAAAAAATGTTTTTTATATTTTTTGAAATGTTTCTTAAAAATTTAATTTTTATTAAAATGGACAAATTTCACACTGCACAAAATTAAAATTAGTTTTCCAGGCCCGTAACATTTGTGTAGCAGTAATAACGCTGTTAAAACCCCAGTTACATCTAATCCCTTTGGGTCTAACATTTGGTGGGGAATTTAACAGCGGTATTACTGCAGAATAGCCGAAGTTTTTGTCAGTTTCCCTGATTTGGGTTATTCCACAGATTGCCGGCTCTTTGGGAGGGGCGGGGGGGCGGGCACAGCGCAGCCTGTTTCGGAGCTGTCAATGACAGAACGCAACTTCAGGATTTCCGCATGCGCCTGCGCCAAATCCCGAAGCTGCGGTCAGTTTCAGCGGCGGAATGCCAGCGAACGCTGCCAGTTCGTCGTCATCCCGACCACAAATTCCGGGCCATTAGCTCTCTGCCTTGACCTCCCATTGCGGGCATCACAACTTTGTGTAAATTAAAACTAAAAGGAACCATTGGCTTTCTGCAGGAAAGTCTTGGCCAGGATTTGAAGTTTACAAGCAGCCATCACCCTCCAATATCTACAATAGAAATTCTGTGAAAGTCAGACTCAAAGAAAACATTCAAGAGTTTTCCCCTCCCTCCTTATCATTGGCAGGAGAAGTGTCCAAATGAACAAAGGTCTCAACAGGGACAGTAACTTCTGATCCTCCACATCAGTAATACACATCCGCACAAGAATGAGCAAAGTAGAGTTACTGATGGAACTATTTCTATATAACAGGTTTACCCCAAGGTCACTGCCTCCTCCAATAGCAAAATACCAGACAAGGGACAGGGAGAAGTACGTAAAACAAGTAGAAACTCTCATTTTTGTTCTTTTACTTTTTGTGCTTTGTATATGCTATAAAATTGTTCGTGTTTCTCTTCCCTATTCTGTTTCTCATCCATGCCCCTCTATGTTAGGATGCCATTGGATCTATGCTGCTCTGTGTTCCGGATCAGTATCTGCTCTGCTCTGGGCAGCATGTAACTCCCACTCACACTGTAACTCCCTTTCTGCTGGGACTCCCAGACTGACGAGCAGTGTTTATTGAGCTCAATAATCAATGAAGAATTTTTTTATTGTGCAGTACGATATTTTGCAAGTTCACCCATTTTCAAAACTGCAATACCTCGACATTTTTAATTGTTGGTGTATGTAATATGAAACCTCCACTCCATCGACGTTTTGCTGAAGAATTCCTTTCCATGTACTACTTGTTAGTATGGAGATTCATTCTTATATATTGTTTGTTTTCTCTCCTGCTCATTATTGTTGCTGCAGGAGGGTCAGACATTTAAGAACAAATATAAGGAACAAGGCTGGCTTGCAGGCACGCCGTCCTCATGATGAAGTTGATTCCAAGCCGCGCTCCAATAATTTGCATTTTATTTCTGTGCTCATTTTAATTTATTTTTCCAGTTTCCTCCCCCTTTTCCTGAAGCCACCAAACTTTATTGGCTTACACTTCCACAGGCTCTATCTGCCCTCAAGAACCTTGCCCAAGTGGCCATTCTTCATGCATGGTCACAGAAAGTGAATGTCATCCACTATTCAACTTTGAGGGGCATCACAGCCGAACTGATCTTGCTTTCAGCCAATAGGCACACTTTGCAGCAACAGTGATCAGCAGTACGGCTGAATTTTCCTCTCCATCCCCCATGTCTCTGAGGCTGATTGAAACACCCACTCTGAGATCGGGGATGGGGGGGGGGGAGAGAACTTTCAGAACTTTGGAGGGAAAAAATATCATTTCCAGATAAATCTATAGAAGGTCTTGCGTCTGTCTCACTTTATTACAAATGCAAACCAACCTTAAAGAAAGAGAAAGAAAGGCAGTCATTTCATTCTAGGTTGTTCTGATCTGCACAACAACTAATTGACCACAGGAGTTGACGAGCAGCTACAATCACCTGGACTTACCAATTGGGATCACTTCCCCACAGAGTGCTGTGGCCTTAAAGGGACAGGCTAGGTAAAACACAGCTCTATCACAGCCGCTAAGCACCGTAACCATGCGCCAGACCCCCAGCTACTCATAAGCAATGCCCCAAGAGATCAGTTAGTAGT
Organism: Somniosus microcephalus; assembly: GCF_052327205.1. NCBI lineage: Eukaryota > Metazoa > Chordata > Chondrichthyes > Squaliformes > Somniosidae > Somniosus > Somniosus microcephalus. The sequence continues at coordinate 25,097,123 of NC_141002.1, read as the reverse complement.
TACATTCTATTTTTTGGGGGCAGTCATTTTCCATTAACTTATTACATCTTTGACCTCTAATTAAATGTTCTGCCAGATCACTCACTCTGCTACTTGAAACATTCATGACTTCCTGGGGCATCAAGAAAAATACAAGCTTTTGACTGATTCATCTCTAGATGTGATGCTTGTGGGATAGAATGGTGGAGCTGTTACTAAGTCAGTCACCAAGGCACACTCGACTCCCCTTGCAAATATATTGCTGAGCCTTTCTGTACCAACCTTAATGAGGTGCTCTTGGGTTATATAGTGGCCTTGTTAAAAGAAAAAACTTGCATTTATATTGCCCCTTTCACAACCTCGGGACACCCCAAAGCGTTTTACAGTATTTTACATTACTGAAGTACTTTTTCAACTGTAGTCACTGTTGTAATGTAGGAAGCACAGCAACTAATTTGCACACAGCAAGGCCCCGCAAACAGCAACATGATAATAACCAGATAATCTGTTTTAGTGGTGTTGGTTGAGGGATAAATATTGGGCAGGACACCGGGGATAACTCCCCTGCTCTTCTTCGAACCAGTGTCAAGGGATCTTTTACACCCACTTGAGAGAGCAGACGAGGCCTCAGTGTAACGCCTCATCCGAAAGACGGCATCTCCGACAGTGCAGCACTCCCTCAGCACTGCACTGGAGTGTCAGCTGAATTATGGTGCTCAAGTCTCTAGAGTGGGACTTGAACCCACAAACTTCTGAATCACAGGTGCGAGCGCTACCAACTGAGCCACAGCTAACATCTTGTTTCAAAATATCCTCGACCCGAGATAACTGAGCAAGTCGTCTGCTTTAGAAGCTGATTGTTGTTGGAACACCCATCCCAGTGGGGATAACTTCCTCTCGGCTGCGAGGAGAGTGTGACAACCAAAGTTAGGAAGGTTTCTCCTCGTCGCTATTCCCAGCAAAATCATAAGCATGTTATTTGTTTGAGCCCATATCCCATTTCAGTACAAATGACGGGCAGAAGCAAACCGTCCCACATTTGTTTATGCTGTCGCGACACACAAGTGGCCGGAAGAAATCATCCCCTCGGGGGTGACCTGGAAACTCTAGACACATTCCTCAGATGGAACCGAGACCATGCACACAGTGGGAAGTTCCTCAGCACCTACACAAAGCTCAGAGTAAATGGGTATAATGCACATGTCACGCCTGCAAGCGATTTTGAAAAAAAAGGTTGAATCGTATTCTGTTTTCTCACAATGACCATCAAAATGGCACAAAGCTACATAAAATCTTCAACATCTGTCCCTTGTAAATACCTACTTCATTCCAGTTTTAAAAAAACGTTTGCGTTTTACACCCTATCATTTAAAAGTTCTGTTCCCTCAGATTCTGTCTGTGGTTATTTACTGCATTTTATCATCATTCCATCAACTCTGCGTTAGGGAGCTGCTTACTAACATTGGCTCAGTCTCTCCCTTATTGCCATTTTACTGCCTACAAGTGGCTAAAAGGACTGCTGCCCAGGGGAAGTTCCAAAGAATGCAATGTCTTGTTAAAACCTGAGTGAGTAATGGAGGAAAGAGAACCTCCCAGCCGGGAGAACGAAAGGGCCTTGGGATGAATAATGTCTTGAACCTTTGCTGTGTACCAGTGACCCAGCATGTAGACCACAGCAATGAAGTGAATAATTCACTGACTGCATCGCTGACCTCCTGCCAGCTGACCCCAGCGTTGTACTGACTGACAAACATATTGTCCCCAAGAATGGGACGTGACAGGAGTTTCATGTCAGCAATTGTTCCAACAATAAAACATTACAAGACAGTTACGTAAAACAGCACGGGGAGGGTGAAAAGAAACGGGTGAGCTCGTTAACCCCGCAGAGTGCATCTGGTCACATTTCTTTCCACAGTGCGATACAAGTTTGAATTAACCCTCTGCATGCTGGAGATCACTGCAAGAACTTAACTCGGATTTTCAGTCAGCGTCGCAGTCGGTGATGGGACAAAGACAAGCCTTAGACGCGCACCATTTCTGACACTATGCTGCATGGGTTTAACACTGCGATTGTATTTTTCTTTCACCTCTTATAGTCTTGTATTAAATGTTATGTAAAAAATACATAGCGCCCAATTACAGCATTTTTCAAAGTTATTTAAGCAGTGTACATTGCTGCAGAATTTATAAAAGAATACAAGGACTGACAAGGATAAATTATTAATAAATGCATTTTTGCCAACTAAATGCTGCATTTTTGGTGTATATCGCTACTGGGCTTTATGAACTATTTTTAATTATGATAGTAATGAAGATATTTGCCTTACGTCTTTCTGTGCCCAGTGTGGCTTCTTTTATTTTTGGAAACTGAAAAAGATGAAAAAATTCTAGAACCGACCTGTTCAAATTAGTTTATCTACCAAACTGGCAACAGCTAGAATTAGCAACAGGGTGAACTCATGATCAGACTGTAAGGTCCAGTTGTGATTGAGACATAAAAGTTCTCTTGGATATATTTACTTGTTTTTCTTCACCAAAAGTCTTGCTGCACTACACATATTGGAGATTTGATGTGACTATGTTCTCTCCTTTGGTCTTTGTTTGAAATCTCCCCATGATGACAGGAATTAGATCAGTCATTCAGCCTTGTGGGGAATCACAAGCAGGAACCAAAGGTCATGGTGCAACAAGTGGAAGCTTCAGTTTATATGTTCTATATTTTATCACAGATTTGGATTATAATTATGACTCGGCAGAAAGTTGGTTTTATTATATTAATCGACAGAAAATGTGTGTAATTTTTTTGAAGATTACAATACTTTAAGATTTAAATTTTGACAGGTGAGCCAAGAATATTTTTTGATTTGGTAGCAGTAGGAACTCATTTGAATTTTCATTGGCCATTTGTGTGGGAAGGTGAAACAATATTATAGACTTGTTATTCAATGTCTGCTGTTAAGAATGCTGATACTTCAGACAGAATATTGCACTTGTTAATGTTCTTCCTTAGGATAACTCCTCATAATTGTCAAGCCAATTTACCACATATCACCTTCTTACCCGAGCACTATAGTAAAAGTGAGCACAAATTGCTGCAATAAACCGCAATTGTAATTCGATGGGGTCTAATCAGCTGAGGCATCTTCAACCATTCCACATTACACCAACAAGTGCTGTTTGTTAATATAATGCATTACTACTCAGTCCATTAATGGAACAAAGTGTTCAGGAATAATTCATGACATCTCCTCATGTTCGAGGCTCTGTAAAGTAAGCATAATGTGCAATTACCAGAAAGGGTGAAATTAAACCTTTCAGCAACTTGTCAAAACCAACTGAAACTTTTGAAAGTCCAATTTAAAAAGTATTCAAGATACCAGACCTGTGCAGTTAGCTGATCTCAGTGCCTCTGGATTGGAAGAATCAGCCAGGCTTTCCACTGCTGATTGTTATCCAGTGGACTTTGCTGGAGGTGCGTGTGTAGCCATCAGATAAAGGCAACATCAGGCTCTGCTGTTAGAAGCCTGCTGATATTAACCATTGGTTAAGATATTGAAGGCAACCATAGAATTAGAACTCCTGGTCACTCGTCACCTCTTCCTATGCTATCTGGCATTGCAATAGTTCCCTCATTCAAAACTGCATCATCACCCCTTCCTCAAAAATTGCACTCTTGATCCATTTATCTTCCCCAATTATCACTCCATCACCAACTTCCATCGCCCTCAGCCCTACCATAAACTTCACCCACTTGCCACTGATTCCATCCCTCTCCCAGCCACTCTTTTAGGTTGGACCTTGACCCTGAACTGAGCTTTGAACTCCACATCCTACACATCACCAAGAGTGCTTACTTCCAACTCTGCAACAATGTCCATCTTCATCCCTACCTCAGCACCTCTGATACCATAGACGCTTCACTGCAGGGCCTTACAGGACAGTTTCATGGCTGTCCGTTGTTCCTTTGAGTGACTGGAGTGTCGAACTTGGAGCTTCAAAGATGGTACAAGTCTCCCCAGCAGCCTGTCTCTGCTTCCTTTCACATGTCGAATCATTACACAAGATTGTCATGGGATTCAAACTGGCATAACAATTGATCAGATAGCTGGGAATAGGTTGGCATGGCGTTCATTTTCAAATGGTGTTGTTTAATGTCGCTGGAAAATTTTGGAACCATTGTCCTTCTTTATCAAGGGGCAAGGTGTGCGACGCATGACAAGGGATAACTGCCAAGTCAGAGTTGTTTACAGGCTCTTTGCAATGAGTGGTCATGCCACAGTGCTCAACCACTAGAAGGATAATGCTGACCAGGTCTGTGTGACTCGACTCAATAGCGGATGATGTGGACAATAATTTTCCTTCCTCTGCAGCTGAAGTCATAAACAAGCTGAACCTGGACCCTGCTAGAAGCTCAGGCAACAAGCAAGGTTTTGCAGAATGAACAAGAGCTGTCGGTTGCATCAGGGGCAGATTAACACACAGGCCTGTGGGGCCCATGCCAGGGACCCCAGCCAAATATGGATCTCCCCGTAAAACTCACCCTAATGCAGAAAAACGGCATACTACCACTGCATCAGTTTTACTTAAGCGTAGTATATTGTGATATGATTTATTTTATTATTAATGCAGTGTGTAAACATTCTACAGGCCTATTTTTTCATGCATTTTACTACACGTTTATGTTTTAATGGATCGGGGCAGGGGAGCGGGGGGGAGGTGTTGTGGGACAGGGTGCAGACAAGCCCTTGGTGCCTTGGGCCTCAAGAATTCTTAATCCGGCTCTGGGATGCGTTCATGCGAAAGGGCTCCAAATTACAAAAATATGATCTTAAATCATTGGTATGTTGGCTAAAGTGTGTTGTGATTCATGGTCAAAAAGGATTCTTCCAGGCTAATGTCTACGTCCTCAGGGTCTGGAGAGTGCATTGCATTGACTTTGCATCTTCGACAGTATCTCGCTTCATACCAGAGATTTCTAGACAACTCCATCTTTTAACAAGTACTGCATACATAAGATTCATTCCTTGCTTGCAGCCCTACTTCTTCATCTACCCAAGCAGAAACACACAGCGATCAATAATTGGTAATAGGTTATGAATTGACCTAAAATTAAAATTGCTGATCAGAAGAGGGACTCCACAGCTTTTTGCCCAGTGACAGCTCGCATAATAAAGGCACTACCCCAAGCGCTCTGTCACATTTTTATCTAATGACTTGGAAACGTCTACTCAGTGAAACCATGTGAAATAAGATTACAAAAAACAGAGTGGAATTCGTAATAGACTAGCGTGAATAATTTATTAGGCCATTCCATTTAGGAGTTGTTTTGTTCAGTGCGCACCAGTGATGGTGCTGTCAAATTATCAATCAGACACTATGCTCAAACTAGGAACGCCATCCAATTATGATAATGACTGAGAATGCAACAGACTTGAGCAGACAGCATAAAGGGTCGATTTGAAGAAAACATTGTATATGAATTAGGTTAAGTGCTGCTATGCAATTAACCCTGTCGTTCCCACAATCCCAGCTGAACTGATTGAAGACAGTTCGTGAATGTCTGGAGCAAACATGATGAATTTTTATGACTTACTTGCAGATAAACATCCACATAAGAATAGCCATGGGTATAAAATGGTTGAGGAACATCAGTCCATGAAATGCTCAAATGTCACAAATAAATGGATTACATGAATGTGCAAATAGAACAGATGTTCCTAATCACAGTCACATAGAAGTAATAGAAACAGCTCAATATACTTTCCATGATGTTCATGTAACATAGCTATTCGGTGACTTTGTAAACAATATATCCCTTTTGGATACCAGCCATTCATGAATATCCACTGTCTGTCCTGAATAACGACAGTTTGATCACAGCTCGTTGGATCCTTGATCCTGATTGGCTACTAGATGTCTTCCATTCTCAATTAAAGGACACTTCATATTCAGACCCTCTTCACGTGACCAGCAAAGTATGAGACTTCTTCACTGGCATCAATTGCTTAATCATTTTCACTTAGCAAATGTGGAGAAATGTTTTAATTCTCTTTCCCAACTTTTCACGTCCTCTCCTGAAGGGGATGAATCATGTGGTAAATCACTTGGACTCAGGCTGACGTACGGTTCCACATGTGCAGACAGCTCACGAGTACATTTTTCAAATGGTCATTCTTTTGGTCGAGCCAGTGACTGTCAGCAGGCTATTTGATTATGGTGGACATCACAGTCAGGCTCAATCCTGTCCTCACCAGACATCTACACACATAAACCTTTCAGCACAGGTCACTAGACAGTAAACAGCAGTAGCAATCCTGACTATTTTTTCCCTCCTGGCTAACCAGCTGAGCTGAGACCAAAGATCTGCCTCAACTGTTGCCCTGATTGAGATCAGCTGACTCAATGCAGTGTGGGAATCATATTTGGGGTCTTCTGGTCTTCAGAGCTCAGTATTACACCAGAAAGGAAATATATCGCCAATCCTTCATCGTCGCTGGGTCAAAATCCTGGAACTCGCTACCTAACAGGCACCTTCACCACACGGACTGCAGTGGTTCAAGAAGGCGGCTCACCACCACCTTCTCAAGGGCAATTAAGGATGGGCAATAAATGCTGGCCTTGCCAGCAACGTCCACATCCCATAAATAACTAAAAAGAAGGGCATTTACCCTCTGGGAAATTTGGGCAATGTGGAAAAATCTTTGACTTTTCTGCTGAAGATCCTTGGTTTTAAGTTGGAACAAACTGTTTACAATACCTGGCACAGTCTGATAGCATATACTATCCCTTGATTATAGAAGATTAACAAGGGGTGATCTAATTAAGGTGTTCAAGATAATTAGAGGATGTGATAAGGTAGGGGACCAATGTCCTCGCGGAGGGGGAAGGGGGCGTTGCTAATGCTGTTGAGAAGGGTTTAAACTAATTTGGCAGGGGGATGGACACCAGGATGTAGCATTAGAAAGGAGAAACAAGGTGCACAAAGGATTGGGAGAGACAGATAGCACTAGAGCAAGAAATAGTATGGTATTAGGTGGGGTCAGACAGAGAGACTACAAGAAGGTTTAAGATAGGTTTACAGTGCATGTGTGTGAATGCACAAAGTGTGGTAAATAAGGTTGGTGAGCTGCAGGCACAAATAGACAAATGAGAATATGATGTTGTGGCAATAATGGAGACCTGGCTCAAAAAAGGGCAGGATTTTGACCTAAATATTCCTGAATATAAGGTGTTCAGGAAAGATAGGGACGGAAAGAAAGGAGGTGGGGTGGCAGTATTTATTGAGGGGAATATTACAGTGCCAGAGAGAGAGGATGTCCTGGAGGGGTCAAGGACAGAATCTATTTGGTTAGAGTTGAGAAACAATAGTGGTGCCATTACATTCTATAGACCGCCAACTAGTGGAAAGGATATAGAGGAGCAAATTTGCAGGGAAATTACAGAGAGGTGCAAGAACTATAGAGTAGGGATAATGGGGGACTTCAACTATCCTAATATAGACTGGGATAGTAATAGTGTAAAGGGAAGAGAGGGGGAAGAATTTCTGATGTGTTCATGAGAACTTTCTTGATCAGTACGTTTCCAACCCAACCAGGAATCAGGCATTGCTGGATCGGGTTCTGGGGAATGAGGTGGGTCAACTAGAGCAAATGTCAGTAGGTGAACATTTAGGGAACAGTGATCATAGTATCATAAGGTTTAGATTAGCTATGGAAAAGGACAGGGAGCAATCTAGAGTCACAATACTTAATTGGAGGAAGGCCAATTTCGGTGGGTTGAGAATGGATCTGGCCCAGGTAAATTGGAATCAAAGATTGGCAGGCAAAAATGTAATCGAACAATGGGCTACCTTTAAAGAGGAGATGGCTCGGGTACAGACGAGATACATTCCCACGAGGGGGAAAGGCACAGCAACCAAAGCCAGAGCTCCCTGGATGACGAAAGAGATAGAGAGCAAGGTGAAGCAGAAAAAGTGGACGTATGACAGATGTCAGGTTGAGAATACAAGTGAGAATCAGGCTGAATATAGAAAGTTCAGAGGGGAAGTGAAAAAGGAAATAAGAGGGGCAAAGAGAGAGTATGAGAATAAATTGGCAGCCAACATAAAAGGGAATCCAAAAGTCTTCTATAGGCATATAAATAGTAAACGGGTAGTAAGAGGAGGGGTGGGGCCGATTAGGGACCAAAATGGAGACCTACGCATGGAGGCAGAGGGCATAGCTGAGGTACAAAATGAGTACTTTGCATCTGTCTTTACCAAGGAAGAAGATGCTGCCAAAGTCATAGTGAAAGAGGAGGTAGTTGAGATACTGGATGGGATAAAAATTGATAAGGAGGAGGTACTAGAAAGGCTGGCTGTACTTAAAGTAGCTAAGTCACTAGGCCTGGATGGATGCATCCTAGGATGCTGAGGGAAGTAAAGGTGGAAATTGGACTGGGCATAATCTTCCAATCCTTTTGGATACAAGGGTGGTGCCAGAGGACTGGAGAATTGCAAATGTTACACCCTTGTTCAAAAAAGGGTGCAAGGATAAACCCAGCAACTACAGGACAGTCAGTTTAACCTCGGTAGTGGGAAGCTTTTAGAAGCGATAATCCGGGGCAAAATTAACAGTCACTTGGACAAGTGTGGATTAATTAAGGGAAGCCAGCACAGATTTGTTAAAGGCAAATCATGTTTAACTAACTTGATTGAGTTTCTTGATGAGGAAACAGAGAGGGTTGATGAGGGCAATGCGGTTGATGTGATGTACATGGACTCTAAAAGGCGTTTGATAAACTGCCACATAATAGGCTTGCCAGCAAAGTTGATACCCATGGAATAAAAGGGTCAGCAGCAGCACGGATATGAAATTCGTTAAGTGACAGGAAACAGAGTAGTGGTGAACAGTTGTTTTTTGGACTGGAGGAAGTTATACAGTGGTGTTCCCTAGGGGTCGGTACTAGGACCTCTGCTTTTCTTGATATATATTAATGACTTGGACTTGGGTGTACAGGGCACAATTTCAAAATTTGCGGATGACACAAAACTTGGAAGTATAGTGAACAGTGAGGAGGATGGTGATAGACTTCAAGAGGACATAGACAGGCTGGTGGAATGGACAGACACTTGGCAGATGAAATTTAATGCAGAAAAGTGCAAAGTGATACATTTTGGTAGGAAGAATGAGGAGAGGCAATATAAACTAAAGGGTACAATTCTAAAGATGGTGCATGAACAGAGAGACCTGGGGGTATATGTGCACAAATCATTGAAGGTGGCAGGGCAGGTTGAGAAAGCAGTTAAAAAAGCATACGGGATCCTGGGCTTCATAAATAGAGGCATGGGGCTCGATTTTAACTCAGGTACGGGCTGTTGTCGTGTTATCCGAATTTCATGTTTCCCACACGAATCTAAATGGATGTGGGAGATTGATGCAATTTTAACTCAATTGGCCAATTGATTTCCAATGTGTGGGAAGCCTTAGCAAAGGGGTTTTTCATGACTGGAAGTCCCCTCCGATGATGTCATCATTGCTGCTGCATTTAAGGTCCACAGCAAGCCTTGCTTCTTCTGCAGGCTGCCAAGCTTCCTCCATTTGGTGTCAGAGGGACCTGCAGGAAAGATGACAAGCGGGAGGGCAAGAGCAGCTCCTCGCTTTGACGAGGTGGCACTGCAGGCATTAGCCAATGGGGCTAGGGCCAACAGGGAGGTCCTGTTCCCTTCATCAGGGAGGACGAGGCCTCCCACTCAGACCAAGACTGTGTGGATGCAGGTAGCTGAGGAGGCCAACTCCTTGGGAGTCACCCGCAGAACCTGGATACAGTGCAGAAAAAGATTTCATGACCTTCAGCGCACTGGAAAAGTGAGTATGAATTTCCCATCACCCTCAATCTGATCCCCATTGCCTTTCCTCACCAGCACTCAGCTTTAGCAATCTCTTCCTCCACATCCCACTTGACACTGACATCCATGCATCCTTACCCATTCCCTCTCTCTCTATGCTCACATTCACATAACTATTCCACCATGCAGCCCTCACACTCCCTATCACTTTGATGCTTTGAACACAACTGACAACACACAGGGAGGGCCCTTGGTCTTGCAACCTCACTCCATCTTTGTCTCCTTCTAAGTATCTATGCTATGCAATCTCTACACTCACTCCGTCATTCTCACTCAACCTCCACTTGTCTCCCTCATTGCAGAAAAAGAGAGCTCACAACAAGAGAGAGCGAGCCAGGACAGGAGGAGGGACAGCCTCAATAGCCCACCTGACCCCCTGGGAGGAGGCCGTCCTGGAAATCATCGGCATTGAGGATGATTCGCGCGTGGGGGACGGACAGACGGGTGCAACACAGCAAGCTGGTGACAGAAAAGTTTCCCATCTCTCTCTTTGACATTGCATGAGTCACTGATAATGATTGTGAAGCTGTAACAGATGCACTTATGAGCATCTGCAAAAAGCTATGTGCATGTAGCCTTTGCATCACATCTCTGACACTTTCCTTTACTCCGCCACAGGACCATCACAAGCATCCGTCCCCCCTAGCCAGGAAGAAGAGGCTGAGCAGCCAGACTCCTCAGAGGAAGCTGCAACATCTGAGGGCACAGCGTCAGCAGAATTCAGTGCACCCAGCACCAGCGCAGACACTCACACCTCGGTGGGACTTTCGGGACATAGAGTAGTGTTATCACCTGGTGTATCACAGCTCACAAGTGAGCGTCAGCCAATTGTGGAGACAGGGACAGCAGTGGAGAGTCCTACTCGGAGGGCGCAGGATTCTGCCAGCTCGGCTCTGCAACATGTCTGCCTCTGGGTCCATCCATAAGATCAGAGGTGATGGAACTCCAGGCACAGGTGCAGGAGTTTCTGGCAGGTTTTGTCTCTAGGGTCGCTGCGAGTGTGGAGCGAATGGAGGAGTCCATAGTGAACATGAGCAGAGCCTTTGTGGAGTCATTGGCGTATGAATGCATCAACATGGAAAGGATGGCTACCTCCGTGGAAACGATTGCTACCTCCATGGTAAGGCTGGCTACCGTGCAGGAGAGGATGGCCACGGTAGAGGAGAGGAGGGCTATGGCCATGGAGGAGCTTAGTAGCCAGGGTATGGAAAACATGGTCATTGTTCAGAATAGAATGACATCTCTTGAGGAGCGATGGCATCTATTGAATAGAGAAACCAGACCTTCATGGAAGTCCTTCCGAGTAGGACTGCTATTGCAGATACGGGTCCCCATTGCCCCCCTGATGTGCAGCAAGGTGCTCTCCAGCCACTTGCAGGTGCAGAGGGGGACCTGACCCAAGAGAGGGAGGCTGGTGGCAGACCTCAAGGAAGTGGGGGCTCCTCTCCAAGCGCTCACACTTCCATGCCACTGCAGAGCCCTCGGTCAGAGCCCCACCGGAGTCCACACCCAAGTGAGATAGATGTCTCAACCCCTGCACAGCCGCAGGAGCAGCAGACTGTTGATGAGCCCTCACAGGCTCGCAACCCCAGAGGACGCCCGCCAAAGGTGTCGAGACAGGAGCAGCAGGAAAGTGAGCAAGGGGCCTCCACATCTGCTGAAGCCACAGGGGAAGCACTACGTAGGAGCATGTGTAAGAGGAAGATAAAGCACAAGTAGTCACAAGTGTAGTCACTTGGGTGAAATTTTATGTATTGTTATAAAAAGCCATCAGATTAATAATGTTAATAAAAAATCTGACGGCTACTGCTATAGTTGTGGCGTGAGTCATTTCGCGAATGTGACTTTCACATTGAGGGCTTAGGATTACTTGCAATTGTCAGTATGCTGGTCAAATAGCTAGGAATCCACAGGGTCTTGGCCATTGTCGATGCTCAGGTAAGAAGCTGCGAGGCAAAAGTGTTTGATTGACTAGGCTAAGCAAATCTGGCCAGGATGAGTGCGTTCCTTGCATCCCTGGCAGCAATGTTCTCGCGTAATGCTGCCGCTGGTTGATGGGCCTCTGCAGGATGTTCGTTTTCGCCCTCCTCCACTTGGTCCTCAGGAATCTGCAAGCCACGATGCTGTGCCATGTTGTGAAGTGCACAGCAAACCACGACGATTCTGGAGACCCTGGCTGCTAAGTACTGCAGGGCTCCATCTGATCTATCCAGGCATCTGAAGCGCATCTTCAGCAAACCGATGGTTTGTTCGATAATGGATCTGGTGGAAATGTGGCTGGAGTTGCAGCGCTCCTCAGCTTCGTTGGCTGGCCTCCTCAATGGCGTCATCAGCCACGTCCTCAGGGGATAGCCCTTGTCACCAAGTAGCCATCCGTTAAGTTGGTCTGGTGGACTGAATAGCAGAGGCACACTAGACTGGCGCAGTATGAAGGAGTCATGGCAATTGCCAGGGTACATGGCACAAACATGCAAAATCTCCTTCTTGTGGTCACACACCAGCTGAACGTTAAGGGAGTGGAAGCCCTTGCAGTTGACAAAAATACCTGGATTGCAATGGGGTGCCCTAAGGGCCACATGTGTGCAGTCAACGACGCCCTGCACCCTTGGAAAGCCTGCCAGATGAGCTAATCCAACCGCTTGCGCCATGACACTTGCTTGATCCTTGGTGAAATGAATGTAATTGTGCGCGAGGGCAAAGAGGACATCGGTTATCTGTGTGATGCAAGTGTGTGCGGCCACCTGGGAGATGCCGCTGATGTCTGCTGTTGATCCCTGGAATGAGCCTGAGGCAAAAAAGTTGAGTGGGGTGGTGACTTTGATGGCCACTGGTAATGTTTGTCTACCTGGTCCTCTGGGCAGCAGGTCTTGCTGTAGCATTGCGCAGATGTCAGTCACTACCTCTCGCGAAAGTCGGAGCCGCCTTTGGCACTGCTGCTCAGACATGTTGAGGTAGCTGGCCCTGCGTCTGTAGACCCTGTTTGGTGGGTATCTTGTGCACCAACGGGCTTCCAGGCGCTGGTCCCTTCTGGCCTGTGCAGCCTCAGGTGGGTGAGCAGCAGCCTGGCGCTCTTGCTGCTGCTGCTGTTGCTGGTGCTGCTGTTGTTCCTGGTTCTGCTGCTGACGCGGCTGGTGCTCAAGCTCCTCTAATGCCCAGATGGGAAGGAAATAAATGGCTCCCATGCTTCTGGTATATGCCTCCGTTCGGGAAGCACTGAGTGAAGGTGGCGAGAGGGGTTTCCCAGGAGGTCACACTGGAGATGGGTGTGAGGCTCCAACCTTCCACAGGTGTGGTTAAGCCTTCTAAAAGTTGCCCCAGGCCTGAGACCACTAAGTCCAGCCACCTGCAAATGATGGCTGATCAAATCTCCTCTTTAATGGTTGACCTGCAATTGATAGTCAGCAATCCAATAGTGCTCCCGCCAGGTTTCACATTCGTGATTCCCACCAGGCGTGTTTTACGTGGGAAAAGGGTTAAAGTTGCAAGGGCCTGTTAAAATAGGATTATAGAGACCATTTAGTGGTAATTAAGGGCCTTTAAAGACCAGTCCCACCTGTTGGATGTGGGACGGATTCGGGACCATCAGACACGCCTGAGTTAAAATTGCTCGGAGTCGGGAACCAGGCGGGGGGGGGTCTCGCCCGCCAGTTTTTGCGATTTTAACCCTCCGCACGCCTCCAAGCCCGACTCCACGGCTCAATGAAAATCGAGCCCATATAGTACAAAAGCAAGGAAGCTATGATGTACCTGTATAAACCAGTGGTTCGGCCTCAACTGGAGTATTGTGTCCAATTCTGGGCACCGCACTTTAGAAAGAATGTGAAGGCCTTAGAGAGGGTGCAGAAATGACTTACAAGAATGGTTCCAGGGATGAGGGACTTCAGTTACATGGATAGAGTGGAGAAGCTGGGGTTGTTCTCCTTCGAGCAGAGAAGGTTGAGAGGAGATTTGTTGGAGGTGTTCAAAATCATGAGGAGTCTGGACAGAGTAGATAGCGAGAAACCGTTCCCATTGGTGGAAGGTTCGAGAACCAGAGGACACAGATTTAAGGTGATTGGCAGAAGAACCAAAGGTGACATGAGGAAAAACTTTTTTACACAGCAAGTGGTTAGGATCTGGAATGTGCTGCCTGAAAGGGTGGTGGAGGCAGATTCAATCGTGGCTTTCAAAAGGGAATTGGATAAGTACCTGAAGGAAAAAAATGTGCAGGGCTACGGGGAAAGGGCGGGGCAGTGGGACTAGCTGAAGTTCTCTTGCAGAGAGCCACCACGGGCTTGTGGTGATTATTCCTTGTTTAGTAAAAGTATTGTGATTGGTTGTTTGTTAACTGCCTTGGGATATATGTTGTAATCTCATTGGTAGTTGATGATCACATGATGTGTTGTGGCCACCTTAAATTCAGTTCTTTTCCAGCTTTGGTTGGGACTGGATGTGGGAAGATGTGCTGCAGATTTTAAAGTTAATAAAGCCTAGCTTTGGAAGGCAAATCTATTCTTTATTTCAATTTATTAACTTTAAGTTAGAATGGAGCGATATCTTCAACCAGAACGATTCAAGGCTGACCCCAATTCTGCTGGAGTGGATGATAAATGGAAACATTGGTATTGTACATTTAAAAACTTTTTGGGCGTGTTGGATCAAGAGTCTCTAAATAAGCTGAACATGCTGATCAACTACATTGCTCCGGATGTATATAAATATATTTTGGACTGTAAAACTTATGAAGTGGCTATTTCTACATTGGAAAAGATTTTTGTTAAACCAAAGAATGAGGTATTTGCACGTCACCTTCTATCTGCCCGTAGGCAGCAGGTGGGAGAATCTTTTGGATACTTATTTACAAGCACTTCAGTGCCTTAGTGTTAACTGTAATTATAAGGCCGTGACGGCTGAAGAATATAAGGAAGAATCGGTACGGGATGCTTTTATTAATGGATTACTGTCTAGATCAATTCGTCAGCGGTTGTTAGGAAATAAGACTTTGAATCTTAAAAGTGCTTTTGAGCAAGCTTCTACATTGGATGTGGCTCAGAGAAGTTCGTATTCTTATGCTCTTTTTAATTGGCCTGCGACTATGGTTTCGGCAGTTTCGGATGAAAAGGAATTATGTGGACTTAATGGGAGTGGTTTACTAGATTCTGAAACAGTTTCTACTTCGGCGGCTGTTGCCTCTAGGATTCAGAAGTGTTACTTTTGTGGGAATATCCGGCACCCTCGTCTGAAGTGTCCTGCTCGGGAGGCTGTGTGTGATAAAAATAATAACTTCCGGGAAGTTATGTCATCACTTCCTGTGAACTGTGAACTGTGAACTATGAACTATGAACTGTGTACATACCTCACTTCCTGTCATATGTCACTTCCTGTTGGACTGGTATAAATACTGGTCTGTTCAGTATTGTAAGAGGCTTCTACCAGAGGCATGGTAAAGACCTCTCTTGTGTATATAGTGTGTTTATAAGTTACTTAAAGCTTACTTTAAAGTTACTTGATGGTAAGTCTCCTTTTTCTTACATCAATTTAAGTAACTTAGTATTTACACTGACAAATACTAGACCTTCAGACAAACTCGGAAGTTAAGGATCCAGGGAACCACCCATCATGGAGAAAATCCTTAGACCTATTCGTCTGGACTTGGACCCGAATACACCAGCAGCTGGCAGGGTATGGAAGCATTGGTATCGTACTTTTGAGAATTTTCTGGATGAATGTAAAGCAGATGCTCCTGCTAAATTGAAGATACTTGTCAATTATGTAACCCCAAAAGTGTTCGAATATGTTGATGACTGGGATAATTACGAAGAGGTGATTCGGGCACTTAAGAAACTGTATGCGAAGACCCCAAATGAGGTCTATGCTAGACATCTACTGGCCACAGCCCGACAAGGGCCAGGGGAATCAATTGACGAATTCCTGCAAGAACTTCGCAGGCTCAGCGTAGATTGTAACTTTCAGGCAGCCTCAGCTGAGCTGTACCGCCAAGAAATGATTCGTGATGCTTTCATCTGCAGGATTGCCTCTCCATTTATACGCCAGCGTCTACTAGAAAGTAAAACACTTGAGCTACAAAAAGCTTTTGACCTAGCTTGTTCACTGGATTTGGCAAAGAGAAATGCAGACCTCTATCAGCTGCCCAGATCTCGATCTGCTGCTGTAGCTGCAACCAGACAATTCAAGCGGTCTCAGGTGAACCCTATCATGGGGGAATCTAATTCTGATGAAGAAGAGGAGGACGACCCCACTTTAGCAGCCTCTTGGCAATCTAGGAAGGAATGCTTCTTTTGTGGAGATGCTTTTCACCCTAGGAAAACCTGCCCTGCTCGCAATGCAATCTGCAGTTATTGCGGGAAAAAAGGACACTTTGCTAAAGTTTGCCTATCAAGGGCCTCTACGAGGGCCAATCCAGCTAAGGCCTACTGAACTGCCCCAATTAGGGCCTATCAAGATGCTCCAGCGAGGACCTATCAAGCTTCCTCTCGAGCTCTCTCCCAAAGAAGCACACCGAGAGTTTTAGCCACTCTCTGTGCAACGACACCAATTACAGCTGCTTGCCCACAGAACCTGTCTCATGCAGCCACAAAAATTTCAATTAAAGGGCATACCTTAGATGCCTTAATTGACTCAGGAAGTACTGATAGTTTCATTAAGGAACAGATTGTTGCGAAATTGAAACTACATGTCTTCCCATCGGACCAGGCAATTGCGATGGCCCAGTCATCACTTAATACCAGAATCTCCGGCTTTTGTGTTGTTGATAT
Source organism: Somniosus microcephalus (assembly GCF_052327205.1). NCBI lineage: Eukaryota > Metazoa > Chordata > Chondrichthyes > Squaliformes > Somniosidae > Somniosus > Somniosus microcephalus. The sequence goes on along the minus strand of NC_141002.1, from coordinate 25,080,503 downwards.
GACACTTCATGGTCGTATGTATCCCTCCACCCGACTTTCGGTGCTCAAGGACTTATGTAGTGATCTCCTCTTAGGGCTGGACTTCCAAAAACAGCATAAGAAACTCACCATTGAGTTTGGTGGATCCAAACCCGGACTTACTATTTCTAATATACCGTCTAAATTACCATTTTGTGCATTATCAGCAGCTTCACTTGATGAACCCTCATTATTTGCCAGTATTCCGCCTCAATGCCAACCGATAATAACGAAATCGCGGCGCTTTAATCAGGAAGACCAATCTTTTATTGCGGCTGAAATCTCTCAACTTCTAGCAGAGGATATCATTGAACCATGTTCGTCGCCCTGGCGGGCTCAAGTCGTCATTGTCAAGAACCCTCTAAAACCTCACAAACTGCGACTATGCATCGATTATTCGCAAACCATCAATCAATATACCGACTTGGACGCCTACCCATTGCCACGCATTGATGATATGGTTAATAAACTGGCCGAATACAAAGTGTTCTCAACTTACGATTTAAAAAGTGCCTATCATCAGTTACCCTTGAAGGTCTCAGATAAGCAGTACACAGCCTTTGAGGCTAATGGACGGCTGTACCAATTTCGTCGCCTCCCATTCGGGGTTACTAATGGAGTGGCTGTCTTTCAACGGGCAATGGATGGCCTGGTTAAGCAGGAAAACCTAAGGGACACTTTTCCCTATCTTGATAACATTACCATTGCAGGTCACGATCAACAGGAACACGACTCCAACCTCCAAAAATTTCGGGATGCCCTCCATCGCCGTAATTTGACCCTGAATGAATCCAAATCTGTTGAGTCGCAACCGACCATCAACATCCTTGGCTACTGCGTAGGCAATGGTATCATTAAGCCAGACCCAGAAAGACTTCGCCCGCTCCAAGAGCTCCCGTCACCTAAGAATCCGGCTTCTTTACGTCGGGCTCTCGGTCTGTTTGCATACTACGCTAAATGGATTCCTCATTTTTCGGACAAAATCCAACCCTTGCTGCATGCTAGATCATTTCCACTGGGAACAGCGGCTGTTGCAGTCTTTAACCTTCTCAAAAAACAGTTGGAGAAAGCGGCTCTTCACTCCATTGATGAGAATCTCCCTTTCGTGGTTGAATGTGATGCCTCGGAGGTGGCGATCTTGGCTACTCTGAATCAGGAAGGTCGTCCTGTAGCATTTATGTCCAGGACCTTACAAGGTGCCGAGCTACATTATCCTCCGGTTGAGAAAGAAGCCACAGCCATCATAGAGGCAGTACAGAAGTGGAACCATTTTCTAGCTCGCCAGCACTTTACATTGATCACGGACCAACGATCAGTCGCCTTCATGCTCGATAATCGCAAACGAACCAAAATTAAGAATAATAAAATACAACTTTGGAGGATGGAACTGGCCTCTTTTGGTTATACCATTCTCTATCGGCCTGGCAAGGAGAATGTGGCCCCGGACACCCTCACACGGGCATTCTGCTCCACTATGTCATCCTCCACTCTCATGGATGTCCACAATGGTTTGTGTCATCCTGGCGTTACGCGCATGCTACATTTCGTACGATCACGGAATCTCCCTTTTTCCACTGGAGATGTAAAGAAAATATGCTCAGAATGCCGGCTTTGTGCGGAATTAAAACCTCAGTTCTTCCGCCCCTCAGCTGGTATACTCATACATGCAACCCAACCGATGCAACGACTTAGCATCGATTTTAAGGGCCCAGTGCCCTCTTCAACTCGGAACACATATTTGCTCACCATGATCGACGAATATTCACGTTTTCCGTTTGCCTTCCCCTGCTCCAATATGCTGGCGTCCACAGTAATCTGCTGCCTTGAGCAGGTATTTTCTCTCTGTGGCATGCCGGCTTATATTCACTCAGATCGGGGTCCATCCTTTATGTCAAGGGAACTCAAGGACTACCTCTCAGAACGGGGAATTGCTACAAGCAAAACAACACCATACCATCCCATCGGAAATGGGCAGGTAGAGAGGTATAACGGTATCATCTGGAATTCCGTACGTCTCGCTTTAAGATCTCGGGGCCTACCAGACCAGCAATGGGAAACCGTGCTTCCGGATGCATTGCACTCTATACGGTCCCTGCTTTCTACAGCCACAAATACTACACCTCATGAGCGGTTCTTTGGATTCCAGCGTCGCTCATCTCATGGGACATCACTCCCGTCATGGCTAACTACTCCTGGACCTGTATTACTCCGAAGATACGTTCGGACGTCTAAAAATGACCCTCTTGTAGACGAGGTCGAACTAACCGATGCCAACCCCACCTATGCAAACATACGATATTCCGACGGCCGAGAATCTACCGTATCATTACGGGATCTGGCTCCCTGCCCACCAGGACCTAGTGGGACATCGGGTGATGGCATTTCACCAGGAAACTCTTGGGACCTATCGGGTACCCCTCTCCAGGATCCTGATCGGACACCAACTAGCTTGGTGCCGGTAGAACCCCGTGCTCAAGGTTGCGACCCTCCCAGTACCGCGCATGAAAGTACTGATCCGCCACAGACCAGCTCTGCACCTCCCTCTGAACAGAGGCAGTCCGACTTTGAACCTATTGGGGCTCGTACTCGAAGCCATGATCTCCCCGACCCTTCACAGGGCAATCCAGGCCACACAGACTCTGACCAATGGCCAACCGCATGTAAGCGGACCAGCGACCCTCTACGACGGGAATCCAAACGGGTGCGACTCTTCCTTGTTCGGCGGCTGCGGACCAAAAGGTAGACCACAGCCTCCTAATCCTGCAGGAGGGAAGAATGTGATAAAAATAATAACTTCCGGGAAGTTATGTCATCACTTCCTGTGAACTGTGAACTGTGAACTATGAACTATGAACTGTGTACATACCTCACTTCCTGTCATATGTCACTTCCTGTTGGACTGGTATAAATACTGGTCTGTTCAGTATTGTAAGAGGCTTCTACCAGAGGCATGGTAAAGACCTCTCTTGTATATAGTGTGTTTATAAGTTACTTAAAGCTTACTTTAAAGTTACTTGATGGTAAGTCTCCTTTTTCTTACATCACTGTGTGCATTAAATGCGGCAAGAGAGGTCATTATGCACGCGTGTGCAAATCATCAGGTTCAATTACCTCCTCCTCTCCTGGTGTGGGAGGGCCCTCCTCCACTACCTCCTCTGTGACTATTCAGCCTTTAGATAGGGCGTTTATTGCATCAATTTCTGCTGCATTTGCTCATGGCCTAAACAAAGCTATAGTTATGGCTCAAGTTAATGGGTTGGAAGTGAAGGCCCTTATAGATACGGGCAGTACTGAGAGTTTTATAAGTCTTCAGTTTGCGAAGGAGAAGCATTTGAAAATTTCGCCTGTTACGTATCAGGTGTGTATGGCTCAGACGACCCTTACTTCACAAATAGCTGGTTGTTGCTTTGTGAAAATGATTCTTCTAGGTAATACGTATACTGATATACGCCTATCTGTTTTGCCTAATCTCTGTGCGGATATTTTGATTGGACATGATGTGCTTCAGTTACACGAGTCTTAGTCTTTCATTTGGAGGGACTAAGCCACCTTTATCTATTTGTGGATTAACCTCTTTATCTATTTCTCCATTATCACTTTTTTCCAATTTGATGTCGGATTGTAAGCCAATTGCTACCAAGTCAAGAAGATATAGTAGTCAGGATAGAGAATTTATTAATTCTGAAGTTCAACATCTCTTATTGGAAGGAATCATTGAACCTAGTTGTTCGCCTTGGCGAGCACAGGTAATTGTCACGACTAACGAGAGACACAAGAAACGAATGGTGATAGACTATTCCCAAACTATTAATAGGTATACTCAATTAGATGCGTACCCTTTGCCTAAGATTGATGAGCTTATCAACAAAGTATCTCAGTATAAGGTTTTTAGCACTATTGATTTAAAGAGTGCTTATCATCAGATTCCTATTGTTAAGAAGGATCAACCATATACGGCCTTTGAGGCTGGTGGAAAGCTGTATCAGTTTTGCCGAATACCATTTGGTGTTACTAATGGTGTTGCTTGTTTTCAACGGGCAGTGGATGCTTTTATAAGTGATAACTCCCTCTCTGACACCTTTTCATACTTAGATGACATCACAGTGTGTGGCAAATCAAGGGTGGAGCATGATTCTAATTTTAAAAGATTCCTTCAAGCTGCGGAAAAATTTGGTTTAACTTTTAACAAAGAGAAATGTATCTTTTCGACTACTGAGGTAAATCTATTGGGGTATATTATCTCGGGAAACAAGATTAAACCAGATCCAGAACGTCTGCGACCATTGATTGATTTACCTTGTCCTACTAATTCTAAGGCTTTGCAACGAGTTGTTGGACTGTTTTCTTATTATTCTAATTGGATTGCAAATTTTTCACGGAAGATCCGGCCTCTTATTCGGGTTACGACATATCCTCTATCATGGGAGGCCAGGACATGTTTTGAGAATTTTAAAAAGGACATTTTAGGAGCAGTTGTGCATTCTATTGATGAGCAGGTTCCCTTTGTGATCGAGACGGATGCTTCGGATTTTGCAATTGGGGCTACTCTGAACCAAAATGGAAGACCTGTGGCCTTTTTCTCACGTACTTTGAACAATAGTGAAAAAAGACATTCTTCAATAGAGAAAGAGGCATATGCAATAGTAGAAGCATTGCGTAAATGGAGACATTATTTATCGGGGCGACATTTCGCGTTGGTAACTGATCAAAAATCTGTGTCCTTTATGTTTGATGTTAAACATTTTGGAAAGATCAAAAATGATAAAATAATGAGATGGAGGATTGAGTTGGCATGTTACCATTTTGACATAGTTTATCGTCCGGGGAAGGATAATGTTGCTGCTGATGCACTGTCGAGGGCTTATTGTTCTGTGATTCACGGAGATACGCTTATTAATCTTCACAATGCCTTATGTCATCCTGGGGTTACGAGGATGATACACTTTGTACGCAGTAAGAACTTGCCTTTTTCAGTTGAAGACGTCAAGCGGATGACTTCATCGTGTTCTATCTGTGCTCGGTGTAAACCGAATTTCTTTAAGCCTCAACGAGCTCATCTTATAAAGGCTACTTCTCCTTTTGAACGTTTGAGCGTCGATTTTAAGGGGCCTCTTCCTTCAACTGCTCAAAACCGATATATATTTACTGTTGTGGATGAGTTTTCAAGGTTCCCTTTTGCTTTTCCTTGTGCAGATGTATCAGCTGCTACAGTTATTAAATGTCTGACTCAACTTTTTGTCATCTTTGGGATGCCTGCGTATATCCATTCGGATCAGGGAAGTTCTTTTATGTCTTCCCAGTTGAAGGAATACCTTCAGAGTCGGGGAATTTCTACTAGTAGAACTACCCCGTATAATCCCCAGGGTAATGGACAGTGCGAACGATACAATGGGGTGATCTGGAAGGCAGTTATGTTGGCTTTGACATCCCGGAACCTTAAGAATACACAGTGGGAAATGGTACTGCCTGATGCCCTGCATTCCATTAGATCATTGCTTTCAACGGCTACTAATGTGACCCCCCATGAAAGGCTCTTTAACTATCCGCGGAGATCTACTACGGGATATTCGGTACCTTCATGGCTTACTATGCAGGGACCTGTGCTGCTTCGACGCCATGTTAGATTGTCAAAATATGATCCTTTGGTGGAGGAGGTGGAGCTGTTGGAGGCAAATTCCCAATATGCTCATATTCGATTCCAAGATGGGAAAGAAAGTACTGTTTCAATTAAAGACTTGGCTCCTTGTGGGTGCCAGCCCTCTTCTGAGGATATTAACAATAGTCATGATTCAGATAATGTGGATGCTGTTACAGATACTACGAATATTTCTAATCCGATTGCAGATAATTATACTTCTATTAGTCAGCCCTTGATAGATGTTTATGACCGTCCCAGTTTACCTTCTGATGGGATTTCTAATCCGGAAACCGTTGAAAATCGGGATATGGATAGCCTTCCTGCTGAAGATACTTCTGTGCCTTCTGGTGTGGGAGGGCAAGGAATTTCACCAAGGTTAAGAAGGTCGACACGAACAAGATATCCGGTCGACCGATTGAAAATGGACTTTTAAATTGATAGTAATGTTTTAAAATTGTTGAAATATTATAGTATATTGTTTTAGTTGAGAGATACTTAATACTTATGTGCAATGTTACTATTTGTTGTTGTTCACTTAGTATTGTGTCATGTGAACAGTTTTAGTCTTGTTGTGCATAGTTTTAGTTGTAAATAATTAATTATAAATTGTAAAGGTTATTTAGGTTGGAGTATATTTTAAAAGGAGGGGTGAATGTGGTGATTATTCCTTGTTTAGTAAAAGTATTGTGATTGGTTGTTTGTTAACTGCCTTGGGATATATGTTGTAATCTCATTGGTAGTTGATGATCACATGATGTGTTGTGGCCACCTTAAATTCAGTTCTTTTCCAGCTTTGGTTGGGACTGGATGTGGGAAGATGTGCTGCAGATTTTAAAGTTAATAAAGCCTAGCTTTGGAAGGCAAATCTATTCTTTATTTCAGGGCTCGACAGGCCAAATGGCCTCCTTCTGTGCTGTAACCATTCTATGATTCTATGATAGAGAGAAGTTATTTCTCCTGGTGGGGGAGTCCAGAACAAAAGGGCATAACCTTAAAATTGGAGCTAGGCAATTCAGGGGTGATGTCAGAAAGCACTTCTTCACACAAAGGGTAGTGGAAATCTGGAACTCGCTCCCTCAAAAAGCCATTCAGGCTAGGTCAATTAAAAATTTCAAAACTGAGATTGATAGATTTTTGGTAGCTAAGGGTATTAGGGGATATGGAACTAAGGTGGGTAAATGGAGTTAAGATACAGATCAGCCATGTTGATCTAATTAAATGGCAGAACAGGCTTGAAGGGTTGAATGGCCTACTCCTGTGCCTGTGTTTCTAACTCCATACATTGCCATAGCAGAAATTGTACAAACAAATTACAAAACATTTCTTACTTTTTTTAATCACAAAGTGATGGAGCAACAACAAGCGTGGAATTATGCATCAGCAACTTGTGTGAGGGACTCGGCCCTCTCATCTTCCTTCAAACAGTGACATCTGCTCCACATTATTGTACATCTGTGTGCCTGTTGTTGTTTAACTTTAGCGGGATGGCTTATCAAGAATGTTAAATAATATTTCACAATAGAGGGCTCACCAATTGCCCAGCGAGTTTATTTGTTGAGTCTGTGAGCCAGTCAGAGTAGTTCCACATTCAATCACTGGTCTATGCTGAGTTAGCTGATCTCAGATGAACTGACCGAAGGAGCATTACAGTTGCCCTCAGCACCCTTAGTTATGAAGAGGAAAGTCACACAGGATTCTCGTCTTTTATCAGTATTCAGTGACAATTGCTAGAAGTGCATAATAAGAACAGAAAATGCTGGAAATACTCAGCAGGTCAGGCAGCATCTGTGAAGTGAGAAACAGAGTTAACGTTTCAGGACAGTGACTTTTCATCAGAATTGCATGCATGGTTTGGATGTAATATCCATCACATCAAACAGCCTGCTGGCGCTGATTGTCAAGACTCATATGTTAAAAGAAATACTTGCATTTACATAGCACCTTTCATGACTTCAGGATGTCCCAAAGCACTTTACAGCCAATGAATTTGTACATAGAATTCACATTTACATCTGCAGAATACAACAAAATACAATAACAAGTATCAAAATGCAACATTTTGACATTACCTGCCCATCTTACAAAAAATCTGGTACTTCCTCTTAACATATATTAAGGGGTTCTTTACAAATTGTGAATTAAAGTTACATTTGTTATACTGTTCAATAAAGATATATGACTTTAATCAATTCTCTTGCTAGCTACTTATGTCATCTTTTCTAAATTGTTGCCTGAATTATGGAGATGCTGACCAAAGTCGCAGTTTGGGTAGTTTTTGGATGAGACGTTAGACTGACTGTTCAGGTGCCTGGTCTGCCTGTTTAGGTGGATGTAAAAGATCCAAAGGCATTCTTTTGAAGAAGAGCAGGGGAGTTCTCCTGGTATCCTGATCACTAAAAAGGGTTGTCTGGTTATTTATTCACTACTGTTTCTGGGACCTTGCTACATGCAAATTGGCTGCCTTGTTTCCCTACATTCCAATAGTGGCTAGACTTCAAAAGTACTTCACCAGTTGTGAACCACTTTAGGATGTCCTGAAAGGTTCTATATAAATGCAAGTTCCTTTTATCTTTGATACCACAGCATTTTAGAAATAATTAAAATCTGGTGCAGAGGAAGCTATATCATAAGAGCTTGAATTTATAAGCAGGCCGCAGGCTGTCATTATACCTTTGGGTGCCATTTCAAGCATTATTTTGGAACAGCAATTGTTTTCTCTGTACTACTTTCCAAATAGCTTTCTATCTATTTGATATTAAAAATAAAGGGGGAGAAATTCGGTATAGCCCCGTTTGGGGCGCTAGAATTGGCGCTGCGCAAATTTTATCGCCAGGCGCAACTTATCGCCACCTCGAGCGATATTGGGTTGCTGCGCCCCGCAAGGTGATTGCGGCGTAAAATCAGGCGCTGCACGGGACTATTAAGGCGCTAACCCGGCGGCGCTACTCAATTTCTCGGCGGCCGGGCGCAGCACAGGTGCTGTCAATAATCGATTTCCCCGAGACATGCTGGCGCCGGCCAGCTCTTAAAGGGGTGGGTCAATTAGGATCAGCTGCCACACTCTGCGCCTTGTAGGCCTTAAAATCGGCGCTGTGCTTTCTGTGGTGTTCCAAACTTTCAACAGATGGAGAGGGTGAGGCAGAGAGCAGAGCGCTTTACCGATGGGGCATTGGATGCTTTGGTTGGCGCAGTGGAGTGCCGGCGAGCTGTGCTGTACCCCGACAATGGCAGGAGGCCTCATCAGAGCGAGTACCGCAGAGCTTGGAGGGAAGTTTGTCAAAGAGTCGCCTCCAGCAGCATCGTGCCCAGGACTCCTGTGCAATGCAGGAAGAAGGTCAACGACTTCACTCGGGTCGTTAGGGTGAGTGCCTTTTTCACAATCATCTTCATCCCTCCATCTGCACCTGACTTTATGGCCAGAGGTTGCGCGAAGCCCCAATGGCCATCTGTCAGCCAGTACACATGGCCCTTTCTGGAAACACACACGCACATTCAACTCAGGGCATAATGTAAGGGCTATTCTACCATGGGGGGCATGTGATGTCAGCTCAGGGCATAATGTAAGGGCTATTCTACCATGAGGGGCATGTGATGTCAGCTCAGGGCATAATGTAAGGGCTATTCTACCATTGGGGGCATGTGATGTCAGCTCAGGGCATAATGTAAGAGCTATTCTACCATGGGGGGCATGTGATGTCAGCTCATAAGAACATAAGAACATAAGAAATAGGAGCAGGAGTAGGCCATACAGCCCGTCGGGCCTGTTCCACCATTCAATAGGATCATGGCTGATCTGAATCTAGACTCACGACCACTTCCCTGCCCTCTCCCCATAACCCTTAATTCCCTTATCTGCTAGGAAACTGTCTATCTCCATTTTAAATTTATTTAATGTTGCAGCTTCCACAGGGCATAATGTATCATCACCTCCCGCCCTTTCTCCTGCAGGCCAAGCTGGCCAGGAACCGGAGGGAGCAGCTTCGTACCGGAGGAGGTCGGCCTCACCTGCAGACACTCACGGACCTGGAGGAACGAGTCCACCAGATTGTTGGAAGCCGGATGATTGGTCCTGTTACTACTGGAGCTGCCGACCCCATTGTGCACAGCGATGGTAAGGTCATCACCTTTTTGAACTCTCTCCTTCCACTTGTTCCCCCCACCAGCATGCTTTTCCACTGTGGCCCCATGTCAGAGCATTGCAGCACTCTTGCATCCCTTGCTGCCACCCTGTCCTTTTGCTAAAGCCACTCTTCAACTTCCCTGCTTTCAGATGCTGCATCACCAGCTCGGGAGCCGGGCCCTCAAGCTGCCACTGCCACTGACTCCAGAGGCGACGAGCAGGAGGAAGCCAGACCATCCGTTCCACCCTCAGGCAAGCCAGCCCATCTGCAGACTGGGGATAGTACTTCCCTGGAGGGGAGCGGGGGGGAAGGCTCTGAGGAGGAACCAGCTCCAGGACCCAGCGGGCTGCAGCAACGCAAGGGGGGTAGGGAAGCTCGGGGGCCGTCTCCCTGGAGGGCGAGTCAGGCCGCGAGTACTGCTGCACAGAGCGCAGAAGAGGTGCGTTCCCTCGCAGAAATGAGCACCCAGGCTCAGCTCAGGCACACTGAGCTCATGGCTGCAGTGGCAAGGATGCCTGAATCCATCGAGACACTGGCAAGGAGTGTCCAAGACTTCAGCGCAGCACAGGCAAGGAGTGCGCAGGACTTCGGGGCAGCACTGGAAAGGACTGTCCAGGACTTCGGGGCAGCACTGGAAAGGACTGCCCAGGGCATTGGGGCATCACTGGAAAGGACTGTCCAGGGCATCGGGACATCACTGGAAAGGACTGTCCAGGGCTTCACCGAAGCACTGGAATGGACTGTCCAGGGCTTCACCGAAGCACTGGCACCTGCCACGCAAGTGCTGAGTGCTGCCACGCAGTCACTCGCTGGTCTCATGCAGACGCAGATTGAGGCAACGCGACCACTGACTGCTGCCACCCTCGCTGGATCAGGCAGGATTACCCAGGGCCCTTGCAGCACCACAGCAGGCCAGCAATCTGTGGACCAGCCGATTGGTGCGCATGCTGCGGTGCTGCCCCGTCAGTGTGCCAGTGTGTCGGCCGACCACAGAGCAGGTGTCCGCTCTCAGGATGACAGCATTCCTCATGCCACCACTGGCATGTCTCCACTGCAGCTGCCACCACCTGCAGGACAGACTGCTTCCACCCATGCACAGTTGGAGCAGTCAGCATCCGGGCCCTCCAAGCCCAGAGGTCATCCAGGCCGTCCCTCAGGGGCATCTGCGCTTTCGGACAGTCAGCAGGCCTCCCCCAGCCTTGATGCAGCCACTGGGGTCCCATTACGGAGGAGTTGCAGGGAGGGAAGGGGCCGATCTCGCAAGAGAAGTAGATCACCATCAAGGGGGAAAGAGTAGAAGGTGCTGCTGAGACGCCTTATTTGTAGAAATCAAGGCCGTGGATGCTGGTCTGAATGTTAGTAATGTTTTGGATAGTCTCCCGGGTGTGCGAGTCACCTGGTCTGAATGTTAATTATGTTTTGGATAGTCTCCCGGGTGTGCGAGGCACTTATGTGTTAGAGTGTTAGTTTTGCTTTCTGTTGCCATTGCTTTGTCATGTTGGAAGGAAGCACATTTTGCAAAATAAACAAATGTTTTTATTTACATTGGCCATGTCTGCTATTTACATTCATATTGCCCTTCATAGGTTTTGGGTTATCAGAACGGTTCCATTCCTGCTCTTCGAATGGCACCAAGCATTCCGTGAGAGGGGCCTAGAAGTGACTTCTGATCAGTCTCTGATGGACGGCCCTTCCAGTTTGTGCCTCCCTCCCGTCTTGGTCGTCCTCCTCCTCCTCCTCCTCTGCTGGTGCTTCAATGTCTGGTGGCATTGGCTGGGTACGTAGGATAGCGAGGTTATGCAGCATGCAACATACAACCACGAAGTGGGAGACTCGCTCATGTGAGTACTGCAGGGCGCCTCCGGAATGGTCCAGACAGCGGAACCATTGCTTCAGCACGCCGATTGTGTGCTCCACAATGTTCCTCATCGCCTGATGGCTCACATTGTAGCACTCTTCAGCAGGGGTGCTGGGCGAACGGAGCGGGGTCATCAGCCATGGGCACAGAGGATAGCCCTTGTCACCGAGAAGCCAGCCTCCTGGGTGAGCCGGGGCCTTGAAAAGGTCTGCAACTGAAGTCTGGCGCAGGATGAAGTCGTCGTGGCTGCTGCCTGGGAACTGCGCATTGACTGCGAGGATCAGCTGTCGGTGGTCACAGACCAGCTGCACATTCAAGGAATGGAACCCCTTGCGGTTGCGGAACTCCTCCGGATTCAATACAGGCGCCCGCAAAGCCACGTGCGTGCAGTCAATGGCGCCCTGCACCATGGGGAAGTCCGCCATTGCTGCGAAGCCTTCTGCGCGCTCCCGCTGCTTGTCCAGTGTCATAGGGAAGGAGATGTACTGCCGCCTCCTTTTAAACAGGGCATCAGTTACTTGACGGATGCAGCAATGCACCGCAAACTGCGATATGTTGGCTATGTCCCCAGTTGCGGCCTGAAAGGAGCCGCTCGTGTCGAAGTTCAGGGCAACAGTCATCTTGACAGCCACCGACAGAGAGGTCCTGCACCTTATCTGAGGCTGCAGATCTGGCTGAAGCAGGTGGCACAGTTCAGTCGCCACCTCCTTTCTGAAGCGCAGCCTTCTGAGACACTGCTCCTCTGACATGTTCAAGTAAGAGAACTGCTGTCAGAAAACCCTGGCAGCGTAAGGTCTGATGTGGCGATGTCTTTTGGCCCTCCTCCGTCTGGCCATGCCTGCCACTCTCTCCCTGTGTCTCTGTGCCCTTTCCTGATGGTTCAGCAGCAGGACGTTCCCCTCCAATGCAGCCCCCATAATATTAGCGCACAAGAAAGTTTTCCCGTTGTAAATGCTCACCAGCAGCAATGTAATGGTCAGAAGGCTGAAGTTCCTCTGCCAGCGCTGGCTCACTGGTGAAATGGCTCTCAGAGCGCAGCTCAGCAACTCTGTGAAACTCTCGAAGAAGTTGTGCTCCCAAAATGGCTGCCGCTTTTATACCAGTGCAGTCCCCTTTAAAGAACGCCCCCCCAGCCCGAGAGCGACTGGGGAACATTCCAGGTAAGCTGTCCTTATTAGCGCCAGGCAGAACGGAGGGGGGCGCCACTGAATTTCCGGTCCGGGGCGCCAAAAAGGCGTTACACACTGAAATGACGTCATGATCTGCCTGCGCCCGTGAGCGGGCGCTAAGATTTAGCGCTGGCGCTAAAAGTCCACTCAATATGGGAAGAGGCGCAGGGTTCACTGCACCCGGGCGCTAGTTGGTTAGCACCCCACTTCTCGGCCTCTTTAGGCGCTAATCGCTGGCACTAACAACCGAATTTCTCCCCCAAAGACTTGCATTTCTATACCACCTTTCATGACCACAGGACATCCCAAAGCACGTTACGGTCAATTAAATACTTTTGAAGTGTAGTCACTGTTGCAATGTGAGAAACGCAGCAGTCAACTTTCACACAGCAAGCTCCCACAAACAGCAGTGTGATAATGGCCAGATCATCTGTTTTTACTGATGTTGATTGAGGATAAATATTGGCCAGGACACCGGGGATAACTCCCCTGCTCTTCTTTGAAATAGTGCCATGGGATCTTTTCTGTCCACCTGAGAGAGCAGACGGGGTCTCAGTTTAACATCTCATCCAAAAGATGGCACCTCCAACAGTGCAGCACTCCATTGTTGTGCTCAAGTCTCTGGAGTGGGACTTGAACCTCACAACCTTGTAACTCAGAGAGTGAGAGTGCTAGCCACTGCCACAGCTGACATAAAGACACATGAGGACACATAAAGGTACAAAATCAGCAGAAAATATTACTCTGTTCCTGTGATATAAGAGCATTATGTAGGACAGATAGTGTTAACGAGGAAGTGAAAATGATTAATGGACAGAACTTGAAAGAGTGAAAACAGTGTTGTTAGCAAACTATACAAAACAGAACATTATCATCAAAACAGAATCAAAGCACAGTCTGATTTCTTATATGATAAATTACATTGCTTTGATTTTAGTAGCAGGTCAATTAGCTTAAATGAAGAAATGTATTACATTGCTAGGATGGAGGCTGTTATGAAATTTCACACATGGCTGAACCTCGCAAGTACTTATAGCCAAAGGTTGTGCCTCAGGCCATTTTCACAGACATCCCTTTGTCAAAGTGCATTCTTCCCTAACAGAAGGTGAATAAATACTCGACACATTCAGCATATGATAGTTTTTGTTAATCACAGACTGGTTACATGTTAGTGTTTCCTATGTGAAGCAAATAGCTCTCACATGTAGAGATAATTGGTCACTTTTTAACCTATTGACAGCTTCTAAAGAAATAATTTAAATGTTGTACTGTATGAATAGTAGCAATAGGTTATTGAGTTTGGCATGTTCCTGACAGTTCATTCGGCATAGTCAGCATGGTGTTAACCATGGCTCAGTTATAGAATCCTTGCCCCTGAGTCAGAAAGTTGTGGGTTCATGTCCTACTTTAGAGATTTGTAGCACAAAATCTAGGTTGACACTCCAGTACTGTATTTTAGGTGAGATGTTAAACTGCCCTCTCAGGTGGACATAAAAGATCTCATTGCATTATTTTGAAGAAGAACAGGGGAATTTTCCAACAACACTAAAACAGGTTATCTGCTCATTAACACACTGCTGTGCACACATTAGCTGCTGCATTTACTACATTAGAACACTGATGTTGGTGTGCCTATCCTGCCAATGGATTTGCAGGATCTTGCGGAGGCAGCGTTGGTGGTATCTCTCCAGTGCTTTGAGGTGCCTGCGGTACATGGTCCATGTCTCTGAGGCATACAGCAGGGCGGGTATCACTGCTGCTCTGTAGACCATGAGCTTAGTGCCAGGTTTGAGGTCCTGGCCTTCAAACACTCTCTTCCTCAGGCGACCGAAGGCTGCACTGACACACTGAAGGCGGTGTTGGACTTCATCGTCGACATCTGCCCTTGTTGACAGTAGGCTCCCGAGATATGGAAAGTGGTCCACATTGTCCAAGGCCTTGTCATGGATTTTGATAATCGGGAGGCAGTACTGTGTGGCGGGGGCAGGTTGGTAGAGGATCTTTGTCTTACGGATGTTTAGTGTAAGGCCCATGCTCTCGTACACTTCAGTGAAGATGTTGACGATGGTTTGGAGTTCGACCTCCAAGTGACCGCAGACGCAAGCGTCGTCTGCATACAGTAATTCGACGACAGAGGATGGGACAACCTTGGATCTGGACTGGAGACGACGGAGGTTGAACAGTTTCCCGTTTGTGCTATAAATTAGCTCCACTCCAGTGGGGAACATCCCCAGCATCGAAGCTTTGACCACGCTCAATCAGCTCTGATGGACGGGTCACATCGTCCGCATGTCCGATATGAGACTCCCAAAACAAGCGCTCTACTCGGAGCTCCGGCACAGCAAGAGAGCCCCAGGTGGGCAGAGGAAACACTTCAAGGACACCCTCAAAGTCTCCTTGAAAAAGTGCAACGTCCCCACTGACACCTGGGAATCCCTGGCCCAAGACTCCACAAAGTGGAGGAGAAGCATCCAGGAAGGCGCTGAACACCTCGAGTTTCTTCGCCGGGAGCAAGCGGAAGCCAAGCACAGGCAGCGCAAGGAGCGCACGTCAACCCAAGCACCCCACCCACTCACCCCTTCAACCACCGTCTGCCCCAGCTGTGACAGAGACTGTAGGTCCCGCATTGGACTCATCAGTCACCTGCAAACTCATTTTTAATGTGGAAGCAAGTCATCCTCGGTTCCGAGGGACTGCCTAAGAGAAGCGAGAGACTACATTACAACAGTGGCTACACTTCAAAAGTACTTCATTGGCTGTGAAGCGCTTTGGGACGTCATGAAAAGCACTATATAAATGCAAGTTCTTTCTCTTCCTTTTACCTTAGCCACACAGACAGTTCCAAGTTTGATTCTTGGGCTGTGCGGGATTAGCTGAGTTCAGTTGGTACGTCAGTACAAGCATTGCAATTGGCCCCATCATTCCCTGGGTCAAGACCAGGGGAAATTAGCCAGGCTTCCCGCTCCTGATCACTATCCAGTGAACCCTGCTGGGAAACGTGCATGTGTGAATGTCAGGCAAGGACAGAATCAGGCCTGGCTGTGATGCCCCATGTGGAGGGATAGCTTCCGAACACTCAGGGGGAGAAATTGGGCACCTTAGCATCTCCTGTTAGCGCCTCTGGGGGGGCGATAACAGGGCGCTACCGGCTTTGCGACTGGGCGCGGCGATAGTACCGACGCCCGTGAAATTGAAGTGGCGATTTGCGGCAGCAGTAACCACTAGCACCACGCTCTCCTGTGGCCGGAGATCGTGACATCATCCGGGTGCACAGTACCCCGGCATTGAAATTCACTCTCGGCCCCTGCCTGAGCGCCTGCCGTTAGCAACGACAGGTAGAGGAGGCGGAATGCAGTCGGATGAGTGCTGGAGGAGTGCTATATAAAGATGGCAACTTCCGGGTTTTTTTGTCGGCAAAGAATGCTGCCTTGTCAGTTTGACAAAAGCAAACAGGCGTTTTGAGCAATTTGAGCATTCTCAACTTGAAGGAGCATTCTGACTGAGAGAAATTTATCACTTTCATTTGGGTTACATTTGATAGTGCAACATTTCCATCATTTAATGGGGCTGTACTGGCACTGGACCTCGCCCTCCAGTGTTACCGTCAGAGGCAATGGAGGCAGAGAGAAAGATTGCAAAATGTGTCCAGAGGGAGGAGGGCCAACGGGGCTCTCAACAGGAGGCCTTACCCTCCCAGGGTATTCCAGCAGCATTTCTTCTTCATCAATCTCACTGAGGAGCAGTGTCTTAGAAGGCTCCGCTTCACCAAGGACGTGTCCACAGAGCTCTGCCACCTCCTGCAGCCAGACCTCGAGCCTCACATCAGGAGCACCACGTCTCTCTCAGTGGCAGTCAAGGTCACCGTCGCCCTCAATTCCTACACCAGCGGATTCTTCAACAGGCGACATATCTAACATATCGCAGTTCGTCATCCATTGCTGCATCTGCAAGGTCACAGCTGCTCTGTACAGAAGGAGAAGGGACTACATTTCCTTCCCCATGACCAGAGAGAAGCAGCGCAAGCGTGCATGTGGCTTTGCCAGGATAGCGGGCTTCCCCATGGTGCAGGGCGCCATTGACTGCACCCACGTCACTTTGCGGGCACCTCATAACAATGCTGAGGTATTCCGTAACCGCAAAGGCTACCACTCACTTAATGTGCAGTTGGTGTGTAACCACACACAGCACATCCTCACCATCAATGCCCGCTATCCTGGCAGCAGCCACAATGCCTTCATCCTGCAACAGCACTCTTCCAGCCACCACATCAAGCTAGCGGACGGCTGCTGAGAGACAAGGGCTATCTGCTCTCCACCTAGCTCATGACTCCCCTCCGCAACCCCAGCACTCGTGCCCAACACTTATACAATGAGAGCCATGCTGCCACCAGGAACATCATTGAGCAGACCATCAGAGTGCTCAAGTAACAGTTCCACTTCCTTGACCGTTCAGGAGGAGCCCTCCAGTACTTGGCTGAGCAGGTGTCCCTTTTCGTCATTGCATGCTGCACAACTCGGCCATCATGAGGACCCAGCCATTGCCACCAGGCATAGCGAGACCACCTCAGGAGGTGGAAGAGGAGGACGAGGACAAGGAGGAGGAACAGGAGGAGCATGAACAGCAGTGACAGAGGATCCAGCCACCCCATTGACCCTGTGGAAGGGTGGTCCGTGACCGCCTCATCAGACTGCGGTTCCAATGAATTCATGGCCACTTCCTGGTTGCTCATCCAGTCCCCATCATTCCATCAATTTCTCATTCCATACCACGCCCCAAAGCTGAAATGAGACACAGCACCATTTCTGCAACATTCCAATAAGAAATGTATCCAAATTCAGCAACCACATATATACAGCAACAATATTAACTAATCACCCTTGTGCAAACCCTTACTTGCCCTCTTTACATTGCCTTTTCCTAATGTACTGCTCCTACGTATTGTCTCCCCAGTGGCTGCAGCAGGGCTGGTGGAAGGCTGCTGAGTGTCGGTGCCAGAGGCTACAGATGGCCTTGCAGGACGCCCTCGACCAGCTCTGGGCCTGGAATGCCCAGCTGTACACTGCACCACCTCAGTATGGGCAGCAGCAGTCTGGGCTGGCTAGATGACAGGCAGCGGCAAGGGCAATGGTGGAGTGGCAGTGGTGGGAGCAGGAATGCTGTCATCCTGAGAGAGGACAGCAGGTTCCTGCTCCATTGACACATAGCCACTACCCCGGGGTAGAACCTCAGCATCCCCACCAATCTGCTGCATCACAGATTGCTGGGCTGCTGTGACACCGTGAGATCCCCGGTGGATTGTGGTGGTCCCAGCGACATTGGCAGCAGTCAGAGCTTTCATGGCATCAAGCTGAGACTGCATGAGAGCAGTCTGAGACTGGATGGCATCAACCATTGACAGCATTACACTGATCGCATCGTGCCAGTATCTGAGGTGGTGCCTGCAGGTGAGAGATGCAGTGACGCGGTGCTTTGCTCCTCCTCCTCTTCTCCTTCCTCACTCTCAGTGGGGACAGACTGGTCATCTGGTGGCTGATTCTCTGAAAGCATAAAGGCACAAGACTCGCATTAAGGTGGAGGGAGGGGGGCAGGAATAGAGCAAGGAATGCAGACAGTATCAGGAGCAGGAAAGTGGGAAAGGCTTGTGGTGTGAGGGGGAAGTAGGATGAGAGAAGGAGAGGGGATGAACATACCATTGTTGCCCCCAAGGGGGTTGACGTCACCGACGGCCACGCCGCCCACCACCTGCTGCCGAATGAGTCACAGCACCCGCTCCTCCAGGTCTGAAAGCTGCTCGAGCTGTGCATCACCCCCGCCTGTTCTGTGCTGCTCCCTCCTATTGTGAACCATCTTGGCCTGCAAGAGAAATGAATGTGTGTGAGTCAGAGCCCAGCTATGTGTTTGGGAGATATGCCTGCCGTAGTTGAATAGCTGTGATTGTAAGCAAGGCATGAGATGTGGATGTGAGTTTGAGTAGGTGTAGGTACTTGGTGGGTGAGTGGTGGTTTGTGCAGTGTGTACAGACTGAGGTTCAGATGCTGGTATGTAGGACCTGTTGAAGCATGTACTCACCTTGACCACCCGCGTGAGGTTGTTGAATTTCTTCCCGCACTGTGTCAGGCTGCGTACAACCACACTACTGGCCAAGACCTCCTGGGCCACTTCCTTCCACATTGCCCTGAATACCTGGGGCAATGGCCTCCTTCCAGTGTCCGGGGACAGCACTGCCCTCCTTCACTCCACTCCTGCGACCATTGCCTCCAATGCCTCATCCGTGAAACGACGAGCTCTCTCCCTGGGAGTGGGGTCAGCCATCACGATCAGGGGATTGAGTTCCTTGCAGGTCGCCTTCACAGCCAGCAATGTTGGTAATGAGGACCTGCACAATGATGCAACCTCCCCTTTAAGAGCTGGAAGGGGCCAGTGTGAAGGATCATTCCCGATTGCATAGAACCTGAAATTCATTATCGCTCTGCTGATAGTGCCCTGTAGCATCCTGCTTAGGTCACTAGCGCTTGATTCAGCGCTCCAGCTCTCTACAGGAGAGCTAAAAGCCAATTTAGGGAAACCTCAGACTCATTAGCAGCTGGCGCTAATTTTTCACGATTTCAAAATTTAGTGCCCCAAACGGGGCGATACCGAATTTCTCCCCCTCAGTGTCTAGGCTCGCATATAAAGGAAGGCCACCTGTGGTAGTACTGAGGGAGTGCTGCACTGCAGGAGGTGCTGTGGAAGAGGACCCCTCTTCTCTTCTCCTCTGCTAAAAGAAAGTATGGATTTACAAAGCCTTATAACTTCCACATGGATATCGGTCTCATACATGCATTACCTTTTTTTGCACAGCCCCTCTCTGTCTGATATACTTGTACCATGACACTAGAAGTATCTTTAGAGTTCTCTCATTAGCAGATGAACTGTATAAAGCAACATCTGTAAAACATGCCCTTAAAATTGCATACTTTCTGCATAGCTCTCAATATACATAAAAAAGCAGCTTAGATAAACCAATTCATGGCTGAGCACTTGGTCCACTGTATACCTAACACTAGCTGTCTGTTATAGACACCCTTCCTCATCAGAGAAAATGGCTAGGAAACCTTCTGACTGACAACACTGTCATATAATTAAACATCCAGTCTCGGGGATTCAAACACTTAATAATATCCCATCATTGAGCAATAATTGTGGGAAGGTGGGTCTGCATACACACTGCTGAGTTGCTTTGCCTCGGCGTGTGATGATGTAAAGGAGCTACATTAACTTGAGGCATTGTGAGCAATGGAAGCAGGAGTGTCCGCAGGCTAACGATGATCATAGAAGACGAATGTAAGGTTAACAGCCAGCTGCCAGAACGCTAAAGGATAAAATGTTGGAAACTGATTGAGAAATTATAAACTGAAATCTTGAGGGCACCACTATTCACTAGAGAATACAGTTCTTAAATCCGATAACGTCCTGCGATTCATTAAGTCTTTAATTATTGCGGCAGAAAAGATTATTATTTTAATCAACAATCCATTTAGCAGGCATTAATTCCTGATAAAACATGATTGAAATACTCAATAGTGGTACTTCATGCATTCTTAAAGGGACCCCACACAGCACTTATCAGGAAAGGCTGAACTGGCTGGGGCCCTTTTCTCTAGAAAAGAGAAGGCTGAGAGGTGACCTAGAGGTCTTTAAGATAATGAAAGGGTTTGATAGGGTAGACATAAAGAAAAAGTTAAAAACTACATATAAGGTAGTTACTAATAAATCCAATAGAGAATTCAGGAGAAACTTCTTTACCAAAGAGTGGTTAGAATATGGAATGTGCTACCACAAGAAGTAGTTAAGGCAAATAACATAGATGCATTTAAGGGGAAGCTAAATAAGCACAAGAGGGAGAAAGGAATAGAAAGACATGCTGATAGAGGTAGATGAAGTAGGGTGGGAGGAGGCTCGTGTGGAGAATAAACGCGGCATAGGCCAGTTGGGCTGAATGGCCTGTTTCTGTGCTGTACACGCGATGTAGCTATCTGTTGGTTCTGCTGCAGGATTGAAGAGGCTGATTTTTATTAAGTCTTCATCAAGTGTTGAGCACCGTTGCCTAGCATTTATCTAATTATAAACTGCTTTTTTACTGTACCTAGTGTGGTGCTAAGGATTGCCAGCTCCTGATGCACACACATTATGCAGCTGTCGGCAGTCCCAGAGTGAACTTGTTGGAATGTGTAAGGTCAGCTGCTGGGAAGGCCCATTTTTTTAACTGGTCGTGCTTAATGAGACCACTAACTTTAATCTGGTGTTTCTGCTAGCTGCGTAAGACTCCTGTATCACGAACTGGTGGCCCACACTATAACAGCAGCTATAGGTTATAAATATAATACCTATAGTACTCACTGGGAATCAGACTCCAACTGCCCAAAGTCATTTCATTTAAGATGAGAGAAAGGAGATTGCTACTTCTGTTGGTCTGGACTGGTTTGGAATGCAGGTCCCCAATATTCTGATCCATTCTATCATCCAACCCACACTTAAAGGAAGAAAGAATTTGCATTTATATAGTGCTTTATCATACCCTCAGAACATCCCAAAGTGCATTACAAATAGATTATTACTTTTAAAAAGCAGTATATTATAATATAATAGTAATTTTCACTGTAGTTATGTATGCAAACATGGCGACCAATTTGGATTCAGCAAGTTCCCTGTCAGCAAATAAATTAATAATAATTTTTTGCTGATGTCCGTTTAGCGAAGATTATTGGCCAAGACACCATAGGAACTCAATGCTCTTCTTCAAATAGTGCCAGGAGAACTTTTGCATCCATTTAATCAGAGAGATAGGAATTTGGTTTAATGTCTCATCATAAAAAACAGCAGTCCTATCATTGACGTACTTACTCAGTATTGTACTGGAGTGTCAGCCTAGATTATGTGTTCATGTTCATAGTGGGGCTTGACCCCATGAACTTCTGACTCCGAAGCGAGTGATAGCAACTGATCTAAGCTGGCACTAAATTTGGAGAAGAATGATAGAAATTTATGACACAGCCCCTGTTTTTAGAACCTTAGATCCAGCAACTACCCTGTAGGATAATAATGTACAAATCTACAACTTCTTCATCTGAAATTCCTTTACCCATTCTCTTAGCGGAGGCATTAACCCACTTATTTTAAAAGATACTGGACAAAGGAATTTCAGACAAATGCACTAATCATCCATAATTTATTATCTCATGTTATGATTTCAAGGTCTTAGTGTGAATATTAGCAAGAAGAAATCAAGCTGAAATAATAGTCAAAAGTTTAAATATTGTTTTAATATTATAGATATCCACAAACTCCGTTCCCTAGCCACTGACTCCATCCCTCTCCCTAACATCTGTCTGAGGCTGAACCACACTGTTCGCAACCTTGCTGTCATATTTGACCCTGAAATAAGCTTCCAACCACATATCCGCAGCATAACTAAGACCGCCTATTTCCACCTCCGTAACATCGCCCCTCTCCGCTCTTGCCTCAGCTCATCCGCTGCTGAAACCCTCATCCATGCCTTTGTTACCTCTAGGCTTGACTATTCCAACGCACTCCTGGCTGGCCTCCCACATTCTACCCTACATAAACTTGAGGTCATCCAAAACTCGGCTGCCCGTGTTCTAACCCGCACCAAGTCCCGTTCACCCATCGCCCCTGTGCTTGCTGACCTACATTGGCTCCCGGTTAAGCAACGCCTCAATTTCAAAATTCTCCTCCTTGTTTTCAAATCCCTCCATGGCCTCGCCCCTTCCTATCGCTGTAATCTCCTTCAGCTCCACAACCACCCCCCGGGTTATCTGCGCTTCTCTAATTCTGCCCTCTTGAGCATCCCTGATTATAATCGTTCAACCATTAGTGGCCGTGCCTTCTGTTGCCTAGGCCCTAAGCTCTGGAATTCCATGCCTAAACCTTTCTGTCTCGCTACCTCTCATTCCTCCTATAAGACGCTCCTTAAAGCCTACGTCACCTGCCCTAACTTCTGCTTATGTGGATCGGTGTCAAATTTTTTGCCTTATAATACTCCTGTGCAGCAACTTGAGATGTTTTACTACGTTAAAGGCACTATATAAATACAAGTTATTGTTGTAGATTGTAATGTATTATCACGTGGTTTGTCACATGGTTTGTCACATGGTTTAGTATGAGCATTCTCAGTTCGCTCTGGCTACTAATACAAGCACATGGACTAACAACTCATCCTGTCTTTGTCCTTCATTTGTTCTACCCACATACATTACATAGATAGATTGATGTACTAAGGCAGGCTGTAACAAACCAACTCCAATTCAAAGAAGCAGCTCTCCCCAAATCATTCCCCTATCCTCTCTGTGGAGGTGCTGACGGAAATATGTATATCCAGCACTTTTGGTTTTGAATTTCAGATTTGCAGAATTTGCAGCTTTTCCTTTTTAACATGAGACTTTTTATTTAAATGAAGAGTCTGCAAATTCATACACCTTCAATGGCAAAAATTACACTTTGAGAATCATGAGCTGTAAACTTTGGCCAGGTTGTCATGAAGGAGACGCATGCTATCATTTCTTCCATCGAGGCATTCTGATTAATAATGAAAGAATACATGATGGGATTCATGCAGGCCTGTGGCCAGCATGTCTGATTGCTGTGAGGAATATATTTACTAAGTGATCATTGCATCAACGAATGCTCCATGTCAAGGACTACGAGGAAATGTGAGGTACCGCTGCACGAACAGAACCTTCAATTTTCCACTTCTTCCTGCAGATAGATGCCACAGTTTCCACTCGGATTGAGGAGTGTTCCCTCCCCCCAACTCTGTCCCTCCATTCCCACCACAAGTCTTTGCCCTCCTAGTGTTTGCATACGAACATACGAAAGGAAGGGTGGAGAAAGACCATCAGCCTAGCAGGCCCGGCCTGTCCTGTCTTGGTGCAACCATGCACATCATTGCCCCGCCCCCTAAACCATGCAATCTTCTAGGAGAGGCAAAAACAAAGGTGGAAAAAAACCTGCAGTCAATTCAGGAAATACTGTGAGGAAACTCCTCTACAACTTCTGCAGGCAAAAAAAGCTCCGGTATACCGTGGTCCACATAATACCTCATATTTGCAACCATGCTCAATGCCTCTGGGAAACTATGTATTTTTTCCCTCTGCCAATGTCCTTGCTTTCTCGCTGAAGGCGTTGGCCCCTTGCTGCTTCATAGATCCATGGGTCACAAGTGCCCTCTATTGTGTTGCCCAAATAGCTGCTCTGTAGGTGTTAACGTAGACAGTGAGTGTCACCAAGCTTAATGACTGTGGCAGGCATCACATAGGATGAGCCGATCTTACCTTCACCCATTGTCCACACACTTCCAGAAGAGGTCACTGGAAGACAACCAGGAGCAGAAATCACAACTGCATTTCCCTCCTAGACCTAGGGGAGTTGAATCATGACTGATGTCAGCTAACTCAATACAAACCCATCTCAAACCTGCCTCCTATATAATCTGTATGGTTTAATAAGAACATAAGAACATAAGAAATAGGAACAGGAGTAGGAATTCAACCCTTCAAGCCTGCTCCACCATTCAATAAGATCATGGTTTATCTTTTACCTCAACTCCACTCTCCCGCCCGATCCCCATATCCCTTGGTTCCCATAGTATCCAAAAATCTATCATTCTCTGTCTTGACTGTACTCAACAACTGAACATCCATAGCCCTCTGGGGTAGAGAATTCCAAAGATTCACAACCCTATGAGTGAAGAAATTTCCCCTCACCTCAGTCCTAAATGGCCGACCTCTTCTTCTGAGACTGTGACCCCTAGTTCTTGACTCCCCAGCCAAGAGAAACATCCTCCCTGCATCTACCCTGTCAAGCCCCTTAAGAATTTTATACATTTCAATGAGATCACCTCTCATTCTTCTAAACTCTAGGGAATATAGGCCTAGTCTACTCAATCTCTCCTCATAGGACAACACCGCCCCCCCACCACCCCCCCTATCCCAGGAATCAGTCTAGTGAACATTTGTTGCACTCCTTCTAAGGCAAGTATATTCTTCCTTAGGTAAAGAGACAAAAATTGTACACAACACTCCAGGTGTGGTCTTACCAAGGCCCTATATAATTGCAGTAAGGCTTCTTTACTCTTACACTCAAAACCTTTTGTAATAAAGGCCAACATACCATTTGCTTTCCTAATTGCTTGCTGTACCTGCATGTTAACTTTCAGTGATTCGTGTACAAGGACATGCAGGTCCCTCTGAATACCAACATTTTCCAATCTCACACCATTTAAAAAAATTATGCTTTTCTATTTTTCCTACCAAAGTGGGTAACTTCATGTTTCTCCACATTATATTCCATCTGCCATCTTCTTGTCCACTCACTTAATCTGTCTATATCCTTTTGCAGCCCCTTTGCGTCCTCCTCACAACTTAATTTCTCACCTAGCTTTGTAAAATCTGCAAACCTGGGTACATTACACTCAGTCCCCTCATCTAAGTCATGAATATAGATTGTGAATAGCTGAGGCCCAAGCACTGATCCTTGTGGCACCTCACTAGTTACAGCCTGCCAACCTGAAAATTACCTGTTTATTCCTACTCTCTGTTTTCTGTCCGTTAACCAATCCTCAATCCATGCTAGTACATTACCCCCAATCCCGTGAGCCCTAATTTTGTGTAACAATTTTGTGTGTGGCACCTTATCGAATGCTTTCTGAAAATCCAAATACACTACATTCACTGGTTCCCCCTTATTTACCCTGCTAGTTACAACCTCAAAAAACTCTGAGAGATTTGTCAAACACAATTTCCCTTTCATAAATCCGTGTTGACTCTGCCCATCATATTATGATTTTCTAAATGCCCTGTTACCACGTCCCTAATAATAGATTCTAACATTTTCTCTACTACTGATGTCAGGCTAACTGGTTTATAGTTCCCTGTTTTCTCTCTCCCTCCTTTCATGAATAGCAGTGTTACACTTGCTATCTTCCAATCCATGGGGACCATTCTAGAATCTAGGGAATTCTGGAAGATCAAAACCAATGCATCCACTATCTCTGTAGCTGCCTCTTTTAAAACCCTAGGATGTAGTCCATCAGGTCCAGGGGATTTGTCGGCTTTTAGTCCCATTAATTTCTCCAATTTCCTGAACCAGGGATGTCCAAACGACAGTAACTGTGGACTACATTCAGACTTTTAAATCTGGAAATCAGTACTATTATATCTCTTATTGTCTGGTTTATCCTGTTTGAGTTTTGCTGGCTTGGAGAATTTGAAAATGGCTGGTCTTAGCAGGGTTGGTGGATAAATGGTAATCAGAACACCAATTCATGGTAGGATCAGCAACTTGTGATATATGCAAATTAACAACAACATGGATTTAAATTTTCCATGTTGCCCTGAGGCTCTATCTTATGGGCTGTACATCTATGTGGCCCATGAATATAAAATGTAGAAACACAGAAGATCTCAAGGCCAGTAAAGACCATAAGCCCACCCAAGTCTGCCTTTCTGCTGCCCTACCAGTTGTAACTGATGACGTGTTACTCTTCAAGATACCATTTTGACCTTGAAAAGTTTGGAGCTCTCTGCTTTAAGCAATTGGGTGAGCTTTGGAAAATATTTCTAATGGGGAGAGAAACATTCACTGTACTAATGCACATGGATGGATAAAGGGTGGTGATAGTTTAGCCCTGAGCTCACATCTTTCTCTAGTTTCTCTCCTATCTCCACTCATGCCCACTTCGAGCTCATCTTGTCCATGAGACTCACCTCCTGCTCCCTTGACCCTATTCCCACTAAACTGCTGACCTCCCAACTTCCCTTCCTGGCTCCCATGTTAGCTGATACTGTTAACGGTTCTCTCTCCTCAGGTACTGTCCCCTCCCCTTCAAATCTGCCGACATCACCCCTTTCCTCAAAAAAACAACCCTTGACCCATCTGTCCTTGCAAACTACCACCCCATCTCCAACCTCCCTTTCCTCTCCAATGTCCTTTAATGTGTTGTCGCCTCCCAAATCCGTGCCCATCTTTCCCATAACTCAATGATTGAATCCCTCCAATCAGGTTTCTGCCCTGCCAGAGTACCAAAACGGCTCTCATGAAAGTCACAAATGACATCCTTTGTGACTGTGACCGTGGTAAACTATCCCTCCTCGTCTTTCTTGACTTGTCTGCAGCCTTTGACACGGTTGACCACACCATTCTCCTCCAACACCTCTCCTCTGTCGTCCAGCAGGGTGGGCCTGCACTCGCCTAGTTCCATTCTTATTGATCCAGTCTTAGCCAGGAATCACCTGCAATGGATTCTGTTCCCACTCCCACACCATTACCTCTGGTGTCTCCCAAGGATCTATCCTTCGTCCCCTCTTACTTCTCATCCACATGCTGCTCCTCAGCGACATCATCCAAAAACATAATTTCAGGTTCCGCGTGTATGCCGACGAAACCCAGCTCTACCTCAGCACCACCTCTCTTGACCCCTCCACTGTCTATAAATTGTCAGACTGCTTGTCTGACATTCAGTACTGGATGAGCAGAGATTTCCTCCAACTAAATATTGGGAAGACTGAAGCCATTGTCTTCGGTCTCCACCACAAACTCCTTTCCCTAACCACTGAATCCATCCCTCTCCCTGGCAACTGTCTGAGGCTGAACCAGACTGTTCGCAGCCTTGGTGTATTTGACCCTAAGACGAGCTTCCAACCACCTATCTGCTCCATCATCAAGACTTCCTATTTCCACATTCATAACATCGCCATTGCCTCAGCTCATCTGCTGCTGAAATCCTCATCCAGGCCTTTGTTACCTCTAGACTTGACTATTCCAACGCACACCTGGCCGGCTTCCCATCTTCCACCCTCCGCATGCTTGAACTCATCCAGGACTCTGCTGCCCATATCCTAACTCGCACCAAGTACTGTTCACCCATCTGTGCTCGCTGACCTACATTGGCTCCCAGTTAAGCAACACCTCGATTTTAAAATCCCTCCGTGGCCTCGCCCCTCCCTGTCTCTGTAACCTCTTCCAGCCTGACAACCCTCCAATATATCTGCACTCCTCCAATTCTGGCCTCTTATGCATCCCTGATTTTAATCACTCTACCATTGGCAGCCGTGCCTTCAGCTGCCTAGGCCCTAAGCTTTGGCATTCCCTGCCTAAACCTCTCTGCCTCTCTACCTCTCTTTCTTCCTTGAAGACGCTCCTTAAAAACTACCTTTTTGACCAAGCTTCAGCCCTAACATCTCCTTATGTCCTTATGTAGCTCGGTGTCAAATTTTGTTTGATAACGCTCCTGTGAAGCGCCTTGGGATGTTTTATTACGTTAGAGATGCTATATAAATGCAAGTTGTTGTTGTTATGTACATTTGATGATTTCAGTAAGTAGAGAAGCTGTACTTGTCTGGGAGTAGCTTTGAGTCTGCACTAAATAAGAATACCTAAATTATTGCTGTGTGGTTTCAGGTATAAATCCCTTTGCTGGATGCTATTCCAATCCACCTATTGGTACAGTTACATTCCCATAAGACATTGGCTTTGAATTTGAATATTTTCATGTTTTCATCAAAATGGACCTATTTAAATGGACCAAATGAGGATTATGGTATATCAGAATCAGTGCTTAGCAATGAAACATAGAAACATTGAAACATAGGAATAGGAGTAGGCCATTCAAGCCTGTTCCATATCTCTTGATACTCTTACCAAACAAATATCTATGAACTCAGTATTCAAAATTCAATTGGCCCAGCATCCACAGTTTTTTAGGGGGAGGAAGTTCCAGATTTACACTACCCTCTATATGAAAAAAATGCCTTCTGATTGAAATGGATTAGCTCTAATTTGAAGATTATGATCTCATGCAAAGGACAATATTTTTGGAGCAGGTATTTGTTTACCACGTTCCACTGTACAGGTTGCAGCTAGCAATGTGAACTTTGTATATACTGTTGAATCTGTGTTTCCAAATGTAGTTATGCTGAATAACTGGACACAGACTACAGAAATAATTAAACAGGTCTTTAGTAATTGAGGGTCAGGGCTGAACTGGGATACACTTTGCTCCACAGGGTTTATATACCGGTGTGGTCACCACCGGTACTACAATGTACAGGAGCCATCAAAAAGTAGTCCATCACCTTAAGGTATCCTCTTAAGGTGGTACAGGTTACATACACTACAATTACCAGCTAATCGACCTTGCCCCACAACACCTCACATCCATGTATAGAATCACTTGGACTCTAACCCAAACCATGTAGACATCATCTACACCTGGCGTAAAAAGACAAATTGGTAACAAATGGCCAAGGGACTGATCCCTCCCCACCAGAAAAAATATCCAATGCACTTTACAGAAGCACGACCAGACAAAAATTGACACTGATCCAAATAAGGAGATATTAGCAGGGTGTGACTAAAAGCTTGGTCAAAGAGGTAGGTAGGTTTCAAGGAGGGTCTTAAAGGAGGAGAGGAAAGTGGAGAAGTGGAGAAGTTTAGAGAGGGAATACCAGAGCTTCAGGTCTAGATGGCTGAAGGCACGGCCACCAGTGGTGGGGCGAAGGAAGTGGGAGATGCACAAGAGGCCATAATTGGAGGAACGCAGACTTCTTGGAGGGTTGGGCGGCTGGAGGAGGTTACAGAGATAGGGAGGGGTGAAGCCATAGATGGATTTGAACATGAGGATGAGAATTTTAAATTGGAGGCGTTGGAGGACCGGAAGCCAATGTAGGGCAACGAGCACAGGGGTGATGGGTGAGCGAGACTTGATGCGGGTTAGGATACGGGCAGCAGAATTTTGGATGAGCTTAAGTCTATGAATGGTGGAGGATGGGAGGCTGAAGTAACCCTGAAATAAATTTGTTCGCAAATCCACGCATGGCACACGCATTCCTACACCCACGCCGCTTTTGTCAGGCAGGACGCCCCAGTAATCAAAATGCTGAAGCTAAGATACTCTGCTCCCCACAGAGCTCCACAGAAACCTGGGAGGAGCCTGCAGTCTTTCTAGTTTCCTGTCTTGACTCTCTGGCAGACGCAAGCAGCCATTTACAAGGCAAGTCATTTCAAAAGATTTAGAAAAATGTGTGAATAAAACACTTTAAATACAATCAGAATGTTAACAATTTAGCTCCCCTTTCTATATCAGGTTGGAGTAGTCTTTTATAATAATCATGTGTGGCCTGCATGCAATTAAGGATCAAATATTGGTGTAATTAATGTTCCTTTCATTTCTTTAATTAATAGGGTACTACTCATTGTAGAGCTCTGGCTTTATCACCAGTTCATTCTTGTGGTATTTTTGGTGCCTGATTTCACAGACAGTCTCTGCTGACTTCACGTTTCAACATAAGCGGCTACAGGCCAAGTTCAGTAAGCTCAAATAGCCATGTTCACAAAGATTTCTTTTTACATCCTGTTGCTCTTTTTCATTGCCAGGATTGAAATTCTTCAAAATTAGATCTTCAAGTATGCCAAGGAGAAATGAGATGAGAAAAAAATCGAGATTTATTCTTTAATAACCTTTGAATGCAAAGTTATTCTCAAGTGTAGGATTTGTTGCTGTTGAAAAGCTGGTTGCATGAGAGGAAGCAATAATCTGTCTCTCTTTCATATGTATACATATGTGTTTGTATCTATATATCTATATAATATCTTTATATTTATACCTATATATATCTCTATCTCTATATATCTATATCCATGCCTTTGTTACCTCTAGACTTGACTGTTCCAACGCACTCCTGGCCGGCCTCCCACGTTCTACCCTCCATAAACTTGAGGTCATCCAAAACTCTGCTGCCCGTGTCCCAACTCGCACCAAGTCCCGTTCATCCATCACCCCTGTGCTCGCTGACCTACATTGGCCTCCGATTAAGCAATGCTTCGATTTCAAAATTCTTATCCTTGTTTTCAAATCCCTCCATGGCCTCGGCCCTCCCTATTTCTGTAATCTCCTCCAGCCCCACAACCCTCCGAGATATCTACACTCTTCCAATTCTGGCCTCTTGAGCATCCCCAATTTTAATTGCTCCACCATTGGTGGCTGTGCCTTTAGCTGCCAAGGCCCTAAGCTCTGGAATTTCCTCCCTAAACCTCTCCGCCTCTCTCTCTACCTTTCTTTCCTCCTATAAGACGCTCTTTAAAACCTACCTCTTTGACCAAGCTTTTGGTCATCTGCCCTAATATCTCCTTATGTGGCTCGGTGTCAAATATTGTTTGATAACGCTCCTGTGAAGCACCTTGGGATGTTTTACCACGTTAAAGGCACTATGAAAATACAAGTTGTTGTTGTTATATAAGGCACGCAAACATAATTCAGTCCCCGTTTTAAATTCATAAATTAAGTCCTTAATTTTATTTTAATACTTTGTTTTTTTTATTACTAATAATAGTCAAATGCTAAAACTTATGGGAGATTGAGAGACAGAAAAGTAGGTCAAAGCACAGGGGTGTCTCTGTGGTACAGGCTAAAGCGCTGGGAGGAGCAAAACTGAGGTGCTACAGCACCACCACTGGTGGGAAGGTATAATTAGTGTGGCAAGTTTAAATAGGTAGTTTTGCAATTATAATAGGCCTTTCATGACCTCAGGACATCCCAAAGAGCTTTATTTTAGAAGTGTAGTCACCGCTGCAACACAGAGAAAGAAGGAGATATTAGGAGTTTTATACAAAAAGAAAATACTGCAGATGCTGGAAATCTGAAATAAAAAAAGAAAATGCTGGAGACACTCAGTAGGTCAGGCAGCATCCGTGGAGAGAGAAACAGAGTTAACGTTTCAGGGCGATGACCTTTCGTCAGAACTGGAAAAAGCAGGAAATGGAACAGATTTTAAAGCAAGTTTAGGGGTTGGGAAATGGGGGAGGGGATGAAAGAACAAAAGGGAAGGTCTGTGATAGGATAAAAGGCAGGGAAATTAAAGAGATATTAAGAGATATTCAAGGCAAAAGGAGATGGTAATGGGACAGGTTAAGAAACAAAAGATGGCTCTAGATGAAGTGTGAATTGCGCTGGCAGAATGAAAGACAGCTGCCATGTGGGAGAGAAGAACAAAAGGCACAAACAAAAAGTGTGGATAAAAATACATATACAGGAAACTTTGTTATATCCGGCACCGACGGGACCGAGCTGTTGCCGATCTATCAAAACTGCCGGACATACCAGCGTTAATGTTGAAGCATACGGAGGTTTTCATCTCCGTATCTGACAACAAACACTGTTGCTTAGCAACAGCTTCTAAACAGTCGGCCCGTACCTTGAAAGCGTCTCTGTAGCTTAGCAACAGCTTCAGAGAGACTTTCCAGAGCCTGACTGTTGAAAAAAAAGCCACGAGAAGGAAAAAACCTAACAAAACAGCCCCTGATTTCTGCCGGTAGATCGAGGTTTCCGGACATACAACCTCCGGATAAACCAAAGTCTCCTGTATATGATAGGGGCCGAGGTTATGATCTGAAATTGTTGAACTTTAAGTTGAGTCCAGAGGGCTGTAAAGTGCCTAATCGGAAGATGAGGTGCTGTTCCTCGAGCTTACGCTGAGCTTCCGTGGAACAATGCAAGAGGCCGAGGGTGGTGAGGTCTGAGTGGGAGTGGAGCGGGGAATTAAAGTGACAGGTCACCGGGAGCTCGGGGTCCCCCTTACAGGCTGAATGGAGGTGTTCCGCAAAGCGGTCACCCAATCTGCGTTTGGTCTCCCCAATGTAGAGGAGACCACATCGTGAGCAGCGAATACAGTATACTAAATTGCAAGAAGTACAAGTAAATCACTGTTTCACCTGGAAGGGTGTTTGGGGCCCTGGACAGTGGGAAGGGGGGAGGTAAAAGGGCATGTGTTGCATCTCCTGCGCTTGCACGGGAAGGTGTTGGTCGAAGGGGAAGGAGTGCTGGGGGTGATAGAGGAGTGGACTAGGGTGTCGCGGCGGGAACAGTCCCTACGGAATGCTGAAAGGGAAGGTGAGGAGAAGATGCGTTTGGTGGTGGGATCACATTGGAGGTGGCGGAAATGGCGGAGGATGATCCGTTGAATGTGAAGGCTGGTGGGGTGAAAGGTGAGGACAAGGGGAACTCTATCGTGGTTCCGGGAGGGAGGAGCAGGGGTGAGGGTGGAAGTGCGGGAGATAGAACGGACACGTCGAGGGCCATGCCAACCACTGTAGAGGAGAACCCTCGGTTGAGGAAAAAGGAAGACATGTCGGAAGCACTGGTGTGGAAGGTGGCATCGTCAGAGCAGATGCGGCAGAGACGGAGAAACTGGGAGAGTGGAATAGAGTCCTTACGGGAGGCGGGGTGGGAGGAAGTGTAGTCCAGGTAGCTGTGGGAGTCAGTGGGCTTGTCGTGAATGTTTGTCACAATGTATAGGAGTTATATACATTGGGTTAGAGTTTTTGCAGTAGTTTTATCAGTGCAATCCGGGCGAAATCGACCGAACCAGCGCAAAAGATCGCCAAAACTCAAGCGTAAGTTACATCAAGCGTAAATCAAGTTTTCGCGATCTTTAATCTTTTAACCTTTAACAGTTTAAAAATCATTTTGCCCGAACTTGGACCCGCCCACAAAACTGGGCACACCCCAGATGAAAATAATGGGCATGGTGAGTTTCTATTGATTGCGCCCATTCAAGTAGGCTCTTCAAATTGAGTTTGTTTTATTGGTGCACAGGCAAATTTTAGACGTTTTCATATATTAAAAAATATTTAATTTACTAAGAAACTGACTAATGAAACTAGTAAATGGTCCAGTATAGCTTTTTTTAAGTCATTTTCAGTGATTTAAAATCAGATTACTCACAGGTGGAGAACTAGACACTTATTAATAATGTTTATTTTTTGTGATAAACCCATTTTAAGCTGTATTAATAAAACTGCACCAGGTCACCACTCTTAAATACAGCAAGGAATATTTTAAATGCAAAGATAAAAAACCCAATTACGTTCTTTTACGCTGACCAATTGCATTGGTTTGTGGAAGATTTTACGTTTGCGATTATGCAAATGCATTTTAGCAGCAACTTGAACTCTTACCCAACCAGCGCAACTTCAAGTGCAACTTGTGCCCAATATCCCGACTGCACCCAAAGCGGAAACTCGACCCCATTTTATATCCCAACATAGGAATTATAACATGAAAAATTTACAGGAAGTGCACACAGATATAAGAATTTTAATTTTTTTTTAACTTTCAGCCATTTCCCTACTCTCACTGTATCTTTAATACTCAGAGGACACATTGTGCATTTGTGCTAGTGGCAATGTGCATGCACATGTGAAAGGATTGCAGGCATGCTGCCCACGGTATTGCAATACACATCGGCAGTGGGTGAGCTATCTCACCAGTGAAAGGAATTTGGAAAACGTAGGCGCTATGTTCTTTAAAAATGGCACAGTTATGCTGGTAATATATCCTCCTGTAAATGTGCTTCAAAATGCACAATTGCACCAATGGATGTCAGTGTATGTCATTTTTCTCATTTCATAATAAAAATATATTGGACAAGTGACACTCCAGAATCTCTCTCTCTCTCCCCCACTCCTCTCTCTAGCTATCCCCCTCCTACTCCTTTCTCTCTCCCCTCCTACTCCCCTCTCTCTCTCTCCCTCTTACTCCCTCCTCCCTCTCTCAGTATCCTATTCTTCTTTCTCTCCCCCTCCCACCCCTCTTTCTCTTCCTCTCCCCCTCTCTCTCCCCTCCCACAACCCTCTCACTCTCCCACTCCCCTCTCTCCACTCCCCTCTTTCTCTCCTTCCCATTCCCCTTCACACACCCGCTCTCCCTCCCTCCCATTCCCCTCTCTCCCTCTCCCCCTCTCCTCTATCTCCCCTTCTGGGCATAGTCTATAGGCCTCCGAACAGTGGCAACTCTGTTGGACGGAGTATCAATCAGGAAATAGTTGAGGCTTGTAATAAGGGAACATCTATAATTATGGGGGATTTTAACTATCATATTAATTGGACAAATCAAATTGGGCAGGGCTGCCTTGAGGATGAGTTCATTGAGTGTATTAGGGATGGGTTTCTTGAGCAGTATGTAACTGAACCGACCAGGGGGCAAGCAACCTTAGATCTGGTCCTGTGTAACGAGACAGGATTAATTAAAAATGTCCTAGTAAAGGATCCCCTTGGAATGAGTGACCATAACATGGTTGAATTCCATATTCAATTAGAGGGTGAGAAGGTTGGATCTCAAACAAGCATACTAAGCTTGAATAAAGGAGACTATGAAGGTATGAGAGCGGAATTGAGTAGAGTGGATTGGGAAAATAGATTAAAGGGTAAGACGATACATGATCAGTGGTGTACATTTAAGGAGTTATTTTACAACTTCCAAAAAATATATATTCCACTGAGAAGAAAAGGGTGTAAAAGAAAAGACAGCCATCCATGGCTAAGTAAAGAAATTAAGGATAGTATTCGACTAAAAACAAGGGCATATAAGGTAGCCAA
The DNA here is from genome assembly GCF_052327205.1 of Somniosus microcephalus. Classification (NCBI taxonomy): domain Eukaryota; kingdom Metazoa; phylum Chordata; class Chondrichthyes; order Squaliformes; family Somniosidae; genus Somniosus; species Somniosus microcephalus. The sequence continues at coordinate 25,045,271 of NC_141002.1, read as the reverse complement.
ATCTAGTGGGAGGATAGAGGATTGGGAAAACTTTAAAAGACAGCAAAAAATAACAAAAAGATTGATTAAGAAAGGGAAGATAGATTATGAAAGTAAATTAGCAAAAAATATAAAAATAGATAGTAAGAGTTTTTATAGTTATATAAAAAGAAAAAGGGTGGCTAAAGTAAATGTTGGTCCCTTAGAGGATGAGACTGGGAAATTAATGGTGGGAAATATGGAGATGGCAAAAACACTGAATGAATATTTTGTATCAGTCTTTACAGTAGAAGACACTAAGAATATCCCAACACTGGACAAACAGGGGGCTAAAGGGGGGGAGGAGCTAAACACGATCAAAATCACTAAGGAAGTGGTACTCGGTAAAATAATGGGACTCAAGGCGGATAAGTCACCTGGACCTGATGGCTTACATCCTAGGGTCTTGAGGGAAGTGGCGGTAGGGATTGTGGATGCATTGGTAATAATTTTCCAAAACTCCCTGGACTCGGCAAAGGTCCCGGCAGACTGGAAAACTGCTAATGTAACACCCTTATTTAAAAAGGGCAGTAGACAGAAGGCTGGAAACTATAGACCGTTAGCCTAACATCTGTGGTAGGTAAAATTTTGGAGTCCATTATTAAGGAGACAGTAACAGGACATTTGGATAATCATAATTTAATAGGACAAAGTCAGCATGGTTTTATGAAGGGGAAGTCATGTTTGACAAATTTGCTGGAGTTCTTTGAGGAAGTAACATATAGGGTGGATAAAGGGGAACCAGTAGACGTAGTGTATTTAGACTTCCAAAAGGCATTTGACAAGGTGCCACACAGAAGATTATTGCTTAAGATAAAAAATCACGGGATTGGGGGTAATATTCTGGCATGGATAGAGGATTGGCTATCTAACAGAAGGCAGAGAGTTGGGATAAATGGTTCATTCTCAGACTGGCAATCAGTAACTAGTGGTGTTCCGCAGGGGTCAGTGCTGGGACCCCAACTCTTTACAATCTATATTAATGATTTGGAGGAGGGGACCGAGTGTAACATATCAAAGTTTGCAGATGATACTAAGATGGGAGGGAAAGTAGTGAGTGAGGAGGACATAAAAAACCTGCAAGGGGACATAGACAGGCTAAGTAAGTGGGCAGAGATTTGGCAGATGGAATACAATACTGGAAAGTGTGAGGTTATGCACTTTGGCAGGAAAAATCGTAGAGCAAGTTATTATCTTAATGGCAAGAAACTGGAAAGTACTGAAGTACAAAGGGATCTGGGGGTCCTGGTGCACGAAACTCAAAAGGTTAGTATACAGGTGCAGCAAGTGATTAAGAAGGCCAATGGAATGTTGGCTTTCATTGCTAGGGGGATAGAATATAAAAATAGGGAGGTATTGCTTCAGTTGTACAAGGTATTGGTGAGACCGCACCTGGAATACTGCGTACAGTTTTGGTGTCCATACTTAAGAAAGGACATACTTGCTCTCGAGTCAGTACAAAGAAGGTTCACTCGGTTAATCCCGGGGATGAGGGGATGGACATATGAGGAGAGGTTGAGTAGATTGGGACTCTACTCATTGGAGTTCAGAAGAATGAGAGGCGATCTTATTGAAACATATAAGATTGTGAAGGGGTTGGATCGGGTGGATGCGGGGAAGATGTTCCCGATGATGGGTGAAACTAGAACTAGGGGGCATAGTCTTAGAATAAGGGGCTGCTCTTTCAAAACTGAGATGAGGAGGAACTACTTCACTCAGAGGGTGGTAGGTCCATGGAATATGCTGCCCCAAAAAGCTGTAGAAGCTACATCATTACATAAATTTAAAACAGAAATAGACAGTTTCCTAGAAGTAAAGGGAATTAAGGGTTATGGGGAGCGGGCAAGAATTTGGACATGAGTCTAGGTTCAAATCGGTCATGGCCCTGTGGGTAGCGGAGCGGGCCCAGGGGCCGTATAGCCTGATCCTGCTCCTATTTCGTGTGTCTAATTCTGTTAGATTCAGGAGATGGTTCTGTGATAGTGGATTGGCGGTTAGGATCAGATCAGCCATGATCTTATTGAATGGCGGAGCAGGCTCGAGGGGCCGATTGGCCTACTCCTGCTCCTATTTCTTATGTTCTTATGTTCTTATGTTCTTCCCCTCTCTCTTCCCCTTCCCCTTTCTCTCTCCCACTCCCATTCCTCTCTGATGTCTCTCTCTCCCTTCACTCCCCTCTCACCCTTCCCCTCCCTCTCCCCCTCCCACTCCTCTCTCTGTCTCTCTCTTCCCCCCACCCCCTTCATCCTTTATCCTATAGTCTTTGTGTTGGTCCATCAATATACAACAATATTATATCACAACATTAGGGTTAGGGTTTCTCTGTTTCTCTCTTCGGTACCTTATTTAAGTTATAAATGACGGAGAAGAACTTCACTACTGATTACACAAGCCTTTTATATATAATGACAAATTATACTTCGCATTCCCCATATTGCAGCAGATTTTCAAGCAATTTTGAAAATGTATTTGAACTATTACAGGGACACTCTTCACAGACAAGCAGAATCAGTTCAGTTCTGAGTCATTTTAGGACTGGCTAAAACAGAAGACAAATTATCATCTCACTCACATGCACACACACATAAACAACCTACCAAGAGACAATTATCAGTGCATTGAAAATTCAACAGAGTTGCTTCCTTAGAGCATCTGTCTCTTTATCTCAATCCATGAACATATCTAAAACACTTCTACGCCACACACACGGCCCTCAACAGAGAACACTGTTCTGTAGACTGCTTGTGAAATGGCATTTTCTCAATGTTTGGTTTATACACATCAGTAATTTGTATAAGGGTTGCACCTTTTAATAAACAAGCAGTGTAAGCTAAGAGGGAGGGCTTCTCTCACGAGGTAGATTTTGATGAAGGAGGTCATGTGGCCCATTTGATCTCATCTATTCCCTGTACATTGTGGGACTTAACCTTATCAAAGTGGTACTTTCCCCGAAGGAACTTTGGATATCACTAGTTATAGGCACGTGCGCACCATCACACGGTATTGGTTGATCTTTGACGCCAGTAGGTGCAGGGGCTTTAACCCTGGTGTAGTTTGTAGTGCGCATCATGTATGTCGAATGCTTTTATGTACACGCTGCTTCCTTGGAACAGGTGAGACGTAGAGGGCTGTTTTTGATGGGACACCATCTCCCTTGCCAGAAATTCTTCCATTGCTTTCTGAAGTCATAACTTGACTCCCTTCAACAGCGTTGAGGAATGTTTTTCCTCTTCCGCTGGGTCCGCTGTTGGACTTTGCTCCTAAACCTGAGCAGGGCCCTTATGGACAGCCATCAACAGTTGGACCCAAGGCTCATAAGGGCAGGGGTGGCCACTCCTTGAAGTAGTGCGACAGGTGCTACAGAAGATGGGAATCAAGATCAGGAAGGGACATCGACTGCTCCAGATTGGAGGCGACTACGGTATTGTTCTTGGTTAACCTGGGCTCCATCAGATCAGTAACGATCCAATGGAACTCTATGATGCTTGAAATGGAGCCATATGTGTGGTTATGGACAGCCAATGCTACGGACCTTTTCTGTCGAAGCGTACTTGTTTCCAAAATACCACCCCCACTGTCTGCCCATGGAAATATCCAGCTACTTCTTAAATGAGTCAATTGCAATGGCCTCCTCCACTCTTTCTGGCAACCCATTTTGCTTGTTGTGAGTTAGAAGCACTTATTTTCTTTCCTGTGCGGTAGGTTTCAAGTATGGCCTGTGAACTATGTACTGAGGTGGCCTATATGCGCATCAATACGGTACTTGTTAAAAAACATGGCTTTTGGGTCATGCTCAGCAGTGTCTTCTGGGTAGTTTACAGGTCTCACAGGAAACAGCTTTTTTTTAAGTAACAAAGACACAAGGTTCTTCCCAAAGGTCACAAACTGCCCAAAGACATGAAAACCACGGAATTTAAAGCAACGGTTGTTCAGGGGAACGAGATTAGATCATTTCAGTGTGGATTCTCACTCAAGATACCTGAGTCTTTGCACATAATTATAAAAATGTGGCAGGCAGGCCAATTTCAGTAACTAGACAAAGTACTCTTAGGCACAAAGTTAACAGGAAATGTTGATCTTTACCAATAGCAAAAGCAGCGCAGTTCGAGTAATCAAGTAAATACTGTCGAGGTTTTGAAAATAAATATAAAGTCAAATTAAGTTATATACAAATCTGGCTGAAGTAAATTCCTTGTAAATTCCTGGCTTAGCCAGAACTTGTATAGTCATTCCTGTTACATCCAATTCTACACTGAGACTTTGACATGTACCACTGATCTTTCCTTTGGATCATAAATCATGACTCCAGTTGTTGACAATCATCAGTTTTTTTTTCTCTGACCTTATTCTTAAAACTGATCCTTCAAGTTGCTGATCCTGACACAGTTACCTTACTCTTGTAGTTAGGTGATTTAATCATCAATGAATGACAATGACCTCTAAAATGTCCTTACTGGGCTATTCCCAAAGAAAACCGGATTAACAAATACCGACAGGTTGCAAAATAACCGCAAGTAAAATGCTGGAGACCATTTCTGGGACACTATTCTGAATGCTCACCCTCATTTTGGAGTGGGCCTTTGGCGTAGCGGTAGCATCCCCGCCGCTGGGCCAGAAGACATAGGGTTTCGAACCCTGCTCCAGACAATCCCGGCAAGTGGAGTCAGAGCTCCGGCTCTAAATTCTGGGTTGACATCCAGCGGGATACTTGCGTCCGTGGGTGTGGGTGGCCCCCCCCCCCTTGTATGGGTTGTGGGAGCCCGTAAAACCCTCCCGCCATAGGACTAACCACCCTAATGGCTGGTACGAAGATGGTTACGGTCACAGAAGGAGCGTTAATCGCAGCCAGAAATCCTTCCACCACTTCATACAGTTCCCCAAAAGGGAACAGTATGACATGTACGACGACAACCCTCATTTTGCAGAATATTTTTTTCTTTGTTTCATGTCCAGTGGGGTTTCATTAATCCAGCAGGACTCCAGGGTGAGGAAAGGGAGAGAGATAGAGATAGAAAGAGAGGAAAAGGAAAAGAGCGAGAAAGAGAGAGAAAAAGAAAGAGAAAAAGAAAATGAGAAATAAAGGGAGAAAGAAAGAACGTTATCTATATCAGACTATAACACTCAGAATGCTCAGGATGTCCCAAAGTGCTTCACAAGAGATTTCCTCTGTTCACTATTCTAATGAAGGCATTTATGATTTCATTAGAAAGTTGTCAGAAGAAATGTTGCCAACATTTTATTGAGCACCATATATAGATATACCACAGTGCTCACACAAGTAGAGCTTGGAGCTCAGTGGGAAATCCTCCTTGATTGCTGCATAACATTTGTAATGAACTTGATGACTTAGGGCGCTCCCTGGAAGGCAGACAGACAGTGTCGTCATGGCAGCCTGAAGAGTGGAAGTAATGAGGAAGAATGATGAGGAAAGTTCCCAACAAAGGGACAAACAATCAAAGTGAGGCAGCCAAAAACCTCCTCTGGATACTTTGAGTGGCTTTCATCGATGGTGAGGGCACTCTCTCCCAGGAATCGTGAATTAGAGCTTGTGGATTGTGACCATCAGAGAGTGGATAGAGTGGGGATTGCTAGTGCGAGGAGACAACGGCTGGAGGGCGGCTGATAAGAGTGACAGAAAGGATAAGATAGTGATTTGTGTATTAGCAGATGGTTGCAGTCTGGTCCAATTAGGATTAACTGTCTACATTTATGTGCCATAAGCTTTTCCTGTTTTCTTCTTATGGCACTCCCCTAAAAGGGGTTTTAGTGCATAAATCAACTCGTTTCATTTTTCTCTATAAACAGATATAAACATTCTATAGCCCCCATTTAACAACGTCTAACACAAAAGCAAACTACTGCGGATGCTGGAAATTTGAAATAAAAACAGAAAATGCTGGAAATACTCAGCAGGTCAGGCAGCATCTGTGGAGAGAGAAACAGAGTTAACGTTTCAGGTCAATTACCTTTCGTCAGAACTGGATAAGGTTAGAGACGTAACAGATTTTAAGCAAGTGCAGAGGCAGAGGAGGGGAGGAAAGAACAAAAGGGAAGGTCTGTGATAGGGTGGAATGCAGGAGAGATTAAATGACAAAAGGGATGATGGTGCAAGGCGAAAGGACGTGGTAATGGGATAAATAAACAAAAGATGGGTCCAGAGGAGGTGTAAATGGGAACATCAGAATCATCAGTAACAGCTGCTGTCCGAAACAATGGGGGCAGAGGTTATGATCTGAAATTGTTGAACTCAATGTTGAGTCCAGAAGGCTGTAAAGTGCCTAATCGAAAGATGAGGTGCTGTTCCTCGAGCTTATGTTGAGCTTCATTGGAACAGTGTAAGAGGCCGAGGACAGAGAGGTCAGAGTGGCAGTGGTCTGAAGAATTAAAATTAACTTCTGGTCACCTGTCATTTTAATTCCCAGAGTGTGTGCGTTTGATCCCTCACAGGCTGGTGCAGGAAGCTGCATCGACCTAGTCATCCTCAGGTGGGTAGGGTGCCTGGTCCCTCGCAGCAATACATCCCCAGCATTGGGTCTTACAGCCACTTGGATTTTCACCAGTTAGTCCCCAATATGCATCCTTGCTCTTCCCAATGTAAAGCCCAGTGTGTTAGCACTTTAAATGGAACGTGAACACAGGGGCCACAGCCTCAGGATAAAGGGTCGGCCATTCAGGACTGAGATGAGAAGAAATTTCTTCACACAGAGGGTGGTGAATCTTTGGAATTCTCTACCCCAGAGGGTTGTGGAGGCTCAGTCATTGGGTATATTCAAAACAGAAGTCGATAGATTTCTGACTAGTAAGGGCATCAAGGGATATGGCGATAGGGCCGGTGAATGGAGATGAGGCAGAAGATCAGCCATGATCTCATTGAATGGCGGAGCAGGCTCGAAGGGCTGAATGGCCTACTCCTGCTCCTATTTCTTATGTTCTTATGTTCTTCAAAAAGCATAAAACCAAAACAGAAAAAATGTGGCAGGTCTGTCAGAGATGATCAGGCTGACTTGTGCTCCCTGCTGCAAGTGCCTGATGAAAACCTAGACACACCCATGCCTCATTTTCCAGCATTTTGGAAAATCGGGTGGAGCATGCGCCCGAATTTCTGTGATAAACTCACTCATAAAGCTGCGGCTCAAAACGGGCAATGGCGATTCGGCAAACCGTTTTTCATTCCGCCCAGTATTCTTTTCCACAATCGCTGATCCGCTAATGCTCATTCTGTGCGACCGCCAATGGTGAACTCCACCCCCATAAAGTGATAAAATTAGCCTGAATCTGTTAGCATTTCAGCTGCAGACACTTACGGAGGGTCTATACCTGACACATAAACCTACCTTTTTCTCTTTACTGACAGAGCTGCTAAGTATTTGAAGCATCTTCTGGTTTCATTTCAGGTTTTTTTTCACTTTTTCTAAAAGTGTGGCGTCCCATCACAAAAAAGAGTTTTACTAGTGAAACTATATCTGGGGAGGTTACAGCAAGTTATGAATTTTTTGGAGTGGATTAGATTTCCAGCCATAGCATTTCTGTCGATTCATTTTTATTCCTTTCCTATACTAGGCTTGTAAGCAGAATTTTCAATCAGGTGTGTTCAAACAGTAAAGTAAATCAAATATTCAGCTCTCTTTACAAACAGTCCATGAGGCAAAAAATAAAAATATTTGTTATTTCCTCTTCTGACAAGGGGGTGACATGACTCGGATTTCTTCAAAACAAAGCTGCCATTGGAAGTTTTGGAAGGTGAAGGATTTGCGAGACGCAACCGTAGGCCACAAGGGTCTCCTGACAGATTAATTGGCCAGGAAAAAAACAGCACAGAAGTGAAAAACAAAAAGAGGGAGCTCAGTAGTGGTATAGCCTGAAGGGTCCAGAGGCACAATGGTCCCACAAATGGAAAGCATGCACTGGCGAATCTGAAGCGGCTCACAATGCTGTGCAGACAACAGGGTGTGAAATAACTGCTTGGGAGGATCTGTGCAGTGTAAGGGCCGGTCACTTCCCAGCCCATACAATATGAATCTAAATACAGGTACATACTGCAGCCTCCGTTCTCAGTAACAGGATACATAGGTGTATATACACACATATATAAATCTGTATAATATATATATACATTCATATATATTATATATAATATATATATACATTTGTATATATTATACAGATACATGCATATAAAGAAAGACTTGCATTTATATAGCGCCTTTCACGACCACCGGACATCTCAAAGCAGTTTACAGCCAACAAAGTACTTTTGAAGTGGAGTCACTGTTGTAATGTGGGAAACACGGCAGCCAATTTGCGCACAGCAAGCTTCCACAAACAGCAATGTGATAATGACCAGATCATCTGTTTTTGTTATGTTGGTTGAGGGAGAAATATTGGCCAGGACACCAGGGATAACTCCCCTACTCTTCTTCAAAATAGTGCCATGGGATCTTTCACGTCCACCTGAGAGAGTTTAATATCTCATCCGAAAGACGGCACCTCCGACAGTGCAGCACTCCCTCAGCACTGCACTGGAGTGTCAGCCTAGCTTTCTGTGCTCAAGTCCCACAACCTTCTGACTCAGAGGCGAGTGTGCACCCAACTGAGCCACAGGTGTCACTGACACATACATATCCATAGCTGTACACGTGCATATACACATATACATACATATACACACACATACACATATATACATACACACAGATATATACATCTATATATATATATATGTGTGTATGTCTTTAATGTAGTAAAGAGTCCCACGGTGCTTCATGGGGCCAGCGTGGGGAACAGGCGGTAGGCAGGAGTTAAAGTAAGTGACTGGAACCATGGTCTGAAGTGTGGAGAGGAGTAGTGAGCAGAAGGGGTTTCAGGAGAGAATTCTAAAGTCATGGGGCCAAATGGCATCAACTTCTCCCACCAATACCAGCAAATGCTGGTTTTATATTTCTTGTTAAAACAAAGCATCGACACTACCCCAATGGCTCAGCAAGCTTGTCCAATGAGCAACTGAACCATGAAGACAATGAAGGTCCCCAGTCCATGTTGAATTGGGCTGATCTCAGCTTGGGCAGTGGGAAGGGTGCTACAATTAGCCTCAGTACCCCTTGAAATGAGCCTGCGCCCCCACTACTGTTTACCATCCAGCTGGTGTCAGGTGCGGTCAGGATTACGCGAGGCTCCGATGCTCCCTGAGGTGAAAGAGCCTGTCAAAGCTTGCTTTCAACGTTCCCACATGAATAATGGCCTCTCTGGGTGAGGTACCAGAGGGCTGTGCTCCTGAAACTGTACCAAAGTATGAATTAGACACTTTGAGAGCTGAGAGAAAGAGGAGGGAAAAAATGAGAACCGGCCAACAATCTGTCTCCCAGAGAATCTTATCCCTGAGTCAAACTAGAGCAATGTTGATTCCAGACCTGTTACCTCCTGCAGATCAACACCAAAGTCTCTATTTCAGCATAAGCAAATAAACATGAGCTCAATCCAGTAAAGTGCACTGGGCTCAATTCAGCAGGACCACACCAAGTCAAATAAACCTAGGTGCCAAACCCCATTTTTAAAAATAATTTAGAAAATACTGTAATAATAAAAACTAACCTTTCTCTTTCATTTTCTTTCTGTCACTTAATAAATTACTCACTTCGGGAATGTTACACAACAGAGTGAATTGTAGCTATTCTGAGCGGAGTGACCTGGTTAAGTAATGAATGGACAGGGTTACGGAGTTCATCTGATATCAGGAAGACTTTATAACCCACAAAAGAAGCAGTAATGCGGGATATGGATATCCCATGAGTAGGGATAAGGGCAGCGTCACTCTGTTATCTCACACCACAGGTAAAATCTTGGGCTCAAACTAGTTTTGTGGTTAATTGAGAACTACTGTTTTGTGAGCTAACCCCAGCCAGCATGGCAAGTTGGGGTACTAAACTTGGCCTTAGAATGTAACAGTCAGGAAGAGGGGAAAAAATAAGTTCCTGCTCGCTATCTGGTGACTCAAGCTGGAGAGGGTACATATTTAGAGATGTCAGGTGAGGGTGGGATTGAGCTTCAACTGTGATGCCTACCAAGATGGAATAGCCTGCTGACATTCTCTGTCTTGGCTCTCATGTGAAGAATGATCATTTGAGTAAGGTGCTGATGGGTAACTGTAACCCAGGATGAGACAGCGCCTTCAGGAGAAGAGGACAGATAATGGCAGAAGATAAACAAAGCTACACTGAAGTGTGTTGTGATCGTTCAACACTATCCATAGGAAGGTATTGTGCCACCAGCAAAATTATTGTGACATCTTGAAAAATCAATATTATGTTCAATATAGACAACAACAACAACTTGTATTTATATAACGTCTTTAATGTAGATAAACATCCCAAAGCACTTTACAGGAGTGTATTCAGGCAAAAAATGACACCAAGCCAAAGAAGTAGACATTAGGGCAGGGCTTGGTCAAAGAGGTAGGGCTTAAGGAGCATCTTAAAGGAGGAGAGAGAGGTGGAGAGGTTTAGGGAGGGAATTCCAGAGCTTAGTGCTTAGACGGCTGAAGGCCGTCACTGTTGAGGTGAAGAAAGTGAAGAAAGCACAAGAGGCCAGAGATGGAGGAGCGCAGGAGGGCTGTAGCGCTAGAAGACGGGAAAGGCCATGGAGGGGTTTGAACTTAATGATGAGAATTTTAAAATCGAGGCATTGGTAAACTGGGAGCCAATGAGCACAGGGGCGATGGGTGAGCGGGACTTGGTGCGAGTTAGGATACAGGCAGCAGAGTTTTGGATGAGCTCAGGTTTATGGAGTATGGAAGATGGTAGGCCGGCCAGGAGAGCGTTGGGATAATTGAAAGGTCATCGACCTGAAACGTTAACTCTGTTTCTCTCTTCACAGATGCTGTCTGACCTGCTGATTATTTCCAGCATTTTCTGTTTTTATTGGAATAGTCGAGTCTGGCGCTAACGAAAGGATGAGAGTTTCAGCAGTGGATGGGGCTGAGGCAGGGGTAGAGACAGGCGATATTATGGAGGTATAAGTAGGCGGTCTTTGTGATGGACAGGATATGAGTTCGGAAGCTTTACTCGGGGTCAAATGGGTCACCGAGGTTGCAAACAGTCTGGTTCAGTCTGAGACAGTAGCAAAGTGGGGATGGAATCGGTAATGAGGGAACAAAATTTTGTGACGGGGGCAGAAGACAAAGGCTTCAGACCACATCTGAATGGTGTTTCATTAGAATTAAAATATACCTTGTGATTATACGGCAAAAATTTGAACAGGGTAACCTGATCCCATCCTAAACCACAAGAGCAAAAGTTGAGAACTATCATCTGAATCTTGGGATGAGATCACAGTCTTCTGGCCTGTCTGGAGTGTGTGTTTTCCCCAACTTCTGTCCTCAGTTTGTTTTCGCATCACTGGGTTAGGGATGGATAAAAAAAAATCAGCCAGGGTTCTTGCTCCTAAATACTACTCAGCAATGCCTTCAGGCAGCATATGCGTGTTAGTGGACTTCAGTTCAGGGCAGGATTGTGTTCAGTTGCAATGCCCTCCACGGTTGAATGGCCTACCCACACTCACCCTTAAGGTTTACAGGAGAACAATGACCATTTCGATAAGGAGCAGGAGGTTGACTGGTATGTGTGGGACTCTGCAGCAAGGACTCAATGCATTCAGAAAGGGTGAGCAAAGTGAACTAGTAAAAAAAAATTTTTTACTATCGAACGTGTAGTTGTAGATTGGAAGCCTGGCACGGACGGGTGGCTGTTCGGGTACTGAATGCGAGCAGGCGTCTCAGACTTGGCAAACTGACAGCCCAATACGTTTGATCCCTGCACCACTTGAAGTACTAACATCACTTATTAAAAGATTTCGCAGCAGAGATCTTTCATGCATCGCTGAGGCACAAAGCACAGATAAAAAAAATCCTTGCTGCACAGTTAATCATAAATATATTCCGCTGACATGGGAAAAGGATCTTTCCATGGGGGCATAGCAACATGAAACTTACCCTTTTTAAAAAAAAATAACAAACCCGGGAGGGGGGGGGGAAGCGGCAGGACCATTCCTGCTGACTAGGCTCCCGCACCGGGTTTTCTTTCTCTCTGGGCTCCTCCGCTTCCCTGGATTGGACGGTGTCTGGTGTTTCAGCCAATAGGCTGACAGTGATGTTAATGTGCTTTCAGTCTTTAGGAAAGCTTGAGATCATTAGGGAGGGAGTCGGGGCGGCAGCCTGATTACTCCAGTCCCTAAAGCCAACTGCGCTTTCAGAAAGCCGATCAAACACTTTTCTCCCCATTGCTCAAGACTCGCCCTGAAAAAATGTCTCCGGTCATTCTTTGCTGAGCTGCCTAGCGAGTCCGAGGAAGGAGCAACGCGACCCAACTCCGCGGGAGGACCGAAGTCTTCAGAGCAAATGCGATTGATTTTAAAAGGGATATTCTAGCTGGACTCTCTCTCTCTCCCCCCCTGCTTATGCCAACTTGACTGGGGTAAGTCTAGTGAGATTTTTCTGCCCGTTTTGTTTTCTCTTGATGTCTCACTGATAGCTGAAGGATTGCCAGCGGAAAAGTTATGTCCGTGTTCATTGGTCCGGTGTTTGCGGATGGTGAGAATGTGGCTGTGGTATGTCAGCCTCCTCTGGGTTTAATGTCACCTCGTCCTTCACAGACACAGTCAGTTCCAACAGTGTCACAAGGGTAAGTGTAAAAGGGAAGTGCCCTTTGGCTACTTGTTGCATGGGTTTAATACTAAAAGTTTCAAAGGGGCTTTGTTTGTCTGTTTTCGCTGAAATAGCCAAATTATTTTCGCATTATTGAACGCCTTCCTTTCGATGTGTGCCCTCTTAAGAAAACCTCAATGTGTTATAGCTGAGGCAAAGAGTTGCTGGGAAATGGAATAGCTGTGCAAGGTATTAATATTAATTTAAGGCTGAACCTGTCAACACAGTGTGATCTATCAAGGTTGCTTTTTGGTGACTGTTTTGTACTCGAGGTACTTTGCACTGAGATGTGTTGAGGTCTGTCGGCGGAGGTGCTGTTGCCGCTGTTCTTTCTTTAAAAATAAGGGAGGATGCCGAGAGTTGGGCTGTTTGCCCGAACCAGACTCCAGATGTGCAAGCAGCTGTTGTCTGTCACTTGGGTGACAACTGGTCATTTTCCTTTAAGCACCGGCCTCTACTATTATCCTCAGTTAGAAATGTCAAGGTTTCAGCCCTCGCGCCATTATCATCATTTTTCATTCCCATGTAGGGAGGGTGAGTGAGTTTCCCCCTCTCCCTCCCTGCAGTCTGTCTCAATGTTAGGTTCTCTTTTCTATTTCTCTGACAGCTAGTGGGATATATTTGGAATTGAGCAATCAGCTTCAAGTAAAAGAACAGGCTGATGCCCCCTGAGTTGAGAGGGCTCCGAAAAGGGTGACGCAATATTTGTCAAGCCCTTTCTCTGACAATATTTACTCCCACCAGGGGATTGTAAACTTAAGCACTGACCATTTATCAAGCTGTCTGTCTAGGGTTCAGTTCAGCATGCTTTCAAAACTACTGTCGGCTTAAAGTGGCAAAGTCTGGGCCTTAAAGACAGAAATCACTCGTACCAACAGTAAGGGCCAGAAAGAATCAAAATATCACACACTGCAAGTACAGAAAACTATTTCTAAATATCACAGACTTGGTAGGGGGGAGAATCACTCGAAGAAAGAAGAGTGTAATGTTTGTGCAGAAGATTTTAAGGTCAGTGTCAAATCCTGTTTGCTTTTAAAGAATGTATATATTTCCTTAAAGGACATAGCTGCTTTCTTCCTTGCCATTCCAGCTGTGGTTCCCTGTGTTTGAAGTAACACAACAATTAGTTTCTTCAATGCAAAGATTAATCCAATATTTCTTCGGCAGTATTTAATTGACCGGGAGGAACCATCGTGACTTCTATTGGAGCTGTCTTGTCAGAAAAGCCTGAAAGGATTAGTAATCCAATTAATTTCATATTCTGACATCATGTTAATCCTTGCAACAAGCAGTACTTCTTGCTTAGGGCCTGTGATTTATAATAACCACAAAAGGAGGGAGGTGAGGGGGAGAAAAGGAGTGAAAGGCGAGGTTTGTGAAACAACGCCACATAAAACAAGCAAGCACACAGGTCCTCTACTGGAAAACTAATGTATTAAAATGTCCTTTCAAATGCAATCTGTAGGACCTGGCAGCTTTAGATAAAATACCCTTCTTGTACATTTGGAACAAAACTATTTACTTCAAGCTTTTTGAAGAAGTTTTTTTTAATGCTGTAGCTTTATATATATGCACTTGAAAGAAAGACTTGAGTTGAAGCAGTACCTTAACACATCATCAAAAGGTCTCAAAACGCTTTACATACAATTAATTAGATATTTTTCAAACATGGTGACTTGTTATGGTGCAACAAATAGGATATTAATTATAGTTCATAGTTACACATCATTCAATATAAAAAAAAGTTAATTATAAGCTCCACTTTTTAAAACGTCTTAGAAATGAAAGAAGACATAAAGCTTTGAGCTGAACTCATTAAGTCGAACATGTTTTTTAAAATTAGTTTGTAAGTCTCCTTTTTTATTGAAAGTTATTTTTATTTTTATTTTTTTGCCTCCACCTCTCCCTGCCTGAAGCTGTTGATTCATTTCTGAGTGATGGATTCGCAAAGGCCAGTTGCCTTCTGGTGCCTTGCCAGTGCCCATTCTGCATGCCCAAGCATGCACGGTAGCTGCTTTTACAGTAGCGAGACCTACACTTTTGTCACCACTTAAGTCAAATTTAGGAACTGGCCAGGACTCGTGAAGGTTTGGGCAAGTCATGGCGGTTTTATGATCGGCTTGAGCTGTCTGCCGCGAGACCAGACATTCGGAAACCGGCGACACTTGTGTGAATGTCACATGACATCAAAGCAGCTAAGTGAGTGTCATCGGGCTATTCAGCATTGGGTGCATCACAGCCATGCCCCATTACTACCGCATGCCCACAAACACACACACTTTCCAGTAGTGGTCACTGGATAGCGATCAGGAATGAGAACTTTGGCCAAACTTCCTGTCCTTAACTCAGGACCACTAAGGGCAATCATAGCGTCCTTGGTGCTGAGATCAGCTAAATCAGGAGAGAACAAGGATCATAGCTAGATCCTTCCTGGTCTGTAAGCTTCAACAACTAACTGGACACAGTCACTGAACCACTGGGAAGCCTATTATGTCTCTCTCCCCTCGCCTTCCTAATCCACACACCAATCCTGGGTAAGAGGGAGGCAAAGATCTGCTCCGAGGGACTGGGAATCCCATCAATGCCATTCTTCAGTCCAGAGATTTGTGCGCATAATCTAGGCTGACAATCAAGTGTGGTACTGAGGGAGTGCTGCACTGTCGGAGGTGCCGCCTTTCGGATGAGATGTTAAACTGAGGCCCAGTCTGCCCTCTTCAGGTGGATATAAAATATCCATTGGCACTAATTTGAAGAAGAGCAGGGGAGTTCTCCCCAGAGTCCTGGCCAATATTTATCCCTCAACCAACACCACTAAAAGAAACAAATTATCTGGTCATTATCACCTTGCTGTTTATGGGACCTTGCTGTGTGCAAATTGGCTGCCACGTTTCCTACATTTCAACAGTGACGACACTTCAAAAGTACTTCATTGGTTGTAAAGCAATTTGGGAAGCCCTGAAGTCGTGAAAGGCGCTATATAAATGCAAGTCTTTCTTTCTTTTTCACTTGTCCTCTAAGAAACACGAAGAGCCTGCAACTTTCCCTCCCTCCCTACCTGCGTTAAGGAACTAGCCTAACTTCAGTTTAGAGCTCTCACCCTGACAGCGAGACCTAGGCGGGGTAAACCCTATTCCAACGGTGTCATGGCAACCTGGAGGAGAGCACCACGTGCTCTGTGGCATGGGCTTCGCACGTTTCAAAACAAACTTTTACACGGGCACGTTAATGAATGTTCAGGCTTTGAACCGGACTTGGCCTGATTAACCCTGGGAGTCCTCGGGCACATTGAAACAAGATGCAACTCCAGCTGCACAGGGGGGGAGGCATGACTAATACTGTCTGTGCACAGGGTTAATTCAGTAATTACATTTACAGGCAGCTGATGCCAGTTTAAAAAAACACCAAAAAAATTGTGGCAGCACAACGTTGTCTTTTAGAGTGAAAAGTGATAAATCGCACTCCTCTGCAGCATCTCTGGACTAATGAGCTCTGGTAGTAACACAGAGATGTCTGAGAGTAAATCAAGTGTCTGCACAGAAAATGACTATTCATCTTCATAATGAACAGCGCTGTCACAAGTTGACTTGGGTCAACCTGCCGCATTTCTGCATAAAATTAAACCTATCAACTAAAAGGATCTTACAGGGTTAATAAATAAACTATTAAATCAGTGTCAGCTGTAGGAGAGAGCACAGCGAGAGAGTTATTCTCCAGAGTGTCTCAGAAGGCAGTTAGGTGTTGGGGGGGGGGGGGTGGCGGGAGCGGTGGTGGAGAGAGGAGAGGCAGGGAAAGTGTAGGAGGGCGTGGCTGGAGAAAAGAGGAGGAATTACAAGCAAAAGCTCTCCAATTCTGAGGATTTGTATTTTCTATCCCCCACCCCCCTCCCCTTTCCTGTCCACTGTCTGTGCAAGATTGTGTTGAATCAAATCTGTGCCAAAGAGTAAAAAATAGCCATTTCTGGCAATAGCAGTTTGAGAGGACATATCCCTCAAATTGCCAGCGGCAAAACCAGGTGCCATCCAAACATATTGAATGGAGTCAATTAAAATGTTTGATTTTCTTTTTATTCGTTCATGGGATGTGGGCGTCGCTGGCAAGGCCAGCATTTATTGCCCATCCCTAGTTGCCCTTGAGAAGGTGGTGGTGAGCTGCCTTCTTGAACCGCTGCAGTCCATGTGGTGAAGGTACTCTCTCAGTGCTGTTAGGGAGGGAGTTCCAGGATTTTGACCCAGCGACGATGAAGGATCGGAGAAATACTTCCAAGTCAGGATGGTGTGTGACTTGGAGGGGAAGTTGGAGGAGGTGGTGTTCCCATGCGCCTGCTGCCCTTGTCCTTCTAGGTGGAAGAGGTCGCGGGTTTGGGAGGTGCTGCTGAAGAAGACTTGGCGAGTTGCTGTAGTGCATCTTGTAGATGGTACACACTGCAGCCACAGTGCGCCGGTGGTGGAGGGAGCGAATGTTTAGAGCAACACCAGAGGAAATGGCTGGTTTATAATCTGTGGTTGTCAGCCAATGTCATACTTATTTCAGAATATTGTGTGAATTGATTGTCGTGGTGGAGGGGCAGTCTTTGCTGAAGTTGTCCGATCTATATAAACAAAAGTATGGCACAATTTGAGGCGAGGTCAAGCTTTGCAGCGTCCTGGTGCCAGTTCCAGCTGCAGCACCAGTCGGAGCTCAATCAAGGTGAAAGCGGTGACGGCTGCCCGTGTGTGGCCGCGAGTAACGTGCGTATCCCAAGAGTGATCGCACAAGTGACTCAAGTTTTTTCACGTCTCCTCCGTAGAACTCAGATTCTGAAACACATTCAGCTGTCAACCGTGGCACGGCGGGAATTTGAACACTTCCCCCCCCTCAGCGGCAACGGAGCGGCCAAATCAGCAGCTCCATCTTCCGCTCCCTTCTCCACGATTTCCGATTTTATGCCAGCGGTCTTGGCGGCGGCTAAGGCAAATGCCGGATTTGGGCATAAATGCTAATTGAGGGTCCTACGACATCAATAGGAGCCCAGTGGCATTTTAATCTCGTCCTCCTGAGTGGAACATCCAGCTCAGTGACACCTGGTCTAACGGCAGCAAAGGCCTTCTTCTTCAACCACTGCAGTGCAGCAACTGAGCGGTTTGCTGTGCCACTTCAGAGAGCAGTTAAGTGTCAAACACAATGGTGTGTGACTGGAGTGCCATATAGACCAGACCAGGAAAGGATGGCAGTCTCCTTCCCTAAAGGGCATTAGTCGGGTTTTTACAACAACCTACCAGCTTCACTCAATTCTAATGCTCATGGTGAGATTTAGAACTCACATTCTATGGCTTACTAGTCCATCAACAATACCACTACACTATCGTATTTTCAGCTACCAATGTGTCCGCTGAAGGCTATACATTGTCCGCAGGCCCAATACGAGACTCCCAAAACAAGTGCTCTACTCACAGCTCCGACACGGCAAGAGGGCCCCAGGTGGGCAGAGGAAACGCTTCAAGGACACCCTCAAAGCCTTCTTGAAAAAGTGCAACATCCTCACCGACACCTGGGAATCCCTGGCCCAAGACCGCACAAAGCGGAGGAGAAGCATCCAGGAAGGCGCCGAACACCTCGAGTCTCTTCGCCGGGAGCAAGCGGAAGCCAAGCGCAGGCAGCGCAAGGAGCGCACGTCAACCCAAGCACCCCACCCACCCGTCCCTTCAACCACCGTCTGCCCCACCTGTGACAGAGACTGTAGGTCCCACATTGGACTAATCAGTCACCTCAGAACTCATTTTTAATGTGGAAGCAAGTCTTCTGAGGGACTGCCTAAGCTTAGATACATTCTGTCCAGGCTCCATATTTGTCCCTGTGCATAGACTGGGGTGTGTGTTAGTGCCTGTGAGAGAAATCCTTTTTTTCCCAGCACTAACCATTCTGTGTGGGGCTGAACATCACGTCATGGTTTAAATATAGTGCAAAAAGGAATGATTTACCTGATGGCTGGTTAACATTCCTAACTATGAACTGGCAGCAAAATGACTAAAAAAACCTTTGTGGGGGGTGGGGATTGTGGGAGAGGCATATTGTGCCACACTCTGGATGCAGCATACGAAACACATGGCGAGATTACGCCTAGAAGAAAAAATATTGATGTACATTAAGGATATATTTATATGTCTGCTTCTTGTGTGGGAGTAACACATTTTATTGCTTCAGCTACCCTTTGCAAGCAGCCACTTAATGACGTTTATAAATGATGGGATGAGATGCAAGCCAAACTGAGACCTTTGTGCGCTGAACAATTTTTTTTTCTCAAAGCAGTCCAATCAGTCAGGAGGGTAAATTCAAATGGAAAAAAAAGTTTTAACATGGAAACGTATTAAAGAGGACGTCACCGCGGCACTTAAAACGGAGTTCGAGACCCACACTTTTGATTATTTAAAAAAAAATTTTTTTTTTATTGATCGTTTACAACAGAGGGGGCAAGAAAAGCGACATTTTCCTCGCAGACAATGGAATGTGGAGTCGCAGTTTGCATTCAGAATTAAGGATGAAATGCTTCACCTGACAGCTGCTGCTACCTTCACCATTTAAGACCCTTTGTAGATTCGCACACAAGAGTTTACTGAGCCTGAGGTTATTATGGAAATAAATCAGTTCTTTAAAAAAAAGGTAGGGGAGGCTACATTGTCGTTGGTCACATCTCTCGCTGTTGGGCCCCAGGATCTAAGGGAAATCAGGTTCACGCCCTTGTTCGAGAGAGCGATATGGGAAAAATCAAAGACCTTTTAAGCTGCTACAGATAGTTTTGTCACCAGCGCACCTTGTTGGACAATATTGCAGGCGTGCTCGCCGCTTGCTGTGAATTACGGATCTGTGGGTCAGAGTTGGGCAAAAACGAGATTCTGTTGTTACAGTTGCTCTAACGTTTACGCACCGGAGGCTAGTCTCGCAAATCATGTCTGGCTTTCTGATTTACAGCACCCAGAGGATCGGTCTCTCCCACTTCTGGCCCACTTTGTGACCGTCAGGTTTTTTGGGGGCTGGGCGGTGCTTTTCTGCTGTTTGGGATCGGCAAGGTTTCTGCATGTAGAGCAGATTTATCCCGAGCCCATCACCTTAACTGAGGTCCATGTCCCTCCTTTGACAGTTATGCCCTTTCGACTCTGGTTAGCATTTGCTCAAAATGTTTCCAATTAGATAAATTATTGGCATTGCCGAGCCAGCCATGTGCCAAAGAACATATCCGAACGCATTTCAAGAATGAGACTTAATGTAAATGAGGCTATTTAGTTGCATGTGATTCTATAATCCCCACTCTACACAGGCTCTGGCCTCATCTTTCAAATGGTTGCAATTAGTTGGATTTAATTTTTTTAAATTCCAGTTAGATCGAGAAAAAAAGCCTTTGGACTGGGAAAAATGTTCTCAGCTCAGCTGGAATCGTTCCAGTGGGAGAAGTGTTTTCCCACGAATGGTTTTCTGTACTTGAATTCGTTGTTGAGACATAAATACTAGACTGTGGTGACACAGCTCTGATGAGTGAAAATCAGTTTCCATCAAATTTTCGCACACACCCTGAGCTTTTCCATTTTTGGCCAGGTTTCTTCCCTCTTCCAGAGCTGCTGGATATTGCTGGGGGTGGTTCCATCGGCACTACTTGCTGGGGGTGGTTCCATGGGCACCAGTTGCTGGAGATTGTTCCATGGGCACTAGTTGCTGGGGATGGGTCCATGGGCACTAGTTGCTGGAGATTGTTCCATGGGCACTAGTTGCTGGAGATGGTTCCATGCTCACTAGTTGCTGGGGATGGTTCCATGGGCAGTAGATGCTGGAGATGGTTCCATGGACACTAGTTGCTGGGGATGGGTCCATGGGCACTAGTTCCTGGAGATGGTTCCATGGGCACGAATTGCTGGAGATGGTTCCATGGGCATTAGTTGCTGGGGATGGTTCCATGGGCATTAGTTGCTGGGGATGATTCCAAGGGCACTAGTTCCTGGAGATGGTTCCATGGGCACGAATTGCTGGAGATAGTTCCATGGGCACTAGTTGCTGGGGATGGGTCCATGGGCACTAGTTGCTGGAGATTGTTCCATTGGCACTAATTGCTGCAGATTGTTCCATAGGCACTAGTTGCTGTAGTTGGCTCCATGGGCACTAGTTTCTGGAGATGTTTGCATGGCCACTAGTTGCTGGATATGATCCCATGGGCACTAGTTGCTGGAGATGGTTCCATAGGCACGAGTTGCTGGGGATGGTTCCATAGGCACTAGTTGCTGGGGATGGTTCCATGGTCACTAGTTGCTGGGGATAGTTCCATAGGCATTAGTTGCTGGAGATGGTTCCATGGGCATTAGGTGCTGGGGATAGCTCGAAGGTCACTAGTTGCTGGGGGTGATTCCATGGGTACTAGTTGCTGGGGATTGTTCCATGGGCACTAGTTGCTGGAGATGGATCCATGGGCACTAGTTGTTGGAGATGGATCCATGGGCACTAGTTGCTTGAGATGGTTCCATGGGCATTAGTTGCTGGAGATGGTTCCATGGACATTAGCTGCTGGAGATGGTTCCATGGGCACTAGTTGCTGGGGATGGTTCCATGGGCACTACTTGCTGGAGATGGTTCCATGGGAAGCAGTTGCTGGAGCTGGTTCCATGGGCACTAGTTGCTGGACTTGGTTTCATGGGCATTATTTGCTGGAGATGGTTCCTTGGGCACTAGTTGCTGTGGGTGATTCCATGGGCACTAGTTGCTGGAGATGGTCCCTGGGCACTAGTTGCTGGAGTTGGTTCCATGGGCACTAGTTGCTGGGGATGGTTCCATGGGCACTAGTTGCTGGAGATTGTTCCATGAGCATTAGTTGCTGGGGATGGTTCCGTGGGCACTAGTTGCTGGGGATGGTTCCATGGGCATTAGTTGCTGGGGATGGTTCCATGGGCATTAGTTGCTGGAGATGGTTCCATGGGCACTAGTTGCTGGTTATTGGTTCCATGGACACTAGTTGCTTGAGATGGTTCCATGGGCACTAGTTGCTGCAGATGGTTCCATGGGCACTAGTGGCTGGCAATGGTTCCATGAGCACTAGTTACTGGAGATTGTTCCATGGGCACTAGTTGTTGGGGATGTTTCCATGGGCACTATTTGCTGCAGATGGTTCCATGGGCACTAGTTGCTGGAAATGGGTTGATCAGCACTAGTTGCTGGGGGTGATTCCATGGGCACTAGTTGCTGGAGATGGATCCATGGGCACTAGTTGCTTGAGATGGTTCCATGGGCATTAGTTGCTGGAGATGGTTCCATGGGCACTAGTAGCTGGGGATGGTCCCATGGGCACTAGTTGCTGGAGATGGTTCCATGGACATTAGTTGCTGGAGATGGTTCCATGGGCACTAGTTATTGGACTTGGTTTCATGGGCACTATTTGCTGGAGATGGTTCCTTGGGCACTAGTTGCTGGACTTGGTTTCATGGGCACTAGTTGCTGGAGATGGTTCCTTGGGCACTAGTTTCATGTTGGTGATTCCATGGGCACTAGTTGCTGGAGATGGTTCCTGGGCACTAGTTGCTGGAGTTGGTTCCATGGGCACTAGTTGCTGGAGATGGTTCCATGCTCACTAGTTGCTGGGGATGGTTCCATGGGCAGTAGATGCTGGAGATGGTTCCATGGACACTAGTTGCTGGGGATGGGTCCATGGGCACTAGTTGCTGGAGATGGTTCCATGGGCACGAATTGCTGGAGATGGTTCCATGGGCATTAGTTGCTGGGGATGGTTCCATGGGCATTAGTTGCTGGGGATGATTCCAAGGGCACTAGTTCCTGGAGATTGTTCCATTGGCACTAATTGCTGCAGATTGTTCCATAGGCACTAGTTGCTGTAGTTGGTTCCATGGGCACTAGTTTCTGGAGATGTTTGCATGGCCACTAGTTGCTGGATATGATCCCATGGGCACTAGTTGCTGGAGATGGTTCCATAGACACGAGTTGCTGGGGATGGTTCCATAGGCACTAGTTGCTGGGGATGGTTCCATGGTCACTAGTTGCTGGGGATAGTTCCATAGGCATTAGTTGCTGGAGATGGTTCCATGGGCATTAGGTGCTGGGGATAGCTCGAAGGTCACTAGTTGCTGGGGGTGATTCCATGGGTACTAGTTGCTGGGGATTGTTCCATGGGCACTAGTTGCTGGAGATGGATCCATGGGCACTAGTTGTTGGAGATGGATCCATGGGCACTAGTTGCTTGAGATGGTTCCATGGGCATTAGTTGCTGGAGATGGTTCCATGGACATTAGCTGCTGGAGATGGTTCCATGGGCACTAGTTGCTGGGGATGGTTCCATGGGCACTACTTGCTGGAGATGGTTCCATGGGAAGCAGTTGCTGGAGCTGGTTCCATGGGCACTAGTTGCTGGACTTGGTTTCGTGGGCATTATTTGCTGGAGATGGTTCCTTGGGCACTAGTTGCTGTGGGTGATTCCATGGGCACTAGTTGCTGGAGATGGTTCCTGGGCACTAGTTGCTGGAGTTGGTTCCATGGGCACTAGTTGCTGGGGATGGTTCCATGGGAACTAGTTGCTGGAGATTGTTCCATGAGCATTAGTTGCTGGGGATGGTTCCGTGGGCACTAGTTGCTGGGGATGGTTCCATGGGCATTAGTTGCTGGGGATGGTTCCATGGGCATTAGTTGCTGGAGATGGTTCCATGGGCACTAGTTGCTGGTTATTGGTTCCATGG
This sequence comes from Somniosus microcephalus, assembly GCF_052327205.1. NCBI lineage: Eukaryota > Metazoa > Chordata > Chondrichthyes > Squaliformes > Somniosidae > Somniosus > Somniosus microcephalus. The sequence goes on along the minus strand of NC_141002.1, from coordinate 25,021,862 downwards.
GCACTAGTTGCTTGAGATGGTTCCATGGGCACTAGTTGCTGCAGATGGTTCCATGGGCACTAGTGGCTGGCAATGGTTCCATGAGCACTAGTTACTGGAGATTGTTCCATGGGCACTAGTTGTTGGGGATGTTTCCATGGGCACTAGTTGCTGCAGATGGTTCCATGGGCACTAGTTGCTGGAAATGGGTTGATCAGCACTAGTTGCTGGGGGTGATTCCATGGGCACTAGTTGCTGGAGATGGATCCATGGGCACTAGTTGTTGGAGATGGATCCATGGGCACTAGCTGCTTGAGATGGTTCCATGGGCATTAGTTGCTGGAGATGGTTCCATGGGCACAAGTAGCTGGGGATGGTCCCATGGGCACTAGTTGCTGGAGATGGTTCCATGGACATTAGTTGCTGGAGATGGTTCCATGGGCACTAGTTATTGGACTTGGTTTCATGGGCACTATTTGCTGGAGATGGTTCCTTGGGCACTAGTTGCTGGACTTGGTTTCATGGGCACTAGTTGCTGGAGATGGTTCCTTGGGCACTAGTTTCATGTTGGTGATTCCATGGGCACTAGTTGCTTGAGATGGTTCCTGGGCACTAGTTGCTGGAGTTGGTTCCATGGGCACTAGTTGCTGGAGATGTTTCCATGAGCATTAGTTGCTGGGGATGGTTGCATGGGCATTAGTTGCTGGGGATGGTTCCATGGGCATTAGTTGCTGGGGATGATTCCATGGGCATTAGTTGCATGGTGAAGATTCTATGGGCATTAGCTGCTGGAGATGGTTCCATGGACATTAGTTGCTGGAGATGGTTCCATGGGCATTAGTTGCTGGTGATGGTTCCATGGGCACTAGTTGCTGGGGATGGTTCCATGGGCACTAGTTGCTGGAGATGGTTGCATGGTCACTAGTTGCTGGGGATGGTTCCATGGGCATTAGTTGCTGGAGATGGTTCCATGGGCACTAGTTGCTGGAGATGGTTCCATGGGCACTAGTTGCTGGAGATGGTTCCATGGGCACTAGTTACTAAGGATGTTTCCATGGGCAGTTGTTGCTGGATATAGTTCATTGGGCACTAGATGCTGGAGGTGGTTCCATGGGCACTAGATGCTGGAGATGATTCCATGGGCATTAGTTGCTGGGGATGGTTCAAAAGTCACTAGTTGCTGGGGGTGATTCCATGGGCACTAGTTGTTGGAGATGGATCCATGGGCACTAGTTGCTGGAGATGGTTCCTGGGCACGAGTTGCTGGAGTTGGTTCCTTGGGCACTAGTTTCATGTTGGTGATTCCATGGGCACTAGTTGCTGGAGATGGTTCCTGGGCACTAATTGCTGGAGATGGTTCCTTGGGCACTAGTTTCATGTTGGTGATTCGATGGGCACTAGTTGCTGGAGATGGTTCCTGGGCATTAGTTGCTGGGGATGGTTCCATGGGCATTAGTTGCTGGAGATGGTTCCATGGTCACTTGTTGCTGGGGATGGTTCCATGGACATTAGTTGCTGGAGATGATTCCATGGGCATTAGTTGCATGGTGAAGATTCTATGGGCATTAGCAGCTGGAGATGGTTCCATGGGCATTAGTTGCTGGAGATGGTTCCATGGGCACTAGTTGCTGGAGATGGTTCCATGGGCATTAGTTGCTGGGGATGGTTCCATAGGCACTAGTTGCTGGGGATGGTTCCATGGGCACTAGTTGCTGGACTTGGTTTGATGGGCACTAGTTGCTGGAGATGGTTCCATGGGCACTAGTTGCTGGGGGTGGTTCCATGGGCACTAGTTGCTGGAGCTGGTTCCATGGGCACTAGTTGCTGGAGATGGTTCCATGGGCACTAGTTGCTGGAGATGGTTCCATGGGCATTAATTGCTGGGAATGGTTCCATGGGCATTAATTGCTGGGGATGGTTCCATGGGCACTAGTTGCTGGTTATTGGTTCCATGGGCACTAGTTGCTGGAGATGGTTCCATGGGCACTAGTGGCTGGCGATGGTTCCATGAGCACTAGTTGCTTGAGATGGTTCCATGGGCATTAGTTGCTGGAGATGGTTCCATGGACATTAGCTGCTGGAGATGGTTCCATGGGCACTAGTTGCTGGGAATGGTTCCATGGGCACTAGTTGCTGGAGATGGTTCCATGGACATTAGTTGCTGGAAATGGTTCCATGGGCACTAGTTGCTGGACTTGGTTTCATGGGCACTAGTTTCTGGAGATGGTTCCTTGGGCACTAGTTGCTGGGGGTGATTCCAGGGGCTCTAGTTGCTGGAGATGGTTCCTGGGCACTAGTTGCTGAAGTTGGTTCCATGGGCACTAGTTGGTGGGGATGATTCCATGGGCACTAGTTGCTGGAGATTGTTCCATGAGCATTAGTTGCTGGGGATGGTTGCATGGGCTTTAGTTGCTGGAGATGGTTCCATGGTCACTAGTTGCTGGGGATAGTTCCATAGGCATTAGTTGCTGGAGATGGTTCCATGGGAATTAGGTGCTGGGGATAGCTCGAAGGTCACTAGTTGCTGGGGGTGATATCATGGGTACTAGTTGCTGGGGATTGTTCCATGGGCACTAGTTGCTGGAGATGAATCCATGGGCACTAGTTGTTGGAGGTGGATCCATGGGCACTAGTTGCTTGAGATGATTCCATGGGCATTAGTTGCCAGAGATGGTTCCATGGACATTAGCTGCTGGAGATGGTTCCTGGGCACTAGTTGCTGGAGTTGGTTCCATGGGCACTAGTTGCTGGGGATGGTTCCATGGGCACTAGTTGCTGGAGATTGTTCCATGAGCATTAGTTGCTGGGGATGGTTCCATGGGCATTAGTTGCTGGAAATGGTTCCATGGGCACTAGTTCCTGTGGATGGTTCCATGGGCATTAGTTGCTGGGGATGGTTCCATGGGCATTCGTTGCTGGAGATGGTTCCATGGGCATTAGATGCATGGTGATGTTTCTATGGGCATTAGCTGCTGGAGCTGTTTCCATGGGCACTAGTTGCTGGAGATGGTTCCATGGGCACTAGTTGCTGGTTATTGGTTCCATGGGCACTAGTTGCTTGAGATGGTTCCATGGGCACTAGTTGCTGCAGATGGTTCCATGGGCACTAGTGGCTGGCGATGGTTCCATGAGCACTAGTTACTGGAGATTGTTCCATGGGCACTAGTTGTTGGGGATGTTTCCATGGGCACTAGTTGCTGCAGATGGTTGCATGGGCACTAGTTGCTGGAAATGGGTCGATCGGCACTAGTTGCTGGGGATGTTTCCATGGGCATTAGTTACTGGAGATTGTTCCATGGGCACTAGAGGCTGGAGATGATTCCATGGGCATTAGTTGCTGGGGATGGTTCGAAGGTCACTAGTTGCTGGGGGTGATTCCATGGGCACTAGTTGCTGGAGATGGATCCATGGGCACTAGTTGTTGGAGATGGATCCATGGGCACTAGTTGCTTGAGATGGTTCCATGGGCATTAGTTGCTGGAGATGGTTCCATGGGCTCTAGTAGCTGGGGATGGTCCCATGGGCACTAGTTGCTGGAGATGGTTCCATGGACATTAGTTGCTGGAGATGGTTCCATGGGCACTAGTTATTGGACTTGGTTTAATGGGCACTATTTGCTGGAGATGGTTCCTTGGGCACTAGTTGCTGGACTTGGTTTCATGGGCACTAGTTGCTGGAGATGGTTCCTTGGGCACTAGTTTCATGTTGGTGATTCCATGGGCACTAGTTGCTGGAGATGGTTCCTGGGCACTAGTTGCTGGAGTTGGTTCCATGGGCACTAGTTGCTGGGGATGGTTCCATGGGCACTAGTTGCTGGAGATGGTCCCATGAGCATAAGTTGCTGGGGATGGTTCCATGGGCATTAGTTGCTGGAGATGGTTCCATGGTCACTAGTTGCTGGGGATGGTTCCATGGGCATTAGTTGCATGGTGAAGATTCTATGGGCATTAGCCGCTGGAGATGGTTCCATGGACATTAGTTGCTGGAGATGGTTCCATGGGCATTAGTTGCTGGTGATGGTTCAATGGGCACTAGTTGCTGAGGATGTTTCCATGGGCAGTTGTTGCTGGATATAGTTCATTGGGCACTAGATGCTGGAGGTGGTTCCATGGGCATTAGTTACTGGAGATTGTTCCATGGGCACTAGATGCTGGAGATTAGTTGCTGGGAATGGTTCGAAAGTCACTAGTTGCTGGGGGTGATTCCATGGGTACTAGTTGCTGGGGATTGTTCCATGGGCACTAGTTGCTGGAGATGGATCCATGGGCACTAGTTGTTGGAGATGGATCCATGGGCACTAGTTGCTTGAGATGGTTCCATGGGCATTAGTTGTTGGAGATGGCTCCATGGGCACGAGTTGCTGGGTATGGTCCCATGGGCACTAGTTGCTGGAGATGGTTCCATGGACATTAGTTGCTGGAGATGGTTCCATGGGTACTAGTTGCTGGACTTGGTTTCATGGGCACTATTTGCTGGAGATGGTTCCTTGGGTACTAGTTGCTGGACTTGGTTTCATGGGCACTTGTTGCTGGAGATGGTTCCTTGGGCACTAGTTTCATGTTGGTGATTCCATGGGCACTAGTTGCTGGAGATGGTTCCTGGGCACTAGTTGCTGGAGTTGGTTCCATGGGCACTAGTTGCTGGAGATGGTTCCTTGGGCACTAGTTTCATGTTGGTGATTCCATGGGCACTAGTTGCTGGAGATGGTTCCTGGGCACTAGTTGCTGGGGATGGTTCCATGGGCATTAGTTGCTGGAGATGGTTCCATGGTCACTTGTTGCTGGGGATGGTTCCATGGGCATTAGTTGCTGGAGATGATTCCATGGGCATTAGTTGCATGGTGAAGATTCTATGGGCATTAGCAGCTGGAGATGGTTCCATGGACATTAGTTGCTGGAGATGGTTCCATGGGCATTAGTTGCTGGAGATGGTTGCATGGTCACTAGTTGCAGGAGATGGTTCCATGGGCATTAGTTGCTGGAGATGGTTCCATGGGCACTAGTTGCTGGAGATGGTTCCATGGGCACTAGTTGCTTGAGATGGTTCCATGGGCATTAGTTGCTGGGGATGGTTCCATAGGCACTAGTTGCTGGGGATCTTTCCATGGGCACTAGTTGCTGGACTTGGTTCGATGGGCACTAGTTGCTGGAGATGGTACCATGGGCACTAGTTGCTGGGGATGGTTCCATGGGCACTAGTTGCTGGAGCTGGTTCCATGGGCACTAGTTGCTGGAGATGGTCCCATGGGCACTAGTTGCTGGAGATGGTTCCATGGGCACTAGTTGCTGGAGATGGTTCCATGGGCATTAATTGCTGGGGATGGTTCCATGGGCACTAGTTGCTGGTTATTGGTTCCATGGGCACTAGTTGCTGGAGATGGTTCCATGGGCACTAGTTGCTGGGGATGGTTCCATGGGCACTACTTGCTGGAGATGGTTCCATGGGAACCAGTTGCTGGAGCTGGTTCCATGGGCACTAGTTGCTGGACTTGGTTTCATGGGCATTATTTGCTGGAGATGGTTCCTTGGGCACTAGTTGCTGTGGGTGATTCCATGGGCACTAGTTGCTGGAGATGGTTCCTGGGCACTAGTTGCTGGAGTTGGTTCCATGGGCACTAGTTGCTGGGGATGGTTCCATGGGCACTAGTTGCTGGAGATTGTTCCATGAGCATTAGTTGCTGGGGATGGTTCCATGGGCATTAGTTGCTGGAAATGGTTCCATGGGCACTAGTTGCTGGGGATGGTTCCATGGGCATTAGTTGCTGGGGATGGTTCCATGGGCACTAGTTGCTGGAGATGGTTCCATGGACATTAGTTGCTGGAGATGGTTCCATGGGCACTAGCTGCTGGAGATGATTCCATGGGCATTGTTGCTGGAGATGGTTCCATGGGCATTAGTTGCTTGAGATGGTTCCATGGGCATTTGTTGCTGTGGATGATTCCTTGGGCACTAGTTGTTGGAGATGCTTCCATGGACACCAGTTGCTGGAGATGGTTCCATGGGCATTAGCTGCTGGGGATGTTTCCATGGGCATTAGTTGCTGGGGATGTTTCCCTTTGCACTAGTTGCTGGAGATGGTTCCATGGGCAGTAGTTGCTGGAGATGGTTTCTTGGTCACTAGTTGCTGGAGATGTTTCCATGGGCACTAGTTGCTGGAGATGGTTCCATGGGCACTAATTGCTGGAGATGATTCCATGGTCACTTGTTGCTGGAGATGTTTCCATGGGCACTACCAGCTGCAGTTGGTTCCATGAGCACTAGCTGTTGGAGGTTGTTCCATGGGCATTAGTTGCTGGAGATGATTCCATGGTCACTTGTTGCTGGAGATGTTTCCATGGGCACTACCAGCTGCAGTTGGTTCCATGAGCACTAGCTGTTGGAGATGGTTCCATGGGCATTAGTTGCTGGAGATGGTTCCATGGGCACTAGTTGCTGGAGATGGTTCCATGGGCATTAGTTGCTGGAGATCTTTCCATGGGCACTAGTTGCTGGAGTTGGTTCCATGGGCACTAGTTGCTGGAGATGCTTTCATGGGCACTAGTTGCTGGAGTTGGTTCCATGGCCCTAGTTGCTGGGGATGATTCCATGGGCATTCGTTGCTGGAGATGGTTCCATGGGCACTAGTTGCTGGAGATGGTTCATGGGCATTAGTTGCTGGAGATGGTTCATGGGCACTAGTTGCTGCAGATGGTTCCATGGGCATTAGTTGCTGGAGATGGTTCCATGGGCATTAGTTGCTGGAGATGGTTCCATGGGCACTAGTTGCTGGAGATGGTTCCATGGGCATTAGTTGCTGGAGATGTTTCCATGGGCACTATTTGCTGGAGATGGTTCCATGGGCACTAGTTGCTGGGTATGTTCCCATGGGCACTAGTTGCTGGTGATGATTCCATGGCCACTAGTTGCTGGAGATGGTTCCATGGGCTTTAGTTGCTGGGGATGATTCCATGGGCACTAGTTGCTGGAGATGTTTCCATGGGCATTAGCTGCTGCATTTTGGTTCCATGGGCATTAGTTGCTGGAGGTGGTTCCATGGGCACCATTTGCTGTAGATGGTTCCATGGGCACTAGTTGCTGGGTATGTTCCCATGGGCACTAGTTGCTGGAGATGATTCCATGGCCACTAGTTGCTGGAGATGGTTCCATGGGCTTTAGTTGCTGGGGATGATTCCATGGGCACTAGCTGCTGGAGATGTTTCCATGGGCATTAGCTGCTGCATTTTGGTTCCATGGGCATCAGTTGCTGGAGAAGGTTCCATGGTCATTAGTTGCTGGGTGTTGGTTCGATGGGCATTAGTTGCTGGGTGTTGGTTCCATGGGCATTAGTTGCTGGAGATGGTTCCATGGTCATTAGCTGCTGGTTATGGTTCCATGGGCATTAGTTGCTGGGGATGGTTCCATGGGCACTAGTTGCTGGAGATGGTTCCATGGGCACTAGTTGCTGGGGGTGATTCCATGCGCATTAGTTGCTGGAGATGTTTCCATGGGCACTAGTTGCTGGAGATCGTTCCAAGGACCTTAGGTGCTGGGGGTGATTCCATGGGCATTAGTTGCTGGAGATGGTTCCATGGGCACTAGTTGCTGGACATTGTTCCACCGGCATTAGTTGCTGGGGATTGTTCCATGGGCACTGGTTGCTGGGGATTGTTCCATGGGCACTAGTTGCTGGAGATGGTGTCGAAGTCTCGACTCCCGAGTAAGACTCTTTAAACACAAAGTATCGTTAAAGACAGGCTTTATTTGCTTGCAAGGGAAGGGTTGTGTAGTCAAAGGCTACATCAGACCTCTTCGAAGTAAAACAGAATTTGTAACATATTTATACAGTACAGAAACAAAACAGGCTTTCTATGCCACATGACATAGTATTAAATCATACCTTATTACAAAGGCACAGACCTTGCAAATTACTGAAACAACGTATTCCAGGCTTCGTTAAAAATAATGAACGGAACTACCTTGGGATAAGATTAACTAATCCTTTATTATGGGGTCCCTTTGCTCTCCCACTGTACCAACTGAGCCTGTGGGCCGATGTTTACTTTATCATGTCCTTGGCTATAAATTTGGTAAATGAGGCTCCTTGCTAAGCTTATCATAGATAAGGAGTACATATGTTGCATCCCTAAATTGCCTCATCCTTTTGAAACTAATTAGTGAATCCTGCTGTCGGCCATTTTAGTTCTGTATTCTATGCCCAGGAAGCCATTTTGTGTCTAAGTGAGAAACTGTACTTCCACATTCTTCCCTTTTGTCCTTACTAGGACAACATAACTGAAATTAACCTCTTATCGGTCCTTATACCAAATTTAGATTTTAGCCAAGGATACCGATTTCTTTGCCGTTTTGAACCATCCTCGGGATATACCTGTATTGATGGTTGACCTTATCTAAGATCGTCTTTCTTCTTTGTTTATTCTTAGTGTTTGGGCGTGTGTTCTTGTAGGGGTTTAGTTGTGTTTGATTTGAATTCAGGTTTATGTCTTTGTAAAGTTCTGCAGCTTATGTTAGCCTGCAGTGTTCTAATTTCCCTGCAGCTTATATTAGCCTGCAGTTTCTAATTTCCCTGCAGCTTATATTAGCCTGCAGTTCTGGTGCCACTATGCACTTTCTAAGAAGATAGGGAACAGCAGCTTATAGAGGAGGACTAAATCATGGCCCACACAGTTTATACCTAACCTGTGGGGTTCTCCTAAGCACAAGTGCTTCTATGTAAGCCCCCAAAGTGCGGACCAAGTGATATACAATGTCGACGTCACTGGCTTGTTGTTGAAAGGAGTCCTCTCTCTTTTTCCTAGCCTGCAGTTCCCATTTGAGTGGAAAAATATGTTTAACAGAAAGTGGAGAGCATGCGGAATATATATGTGTATATATTTTTCTAAGTCTTCTAATCCTTATAATTGTATTTTATTCAATCGTCTCAGTTCCTCATCTAGGGGACCATTCTTTTCCTCTACTGACTTTACTTTTCTCTGTATCATCATACTTACTTCAGGTAAGACTGCCTTGCCTATTCTATTGCAACAACACTTAATCGTTGTGACAAACAGAGCAATGCATATAATCAGGGCTATCACTACTACTAGTCCATGGAATAATATTTGTCTCGTTTCTTTCGGGATCTTTCCCCATCTCCTTGGCATAGTGGACTCAGTAGTCCGATTAGTATACAAAATATAAGTAACGTTTTCATTGTTAAAGTCTTTCAAAATTCAATGGTCTCTATTCAGTGCCTTCTTGCAGTGGGATGCGTGAATCCAGGAAGATCTTTCCTTGACCTTTACGGCTGTGCTTGTTGTTAGGAGCACTTGATATGGTCCTTCGAAGCGTGGTTGCAGACCGTTCTTCCTTTTAAAAACCTTCACGTAGACGTCATCTCCAGGTTCCAAGTCATAGCACTTTCCCTCTGCTGGGCTCGTTTGAGCTTCCTTTACCTGTTGGTGAAAGCTGGAAATACATTTAGTTAATGCGATGCAATAGTTTAGCATAGCCTCGTCCATTTTATGAATGTCCATTTGTTTCACCGTAAATGGTGCCGAGAATGGCAGCCTTAGGGGTCGTCCCATAACAATCTCATGTGGAGACAATCCATTTGTCCTGTTAGTTGCTGCTCGCATTATCATCAATGCTAAGGGTAATAGTTCGACCCATTTAAGTCCAGTTTCACTGCAAAGTTTAGAAATTTTATTCTTCAGTACTCCGTTATGTCTTTCCGCCAGTCCTGCGGATTGTGGATGATAACTGCAGTGAAAATGCTGGTTAATCTGCAAAGCTTTACATAGTTCTTTTATAATCGCTCCAGTGAAATGCGATCCTCTGCCGCTTGAAAGCTGCATAGGTATTCCAAACCTTGGTATGATTTCTTTTAACAAGCACTTTGCTACTGTTACAGCATCATTCTTTTTACATGGGAAGGCTTCGACCCATCTTGAAAACATATCTATAATTACTAACACATACTTAAATCCTAAACATGGCGGTAATTCAATAAAATCCATTTGTAAATGTACGAAAGGGCCTGATGGATTTGGGTGGGAGGCAGCCTGTACTTTCTCTGTCTTGCCTGGATTCATTTCCTGGCAAATGGTGCACCTTTCACTAATTTGTTTTGCAATTGCCGAAATACCTGGTGCATACCATGTTTGATTAATATAGTCTGCCATCCCCCCTTTGCCCGCATGCGTGAACACATGAACGCATCGGGCAATCCATGGGAGTATACTTCCACAATGGTTCCATGGACACCATTTGCTGGGGATGGTTCCATGGGCATTAGTTGCTGGGGATTGTTCCATGGGCTTTTGCTGCTGGAGTTGGTTCCATGGGCACTAGTTGTTGGGGGATGGTTCCATGGACGCTTGTTGTTACGGAATGGTTCCATGGACACTTGTTGTTGCGGAATGGTTCCATGAGCACTAGTTGTTGGGGGATGGTTCCATGGGCACTAGTTGTTGGGGGATGGTTCCATGGGCACTAGTTGTTGGGGGATGGTTCCATGGGCGCTCTTTGTTGGGGGATGATCCCATGGGGACTAGCTGGTGGTTTATGGTTCCATGGGCACTAGCTCCTGGGGATTGGTTCCATGGGCATTAGCTGCTGGTGATGATTCCATGGCCGCTAACTGCTGGGGGATGATTCCATGGGCACTAATTGCTGGTGCATGGTTCCATGGGCACTAGTTGCTGGAGATGGTTCCATGGGCATTAGTTGCTGGAGATGGTTCCATGGGCACTAGTTGCTGGAGATGGTTCCATGGGCACTAGTCACTGGAGATGTTTCCATGGGCACAAGTTGCTGGAGATGGTTCCATGGGCACTATTTGCTGGTGATGGTTCCATGGGCACTAGTTGCTGGGTATGATCCCATGGGCACTAGTTGCTGGTGATGATTCCATGGCCACTAGTTGCTGGAGATGGTTCCATGGGCACTAGTTGCTGGGGATAGTTCCATGGTCATTAGTTGCTGGGTGTTGGTTCCATGGGCAATAGTTGCTGGAGATGTTTCCATGGGCACTAGTTGCTGGAGATGGTTCCATGGGCACTAGTTGCTGGAGATGGTTCCATGGGCACTAGTTGCTAGGGGTGATTCCATGCGCATTAGTTGCTGGAGATGCTTCCATGGGCACTAGTTGCTGGAGATGGTTCCAAGGACCTTAGGTGCTGGGGGTGATTCCATGGGCATTAGTTTGCTGGAGATGGTTCCATGGGCACTAGTTGCTGGGGGTGATTCCATGCGCATTAGTTGCTGGAGATGTTTCCATGGGCACTAGTTGCTGGAGATGGTTCCAAGGACCTTAGGTGCTGGGGGTGATTCCATGGGCATTAGTTGCTGGAGATGGTTCCATGGGGACTAGTTGCTGTGGATGGTTCCCTGGGCATTAGTTGCTGGGGATTGTTCCATGGGCACTGGTTGCTGGGGATGGTTCCATGGGGACTAGTTGCTGCGGATGGTTCCCTGGGCATTAGTTGCTGGGGATTGTTCCATGGTCACTAGTTGCTGGAGATGTTTCCATGGGCACAAGTTGCTGGAAATGGTTCCATGGGCAATAGTGGCTGGAGATGGTTCCATGGGCATTAGTTGCTGGAGATGGTTCCATGGGCACTAGTTGCTGGAGATGGTTCCATGGGCATTAGTTGCTGGAGATGGTTCCATGGGCACTATTTGCTGGTGATGGTTCCATGGGCACTAGTTGCTGGAAATGGTTCCATGGGCAATAGTGGCTGGAGATGGTTCCATGGGCACTATTTGCTGGTGATGGTTCCATGGGCACTAGTTGCTGGGTATGATCCCATGGGCACTAGTTGCTGGTGATGATTCCATGGCCACTAGTTGCTGGAGATGGTTCCATGGGCACTAGTTGCTGGGGATAGTTCCATGGTCATTAGTTGCTGGGTGTTGGTTCCATGGGCACTAGTTGCTGGAGATGTTTCCATGGGCACTAGTTGCTGGAGATGGTTCCATGGGCACTAGTTGCTGGAGATGGTTCCATGGGCACTAGTCACTGGAGATGTTTCCATGGGCACAAGTTGCTGGAGATGGTTCCATGGGCACTATTTGCTGGTGATGGTTCCATGGGCACTAGTTGCTGGGTAAGATCCCATGGGCACTAGTTGCTGGTGATGATTCCATGGCCACTAGTTGCTGGAGATGGTTCCATGGGCACTAGTTGCTGGGGATAGTTCCATGGTCATTAGTTGCTGGGTGTTGGTTCCATGGGCAATAGTTGCTGGAGATGTTTCCATGGGCACTAGTTGCTGGAGATGGTTCCATGGGCACTAGTTGCTGGAGATGGTTCCATGGGCACTAGTTGCTAGGGGTGATTCCATGCGCATTAGTTGCTGGAGATGCTTCCATGGGCACTAGTTGCTGGAGATGGTTCCAAGGACCTTAGGTGCTGGGGGTGATTCCATGGGCATTAGTTTGCTGGAGATGGTTCCATGGGCACTAGTTGCTGGGGGTGATTCCATGCGCATTAGTTGCTGGAGATGTTTCCATGGGCACTAGTTGCTGGAGATGGTTCCAAGGACCTTAGGTGCTGGGGGTGATTCCATGGGCATTAGTTGCTGGAGATGGTTCCATGGGGACTAGTTGCTGTGGATGGTTCCCTGGGCATTAGTTGCTGGGGATTGTTCCATGGGCACTGGTTGCTGGGGATGGTTCCATGGGGACTAGTTGCTGCGGATGGTTCCCTGGGCATTAGTTGCTGGGGATTGTTCCATGGTCACTAGTTGCTGGAGATGTTTCCATGGGCACAAGTTGCTGGAAATGGTTCCATGGGCAATAGTGGCTGGAGATGGTTCCATGGGCATTAGTTGCTGGAGATGGTTCCATGGGCACTAGTTGCTGGAGATGGTTCCATGGGCATTAGTTGCTGGAGATGGTTCCATGGGCACTATTTGCTGGTGATGGTTCCATGGGCACAAGTTGCTGGAAATGGTTCCATGGGCAATAGTGGCTGGAGATGGTTCCATGGGCACTATTTGCTGGTGATGGTTCCATGGGCACTAGTTGCTGGGTATGATCCCATGGGCACTAGTTGCTGGTGATGATTCCATGGCCACTAGTTGCTGGAGATGGTTCCATGGGCACTAGTTGCTGGGGATAGTTCCATGGTCATTAGTTGCTGGGTGTTGGTTCCATGGGCACTAGTTGCTGGAGATGTTTCCATGGGCACTAGTTGCTGGAGATGGTTCCATGGGCACTAGTTGCTGGAGATGGTTCCATGGGCACTAGTTGCTGGGGGTGATTCCATGCGCATTAGTTGCTGGAGATGCTTCCATGGGCACTAGTTGCTGGAGATGGTTCCAAGGACCTTAGGTGCTGGGGGTGATTCCATGGGCATTAGTTTGCTGGAGATGGTTCCATGGGCACGAGTTGCTGGGGGTGATTCCATGCGCATTAGTTGCTGGAGATGTTTCCATGGGCACAAGTTGCTGGAGATGGTTCCAAGGACCTTAGGTGCTGGGGGTGATTCCATGGGCATTAGTTGCTGGAGATGGTTCCATGGGGACTAGTTGCTGCGGATGGTTCCCTGGGCATTAGTTGCTGGGGATTGTTCCATGGTCACTAGTTGCTGGAGATGTTTCCATGGGCACAAGTTGCTGGAAATGGTTCCATGGGCAATAGTGGCTGGAGATGGTTCCATGGGCATTAGTTGCTGGAGATGGTTCCATGGGTACTAGTTGCTGGAGATGGTTCCATGGGCATTAGTTGCTGGAGATGGTTCCATGGGCACTATTTGCTGGAGATGGTTCCATGGGCATTAGTTGCTGGAGATGGTTCCATGGGTACTAGTTGCTGGAGATGGTTCCATGGGCATTAGTTGCTGGAGATGGTTCCATGGGCACTATTTGCTGGTGATGGTTCCATGGGCATTAGTTGCTGGAGATGGTTCCATGGGTACTAGTTGCTGGAGATGGTTCCATGGGTACTAGTTGCTGGAGATGGTTCCATGGGCAATAGTGGCTGGAGATGGTTCCATGGGCACTAGTTGCTGGGGATGATTCCATGGGCACTAGTTGCTGGGGATAGTTCCATGGGCATCAGTTGCTGGAGATGGTTCCATGGTTGTTAGCTGCTGGTGATGGTTCCATGGGCATTAGTTGCTGGGTGTTGGTTTCATGGGCACTAGTTGCTGGAGATGTTTCCATGGGCACTAGTTACTGGAGATGGTTCCATGGGCACTAGTTGCTGGAGATGGTTCCATGGGCACTAGTTGCTGGGGATGGTTCCATGGGCACTAGTTGCTGGAGATGGTTCCATGGGCACTAGTTGCTGGGGGTGATTCCATGCGCATTAGTTGCTGGAGATGCTTCCATGGGCACTAGTTGCTGGAGATGGTTCCAAGGACCTTAGGTGCTGGGGGTGATTCCATGGGCATTAGTTTGCTGGAGATGGTTCCATGGGCACCAGTTGCTGGGGGTGATTCCATGTGCATTAGTTGCTGGAGATGTTTCCATGGGCACTAGTTGCTGGAGATGGTTCCAGGGATCTTAGGTGCTGGGGGTGATTCCATGGGCATTAGTTGCTGGAGATGGTTCCATGGGCACTAGTTGCTGGGGATGGTTCCATGGGGACTAGTTGCTGCGGATGGTTCCCTGGGCATTAGTTGCTGGGGATTGTTCCATGGGCACTGGTTGCTGGGGATGGTTCCATGGGGACTAGTTGCTGGGGATGGTTCCCTGGGCATTAGTTGCTGGGGATTGTTCCATGGTCACTAGTTGCTGGAGATGTTTCCATGGGCACTAGTTGCTGGAGATGTTTCCATGGGCACTAGTTGCTGGGGATGGTTCCATGGGCATTAGTTGCTGGAGATGGTTCCATGGGCACTAGTTGCTGGGGGTGATTCCATGGGCATTAGTTTCCTGGAGATGGTTCCATGGGCACTAGTTGCTGGAGATGGTTCCATGGGCATTAGTTGCTGGAGATGTTTCCATGGGCACTAGTTGCTGGGGGTGATTCCATGGGCATTAGTTTCCTGGAGATGATTCCATGGGCACTGGTTGCTGGAGATGATTCCATGGGCACTAGTTGCTGGGGGTGATTCAATGCGCATTAGTTGCTGGAGATGTTTCCATGGGCACTAGTTGCTGGAGACGGTTCCAAGGACTTTAGGTGCTGGGGGTGATTCCATGGGCATTAGTTTGCTGGAGATGGTTCCATGGGCTCTAGTTGTTGGGGGATGGTTCCATGGGCACTAGTTGTTGGGGGATGATCCCATGGGGACTAGCTGGTGGTTTATGGTTCCATGGGCACTAGCTCCTGGGGATTGGTTCCATGGGCATTAGCTGCTGGCGATGATTCCATGGCTGCTAACTGCTGGGGGATGATTCCATGGGCACTAATTGTTGGTGCATGGTTCCATGGGCACTAGTTGCTGGAGATGGTTCCATGGGCTTTAGTTGCTGGAGATGGTTCCATGGGCACTAGTTGTTGGGGGATGGTTCCATGGCACTAGTTGTTGGGGGATGGTTCCATGGGCACTAGTTGTTGGGGGATGATCCCATGGGGACTAGCTGGTGGTTTATGGTTCCATGGGCACTAGCTCCTGGGGGTTGGTTCCATGGGCATTAGCTGCTGGTGATGATTCCATGGCCGCTAACTGCTGGGGGATGATTCCATGGGCACTAATTGCTGGTGCATGGCTCTATGAGCACTAGTTGCTCCCCACTTAGCTGTCCAGGCAGCTGCTCTTCATGTGTAAAGCCTGGAATATGACTATTGGCAGGATGCTTGATCGTGGCATGAAGGGGTGGGCATAACAGCATGGCCCAATTCTATCCTTGACCAATGTCCTCACAAGAACACTTACCAGGTCTCATTCGATGTCAATCAGCAACCATACCTGATTTGTATCCTCCCTACCCAGTGATATTGAGACCAATTGTAGCACCATCCGATTGCCATCCTGGCTCAGATTAGCTAACTCAGCACAATGAAGATAAAACATATTGGGGGGATGTGGTAAACCACTGTTATACCTGCCTGTACGGGTGTTTGTATTCCACTGTGTAAATGTCTGTACATGCCTCGGCTGACTCCTCCCACAAGTCCAGGTATAAAGGTGACTGCTCCACAGTCCCTCTGTATTCTGGACTGGTCGACCACTCGAGGCACGCCTTCATTCTCTTGTTAATAAAAGCTTGTTAGTTACTCGCTTAACCTCAGTCTTTTGGGTAATTGATAGCGCATCAATTTTATTAACAAGATTTTTTATAATGGAGAAGATCCTCACACCAGCATGCCTGGACTTAGACCATCGGGAGGCAGACGCATCCACCAAGTTTGCTCACTGGCTTAGGTGCTTTGAAAAATTCCTGATCGCCTCCGCTGCAACGGTCAAATCGGATGAGGACAAACTGGATGTCCTGACCTCCAAAGTGAACCACCGAGCGTACTCGGTCATCCAGGACGCGACCTCGTACACGGCTGCTCTCAAGCTACTCAAGGACCAGTACACGCGCCCAGTGAACGAGGTGTACGCCAGGCACCTCCTGGGGAGTCGTAAACAACAACCTGGGGAAGCGACCGAGGAATACCTTCAGGCACTGTCTGTGCTTGGCCGGGCCTGTGGTTGTAAGGATGTAAAGGCCGCCGTGTACACAGAGGAACTTATCCGGGACGCTTTTGTAGCGGGCCACAGGTCCAATTACACCCGACAGCGACTGTTGGAGCAGAGTGACCTCGACCTCAACAAGGCCTCTGAACTCGCACTATCATTGGACGCAGCCTACCGGGGCATGGATGCCTACTCCTCTGCACCGTGGACGCCGCGGGGAACGACAGCCTGGGACACGGTAGGACCGTCTCATAGCGCCGTGCCACCCCAGCCGCATCCCAGCAACGGCCCAACTACCGCAGCAGTGTCCCAAGGCCAGAAATGCTACTTCTGTGGCCAGGCCAAACACCCCAGAGCGCGCTGCCCGGCGAAAAATGCGATCTGCTCGGGCTGCGAGAAGAAGGGACACTACGCCAGCGTCTGCAGGGCCAAAGCCACCCCGAACCCCAGCAACGCCGCGTGTGGGCCGTGCGCGCCGCCATCTTGGGCCTCCCCAGCCATGTGCGAACCACCGGAACAGCAGCCATTTTGGACGCCTCCAGCCACATGGGGATCATGGACGCCGCCATCTTGGACGCCAGCCGGGACGCAGCAGGCCCCCAACACCGCCTCATCTGATACCCGCAGCGACACACCGACCCCTACGCTGGCCTCCGTTACGCTGGACCAAGCGAGACCGCACCAACTGGCCCGGTCCACAATGGATATTAAGGTAAATGGTCACGAAACAACCTGCCTTTTTGACTCTGGGAGCACGGAGAGCTTCATCCACCCCGACACAGTGCGGCGTTGCTCTCTCCCAGTCCTGCCTGCGCACCAGCGGATTTCTATGGCCTCCGAGTCCCAGTCGGCAGACATTGGCGGCTACTGCGTGGTGACACTCTTAGTAGACGGGACTGTGTACGATAATTTTAAACTTCTGGTCCTGCCCCACCTCTGTGCTGCCGTTCTACTGGGGTTAGATTTTAAGTGCCACCTTAAAAGTGTTAGATGGCGTACGGTGGACCCCTCCCCCCATTCACAGTCCGCAGCCAGCAGCTTCCAAACTGCCCGCCGCGCACCAGGTGCAACCTCTCCACACTCAGAGTCACTCCCCCACCACTGTTTGCTAACCTCACCCCCGACTGTAAGCCCATCGCCACAAAGAGCAGGCGATACAGTGCCGGGGACACTGAAGTGGAGCGGCTCCTGAAGGAGGGGATTATTGAGGGCAGCACCAGCCCCTGGCGAGCCCAGGTTGTGGTCGTTAAGACCGGCGAGAAGCAGCGCCTGGTCATCGACTACAGCCAGACAATAAATCGCTACACCCTGCTGGACGCTTACCCACTCCCCCGCATAGCTGATATGGTCAACCAGATCGCGCAGTACCGCGTCTTCTCGACCATTGACCTGAAATCAGCGTACCACCAGCTCCCTATCCACCCTGAGGACCGCCAGTATACTGCCTTTGAGGCAAACGGCCGCCTCTATCACTTCCTTAGGGTTCCCTTTGGCGTCACCAACGGGGTCTCCGTCTTCAAAAGGGAGATGGACCGGATGGTCGATCAAAATGCGTTGCAGGCCACTTTCCCATATCTGGACAATGTGACCATCTGCGGTCATGACTTGCAGGACCATGACGCAAACCTCGAAAAATTCCTCTGCACCGCCCAACTCCTGAACCTGACGTATAACAAGGAGAAGTGCATATTCCGCACAACCCGCCTCGCCATCCTTGGCTGTGTTGTGGAACACGGAGTCATCGGTCCCGACCCCGACCGGATGCGTCCCCTTATGGAACTCCCACTGCCCCACTGCCTCAAGGCCCTGAAGAGGTGCCTAGGGTTTTTCTCCTATTACGCCCAGTGGGTCCCCTACTATGCGGACAAGGCCCGTCCGCTGATCAAGTCCACCTCTTTTCCCTTGACGGCAGAGGCCAGCTTAGCCTTCCACCGTATCAAGGAAGACATTGCCAAAGCCACCGTGCACGCAGTGGACGAATCCATCCCCTTCCAGGTGGAAAGCGACGCGTCCGACTTTGCCCTGGCCGCTACCCTTAATCAGGCGGGGAGACCCGTGGCCTTCTTTTCACGAACCCTCCAGGGCCCGGAGACCAGACACTCCGCTGTTGAGAAGGAGGCCCAGGCTATTGTGGAGGCTGTGCGTCATTGGAGGCACTACCTGGCCGGAAAACGATTTACCCTGCTCACTGACCAGCGTTCAGTTGCTTTTATGTTTAACAACAAGCAGAGGGGCAAAATCAAAAACGACAAGATCTTGAGGTGGAGAATCGAACTTTCCACCTACAATTACGAGATTTTGTACCGGCCCGGGAAGCTCAATGAACCCCCGGATGCTCTATCGCGTGGCACCTGCGCCAGCGCGCAGATCGATAGACTGCGGGCCCTCCAGAATGACCTCTGCCACCCGGGGGTCACCAGGTTCTTCCACTTCATCAAGGCCCGCAACCTGCCTTACTCCATTGAGGAGGTCAGGACCATGACCAGGAACTGCCAAGTCTGCGCTGAGTGCAAACCGCACTTTTATAGGCCAAACAGGGCTCACCTGATAAAAGCCACTCGCCCCTTCGAGCGCCTGAGCGTTGATTTTAAAGGGCCTCTCCCCTCCTCCGACTGCAATGTGTACTTCCTCAACATTATTGATGAGTACTCCCGTTTCCCGTTCACCATCCCCTGCCCGGACATGACCAGTGCCACGGTCATTAAATGTCTGAACGACCTCTTCACCCTGTTCGGTTTCCCCAGCTATATCCATAGCGACCAGGGCTCATCGTTTATGAGCGACGAACTCCGCCAGTACCTGCTCGCTAGGGGTATTGCCACAAGCAGGACCACCAGTTACAACCCCCGGGGGAACGGACAGGTGGAAAGAGAGAATACGACAGTTTGGAAGGCCACCCTGCTAGCCTTAAAGTCTAGGGGCCTTCTGACCTCCCGCTGGCAGGATGTGCTCCCCGATGCGCTCCACTCTATTCGGTCACTGCTCTGCACTGCCACTAACGCCACCCCTCATGAGAAAATGTTTGTCTTCCCAAGGAAGTCCACATCGGGGACATCG
Source organism: Somniosus microcephalus (assembly GCF_052327205.1). Classification (NCBI taxonomy): domain Eukaryota; kingdom Metazoa; phylum Chordata; class Chondrichthyes; order Squaliformes; family Somniosidae; genus Somniosus; species Somniosus microcephalus. The sequence goes on along the minus strand of NC_141002.1, from coordinate 25,002,271 downwards.
CTACCGCCATGGCTGACGTCCCCAGGGCCGGTCCTACTGAGAAGACACGTGAGGACCCATAAAACGGACCCCCTGGTCGAGAGGGTCGACCTCCTCCACGCCAACCCCCAGTATGCTTACATTGCGTACCCGGACGGGCGGGAGGACACAGTCTCCATACGAGACCTCGCACCCTCGGGGGCCCCAGTAACCCACTATCCACTACCACCCCCCCCCACGATCCAATATCCAACCCCAGCAGATGGCACGCCTGGGCCCCGCGACCCGCTCGACACCCACGAGGACTACACACCAGTGCCCCAGCCTACGCGGGACTCGACGCCGGAAGCTTCACTACCCCTGCCGTCGCCACGTCGATCACAGTGGCAGACAAGACCTCCGGAGAGACTCCAATACACAAACTTTTAATACACTTCACCCCGCCGGACTCATTTTTAAACAAGGGGTGAATGTGGTAAACCACTGTTATACCTGCCTGTACGGGTGTTTGTATTCCACTGTGTACATGTCTGTACATGCCTTGGCTGACTCCTCCCACAAGTCCAGGTATAAAGGTGACTGCTCCACAGTCCCTCTGTATTCTGGACTGGTCGACCACTCGAGGCACACCTTCATTCTCTTGTTAATAAAAGCCTGTTAGTTACTCGCTTAGCCTCAGTCTTTTGGGTAATTGATAGCGCATCAGGGGAAAAATTCAGTTGCTTTGCGCCTCCCATTAGCACCCTATGAGGGCGCTAATGGGGCACAACGCAACTAGTGCCCGGGCGTGGCAATGTTTGCGCCGCTCGCGAAATTGACCAGACATATTGCGGCGGCGCTAAACACTACCGCCACGAGCTCCTGCGCCCGCAGATCATGACGTCAGTCGAGCGTGCAATGCCCCGGTAGCGCCCCGAACCAGATATTGAGTGGCGCTCCCTTCCTTACCGCCTGCCGCTAGCAACAACCAGTTGAGGGGAGCGTTTTGCAGTCGGGAAGAGACTGGGGGAGCGCTATTTAAAGGTGACCACTTCCTGCCTTTTATTGTCGGCGACATTTTTGCACCACGCATTCTGAGAGAGAGAGAAAGACTTCTGGAGAGATCCAACGCTGTGTGAAGGAGTTTTGGGTACTGAGCAGCACTTTGCAGGTTCATTTTGATTTGACCTTCCTTGCATTGATTTGGAAGAGACTGTGGGGGCTGCACTCTGAGCTCTTTCCCTGGGCCTCTCCATTGTTCTTTCCTGCGTATTTGATGTACAGGTCTCTCCAGGCTGAGATTCAAGGCTGCAATGAGCAGGGTGTGGCTGGAGAGTAAGATCGACCCTCCCCTTTAAGAACTGGCCAGTATGTCTGTGTTCCATTGCTGACTGACATCACGAGCTTTGCCAGCGCTCTGAGGTAGCGCCTCGCTTCTCGGCGTTAGCACCTTAAGAGAGGCGTGTAGCGCCTGATTTAGCGCTCCAATCACCTCCAGGGGCGATAGAAGCCAAGTTTGCAGTCGGAGGTGATAATTAGCAGCAGGCGCTAAACTTTGTGCCCGGCTGATAATTGCGCCCCAAACGAGGCGATACCGAATTTCTCCCCCATTGACATTCTAGCTGTATAACAGAGTGAAATGTTACACTCTATCTCTGTCTGTGTGTGTGTGTGTTTTTTAAACTAATATAGCGTCCCATTTAATCTTGATTCCAAACAGGTCAGTATCTGAAACTGCATGTTTTCCATGCAGCTCAAAGGATATAGAAGCTAATTGTTTCACTGTGGACACCATTCTGTATCTCTGTGTGATGTGTGTCCATCTGCACAAACTATTTAGAGAAAAAGACACATATAGCCATATACGGATAGAGGAGGGTCACTGGATTGAATTTCAACTCAAGCTGACTGATCGATGTCACAAAAATGGGTTTGTGCCCTTTCTATAAATTTTAAAAAAAGAACTGCAGACATATTTTAAATTTAAATTTAAATTTAAATTTAAATTTAAACATGTGAGTTAACTCCGGCAAGTGGGTTTTCCAGTCTTCTTGCCAGATTTCTACGAAGGTAATTGCTTGTGTTGTCTGGTCGATTGGTTACGTTTCATGCGTTTTCGCACTGGTTATGAATTCATTGCAAAGCCAGTTCGACAGTGCGGATCTGCAACCAGCAGTCAAGACTGGCAACCTCATTATAGTCGGAAAGAGAGGGAGAAAGGGAGCGAGAGTCCGTCATACCATTCCACTGGGCTGTATTCAGACTGAGAGGCGGCGACAGGACAATATTCTCAGAGCACTGGGCGCTAGGCTGAGGCCCCAGTTATGCCCCTGTTGAATTTGAAACACTGCAGTATTTGTTATGTGCTCTATTACAGTGCAGCCACACGCTTCAAATGTGCAGATAGCCGACCTCTTTATTCAGTAAATTGGCTGTTACGTTCAATTTTGTTTAATTAGATGACTGAAAGAAAAACTTTCCTCTTTCGATTCTCAAGCAGCATGTTTCCACTTTCCTGGATTGCTCTCCGGCACCTCCCGCAACTTTCCTGGCACTGTACAGGAACAGCAAGGGCAGGCATTAATACGTGAGATTTTATAGGAAAAGTATAAGGGTGAGATAGAACACAAACCCTACCATTTAAATGCTGTGTATATATTAACCGTGTCTATTTTCAAAGCCTAGGCAGACAGAAACAAACTACCTTATATTACCAAAGTAAATGAGCATCACATGAAAAGGGTTAGGCTGTTAATATAGAGAGGCCTAGAGGCTAGGGCCTAGAAATACGCTAGCGTCAGTTTTTGGGCGCCTTATCCGCAGAGTGCTAACAGCCCACGCTCAAATGGGACATGTCCTCCTCATCTTCCCCCCAACCCAAAGTTACCCCTATGTACTACTCTTTTATTTTCTTCCCTTTTCTCTTGGAGGTGTTAACTTTTGCTGGAGTATAGAATCATAAAAATTCCAGAGGTCGGCCCTTTGGTCCATCTTGCCTGTGCCACTCTAATTCAATCTCCCTGCTCTTTGACTATTCCCTTTAATCATTTGTCTACTTCAAGTGTCTGTCTAACTTGCCCAGTGTACGGTCTGGCTGCCCTCCCCCTCCTCACTAAAGTGAATGTCAGCAGGCGATTTAACAACAGCTGAGCCTATTCTGGTCTCACCAACATCCACACAAGTGCTCTACCCGGCGCAGGTCGTCGGATACCAATCACATCAGGAGACCAGCAAGGCAGGGCATTGGATAAATCAATTCTATCGGAGCCAAAGACATGGTAAGGGTTGCAGTGGCATGGGAGTATGATAGTGATGGAGGTGGGCAATGTTGTGAAAGCAAGCAGTCTTAGTGTTGGATATGATATGTTACATCATCGAGTTACATCAAGTCTACAGCACAGAAACAGGCCATTTGGCCCAAAAGGTCTATGCCGGCGTTTATGCTCCACATGAGCCTCCACCCACCCTTCTTCATCGAACCCTATTCACAGAATCACAGAAACCCCACAGTGCAGATAGAGGCCATTTCGGCCCATCGAGCCTGCACCAACACATATCCCACCCTATCCCCGTAACCCCACGTATTTAATCCCCCTAACACTAAGGGTCAATTTATCATAGCCAATCAACCTAACCCGCACATCTTTGGACTGTGGGAGGAAACCGGAGCACCCGGAGGAAACCCACGCAAACACGGGGAGAATGTGCAAACTCCACACAGACAGTCACCCGAGGCCGGATTCGAACCCGGGTCCCTGGCGCTGTGAGGCAACAGTGCTAACCACTATGCCACCGTGCTGCCACTATTCTTCTATTGCTTTCTCCCTCATGTGCTTATCTAGCTTCCCCTTAAATGCATCGATGCTATTTGTGCCAACTATTCCTTGTAGTAGTGTGTTCCACATTCTTACCACTCTTTGGGTGAAGAAGTTTTTCCTGAATTTCCTATTGGATTTATTAGTGACTATCTTATATTTATGACCTCTAGGTTGGACTCCCCTACAAGTAGAAACATTCTCTCCAGGTCGTTCATTATCTTAAAGACCTCTATCAGGTCACCCCCCTCAGCCTTCTCTTTTCTAAAGAAAAGAGACATATCCTATTCAGCCTTTCCTGGTAAGTATATCCACAGTTGTGGTATCATCCTTGTGAATCTTTTTTGAACCTTCTCCAATGCCACTATATTCTTTCTATATTGAGATCAGAACTGTTCACAGTACTCCAAGTGCGGTATAACCAAGGTTCAATACAAATATAACATATCTTCTCTGCTTTTCAATTCTATCCCTCTAGAAATGAACCCCAGTGCTTAGTTTGCATTCTTATAGCCTTATTAACCTGCATCACTACTTTTAATGATTTGTGTATCTGTACCCTTAGATCCCTTTGCTCCTGTACCCCATTCAGACTCATTATCCAAGCAGTATGTGGCGTTCTTATTCTTCCTACCAAAATGTACCACCTTACACTTATCTATATTGAAATGAATTTGCCAATTACACACCCATTCTGCAAATTTATTAATGTTTTCCTGTATTTTGTCGCATTCTTCCTTTGTATTAATTACAGCTCCCAATTTGGCGTCGTCTGCAAATTTAGAAATTGTACTTCCGATTCCCGAGTCCAAATCATGAATGTAAATTGTGAACAACAGTGGTCCCAGCACCGATTCCTGTGGAACACCACTTCCCACCTTCTGCCAGTATGAGCAGCTACCCTTAACCCTTACTCTCTGTTTTCTATTTTGTAGCCAGCTTGCTATCCATTCTGCTACCTGTCCCCTGACTCCACATGCTCTGACCTTAGTCATGAGTCTACTATGATCAGTTTACCTTATCAAAGGACTTTTGAAAATACAAATATATTACATCTACTACATTACCCTTGTCCACTCTTTCTGTTACTTCTTCAAAGAGTTCAATAAGGTTGTTCAAGTATGATCTTCCCTTTCGAAATCCATGCTGACTGTTCTTTATTATATTTTCAGTTTCTAGATGTTGTTCCATTACACCTCTACCTAAACAATACTAATTGGCCTATAGTTCCCTGGAATTGTTCTAGCTCACTTTTAAAATTTAGGAATATAACATTAGCTGTCCACCAGTCCTCTGGCACTATTCCCTTTTCTAATGAATTGTTATATGTATGTAATAGTGCCTCTGCTATCTCTTCCCTAACTTCTTTTAATATGCATTGATCCAATCCAGCCAGACCAGGGGTTTTATCCTCTCTAAGTAATGCAGTAGATGTGGTGTACATGGACTTCCAGAAAGCGTTTATAAGGTACCACATGGAAAACTATTGGAGAACATTAAGGGGTATGGAATTGGGGGAAGATAGCAAATTGGAATCAAAATTGGTTAGAAGGGAGGAAATGGAGAGTAGGAGTTAAGAGAAGTTTCTCAGAGTTGGAGGTGGTTCTAAAATAAATTACTTAGTAAATAATTCTGAGGACCAAAGAAAGCTACAAAGGGATATTGCTAAGATAGTGGAATTCAATGTCAGTAAATGTCAGGTGGTATATTTTAATAATCATATTTTGAATAGGGAAAGCTGGATGATGTGGAAGAGTAGAAGGATTTGAGGGTTCAGGTTCACAAGATATTGAAAGCAGCACTTTAAGTGGATAAAGCCATAAAAAAATGTTTTATGGCAAGAGGTACAGAATATAAAGAGCAAAATGTAATGATGAATCTATATAAAACATTAGTAAGACCATAATTGGAGTACTGTGTGCAGTGTTAGGCTTCACACTAGGAAGAACATTGAGGCAATAGTGAGGGTACAGCACAGATTCACTAGGATGCTGTCTGGTATGAGGAAATACAAATACGAAGAAAGACTTGGAAAAGTGTAAGGAGATTTGAGTAGGCACTTTGTCATAGAGACAAGCAATTGTGGATTTCCCTTAACCTTCAGGGTGATGCTGGAATAAGAGAAGTTGCGATGGGAGGGACGTGCAGTAGTGCTTGACTAGCATGATCCAGACACAGTTTCCAGTGAAGAAGAAGAGCAATGATGAGGTAGGTGAACCCTCAGTGTTTAGAATGCAGAATTGGAAGGATGAGGGTGGGAGACAGAGGGTGACTTGGCGCAGCCAAAGGGCATTGAAGGCAGAGGTGAGGCAACTGTTTAGCAAGTCAACAGTGACAATGTGGGTGGAGGATCTGAGGCGGGAGGGCTGGGCGTTGAATGAGTGAGTCGGTTGTGGTGGGGGACAGGAAAGTTGGGAGGTAAAGAATAAGTTGGTGGGGGAAGGGGAGTTGGGAGTTAAAGTGAATTGTGAGGAGGTGTGTCTTCCAAAAGTAGACGCGAGGGTAGTGAAATTGGAGGCAGGCTGACACATATAGGTAGTAGTAGTCAGAGTTAGACTTGTCAGTAAGTTGATTTTGAGACACTGCAGCTTTTACTGTTACCATAATCATATTTTGCTGTCGTTTGCAGAAAAGGGCACAAAATGCACTGAAGCTGTTGCGTATTTTGGTGTGTATAAAAACTTAGACCTGCACATTGGGCAGTATCTTTCTGACACAGCCTTTGGCATTCTCCCTTAAAAAGGAAAGTACAGCGGCTGACTTCCCGCCCCGCCCCTCCCTGGCCCAGTTTTACCACCCCGCCTGCTGCCATGCCCTGCCTGAGATTCAGCGACACCTACTGATCAGTGGCTGAGGCTAACATTCACTTTGGGTATGGTGTTGGCAACTATAAGGCTATAACCTAGCAAGGGAGGAAAGAGAAACAATGGGAATATGAGACAGCGGTACTGACCTATTTATTGCCCCTTGGCTCTAACAACATCCCGAATGACCAAAGAACAACACTACTATCCAATCTGTGCTTAATTCACAGGGTAGACGTAAATGAGAAAACCATTCCACCCACCTTAGCTCTTCCATCCAGAAAATTCCTACAGCCCCTTACCCCTGCCCCATCACATCAGCCAATTGTTTCTTAAATGTTCCACGGGATTTCATCTCAACTCCTCTACCTGGACGTTCATGCTGTGCACTGATCAATCTTAGTGTGAAGAACTCCCTGATACCAGTCCTAAATTTGCCTGTTGCCATTTTACTAGCTTCAACCCATGTCCTCTTGTCTAACTCTCATTGTTTAGTAAACTGATCTATAAGAACATATAAGAAGTAGGAGCAGGAGTAGGCCATACGGCCCCTCGGGCCTGCTCTGCCATTCAATAGGATCATGGCTGATCTGAATCTAGACTCACGTCCACTTCCCTGCCCTCTCCCCGTAACCCCTAATTCCTTTATCTGCTAGGAAAATGTCTATCTCCATTTTAAATTTATTTAATGTTGCAGCTTCCACAGCTCTCTGGGGTAGCAAATTCCATAGATTTACTACCCTCTGAGTGAAGAAGTTTCTCCTCATCTCAGTTTTGAAAGGGCAGCCCCTTATTCTAAGATTATGCCCCCTAGTTCTAATCTCACCCATCAGTGGAAACATCCTCACCGCATCCACCCGATCAAGCCCCCTCACAATCTTATATGTTTCGATAAGATCGCCTCTCATTCTTCTGAACTCCAATGAGTAGAGTCCCAACCTACTCAACCTTTCCTCATACGTCAACCCCCTCATCTCTGGAATCAACCGAGTGAACCTTCTCTGAACCGCCTTGAGAGCAAATATATCTTTTCTTAAATATGGAAACCAAAACTGCACGCAGTATTCCAGGTGTGGCCTCACCAATACCCTGTATAACTGCAGCAAGACTTCCCTGTTTTTATACTCCATCCCCCTTGCAATAAAAGCCAAGATTCCATTGGCCTTCCTGATCACCTGCTGCACCTGCATACTAACTTTTTGTGTTTCATGCACCAGGACCCCCAGATCCCTTTGTACTGTAGCACTTTGCAGTTTCTCTCCATTTAGATAATAACATGCTCTTTGATTTTTTCTGCCAAAGTGCATAACCTCACACTTTCCAACATTATATTGCATCTGCCAAATCTCTGCCCACTCACTTAGCCTGTCTATCTCCGCAAGAGCAGCCATTAGGGTGTGATAAAGGGCCTTAGTGCCACTAGGGATCAAAGGGAAAACATTAAGTCAAGGTTTCCTGCACTTGATTGCTATTCAGGGACTCTTGTGGCTCTCCAATGAGGACAAGATTCAGCTTGGCTACGATGCCCCCAGGGTTCAATAGCCCATTGATACTCTGTATCTGGACTCACAAATGCAGAATGGGCACTTGGGTGAAGGATCAGAGAGCTACTGATACCCGTGGACCTATACCCTTGGAAGAGTCAGTGGGGTAGATTTTCACCTTGACATCCGGGCATAAAACTGGCAATGTGGATTGGCCACCAGTTATTGGAAATAAAAATTGGGTGTTTTTTATAATGGGTGGTCTACCCTAGTGTCTTCAGGAGAGGAGAGGGGGCAAATGGAAGAAAACTGGAACTTGCTAGAGATAAACTAAAGGTGAGGGTTCTTGTCTATGCATAGTTCCATGGGCAATGTTCACCCACTGAAAGCCTACCTAAGTGAGCATTTTCCATGTGTGAGCCTTGACAGCGTGTGTCAATGGACTATTCACCTACAGAGGGCATCACAGTGGAGCCAGATGCGAACCCAATAGCCACACAAGCACACTTCCAGCAGTGGTCACCGGATAGCAGAATTGGTTTCCTTTTCCTTCCTTAACTCAAGGGTACTGGAGCCAATTGTAGCAGCCCAGCTGAGATCAGCTAACTCAGCATTGAACTTGGGGTTGAATCTGGGATCTTCCTGATTTTCACTGCTCAGCTGCTCACTAGATAAGCAACTGTGTTTCATCCTCGTGCTCAAATCCCTCAGTCCCTATCTCTGTAACCTCCTCCAACCCTACAATCCACTGCGTTCCTCCGCCTCTGGCCTCTTGTGCTTCCTCCAATCCCTTTGCCCCACCATTGGCAGTTGTACCTTCAGTCGTCTAGACCCTAAGCTCTGGAGTTCCCTCCTTAAACCTCTCCACCTCTCTCTCCTCCTTAAAACCTACCTCTGTGACTAAGTTTTTAGTTACCCATGGTTCATAGTCAATTTTTGTCTGATTATGCTCATGTGAAACACCTTGGGACGTTTTACTACATTAAAGGTGCTATATAAATGCAAATTGTTGTTGGTTGAATATTCTGCAGCACTGGAGACGTCAATGAAGCTTCTTCTAGATCCGTCACTGAGTACCACGAACTCTCACATATTGTAGTGCAATAGAACTGGGCAAAACAGTTACATGAAGAGATGCACTTTCACATCCACAAGAATGTTTGTGCAACATTGTAACAATGATCCAGAGCTGTAAATACTGAACAGCATCAATCTGCTTGCTGAGTTGGCTTTGCATTCTCGAGTTTGATGTGCAGAATGCGTGTTTATGTGTTTAATGAAATTAATCACAGGAGTCTTCTTTGTTCTGTCAATGTATCCTAAACATTGTGGCAGGATAATATCCAGTGAAATGTACGAGAGCCTCGCCAAGTGAGCTGTAAGTAGGCCAGAATTCCCCCATGTCACAGACTTTAAGAATAACATTGCCTTGTCTCACTGGTGGTGGGGATCTGGACGTCAATTAGCCACAGTACAGTGCAGTCTTTTAGCTAGCAAAAGACATATTGTGCGCTGTAGGGGAAGATGAATAAGTGCTGTATGTCTGTGAGATGGATATCTTAACTCCAGGTGACTGGTGACTGGAACCCCTTCAAAACAAGTCAATTCTCTGCATGCAAGCCATACAGTGTCACTGAAACAATGCAGCACTGTACTTGCAAAAGGAGAGAACAATTACCAAGGTCTTATCTCAAGTATTGTCCATGACAACCTTTTCAATTAGGATTTATGTCTGGTTATTGATTAACCTCAACCCATAATTTCTATAGCCTCATACACAAAAAGCAAAAGGATTTTGTCACTTTTTTTTTGTAACTCACCATCAGTGGCCCATTAAGTAAAAGATTCTCACTTATTGTGGCTCAAAGCGTCAAACTGGCTCATCGAAAGCTCTCTCGCCGCCAAGTCAGAAGGATACGAGCACAGAATCTCGGCCGACACTTCAGTGCGGTTTTGAGGGAGAGCTGAATTGTTGGCATTGCTGTCTTTCTGATGAGGCTTTCAACCGGGGCCCCATCTGGCTGCTCACATACAAGATGCCATGGCATTTTTTACAGACGATCGGGCAGTTCTCCCGATATCCTGGACAACATTCATCCCTCAACCAACACCACCAAAACAGATGTAACAGATTAACTGATTATTTATCTCATTGCTGTTTGTGGGACCATGCTGTGTGCAAATTGGCTGCCACATTTGCCTACAAAATAATTACACTTAAAAATGTAATGAATTGGCTGTGAAGAACCTTGGGACATCTTGGAAGGTGCTCTATCGATGCAAGTTTGTTCTTCATGCTCTTTTCACCCTGGGCTAAGTAGGGTAAAATTCAGCTGGGGGTTCTTGCTTCTATGACCCCAGCTAGCTGTGACACCCTCCCACAGTCAAATGGCCTGCTGACACTCTGGGGGTAAACTTAACCTAAGATGCCTGGCAGGAAACAGGTGGTTTCGGGTTGGCACCTATTTTACACCCTGTCCGAAGTCAACGGAAAGTAAAATGGGCCAAGGGTGTAAAACGGGTGTCTGACCCAAACCCACCTGGCTGGTTATGTTGAAGTTACTCCCTCACTGTCAGTGGGTGAGGTAGCAAAAAAAAGACTTGCATTTATTTAGCGCTTTTCAAAACCTCAGGACGTCCCAAAGTGCTTTACAGCCAATGAAGCAACGGACTGCCATCAACTACCTCAGTATGTGCTTTCTTAATGGATAAAACCACAAACACAGTGGCATAGTGGTTAGCACTGTTGCCTCACTAGCGCCAGGGACCAGGGTTCAAATCTGGCCTCGGGCGACTGTCTGTGTGGAGTTTGCACATTCTCCCTGTGTCTGCGTGAGTTTCCTCCGGGTGCTCCAGTTTCCTCCCACAGTCCAAAGATGTGCGGGTTAGGTTGATTTGGCTATGATAAATTGACCCTTAGTGTTAGGGGATTAAATACATGGGGTTACGGGGATAGGGTGGGATATGTGTCGGTGCAGGCTCGATGGGCTGAAATGGCCTCTATCTGCACTGTGGGGATTCTGTGATTCTGTGATTTCTTACAGGCTCGAAGCCATCAGACATGGGTACAGTGAAGCCTATCTTTAGACTACAATTTCAAACTTGAATTACTGTATTGACAAACAGAGGTTCATTAGTTTTTCTATTGCTTTTCATTTTATTTTTTAAAACTGCATCTTTATTACTTTTTTCTAAACCAGGTCTGCATTTGGCATTTTGTTTGTGTTTTTATTTTCTTCAGCCTCACTCTTTTCCTTTTGTACCTCTCGTATCTGAATAAGTAAAAATGACAGGCACAACATCTGTCACCCCTTCACCATTTGGCAGAAGGTGTGCGTCTATGCCAAGACACATCTAAAGCTGGCTTTACCCAAGAGAATCCGAGGCACTCCACATGACTGCATCACACTGAAGGTCTCAGCTGTGTAAGAGCTGACACTCCAAAGTATTGGCTTACATCGGCGCACACCAAGTACATCAATGTTCCGATGTCACAGCACCACATACTGACTAGTTAGCATGTGGTCTACTTCAGAGGTCATCTCCAAAGTGATCTTGCAAGGCACCAGCCCCGTGCTGGATGGTGCCTGTGGAACCAGACCACCGCACGAGTCAGCGGCGATGGTGGAGGAGGGGGTTACGAGAGAAGGGACAGAAAAAACAAAAACCACAAGAAGTAGGCGCATGGGGGTCTGGGAGAAACAAGTGGGTCAGACGACTGCCAGTTTAATGCTAAGGAACCAGGCGACAAATGGTAAGCCTCACCATATATACAATTGGCAAGGAACTTGCACAGCAAGTGTGATATGTGAAGTGAGTGAGTTTACTCTCTGATTACATATTGCGTGACTGTAATGATTGACTTCTGTAAAACGTAGCTGCCTTGTGTACTGCAGACTGCTCATGACACCATAGTATTCTAAGAATGCCAAACGAACTGAAGACATGAACAAAATCCATGTTTTAGACATAGTCCCAGGTAGTAAGAGGAAGTGCTACACACCATTGCCCGTATTGCTAATTTACTTCAGATGCTCTTGGAGGAGTAGAGCCTCAGTCAGGAGTCGGGTTTTGGTAGGCGCAATCAGCCCCACTATTTGGCTTTCCAGTTGAAAAGTCATGTTAAATTCCAGGTAAAATTGTCAGCGGCTCCCCTTGCACCACTGCAAACACGCACAATATAAGAAGGCAGACTTGTGACTTAAACCTTTTCAAACAAGGCACAAAATCACCCTGATGGCCGTGACATCAATAAATAGTAAAGTTGCTTTGTAAGTAACCCCAAACAGGATGGAACTAAAATACTTGGATTGTTATTCTTTTTAAATTTAGCACTTGTTTTTTTTTGTGGGGTGGGAGGTGGGGTTGTGGACAGGGTTACAGACTTTCCTAATCTTTTATGCATTCATTCGCAGTGCTACAGGGAATGTTGCTTTTTTTTTCGATTTCAGATAAGGAGCAGCTGGAATTGAAGCTATAAATTACTCGCATACACTGAGGTCATTTTAAAAGTAGCCAGCATGAGGTGGCTGGTGGGGGCCGGATTTAATTGCATAGTTCGGGGGACGGAGGATAATAAATTATTGCTTTCCGCAACAGTGACTTCAAACGTGTTGTTGGCCTTTTCTTCCAGCCTGCTCCACTCCAATGGGTTTCCCTTCTTTGTCAAGAGAGGTGGATTTAAGTGTGATTGATTGAATAGCGATAGTCACATTTTTTCTTTGAGGGCCTGTCCATGAGGACCGGAGTCAAAGTTTTGTTTTTTGGTAAGGGGAGGAGGCCAGGGCCCACAAGCTGAGTTGGCCGAGGTAAGGTACTTGTACCTGAATATTTTTTGGAAATCAGTGCTCTTGAAAGGGGAGGCTGCAGTCAGCAGGGGGCAGCCTTGACAAAGAAACAAGAGCTGCGTGAAAATGTGCTGGAAGGAAAGCTTCAGCATTTATGTTTCCCATTCGCACAGGGACAAGCTACAACTCTCAAAGGTCTAATGGAGACCTACCTAAAGCAGGACCAGCTCCGAATGAAATAGTTTGGAAAGGCAGCTGTATTTTTCAGTCAAATATTGAAACACCTACGTGGTTATGTTTAATATGTAGTTATGCTCCATCAGACATTACAAGAGTCATACTTGTGAAAATTACATTTTAACATTCTGTGGTAATTTTCCACATGTTGTTCACATAATTTTTATTCTAAACTGCTAAGTACTGTTTATTTTTTTTTTGCTACTTTTCGCTCTTTCCTCCTAGAAATGTTGCTAAGCATTTGTTTGTGTGCCAGTGACTGCACCGCAGCGGGCCAAACCCAATCCTGTCCTTATAAGCATCAGATCCAAACACACTCTCCCAGCAGGGGTCACTGGATAGCAATCAAGAGAAGGAATTGTGGCCTATTTGCCCATTCTTAAAGGTGAGGCCAGTTGAAGTAACTCCACCGCTGCACCGCCTGTGGATCAACCAACTAACACGCGGTATGCGTGGCTCAGTTTAACCAGCTGAGCCATCAGGGAAGCTCCTTGACTCTTGTCCTACTGGCATCCCACTCAACATGCCTTGGCCCTTCCTTGCTCGATGACCACTTGCACTGCCGGTATAGTGAGGCAGATTTTCCTCTTCATTTTGAATTAGCCACTTGGACAATCTGCAAATCAATTGATCTCAATCAGCTGTGGCTCAGTGGTAGCACTCTCGGCTGAGTCAGAAGGTGCTGAGTTAAAAGCCCACCCCAGGGACTTGAGCACAAAATCTAGGCTGGCACTCCCAGTGCAGTACTGAGGGAGTGCTGCACTGTTGGAGGTGCCAATTGTCGGATGAGATGTTATACCAACATCTGCCCTCTCAGGTGAACCTAAAAGATCCCAAGGCACTATTCGAAGAAGGACAGGTCAGTTTTTCCCAGTGCCCTGGCCAATATTTATCCCTCAACCAACATTACTAAACAAGATTATCTGGTCATTATCTCATTTCTGCTGTGTGGGAGCTTGCTGTGCACAAATTGGCTGCTGTGTTTCCTGCAGTACATCAGTGACTACACTTCAAAAGTACTTCAGTGGCTTTAAATTGCTTTGGGATGTCCTGAGGTCATGAAAGGTGCTATTATAAATATATAAATAAGTGTCTCTCTCTTCTCTGCACTAGGTAAAGCAGCCCTGTAAACCATCACGATAGCAAAATACTGCAGATGCTGGAAATCCGAAATAACAACAGAAAATGCTGGAAAAACTCAGCAGGCCAGGCAACATCCGTGGAGAGAAATTAGAGTCGACGTTTCGGGTCAAACCCTTTTTCAAAATGTTTTGAAAAAGGGTTTGACCCGAAATGTCGACTCTAATTTCTCTCCACGGATGTTGCCTGGCCTGCTGAGTTTTTCCAGCATTTTCTGTTGTTATTTCGGATTTCCAGCATCTGCAGTATTTTGCTATCTTACTAAGCTGCATGTTGCATGATGTTATCTCCTCATTTGCATCTTATTATAATACGCCACAGCATTTTACTTCCGACAACACTTTCACTGGAAAAGTGGTGTCGGGTGGCAGGGAGCTATCAGAACGGCTCACAGCCTGATTTTCATCCCTTGCCTATCCAGCTTAAAATCTTAGGAGAAAGGGGTAGGCCCTTTAGGACAGAAATGAGGAGGAATTTCTTCACCTAGAGAGTGGTGAACCTGTGGAATTCTCTACCACAGAAGGCAGTAGAGGCCAATTCATTAAATATATTCAAGAAGGAGTTGGATATATTTCTTAAGGCTAAAGGGATCAAGGGGTATGGGGAGAAGGCAGGGACCGGGTACTGAATTTGGATGATCAGTCATGATCGCATTGAATGGTGGAGCAGGCTCGAGGGGCCGAATGGCCTACTCCTGCTCCTATCTTCTATGTAAATTCTGCCTCAGCATGTTTTGTAATACAACAAAACATCCCAAGGCACTTCACAGTGGGCACAGTGGGGGGAGAGGGGGGCAGACACTGACTGGGAGTCGACGCAGAGTTTTTTGGGGAGCTGACTGAAGGTGTGCTCAAAGAGAGAAGTTTCAAGGAGATTTTTGAAGTTGGAAAGAGATTGGGGGAAAGCAGAGGGATTCGGGAAAGGAACTTCAGTGCAGGGGTGTGATAGTCGAAGACTCTGCGCACCGGAGATGGGAAGGAGGAACACGCGAATGGCCTGAATTGGAAGAGAGGTGGGTGTGAGGTTGCAGAGTCATTCATAAGCGAGAATGTGGCTATGTTATATTTAGTGTATTTCCCATAATTTATATTAAATTATGTAATAAAAAGGTAATGTTACATATTCTTGGCTGTATTTTGTCATCCATGTCATAATCTCACAAAGCTCCAGATAGGTTTATCTGATATCCCAAAATTGGAAAACTGTCAATCTGTAGTAGTGGAACCATGCCTATAATTATATATAAATATAACTGCAAGGTACTAGAGCTCAACAAAAAACTGATCATAACATGCCAATCTTCAACTTGACCCCTTTCTCCCCAGTTTTATCCTCGAGTTGCTGATTTTTGTTGGTGTATGGCTCCACCAGCTCCAACACCTCACCCAAGAGGCCATTCTTCATGTGTGAGCCTAGATTGGGAAATGTCAACAAACTATTTGGCCATGGAGGACCTCACAGTCACGGCTGATCCCGGCCTCATCTAACATCCAAGCACAATCGGAAGCACAATCCAGCAGGAGTCGGTAGATACCAATTAGGAACAAGGAACCCTGGCTGAATCGTCTCTTCCTGGACCAGGGGTCACTGAGGGCAATGAAAAGAAAGAAAGACTTGCATTTATATAGTGCCTTTCACAACCTCAGCATGTCCCAAAACACTTTGCAGCCAATGAAGTACTTTTTGGAGTGTAGTCACTGTTGTAATGTGGGAAACACGGCATTCAATTTGCGCACGGCAATGTGATAATGACCAGCTCATCTGTTTTTTAGTGATGTTGGTTGAGGGATAAATATTGGCCAGGACACCGGGGATAACTCCCCTGCTCTTCTTCAAAATAGTGCCATGGGATCTTTTACGTCCACCTGAGAAAGCAGACGGGGCCTCAGTTTAACTTCTCATCCGAAAGACGGCACCTCTTTGCATTCCACCTGTAGCCCTAGCCCAGACCAAACTTGACCCGTTCCTGATTTGTCACAGCGGTACTCCCCCAATTTTCCTGGAATAACAGTGTCAATTCTCGGAACCCTGAGCCATCCCACATTGATTCAGGTCAGTATTAGCACCACTCAAAGCAGTCTGTCCCCGAGGGCAATCCATTCCACGTGTAACATGCTATGGGAACTTCACACACTCTGTAGACTTTTAGAAGGTAACGGTGCAAAGCGTCATTCCTAGTGGGAATCCTCGCTAGTGACAAATGCATGACAGAAAAGTGGGGCTAAACTGTTGGAGCCCAATCTCCATTACCATGCTCACAGCTAGCAAGGCTCCACTCTAGGAGAGCATCAAGAGATCACTCCCATGATGTCAGTACTCAAGACCTCAAGATTGCATTGTTTCCCTGCTTGCAAACAAGAAATTGTTTGTCATAGGAATTCTAAAACACCACAGAATGAAAGCCATATGTCCTTTTATGCCAGGGACCGAAGGCAGCCTACCCAGCAGTCTGTGACTGTCAGATATCAAACTGAGATGCTGGATGAAATTGCTCCCCATTTTCTCCCACTTATTTTCTTAGGGGCTGTTTCATTCTGGGGGTGGGGGGTGTGGGGAGGGAGGAACGGGCGTGGAGGCAATGCAATGTTTGAAACAACACTGATCAGCCGAAACAATTACCTTAACAATATGCGGCATCGCCCATAGCGTCAAACACTTAACACTTACACACAGATGGTGAAAGGTAGTATTAACAGTTACCTCTCTTTTTCACAATAAAGGCTTCATTTCATTCTTTAACATTTTCTAATCTGTTATCTTTCTGCAAGTCTCCTAACCTGAGAATAGTAGCTTTGAAACTGTCCTCAAACAATATTTATGCTAAAAACTGCAGGAGAATCATTTTTTGTTACCAAGAGCATGATTGAATGGCACAGAGCCGTTAACAGATGCTCTGCAGTGAATATTAACAGGCTGTTTGACCATGTGCATGTCACAACTGAGCTCTATCTTGTTCTTATCCAATGTCCACACTGACTGCTGGCCTCTGCAAAGTGTGGATGTCAGGTGAGGAGTGGACTGTGGATGTGGTGGCCCCCATGTTAGAATTGCATGCTAATATCCACAGTGTCGTTTCACACGTGAAGAATGGTCAACTGGATAAGGCAGCACTAGCTGCGAGGGAGACGAAGAGGGGAAACTGGGGGCGGGGGAGGGATTCACAGCGGGAGAAACTGGAAATGGGAGGAACTTTGATTCCACCAGTAACTAGTGGTAACTCACTTAAATTGCATTGAAAACTAATAGTGATAATAACTAATAGGCCCTAACTATAATCTTCCAAAGTTCTCTCAATTCAGGAACCATTCCTTTAGATTGGAAAATTGCACATGTCACTCCTCCATTTAGGAAAGGTGAGAGAGGGAAACCTCACATCTGTTGTCAGAAATTACTAGAGCCTATAATTAAGGATAGGGCGACTGAACACCTTGAAAATTTTCAGTTGAGCAGAGAGAGCCAGCGTGGATTTGTAAAGGGTAGGTCATTACTGACGAACCTGATTGAATTTTTTGAAGAGATGACTAAAGTAGTGGATAGGGGAATGTCTATGGATGTTATTTATATGGACTTCCAGAAGGCATTCGATAAATAAATTCGATAAGAGACTGTTATCTAAAGTTGAAGCTCATGGAATTGAGGGCAAATTATTGACCTGATTAGGAGATTGGCTGAGTGACAGGAGACGGAGAGTAGGGATAATGGGCAGATATTCTAATTGGTAGGATGTGACAGGGATCTGTGTTGGGACCTCAACTATTCACAATATTTATTAACGACTTAGATGATGGGATAGAGAGCCACATATCCAAGTTTGCCAATGACACAAAGATAGGCGGCATTGTAAGCAATGTAGATGGAAGCATAAAATTACAAAGAGACATTAATAGATTAAGTGAATGAGCAAAACTGTGGCAAAAGAATTTCAATATAGGCAAGTGTGAGGCCATCCACTTTGGACCTAAAAAGGATAGTACTTTCTAAATGGTGAAAAGCTAGAAGTAGTGGAGGTCCAAAGAGACTTAGAGGCCCCTCTCAACTCTCAACTCCTGTGTCTCTCCACCTCCAAGTTCCCCTCCAAGTCACACACCATCCTGACTTAGAAGTATATCGCCGATCCTTCATCGTCGCTGGGTCAAAATCCTGGAACTCCCTAACCAAACAGCACTGCGGGAGTACCTTCAACACATGGACTGCAGCGGTTCAAGAAGGCAGCGACTCACCACCACCTTCTCAAGGGCAACTAGGGATGGGTAATAAATGCTAGCCTTGCCAGTGACGCCCACATCCCTTAAACGAATAAAAAAACATTATCCAGGAGACTTCCCGAGCAATGCAGGGAGGGTTGACAACCCTAGTTGTTAATCAAAATCAACACTTGATAATCTTCCTAATGTAGTGCATAAGTCAATCATTCAAATAATTACTATATCCAGCAGTCTTTCTGGTGAAGAAAAACATTTATCTTGTCAAAACTTTTTGTCTGAGGATCTGTAAGGCATAACTTTTGCCAAGTGAAATGCTTACACAGGGTTTTACAAAGAAACCATAAAGGATAGAGCCAAGTTGATTGTTTGCACACAAATTGCAGTCATTTCTTCAAGAACCTGTACACTACTGACAACTGTAGAACGTGCCTCATCAGTTCAGGTCTAGCCATGGAATGTAGAAATGAGGGCTGTTCACATCTCATTTATATTATTTTTTTATACAAAGCTCATTTCAAGCCATCTGATATTGCATCCTGGCCAAACAGGCCAACAAAACCGGCTTGTTTATGCAACAGGGGTGGGGCAACAGCCCTCATTGAAATCCAAACCACTTAACTCCTAAAGTCCACATACTCTCCTCAACTCAAAGAAACATTGGAAAAACCTGTCATGGTTCCAGGTTTCTCTTTGGCCATCTTTTTTTTTAAAGAAAGGCTTTCCGTATACAACTAAAGAAAAGTTTAATTTTTTAGCTCTGTTCTACAAAGGTGAAGCATAAGCTGGGATGTTTCTACCAACTGATAACGGATGTGACAAGTAGTCCGCTGCTTTATCCCAAAGCTGAGCTATCACTCCCAGAGCTGCCCCCCTTGCCTTCTATTAACAGCCACTGCCAGACATCATCTTCTAAGCAAATGGCCAGGATTTGGAAGAATGAAGTCCAATGGAGACAGCGCTGAATTCTCCAATAATGGGATGACTGTCTAGGTTGCTGCTGTATTCACCAGTTAAATCCGCAATCACCATTAACTACAAAACTGATTTACGAACTCCAAGCCCAACCCAATGAAGAGGATGCTCACACTTTCAGTGCTTGCCCCCCCACCCCCCACACCTTCAACTTTTCTCCCACATCTACTGAAGTGCTGGCTCCTGCTGAGGTACAGTCAATGGGCACCAGTAGCCCTATAGTACCTCACTCAAGTACCACCCTTGTGTGTGCTGACAGTCTATTGAACTATGGAGAGAATCACATGAGCTGACCCTGTCCTCACCTGACATCTACACACACACACACACACTTACCAATGATGGGGGAGTTAGGGGGTCATTGGATAACAATCAGAAGTAGAAGCGTTGGTCGTTTTCTTTGCAGTACCTAGGAATACTGAGGCCTATGCCTGTCCTGCAACAGCTGCCCTAGCACAGAACGGCAATCAAACCTGGGACTTTCTGGTCTGAATGGCTCAGTAGCGCAGCATTTGTTAAACTTATAATTGTTAAAAGCTTGGCTGCACTGTTGGAGAAACTGTTGAAATATGTGAGATAATTCACTGCAGTTAGAAAATGAAAATTCTCCCTATAGGTCATTTAAAGATACCCATTTCTACCAAACAGTTCACTGATGATCAAAGTTTTAGCAAATTATCCCTTTCCTCTCCCCAAATTGTTACAGACTTGAAGCAACAATCTTACTACAAGGCTGAGGTCAGGGGCATTGATCTACAATGACTGAATAAGTCAACTTCTATTTTTATTATATTGATTCTGGGATTGTTTCCTTGGTATTTTAGGAATCACGTTTGGCAATTCTCCTCATTTGTCCCTGAAAACCAGTGGCCTGGGCCACGATTCTGTTAGAAGCTAGTCACTTTCTTCATTTTCTACTGTGCAATTTGACAGGAGTTGCACAACAAACAGGCTGCTCCCTTCTATCTGTAAGTCAGGAACTTGATTCAAATTCCTCACATCACTTAATGCTGGTAATGTAAAGGGCGATAATGAACCAATTCTGAAATACTCAGAACTAGGAAGTGTGTGACGCAGCAAGTTGGAATATTAATATGGTATCACATTTACACTCCAGCATCACTCCACGGAATTTGTTTGGACTTGTTCAGTGCCATGCTGAACTATTGCTTTCTCTGTTAGCCCAAGCACTCACACACACACAAGCAAATTATTTCATTTTCTTGCTACTCACTGAACTGAGTTAGGGCAGTTATCAAGTCATACAACTGGCTTCAGTGCTGCTGGCTCAGGGAAGAGAAATAAAAATCAGCCAGGGTTCCCACTCCTGCTATCCAGGCTGATATCATGTTGTGCCAGCCGTAGCTTATTGGCAGCACTCTCGTCTCTAAGTCAGAATATTTGGAGTCAAGTCCCACTCCAGAGTCTTGAGCACAGGCTGATACTCCAGTGCAGTACTGAGGGAGTGCTGCATTGTCTGAGGTGCTGTCTTTCGGATGAGACATTAAACCAAGGCCTTATCTGCCCTCTAAGATGAACGTTAAAGATCATGTGGCGCTATTTCGGAGAAGCACAGGGGAGTTCTCCCTGGTGCCCTAGCCAATATTTATCCCTCAACAAACATCACTGGTCATGATTACATTTCTGCTTGTGGGTGCTTGCTGTGCACAAAATTGGCTGCCACGTTTCCTACATTAGAACAGTGGCTATGCTTCAAAATGTACTTCAATGGCTGTGAAGTGCTTTGGGATGTCCTGAGGTTGTGAAAGACGCTATATAAATACAAGTTTTTCTTAGGTCACAGCTCTTGCCATCACTTTCCTGGGTGTCAGATTCTTGTCGTGATTGAAAGAGCTGTCAGTGGCAAACATAAATGGTTTGTCATCACCATTTTGGGTTTGGTTGTGGGCGTGCTGATGAAATAACGCCACTCGCCTGAATGGGCGGGATAAGGCACCAGCACACCCACAGCCAGACATAACACACTGAATCATTTAGATACACCACTGGCAGCTGTTTCCATCAAGGGCAACAGGCAAGACCTGCATTTCCAGGAACGTTTTACAGCCTTTGATGGTAAGAACTACGAGGTCCTTTTACACTACCAGGTTGCATCTGCCAGCCTTCTCACTATTAAAGCCAAACGTGTCTTATAAAGAAGGCAAGACAGGACTGATGTGAGTAATGGTAAAGGAAGCATTACAACGGCTTTTCTAAGACCTGTTTTATACTGTCTCCATTTTAGTCCATGAGCTAGCTCTAAATTACTAAATCGGGCTCCCTTATCCCTCAGACTCTTAGAACCATTTTCTGTAGGTTTATAAGTCAGCTGGAAAGATAAGAGAGCCATGTATATCAGCATAAATGCTGGGAGCTAGGCCACAGATACCAACCCTAGCAATCCAAGCTAAAGCATCATTGGTATAAAGAGCTTTTACTCAGCATTTGACCCCATTCTGTAGCTGACATGGGAGTGTAGCTTGATGCTGCTACTGGGTTCAAGTGGAATAACGTTCCATTCCCACCACAAACATCCCTCAACTGAATACATATAATCCCTCCAAAAAAAACCCGACATGCAATGAGATTGGAACATGACCTTTACAATACCCTGACACTTCCTAACAGAATTCTACAGACTCAGTTGACAGGTACGACTGCAGACAGTGAAAGATAACTGTAAGTGCTGGCTCGGGAACTGATGCATTGCTTGCATTCCAGGCTGGATCAGATCATCATGCAGGGAGACCAAAGATGCTCCAGTAGTTTAACCTTTGGCCATCCTCAGATGTTCTCACTCAGCAGGGGGGGGAGGGAGTAGTATCATCGCTCTCCACCATCCCCCCTCCATCCCTCCCCCACCTCCCCCCATCCACCTTGTTCTCCACAGTCAACCAATTGTCGGTTAGTTATTGCTGACAGGCTGCCACAAACGTGTTTAGTCAGGAAAATTCCAATCTCTTTATTTAAGCCTCATTTACACACTCGTTTTGCTGCAGAGAGGATGCAAGGCAGCTTCCACACCGCAGTAAAGTGTTCCGTGTAAACATCAGTGAATAGACCACATCTTCAGATATCCCGCTGGAGGGTTCGGACCCCCTGCTGTTCCACCCAATACAAACGTACCGTGCTGATTGGGTTATACTGCGGTCCATGATAGACCATTTCGTTTTCATCTTGTTCCTTTCCTGAAGGTGTTGACTCACACTGACATATAGCAGATAAAATTTAATACAGACAAATGCAAATTATGACACATAAGAAGGGAAATGAGCAACACACATACTCCATGAGGGAATGAACAGCGTTGAAATAGCTAGGGATGAAGTTGAAAAAGACCTAGGAGTCTTAGTAGACTCGACACATAACATATCCAACCAATGCCAAGCAGCAATCAACAAAGTCAATACAATGTTGAACTACATATAACCAAAGTAGTACAATACAAACCAGAGGATAGTCAAACTGCACAGTGCTCTGGTCAGACCACACCCTGAGTACTGTGCCCAGCTCTGGTCACCGCAACACATTCAAACACCGGAGGCAGTGCAACATGCCACAAGGATGATCCCCGGTCTTAGAAGTTTCAGTTATGACGAATGCCTGAGAAACATGGGCTCTTCAGGCTTGAAAGAAGACATCTAAAAGGTGATCCTCTACATGTGTACATAGAACCATAGAATCATAGAAAGTTATGGCACAGAAGGAGGCTATTTGACCCATCGTGTCGGTGCTGGATCATAAACACAATGGAAAAAATACATTCTGGCTTTGGTCCCACTGCTAAATTCGTGGTGGCCCTTTTTTTATGCCTCTCGGGCAGATGCCTAAAACAAGCAGGCCCCTTAAATATGTAAATACCTGTTAAAGGGCCCCTTTCAAAATTCAAGGGCGCTGAGTGGGACAGGCGTTGGGCCTGCCCGTTTAGGATTCTTCAGTGGCCCCCGCAGCCGCAAAACTTTTTTTTTAAAGCCCATCCTATGAAGCCAGGAGAAGCACTCCAATCCCATTCCAATCGACAAGGCAGGTGGCCCGACATTGATCTCAGGCATTCGTCATAACTGAAACTTCTAAGACCGGGGATCATCCTTGTGGCATGTTGCACTGCCTCCGGTGTTTGAATGTGTCTCGGTGACCAGAGCTGGGCACAGTACTCAGGGTGTGGTCTGACCAGAGCACTGTGCAGTTTGACTATCCTCTGGTTTGTATTGTACTACTTTGGTTATATATAGTTCAACATTGTATTGACTTTGTTGATTGCTGCTTGGCATTGGTTGGATATGTTATGCGTCGAGTCTACTAAGACTCCTAGGTCTTTTTCAACTTCACCCCTAGCTATTTCAACACTGCGGAGGCATGACCAGTGTCGTCAGCTCGGCCGAGTATGCTGAAGAGGCCTGAGGACCAATTTCCACCGATCCCCAGGCATCTTGTTTCGGGCACGAGTCTGGGCCATGGGCCCAGACCAAAATCTACCCCAAGTGATCAATACATGGAATGGGCTCCAGTGTAGTAGAGGCAAAAACCCTGGAATCCTTTAAGAACCAATTCAATACTGAAATGGGAGGACTTTAGGGTTATTCGGGATGGGTGAATGGCCTTCCTCATCCGTAAGAACCTTTTGTTATGGTTCCACAGGTGCCAGGCAAGCTCCTCTATCTTACTGACTCACATTCACATGTAGTTCCATGGGCACCAGGCATCCTCCTATATCTCAAGCAAGTGATCATCATTCATGTGTGAGCCTTGAGTGTTTGTACTGGGCGGAGCAGTGGGTTAGTAGTTTGTGGGACCTGGATTCTAATGCCAGTCCAGGCTGATGGAATGAAAGCCTCTTCTGTCTGCTGGCTGTAAGGATCTTTCATGAAATAAGTTTGGGCAACCTCAATCCAGTTCCTAGTGAGCATGGGTCTAAAGCACAAGACCGCCAATTTGACAATTGCAAATGTCACTCTGATAGGCCTGAAGACGATTGAAGTGGGAAATGGAAAAATAGCAAACTAGTGCAATAGGGGGTTCTCTTCTGCTGTTGAAGTTGAGACTGAGGCACATTATTGGGACAGAGTAGAGGGACTTTTACTCTGCACTGAGCTGTGCTATTAAGGAGTGCTTGCTGCTTACACTGGGTGGCTGAAATGAAAAGTTTTCTATTTCCTAATACTAAAATTGAAGAGTGAATGTTGGACTTCAGGGGCATCACGGTTGAGCCATTGCCACATTCTTACACCGCGGGCACTGGATAGTGAGCAGGAGCAAGAATGCTAGCTAACTAACCCAGGGAAGCTGAGGCCAGTTGCAGCACCCCAATCGCTGCTCTGTCTGAAATCAATGAACTCAATATGGACAGCCGGCAGGCATGCAGCTGAGAGAGCCCCATCTTATTATAGTCTCACAATTTTAACTGAAAAGAATTATAGAGACCGAGGGGCTCCATGTTCAAAATCAAAATGTTGAGATGTACATGAATAGGGAGCTTCATTCTCACCCCCCCTGAAGGCAATGGCTTCTTTGCTAATTCATTCTCCCCCCAGCCCCCACACGCTGCCCCTCAATTCAGTGACTTGGGCTGGTGTTCAGCTCCAGTCTTTGCATCATAGCCTAAACGGTCGTCGTCGTACGTGTCTTCACACTGTTCCCTTTGGGGAACTGTATGACGTGGTGGAAGGATTTCTGGCCCCGATTAACGCTCCTTCCGTGACTGTAACCATCTTCGTACCAGCCATTAGGGTGGTTAGTCCTATGGCAGGAGGGTTTTACGTGCTCCCACAACCCATACGAGAGGGGGGGCCACCCACACCCATGGACGCAAGTATCCCGCTGGATGTCAACCCAGAATTTAGAGCCGGAACTCCGACTCCACTTGCCGGGACTGTCTGGAGCGGGGTTTGAAACCCTACGCCTTTTGGCCCAGCGGCGGGGATGCTACCGCTACGCCAAAGACCCACTCCAGCCTAAATGGTGAAGGTCCTTTTACTTATACTGAAATTTCCTCCAACTAAATATTGGGAAGACCGAAGCCGTTGTTTTCGGTCCCTGCCACAAACTCCGTTCCCTAGTCACTGGCTCCATCCCTCTCCCTGGCAACTGTCTGAGGCTGAACCAGACTGTTCGCAACCTTGCAATCGGATTTGACCCCGAGCTGAGCTTCCGACTGTATATCCGTGCCATCACTAAGACCGCCTATTTCCACCTCCGTAACATCGCCTGACTCTGCCCCTGCCTCAGCTCATCTGCTGCTAAAACCCTCATCCACTCATCCCTGCCTTTGTTACCTCTAGACTCGACTATTCCAACGCTCTCCTGGCTGGTCTTCCATTTTCCACCCTCCATAAACTTGAGGCCATCCAAAACTCTGCTGCCCGTGTCCTAACTCGCACCAAGTCCCGTTCACCCACCACCCCTGTGCTCGCTGACCTACATTGGATCCCAGTTAAGCAACGCCTCAATTTTAAAATTCTCATCCTTGTTTTCAAATACCTCCATGGCCTCGCCCCTCCCTATCACTGGAAACTCCTCCAGTCCTAGAACCCTCCAAGATTTATGTGTTACGTCAATTCTGGCCTCTTGCGCATCCCCGATTTTAATCACTCCACCATTGGTGGCCGTGCTTTCAGCTGTCTTGACCCTCTGGAATTCCCTCCCTAAACCTCTCCATCTCTGTACCTCGCTTTCCTCCTTTAAGACACGCCTTAAAACCTACCTCATCTGCCCTAATATCACCTTTTGTGGCTCAGTGGCAAATTTTGTTTGATAACACTCCGGTGAAGCGCCTTGGGACGTTTTACTACGTTAAAGGTGCTATATAAATGCAAGTTGTTGTTATGCTGGCTCCAGTGCGGTGTTTATGCCTCTGGTTCTTGACGTGTGGGTTGTGCGCGACTGCCTGGACCAGTGGAACTATATCTTAGCAAGTGTCTGCACCTTCAAGGGAAAGAAAGAGAACATAGCCTGTATCAGTGGCTTCCTCCTGCATTGTTCACTATAAAGCAAGGTGCAATGAGATGCCTGCCCATACAATATGGGCAGCTGTGCAATGACAATGTATTTTGATCTGTGTCAGTTGAGCTTTTGTCTCCCAGTGCTATCAGCCAAACTCGCTATATATCACCATTGAATGCACTGAGCTTTCACAGCGCACAATGCAGGAGGAAGGTACTGATAGGGATTCGATTCTATCCCATTGTACCTTTTTAAAGCACACACACATGTTTGAAGTCATTCTGACTAATGCCTCCATCTGCTTCTGCACATCCTAGATTGAAATATTACTCAGAAGCTCAGAAGAGCTACGGAACAAGTTGTGAGCCTGCTTGTTAATTAGTTACACATATTTCAGCTGCCATTATGTATTCTTTTTGGAACATTTCATGCTTGTTGGGAGCTCATAAGCTATGCACTACTGGAGCACGCGTGATTAGACAGTTACTTCCTGTTGCTTTGGAGCCAATGCTTCACTCATTTTTAACAAGAACCATCAGCTGACCAGCATCATTGGGTAGATGGATCCCAACTGGATCCAGTCACTTCAGATGTCAGATGACTCAGTAAAATGCTATCTCCAGACCTGAGCGGGTTTGTTAAAAAGCACTAGCCCTGGCAGTAATTGGCACTAGCCTGGAGCGATCCTTTCAACCGTGACTGACAACAGACGTTAGCCAATGGAAATATGATTTAGGAGAATGTTTCTGTAATTGCAAGGCCTTGTGGATAAGCGAAACCCACTGATCCCACTCATCACTCTAATTATTGTCTTAGACTCACAATTCATGGCATTATAATCATACCTTCACAGTGGCTTTTGATTGCCTCAAGGGCCTTTTGCTTTCACCTCACAACCCTCTGACCTGCAGCTCCAACAACACTCAGGAAGTTCGACACCATCCAGGACAAAGCCCATTTGATTGACACCCCATCCACCAACTTAAACATTCACTCCCTCCACCACCGGCGTACCGTGGCTGCAGTGTGTACCATCTACAAGATGCACTGCAGTAACTCGCCAAGGCTTCTTCGGCAGCACCTCCCAAACCCGCGACCTCTTCCACCTAGAAGGACAAGGGTAGCAGGCGAATGGGAACACCACCACCTCCAAGTTCCCCTCCAAGTCACACACCATCCTGACTTGGAAATATATCTTTGTTCCTTCATCTTTGCTGGGACTAAATCCTGGAACTCCCTACCTAACAGCACTGTGGGAGTACCTTCACCACACGGACTGCAGCGGTTCAAGGTGGCG
Organism: Somniosus microcephalus; assembly: GCF_052327205.1. Taxonomy (NCBI): domain Eukaryota; kingdom Metazoa; phylum Chordata; class Chondrichthyes; order Squaliformes; family Somniosidae; genus Somniosus; species Somniosus microcephalus. The sequence continues at coordinate 24,974,633 of NC_141002.1, read as the reverse complement.
GCTCATCACCGCCTTCTCAAGGACAGCTAGGGATGGGCAATAAATGCTGGCCTTGCCAGCGATGCCCACATCCCATGAATGAATTTTTAAAAAAGTTACCCTAACAGGACCCTGCTTAGCAGATGAGCAGCAAGCTCTAACTTCAGCTTGTTTGTGATGCAGAGGCAAGAAAATCATTGGCCTCATCATCCAGTGTGCAGTTCACTCTATTAGCAGTCACACAGACCCAGTCAGCAATATTTGCCTTGTGGCTGAGCACATTGGCTACCAGCCACACTGCCTTGGCAGTCGACCTTTTGGCTCAAGGCCAGCGTCTTGCCTAAGACAAAGAAGCTAACCAGCTGGTGGTCCAAATTTCCCAGCAATATTGAGCAATGAAAGTAGAAAGCAAAGGACGTGCCAAACTTTTCACAGCTACATGACTAATTACTGTGTCACTCTCAAACATCACGTTAAAGCCACATAGTTGGCTAATCTTGCAAAAGATGCACAGAGTACCATTGATAGGAGAGGCTGCACCACCAATTAAGCTCCCGGCTTGACATATTACATTTAGCAATAAGAAAGAACTTTTATTTATATAGCGCTCGCTCATGTCCTCAGAGCATTCCAAAGTGATTCTCATGAAATGAATTATTCTTGAAGTGCAGTCATTTATGTAGGCAACTCTGTCAGAAAATTTACACACAGTAAGATGACAGGAGTCATGGCAATATCCCGTGATTTGGTTTGAGCCATGTCCTGGCCATTCAGCTTAACTCAGAGGGAAGCCTGTAATATCCCAAACGAAATCTGAAGAAATTGTATTTGAATAATACCTGCTAGATGTCCAGAACCTGCTTATAGAAGTGTTGCTTTCCTGCAGATAGCATTCGTCTGGTTGGTAATATTTTTATTGATTGGTTTTGGCTATTCCTTGGGCACTCATGTGGATGTCTCTAATGGCCCAGTCCCTGGCATCTGCTCCTTAATAAACACTTCTACTGTAAGAATACACTAGTGGAAAGCAGCCCCTTCCTGATGTACCCTGTCCTGTGGAAAATTGCTGACAGGATTAGGTAATTGTGTACTACACTGACTATTAATAGCCTGGTGCCCTACTTCTATTTGGACACTCCCAGCTTACGTTGGGTTGAGTGAAATCAATCATGATTGCCTCATTATTGTCAGTACATACACTTCTTATTTGTCATAGAATATTTTATCTTCCCCCTTATCCTGACCGGGGGGTCTATGACAGACTCTGATCATTAATCCTATCCTACGCATGCTTGTCAATTCAAGCCAGACTTTCATTTTCTGTCCTCCCCTGGGATGTCAGTTCAACTTCATTAGATTTCTGGCTTCAACTCAGGCTGGGTACTCTGCGGCGAGTGTCTCACCTCCTGACTCCCCAAAGCCTTTCCACCTTCTACAAGGCACAAGTCAGGAGTGTGATGGAATACTCCCCACTTGCCTGGATGAGTGCAGCTCCAACAACACTCAAGAAGCTCGACACCATCCAGGACAAAGCAGCCTGCATGATTGGCACTATTATGTCCGTGTATAATTGAGACACGGACTGCAGGAGTTGATTATAACAAGTCTTTACTGAATGGAGACAACCTGGAAACTGAAACTACAGAAGCCTGCTAGGGCCTTTTATACAGGGGTGGTCACTGCCGGTACTGCAGTCTGAGACCAGTTATTCCCTTAAAGGTACATACACAACAATTCCTCCCCTTTTAGATAAACAGTACATAACATTCATTTAACAACTAAATAATAACAAATTACAATTACAATTACGGTTGCTAGATACATTGGTTGAAGTTAAGCAATTATAAGTTCAGTCTTTGAGGAGGCTTCCAGATTTTGTCTGGATAACGCCTCTTTGGGATATCAGGTTCTTCTGGCAAGGTTGAGTCGGGATCAATGTCGTTGTTTGGTTCATCTGCTTCCAATATCACCGATTCTGCGGTAGATGCAATTGGTACTTCGGTTTCATCGCCAGGTGTATCAGATCGTGGTGTGGAGTTGACGTTTTCCAGTGACTCTAGAATCTGGTCAGCATGGCGTCTTACAATGCTCTCTCCAACATCCACGGTATACATTAGAGGTCCTTGCCGTGTACAGATCGTTCCTGGCTGCCATTTCTCTGTGCGGTAGTCCCGGGCCAAAACTGGTTGACCTATCTTAAAACTCCTGGTCGGCCTTTCATTCATATTCTGAAACTGCCTGTTCTCCACATCTCTTCTGACGTTTGGCTTAAACAAATCCAAGCGGCATCGTAGTCTTCGATTGAAGAACATCATGGCTGGAGTTTGGTTGGTAACCGCATGTGTCGCATTCCAGTAGGCAAACAAGAAGTTATCCACCTTGTGTTGTAGGGGTATATCTTCATTACACATTGCCTTGATAGCCTTCTTGAATGTTTGAACAAACCTCTCGGCCAATCCATTAGTGGCTGGATGATATGGGGCGGATGTGTAATGCTTAACACCATTGTTCTTTAAGAACCTCCGGAACTCTTCAGACACAAACTGTGGTCCATTGTCAGAGCAAATCTGTTCAGACAGCCCATTCCTGGCAAATATGGTTCGTAAGACTGTGATAGTTTTTTCTGTGGTGGTTGAGGACATTTTTATTACCTCTGGCCACTTTGAATGTGCATCCACCGCAATTAAAAACATCGAGTCCATAAATGGACCAGCAAAATCAATGTGCACCCTTTGCCATGGAGATGAGGGTCACTCCCATGGATGTAGAGGAGCTTGTGGTGGGGCGTTTTGGACCTTCTGGCATCCTGTACAGCTCTTGGTCATCTCTTCGATTTCTCTATCGATTCCCGGCCACCACACAAACGCTCTGGCTAAGTTCTTCATTTTTACCCCTCCCAGATGACCCTCATGAAGCTCATTGAGCACTCTATCCTTCAATTTGGGTGGAATTACTACTCTGGATCCACACATCAAGGTTCCTCTGCACACTGACAGCTGTTCTCTTCTCAGCGAGAATGCTGGCAGCAGTGGTTCACCATGTGCTGGCCATCCCTTCACCGTTAAATCATAGACCCAGGAGAGTGTCGGGTCATTTCGTGTTTCCTTTTCTATGTTTGCATTCGTCACAGGGAGACATTCGACTATAGTCGAGTGGAATAACTCCACTGGATCCACTGCCAGTTCTTCTTCCACCGTCGGCAACGGTAGGCGCGACAAACCATCAGCATTCCCATGCTGTTTAGTTCCTTTGTACTCGATGTCATATGGGTGTGCCCCTGGGAAAAGGGGCCACCTCTGTAGCCGTTGTGCCGTCATTATCGGTACGCCCTTCTGAGGGTTGAAAATGGAGACGAGAGGTTGATGATCAGTTAGTAGAGTAAATTTCTGACCGTGCAGGTAGTGATTGAACTTCTTCACCCCCCACACCAGGCTGAGGGCCTCTCTGTCAATCTGGGCGTAGTTACGCTCGGCTGAAGTTAACGAGCGTGACGCAAAAGCTATCGGCCTCTCAGAACCATCAAGGAATTTATGTGACAGTACCGCCCCAATGCCGTAGGTAGTCGCATCACACGCCAGTCTTATCGGTAGTGATGGGTTGTAGTGAGCCAATACTTCTCTTGAAGTGATTAGGTCCTTACTCTTCTGAAAGGCCCGCTTACATTCATCGCTCCATTTCCATGCTACTCCCGTTCGTAGTAGGGCGTTCAGTGGATGCAGAATTGTGGACAAATTCGGCAAAAACTTATGGTAGTAATTCACCAATCCGAGGAATGACCTCAGTTGCGACACATTTTCAGGCGCTGGAGCCTTAACTACTGCTTCAATTTTGTCAGGGGACTTATGCAACCCCTCTTCATCAATCACGTGGCCACAATACGATCCCTGTTTCTTAAAAAACTCGCACTTGGGGCGATTGGCTCGTAGCCCATGTTCACGTAGTCTAGTGAGCACCTGCTCTAGGTTGGCAAGGTGTTCACTGTCATCTTCACCTGTCACTAGGATGTCGTCCAAGTAACACTGAGTCCCCGGAATCCCTTGCAGGACTTGTTCCATCGCTCTTTGCCATATCGCCGGAGATGATGCTACTCCGAATACCAGTCGATTATACTGGTAAAGACCTTTGTGAGTGTTTATCATGAGATACTTCCTAGAGGATTCTTCAACCTCCATCTGCAAATATGCTTGTGCTAGGTCAATTTTTGTAAAACGCTTCCCTCCAGATAGTGAGGCGAAGGTATCTTCTATCCTCAGAAGAGGATATTGTACTCTGTGAAGGACTGGGTTCACCGTCACCTTGAAGTCCCCACAGATGCGAACCTTCCTTGGCTCCTCAGACTTATTGTTTAACGTTTTCTTCATGACAGGAACGATGGGTGTCGCCCACTCGCTCCAGTCTACCTTAGATAACACGCCTGCATTCTCCAGATTCTGCAGCTCTGCCTCGACGGCTGGGCGAATTGCATATGGTACCGGTCTTGCTTTGAAAAACTTGGGAATTGCATTCTCCTCTATTTTTATCGAGGCGGTTACGCCTTTAAGAGTGCCCAGTTCTTGTTGAAATACCTCTTTGGCGTCAGCTAAGATTGTTGACAATCGACCAGGAGTGACGTCGTCATCCTTTTTACCAGCCACCGTCAGTGCCTGGATGGAGTACCAGTCTAAACTTATCTTTCTGATCCATTCATGTCCCAATAACAGTGGTCCACCATCTTGCAGAATGTAGAGATACAATTTCCGTATTTTCTTGCCGTTGTATTCGACAGGCACCCTTATTTTTCCTCTGGGGTATACTTTTTGCCCCGTATACATCCTCAAGACAATGGATGTCTCTCTCAAGGGTATGTGTGAGAATAGCCGCTCGTAGTCTCGTCAATTCGTGATGGTTAGAGCTGATCCTGTATCCAATTCCATTTTGACTTGGGACCCTGCTATCGTGAGGGTGACCCAAATGGTTCGGTGATCCTCTTTTGCGATTACGTTGTGAAGTTTGAGACAGCTTAGTCTCTTGTTCCCGGATTCACTATCGCTCTTCTGGTCTTCGGAACTACTGTCCGTCATCTTTTGTACTTTCCTGTACGGTTCCTTAGTAGCCTTTTTGTTGTCGTTGGTCTTCTTCCCAGACCTGCAAACTCGTGCAATGTGTCCCATCTTTCCGCATTGCCTGCATATTTTGTCCTTGGACCAGCAGTCCTTCTGGTCATGGTTTGTTCTGCCGCAGCGATAACATTTTGCAAATCCCCGTGTCATTTTGTGGGTGCCGTATTCCTGTGGCTTTTGTTGTATTTCCGCAGCTCCCCTTGCTGCTGCTTCGTACGATACTGCCACGCTGAAAGCCTTATCTAGCGTCAGCTCTTTCTCTGAGAGTAACCTCTTCTGGGTTCCTTCACTCAGGAGTCCACAGACAAATTTGTCCCATAAGGTATCTGCCAGTCCTGCTCCGAACTGGCAGTGCTTTGATAGCTTGCGTAGTTCCGTAAGGTAATCGCCATTGCTCTCATTTTTATGCTGATTTCTCCTGTGGAATTTAAATCTTTCTGCTATCAGCAGCGGTGTAGGATTTAGGTGTTCCTGTAGGATAGCAACAATTTCATTAAAACTCTTCGCCTTCGGTTTGGCTGGAGTAATCAGGTCCCGCAATAGGCCGTACGTTCTTGCGCCCATTAAATTTAGCAATACCGATGCCTTTTTCTCATCGGCTATTTCGTTTGCCTCGTAATATACCTCGACTCTTTCCACATACGTGGTCCAGTCTTCGATTGCATTATCGAAGGCAGTGATATCGCCAGTCTTTGGCATCTTGAAAATCTAAGATGGCGCCTCCCGCGCTTTGCCTTCGTCCCCGACGGATCAAAATGGCGCCTCCCGCGCTTTTCCTTCTTCCCCGGCGAGTTAAGATGGCGCCTCCCGCGCTTTCCCGCTGCTGCCGCTGCTGCCAACGCTGTTGCTGGCGATTATATTTATTTTACTATCCTGTAATGGCGACGCCCTATGGTCTTCGCGCCTCCCCGATCGCTGCTGCCAACACCGCTCTCCGCAGTATTTTAAGTTTTCTATCGCGCTTCAATATTTGCTCCGTTAATTGAAGAACCGTTCCCGTCGTGGAGCGGACCCTCTGGGACACTTCCCTCCCTCTTCTTAGGTCCGAACGCTGCCCGGCTTCGAAGCACCGGCCGCGCCCTGTGTGCTCCACCCTCTCTCTCTCTCTTTGCTTCCCGACTCGCTGCCCGGCCCCGTTGCAGAGCCACCCGATCGAGCTCTAGCCCGCCGCAGCCCAGGAAGGATCAGTGCACTACCTGCCACCAGCCCAATTAGCTGGGAAACCACAAACTGGAGAACCAAGCCTGGCTCTCGACAGTCTCTCCTGCACTTTTCAATTCGATGATTTGGAGGGCGGTTGCCCACGGTCGACGCCCGTTTCTCGAGTTTCTTTGGATTTTTTTTTTTCTCTTTCTTCTGGCTTCGACCTTCAATAACGTCGTCTGAGGTGCTGCCGAGTTGCAGGTAAGTTCGTTTCTTACTCGTCGCCAGTATTATGCCCGTGTATAATTGAGACACGGACTGCCGGAGTTGATTGTAACAAGTCTTTACTGAATGGAGACAACCTGGAAACTGAAACTACAGAAGCCTGCTAGGGCCTTTTATATAGGGGTGGTCACTGCCGGTACTGCAGTCTGAGACCAGTTATTCCCTTAAAGGTACATACACAACAAGCACCCCATCCACCACCTTAAACATTCGCTCCCTCCACCACCGGCGTACTGTGGCTGCAGTGTGTAGCATCTACAAGATGCACTGCAGCAACTCGACAAGGCTTCTTCGGCAGCACCCCCCAAACCCGCGACCTCTTCCACCTAGAAGGACAAGGGCAGCAGGCGCATGGGAACACCATCATCTCCAAGTTCCCCTCCAAGTCACACACCATCCTGACTTGGAAATATATCGCTGTTCCTTCATCGTCGCTGGGTCAAAATCCTGGAACTGCCTCCCTAACAGTGCTGTGGGAGTACCTTCATCGCACGGAGTGCAACGGTTCAAGAAGGCGGCTCTCCACCACCTTCTCAAGGGCAATTAGAGATGGGCAATAAATGCTGGCCTTCCCAGCGACGCCCACATTCCATGAATACATATTTTTAAATTATCTTCCAAACAATCGTGAATGTACAGAGCAACCTCTCCTTTTTTCCTACCATTGCTCTCCTTTATAAATGTAACCCCTAGTATTGAATTGCCACTGAACATATTTCCAACTGAAGCATCCTAAGTAATTTTATTTACCTTTATCTTATATATATTTTATTTTTTCAGCAGCTCAGTTGGAGGCAATCCAGCCTGTCGTGCCTCTCTTTGAAAGAACTGTCCAATTTAGTCCCACACCCCAGCTTTTTCACCATAACCCTGCAAATTAGTCCTCTTCAAATCCATGTCCAATTGCCTTTTGAACGTTCCTATGGAATCTGATTCCACCACCCTTTCAAGGTAGTACGTTCCAGATCATAACAACCCTCTGTGTGAAAAAAATTCTCCTCCTTTCCCCTCTTGTTCTTTTGCCAATTATTTTAAATCTGTGGCTTATGGTTACTGACCCACTTGCCAACTGAGAGGGGAATGTTTAGTTCCTTTGCATTTATTTGCAACACCTGATTTGATTTTCTGTTTTGCATTTTTTTACCTCACTGGGATTTTGTTTCTAGACCATTTTAATCGTCAATTTATGTACAGCTCGCTTTAAATCCTTGGTGGGTACAATATCACACTCCTGTACCCAAAAGCCTCGGCGGACAGGTTCCTGCTGGACTTAGAAACATAGAAACATAGAAAAATAGGAGCTTGGCATGGCCATGCCTCTGTTTCCATGGGCACGAGTCACTGTTTCCATGGGCACGAGTCACTTTACCCCAAATAGGAGGTGTGGTTAGATACAAGGAGCTGAACTCAGCCACAGGAGAGCCACCCACCATGAGATATCAGTTGGCCACCCATCCCTGCTGTTGTAAAATGGATGGGTCTCACACATTTTGAGAATGCTGAAAGCCCATTAATATTGGATTAACTTCAAGAATCCTTTCTGTGCACACTGTCTTAGCAGATGCTTTTACATTAAGAACTTGAGGTCTGTAGGTTTCCTTTCTGTTGCATTCCATTGTGTAAACAGGTCCAGGTTGCAGGTATCTTAGACCCAGGTAAATAGCTCCCCGCTCCAAATGTAAAATTGGGAGAGTGGAGCATTCAGGTCACTCTCCCACAACAAGATGTACAAAAATAAAGGCACCTTTAGATCAATGCCTAAGAAGAGGTTACTAAATGGGTCAAGGTATACCAGGTCATTCAGGGTATTCCCATAACCGAGCTAAGCACCACTTGTTGGAAAACAGTACTCTACCCTGTGCCGAGAACCCCCTCTATCACACCCAGAAACGACCAGCCACAGTATTGGGTGCTACAAAAACACAGACGAACCTGAGCTTGGATTAGCAAAGATGTCGCTCCAAATGAAACTGACGTGAAATGAGAGTGCAGATCATTGCTGGCATCCGTTTAATACAAGTGAGGACAGGCTGTTAGTCTGGGTGATGGTTGGTATTTTTTATTCTAACAGAGTTATTACACCAGTAAAGTTACATTTCGAGGAAGAGCACGGGAGTTAGCCCCGGTGTCCTGGCCAATATTTATCCATCAATCGGCATCAGAAAAAAAAAGATTATCTGGTCATTATTACATTGCTGTTTGTGGCAGTTTGGCTGCCCTGTTTCCTACATTACAACAGTGACTACACTTCAAAAGTACTTTATTGTCTGTAAAGCGTTTGGGACGTCCTGAGGTCGTGAAAGATTTTAGATAAATGCTAGTCTTTCTTTTCTTTATTTAGATCCTCTGGATTTGGGTTACCCCTACGTGTTGAGATGAGTGCCTAAGGCATGGTCCTAATATAGGTCATTGGGGAGATCCCTATGACTCAAGTAGGCACAACCTGCTGGAAAGAGGCACTCCTGTGTGTTCCAGGAGCCCCCTGCATCAGATAATAATTGTGGTAACAGTAGTGGGTGTTATTCAACTGCTGTTGTATTAGTAAAAAAAAACAGCAATTGAGCAGAGGACTAGGGTAAGGTTCATTCTTTCTGTCAGCCTTGGCTCAGTGGTAGCACTCACACCTCTGAATCAAGAGGCTCTGGGGGAAAAATTGGGTGAGTAGCACCACCTGTTAGCGCCTAAAGAGGCAGTCAGTGGCTGTAGCGCCACTGGCTGCGCCTCCCGTGATATTCAGCAGGGGCGCTAATGGTGGCGTTAGCCATTTGCGCTGCGCCGCCACCGATGACATCATCGGTGTGCGCAGCGCCCCATTCGCGCCCCAAACGCGATATTTGGTAGCGAACGCCGCTGTAGCGCCGTTCGCTACCTGCGCCCGGTTCATGGGGCCTTGCTGCGCCGGCAGAGGTGCAAGTTAAGGTGGAGTTGCGGGGCGGCCACGTTTTCGGCGGCTGCCTGCCAGCACCTCCGTCCCCGGCCTCCTGGTCCCCCCCCAGCGGCATTGCCGGCTGTTTCCCGAGAGCCCGGCACTTCTCCTTGGTGCCAGGCTCTTTTGCTGGCACTCGCGATCGGGGTTCACGCTGTTGCAGGCCCCTCCCCCTTAACAGTGGGAGGAAGGCCTGCAGTACCGCAGCGTGCCGTGCCGCAGCGTGTGGCGCTGTGGCACGTTGCGCTGCGATATTCAGTTTCAGCGCCCTAAGAGGGACGCGGAGCGCCTCGAGCCTCGCCCCGTCTCCCTCTAGGGGCACTTCAACTGAATTTCTGACGATCGCTACAGCTTCGAACGCTGCACAAAAACCAGCGCCCAGGCGAACTTGGCGCCAGTTTGGCGCCTCAACCCAATTTCTAGGCCAATGTATTCTATAGCATTGAGGTGCTGCAAACACTGACAAGCACTGGACAGAGGTGCATGACTGCACCCAGGCTCTCCATGACTCCCTCCATATGCACGCAGGGAGGTTCTCTTCCCTTCCAATGGGCAGAAGAGACCTCCCCAGGAGATCAACGCAGCCTGGTTGCACATTGTACAGGAGGACACAAGCAGGGATGTTGTCAGGAGGACCAGGCTGCAGTGGCTCAAACCTTTCAATGATCTCAGTAGACCGCGAAACGTTACTGCAAAGCCACACTCAACCTCATCCTGCTGTGCCACTCATCACATCCCCATCACTCTGCCTTCCCTGCCCTACTCCTGCACATCCTTACTCACACCAACTTACCTTGCACCTCCACCCATCCCTCTCTATCTACATTATCACATCCCCATCTCACTAGCCACCCCTCACACTCACCCTCATCCTAGTCTAAACCCGCTGTCAAAAAAATAAACATTTTCTCACTCGAGCTGCCACCGGAAGTGCCCGCTGACCCCCCCCGGAAAATTCCCCCCAATGAGATGGGGAGAGAAAATGAATGAGAGGGTGAGTGATGGAAGAGTAAGTGACTGACTGACTGACTGAGTTAGAGCGAGTGAGTGAGAGAGTGATTGAGAGCGAGTGAAAAAGAGAATAAGAGTAAGAGTGTGTGGAGGTGGAAGGTTTGAGTATGGTTCTTAATTAATATTTTGCGCCTGTCTTCACAAAAGAGGGGAATGATGCAGACATTGTAGTTAAGGAGGAAGAGTGAGAAATATTAGATGAGATAAACACAGTGAAAGAGGAAGTACTAAGGGATTTAGCATCTTTGAAAGTAGATAAATCGCCAGGCCCGGATGAAATGTATCCCAGGCTGTTAAGAGAAGCAAGGGAGGAAATAACGGAGGCTCTGACCCTCATTTTCCAATCCTCTCTGGTTACAGGCGTGGTGCCAGAGGACTAGAGGACTGCTAATGTTGTACCGTTGTTTAAAAAGGGAGAAAGGGATAGACTGAGTAATTACAGGCCAGTCAGCCTAACCTCGGCAATATGGTGGGCAAATTATTGGAAACATTCTGAGGGACAGTATTAATCATCATTTAGAAAGGGATCCAAAATTGGCTCAATGGCAGGAAGCAAAGGGTAATGGTCGACGGATGTTTTTGTGACTGGAAGGTTGTTTCCATTGAGGTTCCACAGGGCTCAGTACTAGGTCCCTTGCTTTTTGTGGTATATATCAATGATTTAGACTTCAATGTAGGGGGCATGATTAAGAGGTTTGTAGATGATGCAAAAATTAGCCGTGTGGTTGATAGTGAGGATGAAAGCTGTAGACTGCAATGGACAGGTCAGGTGGGCAGAAAAGTGGCAAATGGAATTCAATCCGGAGAAGTGTGAGGTAATGCATTTGGGGAGGGCTAACAAGGCATAGGAATACACAATAACTGGTAGGATACTGAAAAGTATAGTGGAACAGAGGGACCTTGAAGAGCATGTCCACAGGTTCCTGAAGGTAACAGGACAGGTAGATAAGGTGGTTAAGAAGGCATACAGGATACGTTCCTTTATTAGCCGAGACATAGAATATAAGAGCAGGGAGGTTATGCTTGAACTGTATAAAACACTAGTTAGGCCACAGCTAGAATACTGCGTACAGTTCTGGTCACCACATTACAGTAAAGATGTGATTGCACTAGAGAGGGTACAGAGGAGATTTATGAGGACGTTGCCAGGACTGGAGAATTTTAGCTATGAGGAAAGATTGGTTAGGCCTGGGTTGTTTTCTTTGGAACAGAAGAGGCTGAGGGGAGATTTAATTGAGGTGTATAAAATTATGTGGGGCCTAGATAGAGTGGATAGGTAGGACCTACTTCCCTTAGCAGAGAGGTCAATAACCAGGGGGCATAGATTTAAAGTAATTGGTAGAAGGATTAGAGGGGAGTTGAAGAGAAATTCTTTCACCCAGAGGGTGGTGGGGTTCTGGAACTCACTGCCTGAAAGGGTGATAGAGGCACGAACCCTCATCACATTTAAAAAGTACTTTGATGTGCACTTGAAGAGCTGTAACCTACAGGGCTACGGACCTAGTGCTGGAAGGTGGGATTAGGCTAGATACAGTACCTCTTTTTTGGCCGGCATAGACACGATGGGTCGAATGACCTCCTTCTGTGCCGTAAACTTCTATGATTCTATAAGAGTGAGTGAGAGAGATTAAGTGAGAGCGAGACAGAATAGGCCAGAATTTGCTGTAGCTGGGCATCTAACAGCATCAGCTCAAAAAAATGTTGCCCACAAAGTTGCTGAAAGTGCGAGCTGATAACAACACAGCGAAGGAAACAGGACATCTGGGACTGGAGTGAACAGGGCAAACAACAGAGTATCTCCTTACCCAATGAGATAAGAGGATTGGGAAATAAACACAGGAAAGACTGAGAAGGAGGGTGAATTAGAAGGGGTGGTTTCAGATACAAAGAGGAAAAGAAAGATTGAATAAAGAGAGGGAAAAAGAGGAAAAGTAAGAAAAAAATTGACAATTTTTAAAATATCCCCCAAAAATTCAAAACGTGGAGGAATGAGCCTCCACACTTGGAAGAGTTCATTTTCAGTGCCAAAGAGGTTGATCGGCAGTAATTAACACTTATCACGTCATTAAAAGGGTACTTACACAAGACTTAACTTTCTGTGGCGCATTTGTAATACGTTCCTAAAACAACAGGGAGGCTAAGTGCAAGCTAACGGCGGAGTGGCACAACACGGACAGCAAATTTTGACTATTCATATTTAACCGCACATCTGCTCCTCGCCTGAAGTTGCTGTACCATTTACCCATAAATAACAGCGAGCGCCATTAGTCTTGCCGTTATTTTGACAGCAAATTCTCTTCCAAATGAGTAAGTGAGAGTGTGAGTGAGAGGGTGAATGAGTGTGCAAGAGAGGGTGAATGAGTGTGAGAGAGGGTGAATGAGTGTGCAAGAGAGGGTGAATGAGTGCGAGAGAGGGTGAATGAGTGTGCAAGAGAGGGTGAATGAGTGTGCGGGAGAGGGTGAATGAGTGTGCAAGAGAGGGTGAATGAGTGTGTGGGAGAGGGTGAATGAGTGTGCAAGAGAGGGTGAATGAGTGTGTGAGAGAGGGTGAATGAGTGTGCAGGAGAGGGTGAATGAGTGTGCGGGAGAGGATGAATGAGTGTGAGTGAGAGGGTGAATGGGTGTGCGGGAGAGGGTGAATGAGTGTGAGTGAGAGGCTGAATGAGTGTGAGTGAGAGGGTGAATGAGTGTGCGGGAGAGGGTGAATGAGTGTGCGGGAGAGGGTGAATGAGTTTGCGGGAGAGGGTGAATGAGTGTGCGAGAAAGGGTGAATGAGTGTGTGAGAGAGGGTGAATGAGTGTGCGGGAGAGGGTGAATGAGTGTGCAAGAGAAGGTGAATGAGTGTGTGAGAGAGGGTGAATGAGTGTGCAAGAGAGGGTGAATGAGTGTGCGAGAGAGGGTGAATGAGTGTGTGAGAGAGGGTGAATGAGTGTGTGAGAGAGGGTGAATCAGTGTGCGAGAGAGGGTGAATGAGTGTGCGGGAGAGGGTGAATGAGTGTGCGGGAGAGGGTGAATGAGTGTGTGAGAGAGGGTGAATGAGTGTGCAAGAGAGGGTGAATGAGTGTGCGGGAGAGGGTGAATGAGTGTGAGAGAGAGGGTGAGTGAATGTGTGAGAGAGGGTGAATGAGTGTGAGAGAGGGTGAATGAGTGTGCAAGAGAGGGTGAATGAGTGTGCGGGAGAGGGTGAATGAGTGTGCAAGAGAGGGTGAATGAGTGTGTGGGAGAGGGTGAATGAGTGTGCAAGAGAGGGTGAATGAGTGTGTGAGAGAGGGTGAATGAGTGTGCAGGAGAGGGTGAATGAGTGTGCGGGAGAGGATGAATGAGTGTGAGTGAGAGGGTGAATGGGTGTGCGGGAGAGGGTGAATGAGTGTGAGTGAGAGGCTGAATGAGTGTGAGTGAGAGGGTGAATGAGTGTGCGGGAGAGGGTGAATGAGTGTGCGGGAGAGGGTGAATGAGTTTGCGGGAGAGGGTGAATGAGTGTGCGAGAAAGGGTGAATGAGTGTGTGAGAGAGGGTGAATGAGTGTGCGGGAGAGGGTGAATGAGTGTGCAAGAGAAGGTGAATGAGTGTGTGAGAGAGGGTGAATGAGTGTGCAAGAGAGGGTGAATGAGTGTGCGAGAGAGGGTGAATGAGTGTGTGAGAGAGGGTGAATGAGTGTGTGAGAGAGGGTGAATCAGTGTGCGAGAGAGGGTGAATGAGTGTGCGGGAGAGGGTGAATGAGTGTGCGGGAGAGGGTGAATGAGTGTGTGAGAGAGGGTGAATGAGTGTGCAAGAGAGGGTGAATGAGTGTGCGGGAGAGGGTGAATGAGTGTGAGAGAGAGGGTGAGTGAATGTGTGAGAGAGGGTGAATGAGTGTGCGGGAGAGGGTGAATGAGTGTGCGAGAGAGGGTGAATGAGTGTGCGGGAGAGGGTGAACGAGTGTGCGAGAGAGGGTGAATGAGTGTGCGGGAGAGGGTGAATGAGTGTGCGAGAGAGGGTGAATGAGTGAGCGAGAGAGGGTGAATGAGTGTGTGAGAGAGGGTGAATGAGTGTGCGAGAGAGGGTGAATGAGTGTGAGTGAGAGAGTGAATGAGTGTGCGGGAGAGGGTGAATGAGTGTGTGAGAGAGGGTGAATGAGTGTGAATGAGTGTGTGAGAGAGGGTGAATGAGTGTGAGTGAGAGGGTGAATGAGTGTGCGAGAGGGTGAATGAGTGTGTGAGAGAGGGTGAATGAGTGTGCGAGAGAGGGTGAATGAGTGTGCGGGAGAGGGTGAATGAGTGTGCGGGAGAGGGTGAATGAGTGTGCGAGAGAGGGTGAATGAGTGTGAGTGAGAGGGTGAATGAGTGTGCGGGAGAGGGTGAATGAGTGTGCGGGAGAGGGTGAATGAGTGTGCGGGAGAGGGTGAATGAGTGTGCGGGAGAGGGTGAATGAGTGTGTGTGAGAGGGTGAATGAGTGTGCAAGAGAGGGTGAATGAGTGTGCGAGAGAGGGTGAATGAGTGTGCGGGAGAGGGTGAATGAGTGTGCGAGAGAGGGTGAATGAGTGTGCGGGAGAGGGTGAATGAGTGTGCGGGAGAGGGTGAATGAGTGTGTGAGAGAGGGTGAATGAGTGTGCGGGAGAGGGTGAATGAGTGTGCAAGAGAGGGTGAATGAGTGTGCAAGAGAGGGTGAATGAGTGTGCGGGAGAGGGTGAATGAGTGTGCGAGAGAGGGTGAATGAGTGTGCGGGAGAGGGTGAATGAGTGTGTGAGAGAGGGTGAATGAGTGTGCGGGAGAGGGTGAATGAGTGTGCAAGAGAGGGTGAATGAGTGTGAGTGAGAGGGTGAATGAGTGTGCGGGAGAGGGTGAATGAGTGCGGGAGAGGGTGAATGAGTGCGGGAGAGGGTGAATGAGTGTGAGTGAGAGGGTGAATGAGTGTGCGGGAGAGGGTGAATGAGTGCAAGAGAGGGTGAATGAGTGTGTGGGAGAGGGTGAATGAGTGTGCGAGAGAGGGTGAATGAGTGTGCAAGAGATGGTGAATGAGTGTGCGGGAGAGGGTGAATGAGTGTGCAAGAGAGGGTGAATGAGTGTGAGTGAGAGGGTGAATGAGTGTGCGAGAGAGGGTGAATGAGTGTGCGAGAGAGGGTGAATGAGTGTGTGAGAGAGGGTGAATGAGTGTATGAGAGAGGGTGAATGAGTGTGTGAGAGGGTGAATGAGTGCGGGAGAGGGTGAATGAGTGTGCGAGAGAGGGTGAATGAGTGTGCGGGAGAGGGTGAATGAGTGTGCGAGAGAGGGTGAATGAGTGTGCGGGAGAGGGTGAATGAGTGTGCGAGAGAGGGTGAATGAGTGTGCGAGAGAGGGTGAATGAGTGTGCGAGAGAGGGTGAATGAGTGTGCGAGAGAGGGTGAATGAGTGTGAGTGAGAGGGTGAATGAGTGTGCGGGAGAGGGTGAATGAGTGTGCGAGAGAGGGTGAATGAGTGTGCGAGAGAGGGTGAATGAGTGTGCGAGAGAGGGTGAATGAGTGTGAGTGAGAGGGTGAATGAGTGTGCGAGAGAGGGTGAATGAGTGTGCGAGAGAGGGTGAATGAGTGTGTGAGAGAGGGTGAATGAGTGTGTGAGAGAGGGTGAATGAGTGTGCAGGAGAGGGTGAATGAGTGCGAGAGGGTGAATGAGTGTGTGAGGGAGGGTGAATGAGTGTGTGAGAGAGGGTGAATGAGTGTGCGGGAGAGGGTGAATGAGTGCAAGAGGGTGAATGAGTGTGTGAGAGAGGGTGAATGAGTGTGCGAGAGAGGGTGAATGAGTGCGAGAGGGTGAATGAGTGTGTGAGAGAGGGTGAATGAGTGCGAGAGGGTGAATGAGTGTGTGAGAGAGGGTGAATGAGTGTGTGAGAGAGGGTGAATGAGTGTGAGAGAGAGGGTGAATGAGTGTGCGAGGGAGGGTGAATGAGTGTGAGTGAGAGGGTGAATGAGTGTGCGGGAGAGGGTGAATGAGTGCAGGAGAGGGTGAATGAGTGCGAGAGAGGGTGAATGAGTGTGCGAGAGAGTGTGAATGAGTGTGTGGGAGAGGGTGAATGAGTGTGCGAGAGAGGGTGAATGAGTGTGCGGGAGAGGGTGAATGAGTGTGAGTGAGAGGGTGAATGAGTGTGCGGGAGAGGGTGAATGAGTGTGCGAGAGAGGGTGAATGAGTGTGCGGGAGAGGGTGAATGAGTGTGCTAGAGAGGGTGAATGAGTGTGCGGGAGAGGGTGAATGAGTGCGGGAGAGGGTGAATGAGTGTGCGAGAGAGGGTGAATGAGTGTGCGGGAGAGGGTGAATGAGTGTGCGGGAGAGGGTGAATGAGTGTGCGAGAGAGGGTGAATGAGTGTGCGGGAGAGGGTGAATGAGTGTGCGAGAGAAGGTGAATGAGTGTGTGAGAGAGGGTGAATGAGTGTGAGAGAGGGTGAATGAGTGCGAGAGAGGGTGAATGAGTGTGCGAGAGAGGGTGAATGAGTGTGCGAGAGAGGGTGAATGAGTGTGCGAGAGAGGGTGAATGAGTGTGCGAGAGAGGGTGAATGAGTGTGTGAGAGAGGGTGAATGAGTGTGCGAGAGAGGGTGAATGAGTGTGCGAGAGAGGGTGAATGAGTGTGTGAGAGAGGGTGAATGAGTGTGCGAGAGAGGGTGAATGAGTGTGTGAGAGGGTGAATGAGTGCGAGAGGGTGAATGAGTGTGCGAGAGAGGGTGAATGAGTGTGTGAGAGAGGGTGAATGAGTTTGCAAGAGAGGGTGAATGAGTGTGAGTGAGAGGGTGAATGAGTGTGTGAGAGAGGGTGAATGAGTGTGCGGGAGAGGGTGAATGAGTGTGTGGGAGAGGGTGAATGAGTGTGTGAGAGAGGGTGAATGAGTGTGCGAGAGAGGGTGAATGAGTGTGCGAGAGAGGGTGAATGAGTGTGTGAGAGAGGGTGAATGAGTGTGCGAGAGAGGGTGAATGAGTGTGTGAGAGAGGGTGAATGAGTGTGCGGGAGAGGGTGAATGAGTGTGTGGGAGAGGGTGAATGAGTGTGCGAGAGAGGGTGAATGAGTGTGTGGGAGAGGGTGAATGTGTGTGCGGGAGAGGGTGAATGAGTGTGAGTGAGAGGGTGAATGAGTGTGTGAGAGGGTGAATGAGTGTGCGGGAGAGGGTGAATAAGTGTGTGGGAGAGGGTGAATGAGTGTGCGAGAGAGGGTGAATGAGTGTGTGGGAGAGGGTGAATGTGTGTGCGGGAGAGGGTGAATGAGTGTGAGTGAGAGGGTGAATGAGTGTGTGAGAGGGTGAATGAGTGTGTGAGAGAGGGTGAATGTGTGTGCGGGAGAGGGTGAATGAGTGTGAGTGAGAGGGTGAATGAGTGTGCGAGAGAGGGTGAATGAGTGTGCGGGAGAGGGTGAATGAGTGCGGGAGAGGGTGAATGAGTGTGTGGGAGAGGGTGAATGAGTGTGCGAGAGAGGGTGAATGAGTGTGAGTGAGAGGGTGAATGAGTGTGTGAGAGAGGGTGAATGAGTGTGCGGGAGAGGGTGAATGAGTGTGAGTGAGAGGGTGAATGAATGTGTGGGAGAGGGTGAATGAGTGTGTGAGAGGGTGAATGAGTGTGCGGGAGAGGGTGAATGAGTGTGCGGGAGAGGGTGAATGAGTGTGCGGGAGAGGGTGAATGAGTGTGTGAGAGGGTGAATGAGTGTGCGGGAGAGGGTGAATGAGTGTGCGAGAGAGGGTGAATGAGTGTGTGAGAGAGGGTGAATGAGTGTGTGGGAGAGGGTGAATGAGTGTGCGGGAGAGGGTGAATGAGTGTGCAAGAGAGGGTGAATGAGTGTGTGAGAGAGGGTGAATGAGTGTGTGGGAGAGGGTGAATGAGTGTGCGAGAGAGGGTGAATGAGTGTGCGAGAGAGGGTGAATGAGTGTGCGAGAGAGGGTGAAAGAGTGTGAGTGAGAGGGTGAATGAGTGTGCAAGAGAGGGTGAATGAGTGTGAGTGAGAGAGGGTGAATGAGTGTGAGTGAGAGGGTGAATGAGTGTGAGTGAGAGGGTGAATGAGTGTGCAAGAGAGGGTGAATGAGTGTGAGTGAGAGGGTGAATGAGTGTGTGAGAGAGGGTGAATGAGTGTGCAAGAGAGGGTGAATGAGTGTGAGTGAGAGGGTGAATGAGTGTGTGAGAGAGGGTGAATGAGTGTGCAAGAGAGGGTGAATGAGTGTGAGAGAGGGTGAATGAGTGTGCGAGAGAGGGTGAATGAGTGTGTGAGAGAGGGTGAATGAGTGTGGGAGAGAGGGTGAAAGAGTGTGCGAGAGAGGGTGAATGAGTGTGAGTGAGAGGGTGAATGAGTGTTTTCTGGCCATTCTGAATTCAATGAATGTGATTAACAGACAAGGCACGTGCCCCTTTTAAAATCCTACCTCTTCTGATTGGGCTACTGTGGGGCAGAGTGAAAGGCCCACACCCGCACAAACAGGAATGATATACTGCTTACAGGTGTGTTATTGACAGTGCTTCAGAGGAGATAGTCCATTCAACAAGGAGTGTACAGAAGAAGGTTAAATGATAACAAAGATGGACTGTTTGCCTAGGACCCAACACATCAGTTAACAGCGCATTGTGCTGTTGTCCTCTCCTCTTTGATAAACTAATTTCAAAGGCACCGTTCGAGATTTGTTTGGTGTGCTCACAATGCTCTTCCTGTTTAAGTAACAAGATGAAAAAAAATCTAGCACTGAAGATAATCTCCCACAACCCACTTCCCAGAAAACACTAACCACCATGTAAACAAAACGAACATTACGCTATGCTGGTATGAGCTTTGAAGGCCAATGGTGCTAGGTTGAATATTTTTTTAATCTCACCAGTTTTCCCCTTCCAATCCACTTCTGAAGGTTTTGAATCCTTGCTGGATATGCTTCCATACAGACCATGAAGGTGTCTGGTTCAATCTCCAGTCACTACTGAGTTACCTGACCTCTGCCAGGCCAGTACTGGGGGAACGACTAATCGCTTTTGGGTTATAAAAGGGGAAATTAAGCCAGGGTTCCCATCTAGATTTCTGTCCAGTGATCCCTGCTGGAAAGTACAAATCTGTCAACATTGGAGGAGGATCGATTGGGATTGGTTGTGAGGCCTTCCATGGTAAAATAACCCACTTTGGAGGCTCTCACATGCATAATGGCCACTTACGAGAGATGGTGGAGGGTTATGGGCACTTGTGGAACAGTTCCCCAGTAAGCAGTCAATGCCTTTGGGAATGGAGGGAAGGGAGAAAATTGCTTAGAGAAAAATGGTGAAATAAAATAATTAAGTATCCTGAATAGCTCAGTCGGGGGATACTGCACCATGCAGTATCCAGCAGTATGAACCAGGAAACCATGACCACCGGCTCAGCTCTTGACCTGTGCAGCTTTAGATGGTTATCAGCAGCGGGGTTGCTACAGTTGTCCTCAGTACCCTGGACTAGGCAAGAGAAAAAATGATCAGGCAAGGATTCCTGCTTCTGATCATTGTCCAGTGCCCTTCAGCAATCTGTCTCGCAGAAAGTGCACACTTGCAGATTCAAGAGAAGGATAGGATTAGACGCTTCAGTGCTGACCTTACTGATTAACAGCCTGCCAACAGGGACCGTCTCCTGTTTCAGCGCAGCACTAAGGAGATCTTGTTTAGTGTTTGACAGCGATTCTTGAAAGCTACAAAAACAATTCAAATCAAACAAGACAAATGGCTCAAACAGTGGCAGATTCTGTGGTGAGACTGTAAGAATGGAAAGTCAGACTACAGAAATTGGTATCTTGCTACAGTCAACCTATTTTACATCATGCTATAGCAAGATGAATAGCTGGGCTGAATAATCCGAGCAACGAGCTTAGGTATCAATTTCAAGGACAGAGCCAACTAGAACACAGGCTGAACAACTAACAATTGCTATTTAACATATATCACACCAGCCAGCATTGTCGGAGCGGGGGAACAGTGCATGAGCCAGCTGGGTCTTCTTAAATAAAATCATCATTTCGTTTAATAAATTAATATATATATATATAAAATATATTATTTTATTATATATCGATACATAATATACTCAAAATAATTAAATAAATGAACTATTGGCAAAACTTGATTGAAATATATAACATCCTGAGGGGTCTGGACAGGGTGGATGTGGAGAGGATGTTTCATCTTGTGGGAGAATCTAGAACTAGGGGTCACTGTTTAAAATAAGGGGTCGTCCATTTAAGACAGAGATGAGGAGAAATTTTTTCTCACAGAGGGTCGTGAGTCTTTGGAACTCTCTTCCTCAGAGGGCGGTGGAAGCAGAGACTTTTAATATTTTTAAGGCAGAGGTAGATAGATTCTTGATAAGCAAGGAGGTGAAAGGTTATCGCGGGTAGGCGGCAATGTGGAGTAATCAGATCAGCCATGATCTTATTGAATGCCGGAGCAGGCTCGAGGGGCCGAGTGGCCTACTCCTGCTCCTAATTCGTATGTTCGTATGTAACTCAATGATTTAAAGGACCTGTGAAGTAAAACTGCCGAATCAAGTCCCAGTGTAACACTTATATTGTTCCAACAATAGTGTGCACAATGCTGCAAATCTGCTGCTTATTGAGCAAGTCCCACCACTAGTCACTTTCCAGATGAGTTGTTTTGGTCATTTGGAGGCTCGTCTCACATGTGCCTCCTTCATTATCACCATTTACAGTGCAACATGCTTCAAATCATAGCATAGCGGGGGTAATTTTGACCATACGATAGTGTACGACGGGTGATAGCAAATCGGCAGCCCGCTTTACATCTCTTCCTGATTTTTATTTCCATTGACTTCATCGATTTTAAACAGCCGACAAAACTGCCCCATACATTTCTTCACATCACTACAGGAGTGAGTCATGTTTCTACCCCAAATTTTTTAAATATATTAAAAATGGAAAATGCTTTGAAAGATGATGCCAAGCTTAAACACTATGTTGAAAACAGCTTGGAATGTTTACAGATAAATACTAAATCCCAATTCCACAGCATGATTGTGGGGCCCAACCCTTCTGAGCCACAGTCTTAAAATTCTAACAGGATTAGTTTAGATGGGCTTTGAATAGCAAGTAGACGGCCGTGATCCTTAATACTATCCTTGTAAAGTCAGTTGTTCAGAGAAACATGAATGCATATGCAAGGCGTTTTCTCGTGTCTATCATGTATTTCCTATTTGCAACACATTGCAGATCAGATTAAGTGCTTGTGGTCTATTAAAGGGACAACTATTGTTGTCACCTAAAGTATAATTGCCAATGGTTTCCTTTCTCTCTTCCACATTTTCTCTGTCCCCTCTCCCTCCCGAAGGCGTTGACACATGTCTCCATGGAAAGCAGTATCACATCAAACTGCCCATCCCACCTCTCTGAAACTTGGACAATTAAAGCCAAGAGGCAATTTGACCATGAACTGAAACAGAGCCCAGCTTGAAAATGTCCTCGTCTGGGTGGGAACATTTCCTCTGGTTGCTATGTGTTAGTGATACTGTAATAATAGTGGGGTGTCAGCTATGGCTCTGTAGTAACCCCGTTCCCTCTGAAGGTCGTGAGTTCAAGTCCCACTCCAGAGACTTGATCACATAACCTCGGTTGACATTTCAGTGCAGTACAACAACAAGCTGTATTTATATAGCGCCTTTAATGTAGTAAAACGTCCAAAGGTGCTTCACAGGAGCATTATAAAACAAAATTTGACACTGAGCCACACAAGGAGCTATTACGACAAAGAGGTAGGCTTTAAGGAGCGTCTTAAAGGAGGAAAGAGAGGTAGAGAGGAGGAGCGGTTTAGGCAGGGAATTCCTGAGCTCAGAGCCTTGGCAGCTGAAGGCACGACCACCAATGGTTGAGCGATTGAAATCAGGGATGCTCAAGAGGCCAGAATTTGAGGAGTGCAGATATCTCAGGGGGTTGTGGGGCTGGAGGAAATTACAGATAGGGAAGGGTGAGGCCATGGAGGGATTTGAAAACAAGGATGAGAATTTTAAAATTGTGGCGTTGCTTAACCGGGAGCCAGTGTAGGTCAGCAAGTACAGGGGTGATGGGTGAAAGGGATTTGGTGCAAGTTAGGACACGGGCAGCAGAGTTTTGGATGACCTCAAGTTTATGGAGGGTAGAACGTTGGAGGCCAGCCAGGAGTGCATTGGAACAGTCAAATCTAAAGGTAACAAAGGCATGGATCAGGGTTTCAGTAGCAGATGAGCTGAGGCAGGGACGGAGTCGGGCGATGTTCCAGATATGGAAATAGGCGGTCATAGTGACGCCACGGATATATGGTCAGAAGCTCATCTCGGAATCAAATATGACACCAAGGTTGTGAGCAGTCTGGTTCAGCTCCAGGCAGTTGCCAGGTAGAGGGATGGAGTTGGTGGCTAAGAAACGGAGTTTGTGGCGGGGACTGAAGACAATGGCTTCGGTCTTCCCAATATTTAGTTGGAGGAAGTTTCTGCTCATCCAGTACTGGATGTCGAGCAAGCAGTCTGACAATTTAGAGACCGTGGAGGGGTCGAGAAAGGTGGTAGTGAGGTAGAATTGGGTGTCGTCAGCGTGCATGTGGAAACTGACTCTGTGTTTTCAGATGATGTCACCGAGGGGCAGCATGTAGATGAGAAATAGGAGGGGGCCAAGGATAGATCCTTGGAGGACACCAGAGGTAACGATGCTGGAGCGGGATGAGAAACCATTGAACGTGATTCTCTGACTACGATTAGATAGATAAGAATGGAACCAGGCAAATGAGTCCCACCCAGCTGGACGACAATGGAGAGGCATTGGAGGAGGATGGTATGGTCAACTGTGTCAAAGGCTGCAGACAGGTTGAGAAGGACGAGGAGGGATAGTTTACCTTTGTCACAGTCACAAAGGATTTCATTTGTGATTTTGATGAGAGCCGTTTCGGTACTGTGGCAAGGGTGGAAACCTGATTGGAGGGATTCAAACATGGAGTTCTGGGAAAGATGGGCATGGATTTGGGAGACGACAACACGTTCAAGGACTTTGGAGAGGAAAGGGAGGTTGGAGATGGGGGGCGGTCGTTGGCGAGGACGGCAGTCAAGGGTTTTTTTGAGGAGAGGGTGATGACAGCAGATTTGAAGGAGATGGGGACAGGACCTGAGGAGAGAGAACCATTAACAATCTCAGCTAACATGGGAGCCAGGAAGATAAGTTGGGTGGTCAGCAGTTTAGTGGGAATAGGGTCGAGGGAGCAGGAAGTGGGTCTCATGAACAAGATGAGCTCGGAGAGGGCATGAGGGGAGATAGGAGAGAAACTGGAGAAAGATGCAAGTTTAAGGCTCGGGCAAGGGACAACCTTAGAGGAAGTTTGGCCTGGTGGGCTAGGGCAAGGGAGGGAATTGGCATAGGCAGCTGATTAGATGGTCTCTTAGGGATGGGCAATAAATGCTGGCCTTGCCAGCGATGCCCACATCCCATGAACGAATATTTAAAAAAATCTTAGTGACAAAGAAGTCCATGAGCTCCTCACATTTGTTGTTAGAAGTGAGGGTGGAGGAGACAGAGGAGAGGGGTTTAAGAAAATGGTTTGCAGTAAAGAAAGGAAGTTATCTTTGCATTCCAAGATAATCCTGGAATAGTGAGCAGTTTTGGCAGACGAGAGCAGGACCCAACAGTGCTTTATGTGGTCCAGCCAGATCTGGCAGTGAATAACTAAGCCAGTTGTCCACCATATACACTCAAGTCTGTGTCACATGGACTTAAGGGAGCAGAGATGAGGGCTGTACCAAGGGGAGTGGCCAGGGTGAGAGAGAGTAATGGTTTTAATGGGGATTTAAAGGTGGAGTTGAGGGTGTGGCTGAGCAGATCGATAGCTGCAGAAATGTTGTGGTGAATGAGGGCCAAAGGCTAGACAGTTGGGATTTTAAAAGTGCAGTTGTAAGCAAATTGGGAGAGCATTTTTTCCAGGGGCGGACATAGAAGGAAGTCGGGTTAGGAGGGGGAAGGGGGATATGGGTGGAGAGCGATACGAGGAAGTGGTCAGGGATGGCCTTATCTGTGATTGACACAATGGGCCCGATTTTGTGGATTGTGTGGGAAATGGTCGGATTCCCTGAATGTGGGGTTCTGACACACAAAAAAATGGGTCAGCCAGCTGCACGCAATTTTCCCTCAAGTGGCCAATTAACTTCCAGCGTGTGGGCAGCCTTGCTAATTGTCCATTTCCAGTCAGGAAGCCCCACAGTGTGATGTCAACATTCGTGGTGCTTTCAAGGTCCACAGCAAGCATTGCTTCCTCTGTTGGCTTCCAAATGAACCACACAGGATGGCAGAGGAGCCTGCAGCAGCTGTGGCCAGTGCCAGACCCTGAGCTGCCTCCAAATTCGACGAAGCTTCACTGCAGACATTACTGGATGGGGTTAGGGCCCACAGGGAGGTCCTCTTCCCTAGGTCAGGCAGGGAGAGGCCTCCCACTGAGACCAAGGCTGCATGGATGCAGGTGTCAGCAGATGTCAACTCGAATGTGCATGTAACCTTGGCATCACATCTCTAACTCCTTCCTCTACTCCCCCACAGGACCATCCAGAGCCCCCGTCCCCACTGTGGAGGAGGAAGAGACTGTGCAGCCAGACTCCTCAGAGGAAGCTCCAACCTCTGAGGGCGCAGCATCAGCAGAAGTAAGCGCACCCAGCACCAGCGCAGACACTCACACCTCGGGGGGACCTTCGGGACATAGAGTAGTGTTGTCACCTGGTGTTTCACAGCTCACAAGTGAGCCTTAGCAGATTCTGGAGACAGGGACAGCAGTGGAGAGTCCTTGTCATAGGGCGCAGGACTCTGCCAGCTCAGCTCAGCTCAGCTGCGCTGCATGTCGACCCTCTGCCTTTGGGTCCATCCGCAAGAGAAGAGGTGATGGATCTCCATGCACAGATGCAGGAGTCTCTGGCAGGTTTTGTCTCCAGGGTCGCTGTGAGTGTGGAGCGAATGGAGGAGTTCATAGCAACCATGAGCAGGGCCTTTGTGGAGTCTTGGCGTATGAACGCATCACCATGGAAAGGTTTGCAACCTCCATGGAGGAGATAAGTCGCCAGGGTAGGGAAAACATGGTGAGTGCTCATAAGAGAATGACATCTCTTGAGGAGCGATGGCCATCTATTGAACAGAGAAACCAGACCTTCATGGAAGTCCTTCTGAGTAGGACTGGCAGTGCAGAAACGGGTCCCCATGGCCCCCTAAAGCGCAGCAAGGTGCTCTCAAGCCACTTCCAAGCGCTGGCCCCTTCTGGCCTGTGCAGCTTCAGGTGAGTGAGCAGCAGCCTGGTGCTCCTGTTGCTGATCCTGCTGTTCCTGGTTCTGCTGCTGCCACCTCTGCTGCTGGAGATCCTTTAATGGCAAGAAGGGAAGGAAAAAAAGGCGTCCCATGCTTCTGGTAGATGCCTCCGCTGAGGAAGCGCTGAGTGAGGGTGGCGAGAGGGGCTTCCCAGGAGATCACATTGGAGAAGTGTGTGAGGCTCCAACCTTCCACAGCTGTGCCTAAGCCTTGAAGAAGTAGCCCCAAGCCTGCAGCAACAAGGTCCTTCAACATACAAATGCTCTCCGTTTAAATCGCAGCTTTCCCGAATGACCTGCAGCTGACAGCAAGCAAGCCGGCAAGCTTCACGCCAGGTTTCATCAGCAGGGTTCCCCGCAGGCGTGTTTAGCGTGGGGAACCCCTGAAAATAGCAAGGGCCCCTTAAAATGGCATTAAACATGCCAATAATTGGTGATTAGGGTCCCGACGGCCAGTCCCGACGGCCAGTCCCGCCAGTGGCGGGCGGGACTGATCCGGGTCGTGGAGAAACGGCGGTCCGAAAGTCGGACAGGGTGGGGAATCAGGCGGGGGGGGGTGGGGGTCGCGACCCCCATTTCTGCGAATTTCAGCCCCCGCCCGCCTGAAAACCCGCCCGACGGCTGGCAGAAAATCGGGGCCAATGAGAGTAGCGAGGCCACGTGAAATGGCAAGGTCAAGGGGGTGGCCGTGAACATGGGTTGGGGAGTTTACTTGGAGGGAGAGATTAAGGGAGGATAGGAGGGCAGTGAAATCAGAGGAAAGAGAGCATGATGAATTGAGATGGAGGTTGAAATCACCGAGGATGAGAAGTCACTCGGTGCAGAGGTTGAGGGAGGAAAGCAGTGAAGATATCTCGGTGAGAAAATTTATATGGTACTTGGGTGGGCGGTAGAGAACGAGAATTTTAAATGAGATGAAGGGGTGGAGCAAGTTGAGATGCTCAAAGGAGGGGAAAGTGTCAGAGGAGTAGGGGGCAGACTAAGGTGTGATTTGGTGATAAGAGCCACACCGCCACCACGATGGTCTGGGCGGGGCAAGTGGTGGAAGGTATAGCCAGGCGGGAGGCTTCATTTCGGGGAAAGGTGTCATCACCCTTCAGCCAGGTTTCTGTCAAGGCCATGATGTTGATGCAATCATCCACAATAAGCTTATGGATGGCAAGGGCCTTGTTCACAAGTGAACGGACATTCTGGAGGGAGATGCGGAGAGGGGCAGTGATAGCTGATCCGTTGGCAGAGTTCACAGGGTTAGCACTGGGAGGGGTGAGTTGGATGGTGGGAGATTGGCAAGATTAGCACCCAGCGAGCGCACTGGGCGGGACGGCCGGCGAGAGAGTAGGATGCGGCAGTTGTTGTTGCTGCTAGTAAGGAGGCAGTGACGAGTGCCTCGATGGACCCTTCGGAGGATGCCAAGAGAGGCACAGAGGGAAGCTGTAGGCTTATCTAAGAGGGAGTCAATCATGGGATGGCGGCAGGAGAGTAGAAAGGTCAAAGAGTACTGAAGGGTTCAATCGGAAGGGTACTGATGGAGTGCTGAACTGTCGGAGATATGCTCTTTTGAATGAGACTATAAACAGAGGCACAGTCTGCCTGCTCAATTGGATATGAAAGATAGTGTAATCACATCTGGAGTACGGCATTAAGTTCTGGGCACAGCACCTCAGAAAGGATCAGGAAGGATGTATTGGCCTTAGAGGTGGGTGTAGCATATGTTCACCAGAATGATACCAGGCCTAAAAGGAATAAATGGTGAGGACATATTGCATAAACTAGACTTGTATTCTCTTGAGTGCAGGGCCGCAAAATTCGGCTACATAACGCCCGTTTTTTCAGCGCTAAGAATGCCGTTTTGGTTCCAAAATGGCGTCCGCGGCACGCGCGCACGCTTCTGATGCGAGTCACGCCAGATGCCAGCTTGGTGAGGGTGTTAGTGCGGGCGCAGTCAGCATTTGCCAGAAGTATACAGATCATGTTGTCACTAATATTGTAAACACTATGGAGTAAAAATTGGGTAGCGGGCGCTACCTTCGCGGGCCCGAAAAGTTAGCGCCCCGCGGCCGATTTTCCTAGGTAGCGCCCCGAGAGGGAGGAGGGGTGCTACTGGAATCACCCCGCAGCCCTCTTGGGGTGCTGCGAGCCAATATCGCGGCGCTACGTGCCACGGTACTGCCGGCCTTCCGCCCCTTATTAAAGGGGAGGGGCCTGGTGCAGTGCGTCCCAGCACCCAGCTGGGCCACCAGGGATCGGGAGTGCTGGCAAATGAGCCCGGCACTCAAGAGGAGTGCCGGGCTCACGGAGAGCAGCCGACACCCCACGGGGGGGCTTCACGGGGACCGGGGACAGCAACGGCGGCAGGTGCTGGCAGGCAGCCAACAACAAAAATGGCCGCACGCCACCTCCCCTTTAACTAGCGCTGCCCCGGCCGCAGGTAGGCCCCCCTGACCCCGGCGGACATAGCGTCCGGCGGTAAGCCAGGGGGGGCGCCACCCAATATTACAGCCGGGGCGCGAGTGCACAGCGATGACGTCATCACCGGTTGTGCAGCACCGCGCGGCGCTAATGGTTAGCGCCACCGCTAACCTCCCGCTGAATTTCATGGAAGGCGTTAGCGGCGCCACACCCAGGCGCTAGTTGATTTGCGCCCCGTTACAGGAGGCGCAAGTCAACCAAATTTAGCCCCCAAAAAAATCTTTCCTCTGGTTGCTATGTGTTAGTGGCGAACAAACAGCGCCAGTCATTCATTACACTTGCACTTGCCCACAGACTTTCTGTAGGATTTTGCGTTGGAACTTACTGCAATTAGAAAGCCATTTTGGGGCAGCACCTTCTACAGGAGGGCTGTGACCTGTGTGAACACAGCAAGCAACTGGGGATCTCCTTAATCAATCAGATTGAAGAATCGTTAATGAGCAGTGCAGAGTCTGAACCAGGAAATGTCAGTTAGGATATTTAATCCAATGATAATCAGATACAGAAAGCAAAATAAAAAGATGGAACAAGAGATGGGATTCAGAGTGGGGTAAAAGAGACAGAAAGAACAAGAAAAAAGTATTTCAATTACTCATTTTTTTAAATCTCCAAAAATAATGAAAAGGAATGCGGCTCCACACTTGTAAAAGTTAATTTTCAGTGCCAGAGAGGTAGTTTGGCCATAATTAAGACTTATCAAACTGTTAAATATTTACTTACCCAGGAATGGACAAGCCCAACCTTTTCTGGCATGTTTAGTGGGTAAATCTAGTGGGTCACATAAGTAAAACAACTTCCCGCAGCTTCTGGAGGAGCAGGGCATCTCGAACAGCAACTTATGGAATTACACGTTTAACTGCGTACGTGTGGTCGCTGGAAGTTGCTGTCCGATTTACACTTTAATAAAGGTGAGCGCTGTTAGCCTCACCATTATTTCTACAGCAAAATCCAGCCCAATGTAAAGACAGTATGAACATTTCCTCTGGTTACTATAAGTTAGTGATATTATAATCACAGTATGGGGATTTCCTCCGGTTGCTACTTGTTAGCAATAATGTAAACACAGTACAAATTTTGCCTTTGGTTGCTATGTTTTAGTGATATTGTAATAAGGATATTTGCGTGGGTCTGCTCCTGGGACTGGTCAAGGTGATGTGACGTGAACTTCAACATTTTACGCAATATTCTCGCTGTAAAAATCACTGGAAAATTTAAGCCATGCTGAATGAGGTGTAACTGTGTTTTTAATAGCATACTATGCCATAATTATGGCTGAACAACCTCTCTGGCCCTGTAAAGCTAATTTTATGTCTGGAGTGTTATTTCCTCCATTTCATGATAAAAATTCCATAGATTTTAAAAATAATAATAATTAATTAATTTTTTTTTAAATTTGTTTATGATATTACAGTTTCTATCTTAATCCCATGTGTATATCCCAATCTTTATTTCACTTTCTGTGAAATTATCAAAAAGTGAATGATAAAACCTGCTTGTTACTTCCTGGTTTGCTGTCTGTGAGAATTCTTCCATCTGATTGGCTGCTCAGTTTGCTTGATGAATTCACTGTTGGTAGACGCCACAGATCCCCTATAGAAGGGACCAGATGGAAAGTCATGTCGGAAAAGGGGAAATCGATGCCACAGAGCCCGCTAAAACTTTGTGGGCAGCTTTCTTCAAGTGCCATCACTTCGCTGCTGACTGCAAAATCCGGGCCATTGTAAGAATGGTATAAACATTTCCTCTGGTTGCTATGTGTAAGTGATATTGCAATCACAGTGCGGACATTTTCTCTAGGTTTCTACGCGTAAGTGATATTGGAATAACAGTATAATATTGCCTCTGGTTGATATGTGTAAGTGATATTGTTATCAGTATGAACATTTCCTCTGGTGCTGTGTTAGCGAAATGATAATCACAGTATGAACATGTTAGTGATATTGTAAAAACAATATGAGCATTTCCATTGGTTTCAATGTATTGGCATTAGTATGAACATATGCTCAGGTTTCTGTGTGAAACTGATATTGTAATCACAGTATGAGCATTTCCTCTGGTTACTATGTGTTGGCAGCATTGTAAACACAGTATAAAAATTTCCTTTGGTTGCTAGTGCCAGTGATATTGTAATCACAGTATGATAGTCCATTCTAGGATTCTAAGTGCAAGTGATATTATGGTTATATATTTTGAGCATTTCTTCTGCTTGCTCCTTGTTAGTGATATTGTAATCACAGCATGAAGAGTTCCTCTAGCTGCTATGTTGTAATCACAGTATGAACACTTCTGGTCGCTAAGTGTTAGTGATACTGTAAACACGGTATGAATATTTCCTCTGGTCGCTATGTTCAAGTGATATTGTAAATACAACATGAAGATTTCCTCTAGTTTCTGTGTGTTGGCTATGTTGTAATAACAGTCTGGTTGCTATTTGCCAGTGATATTGGCCACACTGTATGAATATTTCCTCTGGTCACTATCTGTTGGTGATATTGTAAACACAGTATGAGAATTTCCTCTGGTTGTTCTGTGCTAGTGATATTGTAAACATAGTATGAACATTTCCTCTGGTCTTGATGTGTTAGTGATATTGTAATCACACTATGAACAATTTCCTCTGGTTGCTCAGTGTAAGTGATATTTTAAACATGGTATGAACAATTTCCTCTGGTTGCTGTGTGATAGTGATATTGTAAAGACAGTATGAATATTTTTTCTGGTCGCTATGTGATAGTGATGTTGTAATTACAATATAAAGATTTCCTCTGGTTGCCCTGTGTAACTGATATTGCAATCACAGTAAGAAAGTTTCCTCTGGTTGCTATGTAGTAGTGATATTGTAAACACACAGGCCAGGATCTTGCGGTCAGCGGTGAAGTGAGGGCTCTCGCCGCTTACCTCGAAGAAAGCTGCCCACAAACTTTTAGCATGCTATGTGTCGTCGATTTCACCTTTTCTGACATGATTTTCCATCTGGCGCTATCCATAGGTGATCTGTGACGTTCACCCGTCTGTGATGTCATCAAGCAGCCAATCACATTGAAGCATTCTCACAGACAGCAAACCAGGAAGTAAAAAGCAGGTTTTATCATTCATTTTTAAAATTTTACAGGAAGCGAAATAAAGATTGGGACATACACATGGGATTAAGGTAGAAGCTGAAATAACCTACACAAACTTGAAAAAAATAAAATAAAAATTAATTATTATTTTAAAAATCTATGGAATTTTTATCATGGAATGGAGAAAATGACACTTCACAAATATAAAATAAGTTTTTCAGGGCCAGGGAGGCTGTTAGGCAGTAATTATGACTTAGTACGCCGTTAAAAAATCAGTTACACCTCATTCAACAAGGCTTAACTTTTTAGAGAGTTTTTACACTGAGAATAGTGTGTAAAAAGTTGAAGTTCACGTTAAGAGATTAGCGTGTAAAGTTAAGGCACATGGGATTGGGGGCAAGATATTGACTTGGATAGAGAACTGGTTGGCAGACAGAAAGCAAAGAGTTGGAATAAACGGGTCTTTTTCCTAGTGGCAAGCAGTGACTAGTGGGGTACCGCGGGGATCGGTCCTTGGACCCCAGCTATTCACAATATATATTAATGACCGAGATGAGGGAACTAGATGTAATATCTCCAAGTTTGCAGACGACACAAAGCTGGGTGGGCGAGTGTGCTGTGAGGAGGATGCCGAGAAACTCCAGGTTGATTTGGACAGGTTAGGTGATTGGGTAGAAGCATGGCAAATGCAATGTAATGTGGATAAATGCGAGGTTATCCACTTTGGTGTCAAAAACAGGAAGGCAGATAATTATCTGAATGGCAATAGATTGGGAGAAGGGGAAGTGCAATGAGACCTGGGTGTCCTTGTGCACCAGTCACTGAAGGTAAGCATGCAGGTGCAGCAGGCGGTTAAGAAGGCAAATGGTATGTTGGCCTTCGTAGCGAGAGGGTTTGAGTACAGGAGCAAGGATGTCTTGCTGCAGTTGTACAGGGCCTTGGTGAGACCACATCTTGAGTATTGTGTGCAGTTTTGGTCGCCTTATCTGAGGAAGGATGTTCTTGCCATGGAGGGAGTTCAGCGAAGATTCACCAGGCTGATACCTGGGATGACAGGAATGATGTATGAGGAGAGATTGGGTCGATTGGGCTTATACTCGCTGGAGTTTAGAAGAATGAGAGGGGATCTCATTGAAACTTATAAAATTCTGACAGGACTGGACAGACTAGATGCAGGAAGGATGTTCCCGATGGTTAGGGAGTCCAGAACCAGGGGTCACAGTCTAAGGATAATGGGTAAGCCATTTAGGACAGAATTGAGGAGGAATTTCTTCACCCAGAGAGTGGTGAACCTGTGGAATTCTCTACCACAGAAGGCAGTAGAGGCCAATTCATGAAATATATTCAAGAAGGAGTTGGATATATTTCTTAAGGCTAAAGGGATCAAGGGGTATGGGGAGAAAGCAGGGACAGGGTACTGAATTTGGATGATCAGCCATGATCTCATTGAATGGCGGAGCAGGCTCGAGGGGCCGAATGGCCTACTGCTGCTCCTATCTTCTATGTTTCTATTTCCATCTGCGAGTACTGCAACAGTGCACCCTGTGGAGGAACAGGGTATCACTGACAGCAACTTCCAGATTGCCGCGTTTAACTGCGCATGCACAGGCTCCAGAAGTGTCTGTCAGTTTTACAGAGTAATGTCGGCAAACGCTGACAGTTTTGTCGTCATTACAACTGCAAATTCCAGGCCATTATGAGCATTTCCTCTGGTTGTTCCTTGTTGGTGTCACAGTATGAAAAGTTCCACTGGTTGCTATGTGTTGGCTATATTGTAATCACAGTATCAACATTTCCTCTGGTCGCTATGTTCAAGTGATATTGTAATTACACTATGAAGATTTCCTCTAGTTGTTGTGTGTTAGCTGCCCAATGATATTGAACACACTGTATGAGTATTCTTCTGGCCGCTATCTGTTAGTGATAATCATATTATGAATATTTCCTCTGGTTGCTATGTTCAAGAGTTATTGTAATTGCAACATGAAGATTTGCGACTGTTGCTATCTGTTAGTGATATGTAATCACAGTATGAGAATTTACTCTGGTTATTCTGTGTTAGTGATATTGTAAACATAGTATAAACCTTTCTTCTGGTTGCTATTTGTTGCTGTTTCCCACATTACAACAGTGACTACATTCCAAAAAAGTACTTCATTGGCTGTAAAGCACTTTGAGTCATCTGCTGGTCGTAAAAGGCGCTACATAAATGTAAGTCTTTCTTTTATTATTACAGTATGAACATTTCCTCTGGTCTCGATGTGTTAGTGATATTGTAATTACACTATGAACATTTCCTCTGGTTGTTATGTGCCAGTGATGTTGATCACACTGTATGAACATATGCTCTGGTTGCTATGTAAACTCAGTTTGAAAATTTTCTCTAGTTGCTATGTGTTTTGACATGAACAGTATGAACATTCCCTCTGGTTGCTGGTTCGCAATATTGTAATCATGGTTTGAAAAGTTCCTCTGTTTGCTATGTTTTGGCGATATTGTAATAGTAGTACAAACATTTTCTCTTAAAAGAGAAAGACTTGCATTTATATAGTGCCTTTCATGACCACCGGATGTCCCAAGGTGCTTTACAGCCAATGAAGTACTCTTGAAGTGTAGTCACTGCTGTAATATGGGAAACACGGCAGCCAATTTGCACACAGCGAGCTCCCACAAACAGCAATGTGATAATGACCAGATAATCTGTTTTGTTTAATGATGTTGATTGAGGGATAAATATTGGCCAGGACACCGGGGATAACTCCCCTTCTCTTCTTCGAAATAGTGCTTTGGGATCTTTTACGTCCACCTGAGAGAGCAGATCTATGTGTTAGTGATATTGGAATAACAGTATGAACATTTCCTCTGGTTCTTTTGTGTAAGTGATATTGTCATCACAATTTGAATATTTCCTCTAGTTGCTATTTGTTTCTGATATTGTAAAGACTGTATGCACATTTAATCTGGATGCTGTGTGTAAGTAATATAATAATTTCAGTCTGAACATTTCCTGACATTGTAATGTGCTCTGGTTTCTATGTTTTTGTAACATTGTAAACACAGTATGAATATTCCCTCTGCTGGTACTTGATGCCGACATTGTAAACACTCTATGAGCATTTGATCTAGGTGCTATGTGTTTGCAATATCACAATCGCAGTATTAACATTTCCCGTAGATGCTATGTGTTAGTGATATTGGAAACACAGTTTGAACATTTCCACTGGTTGTGTGTGTTTGCGATATTGTAATCACAGTATGAAAAGTTTGTCTGGTTGCTATGTTTTGGTGATATTGTAACTGTGGTGACAGTATGAACATTACTTGTGATTGCTATGTGGTATTGATATTGTAAACATAATATGAACATTTCTGTTGGTTGCTATTTGTAAGCTATTTTCCAATCACAGTATGCATCAGGCTCAGCTGTGATGTGTCCCACCCTTATCTCCCCATGGTCAAAGGACCTGCTGACACTCATTGTCAAGGCTCGCAATTGCAAAATGGGCATTTGGGTGACCAGCACCTAATGAATTAGACGGCGAGAATCAGTCAATGGGCTAAAAATTCGGGGGCTTTACACCACCCATTACCGGCAAAAAAATAGCGAAAAGAGGGCAACTGCCGCTCTTTCACCAGCTGGTGGCGGGTCCTGCAGCATCCTCCATTTCCCCAGGCCCAGCAGCGCTGCCAGTAAGATCCATCACCCTGCAAATTAAAATGAGGGAGAGGTGACTTGGACCTTTGCGCTGAGTTCAGCACTGGGTCCTAAGCTCGGCATTTAAACCTAGAGTGCAGCAAACTAACAGAGGCACTGTCAGCACCTCTTAAAGCGACAAATACATCTTTCAGATAAGTTTGCATTTAAGCTTTTGGACTGGGCTTTATTGATTTTATTGAACTAGTGGCTTGCTGCAATAGATATTATAAGTTTTTAAGTGTGATGGGAGTGCTGCTAGACGTTTGCAAGGCCTCAGATGGTAAAGGAGGGCCTCTGAGAAGACAGAAAATGCTGCAAATACTCAGCAGATCAGGCAACATCCATGGAGCGAGAAACAGAGTTCATGTCTCAAGTCAAGATGCTGCCTGATCTACTGAATATTTCCAGCATTTTAAGCTATCATTTCAGATTTACAGCATCTGCTGGCAGAGGGAAGAGGAAGAAACAGAAGAGGAAGGAGCCAAAGAGGAGAAACAGAAGAGGAGAAAGCAGAAGATGAGGAAACAGAAGAGGAGGAAGCAGAAGAGAAGGAAGCAGAAGAGGAGGAAGTAGAAGGAAGGATGCAACCCAGACAGCCCCTATGGCCGGGATATCTGGGATGGAACCAGTGACCACAACCCCAATTCCCCTTTCACTATTAGTCCCACACCTTACCTTCCCTTTGTTACTGACCATAACAGTGTCCTCTTGGCCACGATGCTGAAATAAAAGCCAACAAAAAACAAACTTTTCAATCCATCTTTATACATCTATCCATCCAATATGACATCAAGAAATCAACTCATCTCCCTTATGCATTCTCTTAGTAACTGTCTTGTGTGTGCCTTTGCCTGTCCTACTGATATCACACAGTGCTACCCCAGTGGCTGCAGCATGGCTGGTGGAAGGCTGCTGACTTTCAGTGGGGGACACTGCACATGGCCTTGCTGGTCGACCTTGAGGAGCTGGTGGCTGGAAATGTCAAATCAAGTGATGGTGTTTCTTCTTCTTCTTCTACTTCACTCTCCTCTCCCTCTTCTTGGTCAACCATTGGCTGGGTAGGCTGCATTTCTTGGGTGTGTGAAATGAGGAAGGCACAAGGGTGGAGTTGTGGTGAGGGGAGGGCGGGAAAGCAAGAGGTGCAGGCCAGAAGGAGGATAATGTAAGAGGATACCAGCATCTTGTATCCTTCCTGCCCTGCTCCTGGCCTAGGACCCAGCCAGGCCCCTGCCAAGAATGGCCTGCACTGTCTCCTCCAAGGGGGTGAGGTGAGGCTAGGAATGGGACGTATGCCTCATGATTGGTACAGATTGCTGATTGGGAGTCGTGGGGGAGCCATGCATTGAGCAATGTGTGAGGCTAGTGATTCAGTTGGTGGGGGACGTCTTTTTAAGATGCATTCACTGACCTTGGCCAGTGGTCTGAGGTCATGAAGCTTCTTTAGGCACTGGAGCCAGGTCGTGGGGGCGACACTGCTGGCAGTGACAGCCTCAGTGATGTGGTCCCACATCCTTCTTTCTGGAGGGCCTCCTGGCACCTGTGGGTAGAGGACCTCTCTTGCAGTGTTGACCCCCTGCACAAAGCTGGAGTGCTGCGTGTGAGACCCTGGTTGCCCCTTCCCTGGCTTGCTGAGCCATTTGTGTTAGTGCTGAAGCACTTTTACCATTTTTTGAGGTTCCAAAGGGAATTCTGCTTTAAGAGCTGGAGACTCCCATTTGGGACTTCTTTTTAATGTTAATTTTTCTAAAAAGGCAGTAAGGGCTGAAAACTGCAGTTTTTTACTTCATTTTAAATTTTTATTAGTTCAGAAGGCATTGCCCTTTTAATGCATTGCCCTTTTAATTTCCCACAATGCCTAGCAAACTCTATTGCCTCGCTTTCAGAGGCTGTTGGAAGCTGGAACGCCACTCCTGGACGAGAACTTCGACTCCCATGTCTGCACTAACACCACCAATCTTTAGCCGCCAGCGCGAATTTTTCTCTGGTAGCGCTTCGTCCATTTTCAGCAGCTGTTAACCCGAGGCCACGGTGACACCGGCTACTCTCGTGGCAGCCACGAATTTTTAGCCCAATGCCTGTATGAGAAGAGGGAATTATACTAGCAGAGAAAACAGCTGAAAATCTTTAAAAATTGGGGTGGAAGGCAGGTCACAGGATGCCACTCCTGAATTATCTTTGAGATTTAAAAAAGAAAAAAGAAAGACTTTCATTTATGTATCGGCTTTCACAACCTCAGGATGTTCCAGAGCTTTCTACAGCCAATTTTTGAAGTGTAGTTACTGTTGTAATGTAGGAAACATAGCAGACAATTTGCGCACAGCAAGCTCCCAAAAACAACAATGAAGTAAATGACCAGATGTTTTAGTGATGTTGGTTGAGGAGTGACTATTGGCCAGGACACTGGGAGAACTTTCCGGCTCTTCTTTGAGTCGTGCCGTGAGATCTTATACTGAGAGGGCAGACGGCGCCTCGGTTTAACGTCTCATCTGAAAGACAGCACCTCCAACAGTGCAGCGCTCCCTCAGCACTGCACTGAATTTCACTCAAAATTGTTGGCAATTTGTTCATTGACTAGCAGGGCAAAGTTTAACAGCGTGTTCCTTTAAATCTAAGGATCAATTGTAGAAATTTAAGGGTGGTAATCTATCATCTCATAAATACTGAAAAGGGCAATACAATTTCAAGAAAGAAAGTGGTGACTCTGTAAGAAATTTTGCCCTCTTTGGTCGACGTGGCAGCGGAATTGGTGTGTGTATATATATATTTATATCTTTCCCTACCACTCGTGTCCCCACCAGCCCCCGCCCCCACATGAGGTGCAGCTACCACAGACACCAACATCAAACACATAAAACATGATTTTACCCTTTCCCTCAAATTGCATATTATTACTGCTTTTAACTTTCCATCACCACCTCAGACACAGATAGTTGTCTTTCAAAGATCTCTCCTCTGTGATAATTATTGGCTCATGATGGCTTCAAAATCTTGTATCTCGGACTCAGAACCCTAACCAGATAAGTTGCAGTATTTACATATTTCAAGTATCTCTCTAGGTTATGGTATTTGGCTCCTATGTTTATTACGTGCTTATTGTTGACCCCACACCCGCCTTCACCCGCCAGCTTTCTTCCGTCCTCTCCTGTCTCTTGCTTGGGTGTGGTTCTATGGATTCCAGCAGCCCTCCAGTATCTCCAGTGACCAACTGGCCATTCCAAATCTGGGAGCCTGCTCACCATGTGTAGCTAGGCTATTCAACCATGGGGGAGGGGGGCATCACGGCTGAGCCAAATCCCACCCACACGTGCACACCTAACCCCCAATCGCTGGGCACTGATCAGCAGCAGGGAAGTGTAGCAAACTTTATTTTTCCCCTCCCCAGTCCTGGGCCGCTGATGCCAGTTATAGCATTACAACTGCCACATTCATGCCCACTCACTTAACCTGTCTATATCCCTTTGCAGCCTCTTTGCCTCCTCCTCACAGCTTACTTTCCCACCTAGCTTTGTATCATCAGGAAACTGGGATACACTGCACTCGATCCCCTCATCTAAGTCATTGATATAGATTCTAAATAGCTGAGGCCCAAGCATTAATCCTTGAGGCACCCAACGAGATACACCCTGCCAAACCAAAAATTACCCATTTATTCCTACTCTCTACTTTTTGTCCATTAACTAATCCTCAATCTAAGCTAATATATTACATCCAATCCCATGAGCCCGAATCTTGTGTAACAACCTCTTGTGTGGCACCTTGTCGAATACCTTTTCAAAATCCAAATATACTCCATCCACTGGTCCTTATCTACCCTACTAGTTACATCCTCAAAAAAACTCAAAGATTTATCAAACACGATTCCCCCTTCATAAAACTGTGTTGACTCTGTTTAATCATATTATGATTTTCTAAGTGCCCTGTTACCACATCACTAATAATAGATTCTAAGGGGGGAAAATTGGGTTGCGTCCCCTTTGGGGCACTAACTTTGCCAGAGCACAACTTTTAGCGCCTCGAAAAAATTAGCGCCCCCCCCCCCCCCATGGCTGAAATTCACCGAAATACTGGAAGCACCCCGCCTCCCTCTTGGGGCGCTGCGAGTGAATATCGCGGCGCTACGTGCTGCAGCGCCAAGGCCTGCGGCACGTCGCGCTGTGGTACTGCAGGCCTTCCTCCCCTTATTAAAGTGGATGGGCCTAGCGCAGCGCGGCCTGAGGCCCAGCTGGGCCACCAGGGATCGGGGTGCCGGCAAAAGAGACCTGCACTCAAGAGAAGTGCCGGGCTCACAGAGCGCAGCCGGCACTCCGCAGGGGGAGGCTGAACAGAAGGCCGGGGACTGCAGCGGGGGCAGGTGCTGGCAGGTGGCCAGCAACAAAAATGGCCGCCTGGCACCTTCCCTTTAATTAGTGCCGCCCCGGCCACAGGTAGGCCCCCCCTGACCCCGTCGGACGTAGCGTCCGGTGGTAAGTCAGGGGGCGTTACCGAAGATCGCAGGGCGCTAACGGTTACCGCAGCCAAAGCAGAGGGCAAGGATCGTGCAGGTGCCAGCCCACCGGAGGATGAGGTTGCACATGAGTTCTGCTACAGAGGACTCAGATGAGGACTTTGATGGGTTAGGCTACAGAAGGGGTATGCACAATGAAATGC
Source organism: Somniosus microcephalus (assembly GCF_052327205.1). Lineage (NCBI taxonomy): Eukaryota > Metazoa > Chordata > Chondrichthyes > Squaliformes > Somniosidae > Somniosus > Somniosus microcephalus. The sequence continues at coordinate 24,935,077 of NC_141002.1, read as the reverse complement.
TTGGTGCATTGGCAAGCCTGCCAGAAAGCCTGCGTGCAATGTCAAGGAGCACGGAGGATTCTGTCACCAACTTGGCACAGGGCTTTGCGCAGAGCTTGGAGCCCATCCTTTCCAGCATGGAAGTGATGGCCAACTCCATTAGAACATTGTAGACCTAACCGTGATGCAGCATCTGATGGGCGATGTCTCAGCTTCCATTGCAGCACCAGCAGCAGCCACCCAGTCTGAGTGCTGCAGTGGAAGCTCAGACTACTCTCATGCAAGGTCAGCTGGTGCCATCATGGCTGTGGATTACAGTGAGCAAAGGGGCTTGCAGGGTGTCACAGCAGTCCAGCAATCTGTCCTCCGACAGATTACTAGGATTGCTGAGGCACCGCCCTGAGGGAGTGGCAGTGGCTCCATGGATCATGAAACTTTGTCCTCTCTCAGGATGACAGCATTCATCCTACATCCCCTGCCATTCCGTCAGTGACCTTGCTGTCGCCGGTCAGCCAGCCAGCCCAGACTGCTGCCGCCCATGCCAAGATGCTGCCGTCTGCAGCCGGGCCTTCTAGGCCCAGAGCTGCTTGAGGTCGTCCTCCAAGGCCATCTGCAGTCTCCTCCACTGAAAATCAGCAGCCTTCCACCAGCCATGCTGCAGCCACTGGGGTAGCACTGCGTAGGAGCACTAGAACAGGCTAAGTGTAGTGTATGTACCCGTCTACCTTTAAGAGAACTATTGTATGTAACCGTCCACCTTTAAGAGAACTACTTTAGGTGTTGCACTACTTTGTTGGCTTCTGTATACTGTAATACCGACGGTGACCACACCGGTATATAAGTGCTGTGTCAGGATTTATTGGGCAGATTCGCCCTGACCTTCGAATAGTAAAGTCCTGTTTTAAGTTACTCTGGTAGTCTGTGTATTAATTAACTAAACAACCCACAGACTTTACAGTGGCGACGAGTCCGATCGTACCCTGTGGCAACAATACGTCCGAAGCAGTTAACGAGCGTCGAGAAGAGGCAACCGCCCTCGTCGTTCTGCTGGGAGAAAACTCGAGGCTGCAGAACTAGAAAGGAAGAAGAAGTTAGAGACAAAGACTTCCATCAGCAACAGGCACTGACTGTCCCTTCTGCCACGGTGAGGAGTGAGCCGATCAGCACGAGAAGCAAGGCGGCCACGGTGACTGTGAGTAAGGGAAAGGAAAAAGAATAACCGGAGGATAAGGGCGGTGCACTCGACCACGGTCGAGGGGGAAAGGAGCCGGACAGAAGTCGGGTCCAGAGGCGCTGAGACTGGGGCAGCGTGGAGCAAGGAAGCCGCGGTACAGACAGGCTGGGGGACGCAACGGCATCGTGAGACAGCTAGACCGCGACCGGCGAGAAAGGCCGGGCAGCGACCGAAGCCACGAAGCGCTGCGACCAGGAGCGTAGGCGCGGGAAGAGATAAACTCAGCCGCAGCCGGGGAGGGAAGCACCGGACTGCGAGAGGGCTGGGAGCCGAGTGAGCGGGAGAGGCAGAGCCGACCAAGGGGGAACTGAGCGAGAGCCAGCCCAGCGGCTGAAACTGTTCGCCGTCAACGGGGTGTACCCAGAACGCAACGGAAAGAGGAAAGCAACGCGGAGTACCTGATTGAACTGCGTAGGCTAGCGAAACACTGTCAGTTTAGGGAAAATCTGGCAGAGGCACTCAGAGACAAATTTGTGTGCGGAATGTCGAAGGGAGAAACACAAAAACGACTGCTCGAAGAGAACGATCTTACACTTGATAAGGCTGTCCTTATTGCTGCATCGAACGAAGCCGCAGCGAAAGGAACGGCGGAAATGCAGCTAAAGGCAGTGGCACTCAGTGTGCAGCAAATTACTTCGGGTACAACGAAATGCTATCGTTGTGGGAAGACAACACACGACCAGAACCAATGCTGGTTTAAAAACCAGGAATGTAGGAAATGTGGCAAGCTCGGTCACATAGCTAAGGTATGCCGGTCAGGAAAGAAGACCAACAATAATGAGTCACCACAAAAGAGGTACAGGAAGGTACATGAGGTGACTAGGAAGAGTCCGGAAGAACAGAATTCGGACTCACACTCCAACTGCAAGGAACTGGATAGTCTGAGAATTCACAATGTGAGTAATGAAGCTGACCGACAAGCTATCTGGATCACACTACAGATTGCAAAAGTCCAAGTGAAAATGGAAGTGGACACCGGATCGGCGTTGACGGTCATGAATAAGCATGATTATAAAAAGTTATTCAAGCATATTCCCCTACGGGATACGGAACTAGTATTGCAGACATACACGGGGCACAAAGTATACCCCATCGGAAAGATAGAAGTCAAGGTGAGATACAAGGACAAAGATCACCAAAGGATGGACCTGTATGTGTTGCCTGAGGGAGGTCCACCACTTCTGGGATGGGAGTGGATCAGGAAAATAAAGATAGACTGGCATTCACTAAACACCATGACGGTAGATTCCGGAAAGGAAGATGTCAAACCTGAACGGTTGTCCAGAATATTGGACGAAGCTAAAGAGGTATTCCAGCAAGGACTGGGAACACTGCGAGGAATTAAAGCAAAGGTTAAGATTGCAGAACATGCAAGCCCAAAATTTTTCAAAGCCAGATCGGTACCTTACGCGATACGACCTGCTGTGGAGGCAGAACTGGAAGAACTTGAACGATCAGGGGTACTGTCAAAAGTGGACTGGAGTGAGTGGGCCACGCCCATTGTTCCCGTCATGAAGTCTTCACCAAGTAACAAGCCAGGGGGACCGGGGAAGGTCCGCATCTGCGGAGACTTCAAGATCACAGTGAATCCGGTGCTTCACACGGTACAATACCCGCTTCCGCGGATTGAAGACATCTTTGCTTCGTTGGCTGGAGGGAAACACTTCACCAAGATAGACCTGGCACAGGCATACTTACAAATGGAAGTCGAGGAAGAGTCGCGTCAGTACCTCACCATCAACACACACAGAGGCTTGTATCGTTATAATAGACTGGTTTTTGGGATAGCTTCGGCTCCAGCAATTTGGCAGAGGGCCATGGAGCAGGTATTACAAGGAATTCCAAGCACGCAGTGTTACTTAGACGATATCCTGATTACGGGAGAAGACGAGGAAGAACACCTCACAAATTTGAAACTGGTGCTCACTAGGTTGAAGGAATATGGCCTTCGAGTTAATCGCAAGAAATGTGAGTTCTTCCAAAAACGGATCTCGTACTGCGGTCATGTCATTGACCGAGAGGGGCTGCACAAGTCACCTGACAAGATAGAAGCTGTCGTGAAGGCCCCCGCTCCGGAAAACGTATCACAGTTAAGATCATTCTTGGGGTTGATTAATTATTATCACAAGTTTCTGCCGAATCTATCCACGGTGCTGCATCCGCTGAATGCTCTGTTGCGGAAAGAAGTACCATGGAAGTGGAGTGAGGAATGTAAAAAGGCCTTTCACAGAAGCAAGGCGTTGATTACCTCTGAAGAAGTGTTGGCTCATTTCAACCCAACGTTACCTCTTCGTCTAGCTTGTGATGCTTCCCCCTATGGAATTGGAGCAGTACTTTCACACAAGTTACCAAATGGCTCGGAAAGGCCAGTGGCATTCGCGTCCCGATCATTGACCTCCGCGGAGCGAAATTATGCTCAAATAGATAGGGAGGCCCTCAGCCTTGTGTGGGGCGTAAAGAAATTCAATCATTACCTGCAGGGCAAGAAGTTCACATTACTGACAGACCACCAGCCGTTGGTGTCCATATTCAACCCTAACAAGGCCGTTTCCACCATGACAGCGCAAAGGTTACAGAGGTGGTCCGTGTTACTTGGGGCACACCAATATGACATCGAATACAAAAGGTCCAAACAGCATGGAAATGCTGATGGGTTATCGCGCTTGCCATTGCCGATAGTAGAAGAAGCGACTACAGTGGACCCGGTAGAGATGTTCCACTCATTCATAGTGGAATGTCTACCAGTAACAAATTCGATGATCGAAAACGAAACAAGAAATGACCCGACTCTCTCACGAGTCTATGATTTAATGGTGGAGGGATGGCCAGCACAGGGCGAACCAACGCTGCCAGCATTTTCGCAGAGAAAAGAACAGCTGTCAGTGTGTCGAGGAAGCCTGATGTGTGGATCTATAGTGGTGATTCCACCCAAACTTCAACAGAAGGTGTTAAAGGAGCTGCACGAGGGACATCTGGGTGGAGTGAAAATGAAGAACCTAGCAAGAGCGTTTGTGTGGTGGCCAGGCATTGATGGGGACATCGAAGAAATCACTAAGAGCTGTCTAGGATGCCAGAAGGTCCAAAACGCGCCACCACAGGCTCCTCTGCATCCATGGGAGTGGCCCTCATCTCCTTGGCAAAGGGTACACATCGACTTTGCTGGTCCATTTATGGACTCAATGTTTCTAATAGCGGTGGATGCACACTCCAAGTGGCCGGAGGTAATAAAGATGTCCACCACCACCACGGAAAAAACCATCACAGTGTTAAGGACCATGTTTGCTAGGAATGGGCTGCCGGAACAGATCTGTTCTGATAATGGACCGCAATTTGTGTCTGAAGAATTCAAGAAATTCTTAAAGAGCAATGGGGTTAAGCACTACACGTCAGCCCCATACCATCCCGCCTCCAATGGATTGGCTGAAAGGTTTGTCCAGACCTTCAAGAAGGCCATAAAGGCCATGGGTAATGAAGCCATTAACTTACAACATAAGGTGGATAGCTTCTTGTTGGCGTACAGGAATGCAACACATGCGGTCACAAATCAAACTCCCACCATGATGTTTTTTAATAGACGACTAAGATGCCGGCTGGATTTGCTTAAGCCAAACGTCAGAAGGGACGTAGAGAACCGGCAATTCCAGGGCATGAATGAAAGGCCAACTAGATCTTTTCAGATAGGTCAAAAGTCTTGGCCCAGGACTACCGTACCGAGAAATGGCAGCCTGGAACTATTGGAAAAAGGCTAGGGCCGTTGATGTATACGGTGGACATTGGGGACAGTATAATAAGGCGCCATGGTGACCAGATCATAGGGTCAGCCACAAATGGCCAACCTACTCCACCACCTTACACGGTTAATGTTGAGACAGAGATACCCAGAACACCTACCTCCGATCTGGTAATACTGGAATCAGATGAACCTGACACTGTCCTTCAAGCCGAATCGACCGTGCCAGAAGCACCTACTACCCCGCCGGGAGTTACGACACCACCGAGGCGTTATCCGGACAGAGTCCGGAAACCTCCAGAGAGACTGAATCTGTGAACTGTCTTGCATAAAGTTGTATATATGTTATAATGTATGTTTAATGGGGAATCAGTATGTTGTAAGCTAAAAAGGGAGGATTGTAGTGTATGTACCCGTCTACCTTTAAGAGAACTATTGTATGTAACCGTCCACCTTTAAGAGAACTACTTTAGGTGTTGCACTACTTTGTTGGCTTCTGTATACTGTAATACCGACGGTGACCACACCGGTATATAAGTGCTGTGTCAGGATTTATTGGGCAGATTCGCCCTGACCTTCGAATAGTAAAGTCCTGTTTTAAGTTACCCTGGTAGTCTGTGTATTAATTAACTAAACAACCCACAGACTTTACACTAAGGCACACGGAAGACAGGCCCTAAGGTTGCACAAGGGTGATTAGTTTACATTTGTATGCAATATGGCATTATTTAATTTATAAATTTGGTTTGGAATGTTTATTTTGTTGCGGATTTTATTTTTGTATTGTGTCCAAGTGGACACTGTGATTGTAGTGTCCGTGTGTAGATAAAGACACTGAAGACAGGAGTTGGTTCATAGGTATTTACTAAGCAAGTCTGGGGGGGGTTTCTAAAGGATATACACAATACACAGGCTTATATAGCCCAAGTGGCAATTACCGGCATTACGCACACCTGGGGCTCTTAAAGGCACATACACCATAATTGCTCTTAAAGGCACATACACCACAGTGATGGTCAGTGACAGAGGGAAGGTAAGGTGTGGGAGTGTCGGTGAATGTGGAATTGGGGTTGCAGTTACTGGTATTGCACTCGGATGAGTTCTTCACTGACATCCCAAGCAGAAATGGGCTGTCTAGGTTGCCTCCTCCCTTCCTCTTCCCCACTCCCCACACCCCGCTGTATAGCTGGTGGCAAGGGCTATGCCCGCACGATGGCGCGATAATGCAGCAGGCCATCATGAATCTTGAAACCCTCTCTGCCAAGTATTGCAGGGCTCCTCCAGAGCGGTCCAGGCAGCGGAAGCGTTGTTTCAGCACATCAATGGTCTGCTCTATCTCATTTTGTGTGGCAGTATGGCGTCATTCAGTGCAAGCTGCCCACATGTGCGTGGGTTGCGCAGCGGAGTCATGAGCCATGTCATCAGCTGATAGCCCTTGTTGCCCAGTAGCCACCCTTTGGTTTGCCGTGGTGGCTGAAATGCAGTTGGCACAGCGGACTGCCGCAGAATGAAGGCATTGTGATTGCTGCCAGGATACCGGGCATTCACATGCATGATGTGCTGCCTATGGTCGCACACCAGCTGGACGTTGAGGGAGTGGAATCCCTTTTGGTTCTGATATATGGCAGAGCTGACATGCGGCGCCCGCAAAGCGATGTACATGCAGTCAATGGCACCCTGCACCATAGGGAAACCTGCATTCCTAGCGAAGTCAAGTGCTCGCTCCATCTGCTGGTCTCTGGCAAGAGAGAATGAAATGTAGTCAGCTCTCTTTTAATAGATAGCCTCAGTGACCTCAGTGATCCCTTTAGCTAGTGCTGGTGGGGGATCCTTCCTGCTGCTGAATGCATGTTCAGCTGTGCAAGGTTAAGAGAGAACATCAGCTGGAGAGTTGAGCTCCAAAATGGCACTGCAGGTGATTTGACGGCATGATCTGGCTGCTCTGCATACTTCCAGTAGACGTTCACTGTGCACGCGCCAACGCTCTCACTAAATATGGCATCCGGCACAATTCGCCCACAAATGCGCATGCACCACAGATGCCATTTTGGAGCTCCAAGGACAATAATAGCGCCCAAACGATCCAAATTTTGTGCTCTTTATTTCTCAAGGGAATGTATATTCATTGAGAATTATAAGTTATTTCTTTAAATGTTTGCCATTGCTTATCTACCGTCATATCTTTTAATCTAATTTCCCAACCTACCTTAGCCAACTTGCCCTTCATACCTTCATAATTGGCTTTGTTTAAATTCAAGTCCCTAGTTTTGGACTTAACCACATCACTCTCAAACTCAATATGAAATTCTATCATATCATGATCACTCTTCCCCAGAGGATCCTTTACTGTAAGATTACTAACTAACCCTGTCTCATTACACTACCTCGACATATTATTCTAGAAAACTGTCTCAAATGCATTGTATGAACTCATGCTCCAAATTACCTTTGCCAATTTGGTTTGCCCAGTATATATAAAGATTAAAGTCCTCCAGGATTATTGCATTACCCTTGTTACATGCTCCTCTAATTTGCTGATTTATACTCTGTCCAACACTGTAACTCCTGTTAGGGGGCCTATAAACTACTCCCACCAGTGTTTTCTGTCCTTTGCTATTTCGTAGCTCCACCCATACTGATTCTACAATCCTGATTTTCTGGGCTAAGATCCTTTATCTCTGGGATACACATTGGCAGTTTTCATGGAGGTACAGTCTTTTCATAATAAGCTGGTACATATAGGCTCCGATCTTTTGTTAATTGGCTGGGGCAGGTTTTTACAATATTGATGTCTCCACTCTTTTTGATTGATTGCTAGGCGTCTAATAATTATGGTCACAATTAGGTTCTTAGAACCATTGCATAATCGTTGCTCCCTCCCACTCTCAGCCCAAGCCTAATACAACCTAATACAACAATCTGGGGACTTAAAACAATAATAACAGTAATTATTTTATGAAAATACCTCACTAGATGGATTTGGACTGTATTCACCTCATGCATAATGACTGTAGGGAGCTTCACGGTGATTCATTTATGATAACTCATTTAAACTGAGGAGACAGTTTACATCTTTTTTAAACTCCATTGGGTTGGTTACTGTGGGAAATTAATTTTTCTTTTCAAAATGAAGTGAATAGTTTTGGTGCTGAGTTGGAAAAGAAGTGAGAATAATGAAGGACAGAAGATGACTTGTGAGGTATTAAAGTAATCCTGGGTCAGGTCTCTCTTTCTTCCTCTCGCTGTTTTTACCTGTTGCTTGCCGACTATGTATCAGTGCTCCAGCTGGGAGAGTGTGCAGACGGGCCATGGGTCCTGCCACAACTTCCCCTTGTTCCTCCAAAAGGGAAACAAAATGGAAGCAGTGCAATAGTGATTTATTGGAATACAGCCCCATCCAGGGAAGTGGAAAAATCAGCCTGTTAATCACCGAGGCACAATCGAAATCTAGAACTGGTATCTGCCTCAGGCAACCTGAAAGGCCCTTTGTCATCCTGTTTCTTAATCGAGTACTTGTAGGTCTGGAACAGCCCAGGCCCTGAGTTTTCCCCCCTCACTTCTGAAGAACTATGCATCGTGTGGTTCCTGACCCAAACAGCCATAGTGTGAGCCTTGGCAGTGAGTGTCGGCAGCCTATTTAGCCATGGGAGTATCACCAATGAGCCTTATTCTGTCCTCACAATCTTGACACCTGCACTTCCAGCAGGGGAAGTGGAGTCCTGGATTTCCCTTCCATAACCTTGGGGGACTGAGGCCCACACTAACGTCAGACTGTCTCCTCTGCCAAGATCAGTTAGCTCAGCACCAAAGAGGGCTCGAGCCCGAGACAGATCCGAAGTTTTTTTTACAATAGATTTGTTTTTCAGAACACTGACATATGGAAGTTATTAAATAACGTTACTGTTAGAAACAGGGCTGAAAAAAACCTTGAATCTGAAATGAAAACAGAAGTGGCTGGTAATACACAGCAGCTCAGTGAGAACCCGAGAAAAGTAAAGACAGGTTAACAGTTCGAATGTAAACTATTTATCAGTTGCAAGCGTTAATCCATCATTTTACCGGTGCTGATGGGCCTGCTATGTATTACCAGCTTTCTCTGGCTTTATTTCTAAAGCTCTGTCTTGTAAAAAAAATTACAGTGAAGACATCCCCAATAATTTTCAGGAATGGATTATGGTTTTCTCTGGCAAATATTTTTCCACAGCACTCGTTGGTTGTAAAGCTGCTAGCTAGTTTTGGTTCAACTTCGAGTTTGGCCAACTGAGGGGTGAGACAGTGAGCCAGGACTAAACTGAACATCTAAACCTCAAATAAATTGCTCATCCCTACTTAAGACCTCACACCATTTTACATCAAAAGACTTGGCCCTAAAAAAACCTCTTTGATTCCTAGAATGGACTGAGTGGAGTCCGTTGGAATCTGTTTCACTTCTTCTCCTTAATTACAAACAGTGAGGAATCATCGCTGGCCCAATTTTTTGAACGTGAGTTCATTAAGGAGGCAGACAGACTGGAGAACTCATTAGGTCAGTTCATAATGAATTGCAGTCTTCCTGTGCCCTACAATACATCATCTACACTTCTTCATCTAGATCAGTCAGCCTCAGGGCCAAAGCAAGAAACTGTTTGAGAAACTGTTGGATGCATCTGCTTTCAATAACATGGGTGCCTGTAAGATGGTTAATATTCTCCTGGTTCAGTACTGTTGCACTGATGATCTTAATATTAAAGTTAATAGCCCAGTTCTCAACAAGACAGCAGTGACTGCAAGAGTTCAATAGGGAGAGAGCCGCGCTGAGGGCAACATCAGAGAACTCTGACCTGAGGTGGAACATGAGCTGATGAGAAACACTCACAGAAGCCACCAGCCTGCTACCTCTACAGGTCTTCTCTTCTAATGAGAGCAATAAAGTAAATTACATCCGTCTTTGTAGGGTAATAGAGGGGGTCATGAACTTTGGATGCAATACCACACGACAGCTCCTGTTCACAATTTTATCTCTGATCACTATAAATTGGAACGGTGAATTATATCCTTTGAACTTATATACCTGAAAATTTGCAGGACTATGGGGAAAGAGCAGAGGACTGGGACTAATTGGCTAGCTCTTTTAAAGTCAGCACAGGCACCATGGGTGAATGGCCTGCTGTATGACTGAGGCAGAGTTGATTTGGAGCAGGACCGATGGCTTAACTCAGGAGAATAGAAACATTTGGTTGCATTTGTGCCCTGTGCCAATTAAATATCTCAACATCAGGCTTGAACCATGTGGAAAGAACGTCCAACTTTCTTACATCAAGTTACTTTGTGGGATAATCAAGCCAAGCTTATTTGGAGCCACATATTGTGCTGACTGCCGCGTAAACTGATCTGAGACCAAGGGTGACTGATGTAGGGGTGGCACCCACCCATACAACAGTAATTTGGTCTCAGGGCATGGACAGTGCTCTCAACCGCAAGAGCAAATCTTGAGCCACTTGTGCATGACAACTCCCAGATTAAATTACTGCATGTTATTCAGATTCAGCCACAGTTATAAATACATACAACAGGCTCTCGTGTCATTACTTTCCAATACCATTATTGTCAGACTGCCGCAGCAGGTATTTTATGTATACAATCATTTTAAAATTGTTTCCCTCGCAGTGGAAATCAAAGGTTTTGTTCCGACAATTAAGAATCATGGAACGTTTCAGCACAAAGACAGGCTATTGAACCAATTAAGTCTGTGCCGGTGTTTTTCTCTACATGAGTCACCTAATCAAATCCCAGTGTCCTGCTTGTTCCCCATACCCTCTTTTACAAGCAGCTATCTAATTACCTTTTAAAGGAAATTTTGGACTCTGTTTCAATAACATTCAGAACAGAGCATTCCACGTTCTAACCACCCTCTGTGTAAAGAACTTTTTCTGACCTCCTTTTAATTGTTTGTGTGATTATTTTAAATTTATGCCCTCTTGTTAGCATCTCACAATCTATCACTATTTACCTTATTATAACAGTCTGTAACCTTGATGACGTCTACCAGGTCAACCCTTAATCTTCTCCGCTCTGGTGAAAAATAGCGCAACGTCTCAAGTTTCTCTTCATAAATATAACCCCACTTCCCTCGAAACATCCTCATGAACCTACACTGCACCTATTCCATTGCCTTTACAAATGTCCTATAATGAAGTACCCAAAACTATACACAATGCTAAATGTGTACGTTTTGCATATGGGGTCACTACCTTGGAGGCCATGAATACTTAATAACATCTGACCCAACAAACTGGGCAGGAGCCAATGTGGGGTCGGGGTAGCAGGCGCAAGTCCTGTCCGGACCCTGTAAGGATGGGAAAGGGTAAAATCCACACTTGGTCACTGCAAACCAGACGCCTATGGAACATCTCTCCCAAGACAAGACTTATGAGATATGGTAAACCAAAAACACGTTAAAAGTCAGTTGGATGCTGTTATGGGCGGAGGAATGTCTTAGCCTGATGATTGATAAATGGAATACTTCTTTCTTGTTTTTTTTTGGCAGCCATGTAAACTGCAGTGTAATAAGACTGGGAAATATTTCCCATGAGGGTCAACTAAAGGAAAGAAAGAACTTCCACTGCTATCGATAAAGAACTTCCAAGGCTTTCGATAAGTTCCCGAATAAGTGATTAGCATGTAAAGTTAAGGCACATGGGATTGGGGGCAAGGTATTGACTTGGATAGAGAACTGGTTGGCAGACAGAAAGCAAAGAGTTGGAATAAATGGGTCTTTTTCCGAGTGGCAGGCAGTGACTAGTGGGGTACCGCAGGGATCGGTCCTTGGACCCCAGCTATTCACAATATATATTAATGATCTAGATTAGGGAACTAGATGTAATATCTCCAAGTTTGCAGACGACACAAAGCTGGGTGGACGTGTGTGCTGTGAGGAGGATGCCGAGAAACTCCAGTATGATTTGGACAGGTTGGGTGATTGGGCAGAAGCATGGCAGATGCAATATAACGTGGAATAATGCGAGGTTATCCACTTTGGTGTCAAAAACAGGAAGGCAGATTATTATCTGAATGGCAATAGATTGGGAGAAGGGGAAGTGCAATGAGACCTTGGTGTCCTTGTGCACCAGTCGCTGAAGGTAAGCATGCAGGTGCAGCAGGCAGTTAAGAAGGCAAATGGTATGTTGGCCTTCGTAGCGAGAGGGTTTGAGTACAGGAACAAGGATGTCTTGCTGCAGTTGTACAGGGCCTTGGTGAGACCACGTCTTGAGGATTGTGTGCAGTTTTGGTCGCCTTATCTGAGGAAGGATGTTCTTGCCATGGAGGGAGTGCAGCGAAGATTCACCAGGCTGATACCTGGGATGGCAGGAACGATGTATGAGGAGAGATTGGGTCGATTGGGCTTATACTCGTTGGAGTTTAGAAGAATGAGAGGGGATCTCATTGAAACGTATAAAATTCTGACAGGACTGGACAGACTAGATGCAGGAAGGATGTTCCCGATGGTCAGGGAGTCCAGAAGCAGGGGTCACAGTCTAAGGATAAGGGGTAAGCCATTTAGGACAGAGATGAGGAGGAATTTCTTCACCCAGAGAATGGTGAACCTGTGGAATTCTCTACCGCAGAAGGCAGTAGAGGCCAATTCATTAAATATATTCAAGAAGGAGTTGGATATATTTCTCAAGGCTAAAGGGATCAAGGGATATGGGGAGAAAGCAGGGACAGGGTACTGAATTTGGATGATCAGCCATGATCTCATTGAATGGCGGAGCAGGCTCGAGGGGCCGAATGGCCTACTCCTGCTCCTATCTTCTATGTTTCTATGTTTTTCTATAGCACCTTATCACCTCCTCAGATCATCCCAAAGTGCTTCACATCTCACAAATTAATTTTGAAGTGCAGTCACTGTTTTGCAGGCAGACACAGCAGCCAGTTTGCACACAGCAAGGTTCCACAAATAGCACATGATATAAATGACCAGATAATCTGTTTTTAGTGGTGTCAGTTCAGCAAGGAATGTTGGTCAAGACACCAGGAGAACTCCTTGCACTTCTTTATAGTCTCATTGGCCCTATTACGCTCCTTTACAACCCTCCCACTCCCCCCAAACAGGCAGACGGGACCTCACTTTAACCTCATCCAAAAGACAGCAACTCTGACAGAGTCACTCAGTACTGTACAGAAGTGTCAGGCTGGATTACACCTCAGAGTGCAACCAACTGAGCCAAGCTGACGCATCAAAATAAAGGAATTTATTTGTAAAGTAAAATTACAGAAGACATATTATAGGAGGATACAGAGTATTGTGTTAATTAGAGACAAGAATTGGCCATATGTGACTTTTTTAAATCACTTGCCTCGATCATGAAAAGAAGCCTAATTTCACCTGAAAACGAGTTTCACACATTTAACACAGAGCTGCAAGACAAGAGTTAACCACTCATTGGAACCTACAATCTGGTACCACACTACTACATCCATCCTATTCCATTCAATTAAAAAACAGTTGTCTGGCAACAAGGCTGATTCTTATTGAGACTAATAAGGTCTAAATTCATTAGGCTAATTTATAAAGCCATTTTTTGGGCTGAGCCCTGATGTGGGAGAGCCACAACACTCACATATCCTGCAGCTATCACTCCCAAACAGCGCAGTGTCATCAGACAAGCAGATTATTAATTCAGACAAGGACTACAGTTATCTCGAAAAGTCTCTATGCTGCCCCTGTTGGGCTAATGGGTACACGCACTGTATAATGTAGGCCTAATCTATACAGATCATCCCAGGTTCAAGCTGACGTGAACCAGGATGCTACAATGTCCCTCCGCTAGAAGGCATAAAAAGTCACAAGTGTTCTTGCTCCTGATTGCTCTCTAATGATATTGAAAAGTCTGCTTGGAGGATATCAGGAGGAGAGGACAGGGTCAGGCTTCACTATGAGATCCTGCATCGTTTAATAGTCTGCTGACAGTTAGAGAAAGGGAGAAAAGTGGGGCAAAATAGCTGGATCCAAGCAGATTCCTGGCCCCATGACTGATGGTGGCAGACCAGTGCGGATGAAAGCAAATGGAAAGATTTCCATCGACCAAGTTAATATCTTGCTGGCTCAACCTGCTCAAGGGCTATGGCTCGAGTTTTCAAGTGCCAAAATACTTATACCACTTGAGGAATATTGGGCCCAAATGCAAACCTAAGGGGGTGATTTTGTCAAAGGGGGCACATTGGGGGCGGGACTGCTGGTTGTCGAGTCGATGTCCCGCCTCCATCAATTTGTGGCCAACCCACGCTATTTTCCCTTGATTGACCTTGTTAAGCCCACCCAGCTGGCTTAGCAGGCCAATTAAGGGAAAGCCGGTCACAGAGAACGTCAGCGTATGACGTTTCATTTGTCAAAAATTTTTGACAGATGAATTGTCATCGTTTGACAGCTCTGTGAAGCTGTCAAACTCTGACATTCTCTGTAGTTTGATGAATTATTGAATTCAAGACCTCATCAAACCTCTTTCTTTTGCAGAAATTAGATGGTTGTTGTATTGGAGAATGCAACAGCCATCTGTCATCTCTGCCGCGGAGGTGCCAGACTCTCCGCATACCCACCGACTGAAGCCTGCAGGAAGAAACAAAGGTAAGTACACTTTTTCTAACACTTTGCACTTACCTCACATACTCACCTCTCCACACTTGCACCCATCACTCACCTTCACAACGCACATTTGGACCCCTCCGACCCCCGCAGACCCACTGCTCGCCTCGGTGACCCTGGCGGGGTTCACAGCCTTTGGGAAGCCCGTACTTGTGTGGGCAAAATGGGGATAATTCTCTTATCTACCTGTTAACTAACAGGCAGCTAAGTGGCTGTAATCCCCTTCTCGCCTCCAAGGAGACGGGACCCGGCGCGGGACGGCTACTTGCCTCCTGGGAAGATAGCACAGAGGCGGGTTGGGGGCGAGTTGGGCACCCGCCCCCAAATTCTGCCATTTTCCCGGCAGTCCCGCCTCCAAACCCGCCTCCCCAGGGCTGGCAAGATCGCGCCCTTAAAGACACAAGTAAGTCATGCCGTTTGCGACTGACTATACGGAGTTCCTGTGTAATCAACAGGGTAAATAGGGATTCAAACATCCCTCGCTGCATCAAAATGCCACCAACTTTTAATTGCACAAAAAAATAAAATGCTGAAATAAATCTAAATGCAGAAGTGCACGTTTCTGCTCAACTCTGAAATCAAGTTTGCATTGTGGATAGCACTAAAATTCAGAACCAAGCACTATCCCCAATATATTAATCCCCAGTCGGAAATCTGCATGGTACAAACATTGAATGAGGATAGGATCAGGCTTAGCTGTGATGGCCCATCATCACTCCAACTGGCAAAGCGGACACAATTGGGTGGGGTACTGGAGGGAGACCAGCCTCATGAAACTCTACCCCAGTGAGAAGTCAACACTTACAGGAAGATAGGTAGGGGATGATAACAGGTGAAAACTGTCAAAAATAAAATATAACTTAGCTCAAAAAATACATAAGGGACTTCATTTCCATCGCTCGCTAAACTCAGGACTTTTTTTAAATGAATGAAGGTGTCTGGGATTTGATTGTCTTTTATAGTTATTGTCGACAGTTGCTGGGAACGTTTCTTGTGTATAGTATGGGGGAAGAAATTAATTATCGCCCCGTTTGAGGGCGGTAACTTTTGAAAGCTGAGAAACTTAGCGCCAAGCGCTAATGAGTCCCAGCTTTCACGAAATTGGGTTTAGCGTTAAAGGACGCAGGCAGGACGGTAGCACACTGGGCCGTGCAGCACTGCCAAATTCTGAGGCTCCTTCCCTCCCTAAAGGGAAGGGCCATCACTGCAGGCTCTGCATTGGGACCGGTTAGCTGGTCCCCGACGGCCGCCGTGATCCGGATCGATCAGCCCCTCCAGCTGAGTGCTGGGCTGATCGATCCAGGACAAGTTAAAAAAAAATTGACCAAAACCATTTCAGAAATTTATGGACTTACCTCTGCAACCTCCTTTTTAACATTCGCCCCCGAAACGCCCGGCCTCACGATCAATGCCTCCTGCAGCTGTCGGTGTCATCGCCCGGCGATGCTGCAGGGGACGGAACCAAAGTTTGGGTCTGGGGTGTTACCAGGGCGATGCGCATGGCAATGACGTCACGAAGGAGATCGTGGTGCGAAGTCTTACCGCCGGCGCAAACCTGTCGCCAAATTTTGGGGGAGTTGTTCATCTCGACATGCCCAGTCGTTAGCACCCTGTTATCGTCCCCCCCCCGCAGAGGTAATAACAGGAGGCGCTAAGGAGGCCAATTTCTAGCCCTGTGAGCTTTACAGAGGCTTTGGGGGGGGAATCTTTACTTGCTGGAGCGAGTGGGTTTGGGAGCGGGTGGAGGGTTAAAAGTGCTAAAATTGACCGTGTCAGAAATCCGGCTCCAACCCGCCGATTTCTGCGATTAACTGCAGCATGTTAGGCTGCGTGTGAGCAACCCTCTCAGGTGAGGCGAGTTGTCAATTTCAATATGTTAATAGCTCATTAAGAGCGATATTAACATGGGTTTGGGGATTTAACTGTGGGTGCAATGGTTTCCCGGGCTTCTAGGCACTGGCCAGTGAAAGCAAGGCGAGAACAGTGGAAATTGAGGGGCTGAAGAAATGACTGGCAAATATTCCCATAAGTACTGAAACCTCACGGCTGCTTCCTTGCCTAATTGTGTGAAAGGCTTTTGCTCACAGTACTTGTGCTGAGAGATTATTTTCACTACTTTACAGGTGACTTTTACTACTTTGGAGGTTTGTATGTCTGATCTCCACTTTGCAGCTGTAATCTATCAGATCAGCATGGGTGCCACTTATGTTGTTTTACTTTGGACCTCAGATGAGGACCAAGATGACCAGCAGCATCTACAGCGCTAGCAGGAAGAGCACTGGCATCAACAGCACCAGCAGCAGGAGCACCACCAGCATCAACAGCACCAGCAGGACCAGCAGCCTGCTCCTCACAGACCTGCCGTTCCACAGGAGAGAGGGGATGAGCAGGGAAGTACAGCTCGCAGGAGGCGGTACCCACAATACAGGGTGTACAGGCAGAGGATAATTTTCCTGGACATGTCGGAACACCAGTGCCTCAAGAGGCTCAGGGTCTCACGTCAGGTGCAGGCAGACATTTGCAGCCTGCTGGAAGAAGACCTGCTGCCAAGTGGACCTGGTGGCCATGCTTTACTATCAAAGTCACCACCACCCTCAACTTCATAGGTCCTCTGGCTCCTTCCAGGGGTCTGCCGGAGACATTTGCAGGATTTCGCAGTCAGCCGCCCACAAATGCCTCACACAATTGTGTACACTTTGCCACTGATGATGCCAGTCAGAATGAGTGGGCGCTCAGGTTTGTGGCTCTGGCTGGCTTCCCACAGATGCAGGGCATCAGCGACTGCACACATATGGCAATGAAGTCAACCCCAGATCACCAGGAGTATTCATCAACCGCAAGGGCATCCACTCCATCAATGTACAGCTGATGTGCAACCTCAAAAAGATGTTTATGCAGGTGTGCGCTACATTCCCAGGCAGCTGCCATAATGTTTTTGTCCTGCGCCAGTCCACTCTCCCTCAGCTCTTCGCACCGCGAAGCAGACTTACCAGCTGGCTGCTTGGAGACAAGGGATACTCACTTAAAACATGGCTGATGACACCCATGAGGAACCCAACCAACGAGGCCCAGGAGCGATACAATGAAAACCATATGACAAGCAGATGTGTCACTGAGCAAGCAATCGGCATGTTGAAGATGCACTTCACGTGCCTCGACAGATCTGGCTGTGTCCTTCAATACGTACCAGCCAGGGTCTCCAGAATGGTTGTGGTGTGCTCAGAGCAGGCCAATGCACCAGCAGCCGTGCTCATGGCTGCCCGTGATGCCCTCATAACGGCGAGGTTCAGTTGGGTTCCACCAGAACACCCATCTGGCAGCCACATGCTAAGCCCACTCCCCTCCCCTTCCTCCAACACAAAGCAGTCCGGCAATCAATCAACCATCCCTTTCACAGCCACCCATTGCTCGGCATCAATTCTTGTCTTACCATTCATCCCAAGTGAAAAGGCCACTTGCCAGGCAGCAGCCAAAAATGAGCAAGACGGGAAAGTGGTGGAAACAAATAATATTTACGTAGTTCAAAAATTAAACAGAAACTTAACAATCTAACATTGTGTAACACACCCATGTGCATACCCTTGTACTACAAATCTTTACTCTTCCTCTTCCTAGCACTTCTACATGGTGCAACCCCTGTAGCTTCAGCAGAGGTAGAGGCAGGCTGCGCAGATCCCTGCTCTGACTGCTGAGATGCTCTTGGCCGACGTCCTCTGGGTTTTGGAGCCTGTGAGGGCCCCGCCAAAGACTGCTCCACCTGCACCTGAGCAGTGGCAGACTCGGCCGTTGGGACACGAGGCAGCGTGTGGGGTACTGACTGAGGGGGAACATAAGAACAGGAGTAGGCCATTTAGCCCCTTGAGCCTGTTCCACCATTCAATGAGATCATGGCTGATCTGCGACCTAACTCTATATACCTGCCTTTGCCCCATATCCCTTAATACCTTTTGGTTAACAAAAATCTATCAAGCTCAGATTTTAAATTAACAATTGATCTAGCATCAATTGCCTTTGTGTGTAGAAGTGTTTCCTAATTTCACTCCTGCAAGGTCTGGCTCTAATTTTTTGATTATGCCCCCAAATCCTAGACTCCCCAACCAGCGGAAATAGTTTCTCTCTAGCTACCCTATCTGTTCCCTTTAATATCTTGAAAACTTAAATCAAATCACCCCTGAACCTTCAAAATTCTAGGAAATACAATGCTAATTTGTGTAATCTCTCCTTGTAATTTAACCCTTGGAGTCCAGGTATCATTCTGGTAAACCTACGCTGCACTCCCTCCAAGGCCAATATATCCTTCCTATGGTGTGGTGCCCAGAACTGCTCACAGTACTCCAGGTGTGGTCTAACCAGCGCTTTGTATAGCTGTGGCATAACGTCTACCCCCTTGTATTGTAGTCCTCTAGATATAAAGGCCAGCATTCCATTAGCCTTTTTGATTATTTTCTGTACCTGTTTGTGACATTTTAATGATCTATGTACCTGGACCCCCAAGTCTCTTTGGACATCCACTGTTTTTAGCTTTTTACCAAATAGAAAGTACCCTGTTCTATTCTGTTTAGGCCCAAAGCAGATGACCTCAAATTTGCCTACATTGAAGTCCATTTGCCACTGTTTTGCCCATTCACTTACTCTATCCTGTTGTAATTTTATGCTTTCATCTACAATGCTGCCTATCTTTGTGTCATCGGCAAATTTGGATATGTGGCTTTCTATCCCATCATCATTAATAAATATTGTGACTAGTTGAGGCCCCAACACAGATCCCTGCGGGACACCACTCGTCACATCCTGCCAATTAGAATAACTGCCATTATCCCTACTCTCTGTCACCTGCCGCTCAGCCAACTTCCTAACCAGGTCAATAATTTGCCTTCAATTCCATGGTTTAGTTTAACCTTAGTTAACAATCTCTTATGAGGGCCTTTATCAAATGCCTTCTGGAAGTCCGTTTAAATAGCATCCATAAACATTCCCCTGTCCACTACTTTAGTCACCTCTTCAAAAAATTCAAACAGGTTCATCAGGCATGACTGACCCATTACAAATCCACACTGGTTCTCTCTGATCAGCTGAAAATTTTCAATCCTTAATTATAAACTCTAGTAATTTCCCGACAACAAATGTTAGGCTAACTGGTCTATAATTCTCTGGTTTCTCTCTCTCGCCATTCTTAAATAGTAGAATGACATGCGCAATTTTCCAATCTAAAGAGACAGTTCCTGGGTGAACTTTGGAAGATTATAGTTAGGGCATCTGCAATGTGCTCACCTACTCCCTTTAAACCCCTGAGATGGAAACCATCTGGTCCTGGGGAATTGTCACTCTTTAGCGCCGTTATTTTCTTCATTACTGTTATTTTGCTTACGTTAATTGTATTGAGTCCCTGTCCCTGATTCAGTATTAGTTTCCTTGAGATTTCTGGCATGCTATCCTCTTCCTCTATTGTAAATAATGATGCAAAGTCATTATTCAACATGTCCGCCATTTCCTTATTATCATTGACAATATAACCTCTTTCAGTTTTTAAGGGGCCAACATTGCTCCTGACCGCCCTCTTTTTCCGAATATAATTGTAAAAATTCTGTATTGATTTTGATATCCCTTGCAAGTTTCTTTTCATACTTCCTTTTTGTAGCTCTTACTATCTGTTTTGTCACCCTTTGCTGTTCTTTGTATCTTTCCCATTCAGGACCTGTGCTATTTTTGCATTTTTGTATACTTTTTCTTTTAGTTTGATGCTGTCCCTTACCTCTTTAGTCGTCAATGGCTGTTTTTTTTTGGCAAGTACAGCTCTTGCCCCTCAGGGGTAGAAACTGGTTCTGTATCACCTTAAATTCTTTTTGAATACCTCCCACTGATCTTCTGAGAGGGGCAACAGGTGAGAAGCGGGAGTGCTTTGAGCCGAATCGCCACTTCCTTGTCCCCTTTCACCATCATCCCTCTCATGGCCCACCCGCACTTCCCTGCTCGCACTGAGCTGGAGAGCACTTTGCTGCAGCTCAGTGCAGCAATGAACAGCCAAGGCTGGGGTTTCATCAATCCTATTTAAGGTGGTATAGCGGTACCACCGGGTGTCCCTTACTTATGATATATAATTCCCTTTAACTTACCTATGTTGTATTGAGTTTGCATGTTCGGGCCGTTGCCCCTTTAAGAACGCGAGCCGGGCCAGCTCGGTCTCCCGCTCCCACGGCAATCGCCGGCCCAGCTCGGTCTCCCGCTCCTGCGGCAAGCGCCGGCCTAGCTCGGCCTTCCGCGCCCGCGACTTCAGCCGCAACGGCCAACTCCAGTGCCGGGTAAACGCAGTGACGGCATCACGCGAGTCACGTGACCGCCCCAAGCGCGGGCAAACACGATGACGTCACGTCGCAAGCCACATGACGCCCCGAGCGCGGGAAACGCGAGCAACGCGATGACGTCACGACGCAAATGCGATGACGTCATCGCACAAACCTCCGGACTGCCTAGTCAGTCCTCGTGGCGTCCCCATTCGGGTAAGACCTGTTCCAAGGCTCTCCTGCATTGATCTTTGTTGTTTTCTGTACTTTGTCAAATTCTTCATTAAAAACCTATTGAATTGTTTCTCCTGAGTTGACCTCAGTGATTTGGTTAGGAATACACCTATTCCTACAGTGGTATTCATCATGTGCAAGCCATTAGTGAGGGCCTGCATGCACTCATTTGATTGCCGCGTTTGATGCTCCGTGCAGGTGGCTACTCTTTCCATGGATGAAGATATCATCATACAGGCCTGAGACATCATGTCACGCATGCTTGAGACAGACTCCTCTGCTCTCTCTGCAAGTACATTACACATTCTCTGCTGCTGCTCCAGAAGTATCCTCTTCGTCGCTGGCCCCCCGAGGTTCAGCATCTGCATCCAGCTGAGCAGAGCTTGGAGCGTCCTGTGCCCTCCAATGCGGACTCTACACTGCTGTCTCTGTCTCCACCATCTACTCCTGCTCACTTCTGATATGTGAGTCATCAGGTGAAAACCCAACTATCTTCCTTACCGGTCCCACCGAAGTGTGAGTATCTGAGCTGGTGCACGGTCTGAATGAGTCCTGTGGCGGTGCACCCTCAGAGTGAGTGACCTCCTCTAAGGAGTCGTCGTCATCCTCCTGCACCACCTCCTGCAGGACGCTTGAAGGCCCTATGGGAGATTAAGGACATGAAATAGAATTGTCTAGGTAAGAATGTTTTAAGTGATCATTGGGCACATGATCATATTTCACTTGCTGCTGACATCGAGTCAACCTGACTGAGTGTTGTATGCCATGTGGCTGTCTGTTATTTAATTCTGTCACCAGGTAGCTGGGAGGACCCCCTTCTTCCCCTCTCTGATGGCTAAGCACGCCGAGACTCCACTGATGTCCATCACCTCCTCCTCTGCTGATGTTAACTGTGAGATTGATAGAAACACAGAATCATGGCTGATCATCCAAATTCAGTACCCTGTCCCTGCTTTCTCCCCATATCCCTTGATCCCTTTAGCCTCAAGAAATATATCCAACTCCTTCTTGAATATATTTAATGAATTGGCCTCAACTGCCTTCTGTGGTAGAGAATTCCACAGGTTCACCACTCTCTGGGTGAAGAAATTCCTCCTCATCTCTGTCCTAAATGGCTTACCCCTTATCCTTAGACTGTGACCCCTGGTTCTGGACTCCCCCGCCATCGGGAACATTCTTCCTGCATCTAGTCTGTCTAGTACTGTTGGAATTTTATGTTTCAGTGAGATCCCCTCTCATTCTTCTAAACTCTAGCGAATATAAGCCTAATTGACCCAATCTCTCCTCATACGTCTGTGTGTGAGAGAGTGAGTCTCAGAGACTGTGTGAGAGAAAGGCCTCGATTTTCCTGGAGCCGTCAGGCGGGGTTTCAGGCGTGCAGGGGTGGAAAATCGCAGAATTAGGGGGTCACGACCCCCCCCACCCGATTCCCCGCCCCGTCCGACTTTCGCCCCGGCGTTTCAACGCGACCCGAATCATTCCCGCCCGCAGCAGGCGGGACTGGTCGTCGGGAGCCTAATCAGCAATAATTGGCATCTACAATGCCATTTTAAGGGGCCCTTGTAATTTTCAGCCTTTCCCCACGTAAACCACGCCTGGTGGGAACACCGCTGATGAAACCTGGCGTGAACAATGTCAGCTTGCTTACTTTCAGCTGCAGGTCAATCAGGAAAGAAGAGATTTAATCAGACAGCATTTGTAGGTTGCAGGACCTTGTTGTTTCAGGCTTGGGGCAACTTGTTCAAGGCTTTGGCACAGCTGTGGAAGGTTGGAGCCTCACACACTTCTCCAGTGTGAGCTCCTGGGAAGCCCCTCTCACCACCCTAACTCAGCGCTTCCTCAACAGAGGCATCTGCCAGAAGCATGGGAGGCCTCTTGTTCCTTCCCTTCTTGGCATTAGAGGATCTCCAACAGCAGAGGAGGCTGCAGCAGATCCAGCAACAACAGCAGCACCAGCAACAACAGCAGCACCAGCAACAGCAGCAGCAGCAGGAGCGACAGGCTGCGGCTCAGCCACCTGAGGCAGCACAGGCCAGAAGGGGCCAGCGCATGGAAGGCCGTCGGCGCAGGAGATACCCCCCAAACAGAGTCAACAGACACAGGGTGAGCTACCTCAACATGACTGAGCAGCAGTGCCAAAGGCAGCTCCGACTTTCGCGAGAGGTAGTGACTGACATCTGCGCAATGCTCCAGCAGGACCTGGAGCCCAGAGCACCAGGTCGACACTCCTTACCAGTGGCCATCAAAGTCACCACTGCACTCCACTTTTTTGCCTCAGGCTCCTTCCAGGGATCAGCAGCAGACATCAGCGGCATCTCCCAGTCAGCCGCACACACTTGCATCACTCAGGTGACCGATGCCCTCTTTGCCCTCGCGCACAATCACATCCATTTCACCAGGGATCGCGCAAGTGTGAGGGCGCGAGCGCTTGGATTAGCTCAGCTGGCAGACTTTCCAAGGGTGCAGGGCGTCATTGATTGCACACATGTGGCCCTTAGGGCACCCCATCGCAATCCAGGAGTTTTTGTCAACCGCAAGGGCTTCCACTCCCTTAACGTTCAGCTGGTATGTGACCACAAGAAGGTGATTTTGCATGTTTGTGCCAAGTACCCTGGCAGCTGCCATGACTCCCTCATACTGCGCCAGTCTACTGTGCCTCCGCTATTCAGTCCACCAAATGAACTTCAGGGATGGTTACTTGGAGACAAGGGATATCCCCTGCGGACTTGGCTAATGACGCCATTGAGGAGACCAGCGCTCAATAGATGCCCATCGCTCCTCAAGAGATGTCATTCTATTCTGAGCATTCACCATGTTTTCCATACCCTGGCGACTATGCTCCCCCATGGCCGTAGCCCTCCTCTCCTCGGCCGCAGCCCTCCTCTCCTCGGCTGCAGCCTCCCTCTCCTCGGCCGCAGCCCTCTTCTCCACGGAGGTAGCCATCCTTTCCGTGGTGATGCTTTCATGCACCAATGACTCCAATAAGGCTCTGCTCATGTTCGCCATGGACTCCTCCATTCGCTCCACACTCGCAACGACCCTGGAGACAAAACCTGCCAGAGACTCCTGCATCTGTGCATGGAGATCCATCACCTCCTCTCTTGCAGATGGACCCAGAGGCATAGGGTCGACATGCAGCTGAGCTGAGCTGGCAGAGGCCTGCGCCCTCCGATGAGGACTCTCCACTGTCGTCCCTGTCTCCACAATCTGCTGATGCTCACTTGTGAGCTGTGAAACACCAGGTGACAACACTACTCTATGTCCCGAAGGTCCCCCCCGAGGTGTGATTGTCTGCGCTGGTGCTGGGTGCGCTGAATTCTGCTGACGCTGCGCCCTCAGTGGTTGGAGCTTCCTCTGAGGAGTCTGGCTGCACAGCCTCTTCCTCCTCGACAGTGGGGACGGGGGCTCTGGATGGTCCTGTGGGGGAGTAAAGGAAAGAGTTAGAGATGTGATGCTAAGGTTACATGTACATTGGATTTTGCAGATGCTCATAAGTCCAAATGATGTAGCTTCAGAATCATAACAGCGACTCATGTTATGTCAATGAGAGAGATGGAAAACTATTCTGTCACCAGCTTGCGGGTTTGCTCCTGTCTCTCCTTCCCCAGCTTCCGCAGCCACGTCAGCCCCGGCAATCTCCATCACTCCTTCCTCCCAGGGGGTCAGGTGGGCGATTGAGGGTGGGCCTCCTCCAGTCCTTGCTCGCTCTCTCTTGTTGTGAGCTCTCTTTTCCTGCAATGAGGGAGACAAGTGAAGTTTGAGTGAGAGTGCAGGAGTGAGTGTAGAGATTGCATAGCATAGATACTTAGAAGGAGACAAAGATGGTGTGAGGCTGCAAGACCAAGGGCCCTCCGTGTGTGTTTTCAGTTGTGTTCCAAGCATCAGAGTGAGAGGCAGTGTGAGGGCTGCATGGTGGAATAGTTATGTGACTGTGAGCATAGAGAGAGGGGGAATGGGTAAGGGTGCATTGATGTGACTGGGAAGTGGGATGTGGAGGAAGAGAGTGCTGAAGCTGAGTGCTGTTGGGGAAAGGCAATGGGATCAGGTTGAGGGTGATGGAAACTTAATACTTACTTTTCCTGTACGGTGAAGGTCATGGAAGCGCGTCCTGCACTGCATCCAGGTCCTTCTGGTGACTCCCTGAGAGTTCACCTCTGCTGCCACCTCCATCCAAGCAGCCCTGGTCTCATTGGGAGGCCTCTTCCTCCCTGAGCTAGGGAAGAGGACCTCCCTGTGGGCCCTTACCCCATCCAATAATGTCTGTAGTGAGGCTTCGTCAAATTTGGCGGCAGCTCGGGCTCTGCCACTGGCAACAGCTGCTGCAGGCTCCTCCGCCATACTGGACGGCTCGCTGGGAAGCCTGCAGAGGTTGAGAAGCTTGCTGGAGACTTTAAAAGCACCACGAATGATAGCATCATACTGTGGGGCTTTCTGACTGGAAATAGTCAATAAGCAAGGGTGCCCACACGCTGGAAATAATTTGGCCAATTGAGGGAAAATTGCATCCAGCTGGCTGACCGATGTAGATTTGTGTCGGAACCCGACAATTCCCCGCACCTGCGGGAAAATCGGCCCCTAAGTCTCAGAATCTGTGTGTGAGAGAGTGAGTCTCAGGTTCTGTGTGTGAGAGAGTGAGACTCAGAGTCTGTGAGAGAGAGAATGAGTCTCAGAGTCTGTGTGTGAGAGTGAGTCTCAGAGTCTGTGTGAGAGCGTGAGTCTCAGAGTCTGTGTGAGAGAGAGTGAGTCTCAGAGTCTGTGTGAGAGAGAGTGAGTCTCAGAGTCTGTTTGAGAGAGAGTCTCAGAGTCTGTGTGAGAGAGAGTGAGTCTCAGAGACAGTGTGAGAGAGAGTGAGTCTCAGAATCTGTGTGAGAGAGTGAGTCTCAGGTTCTGTGTGAGAGAGAGTGAGACTCAGAGTCTGTGTGTGAGAGAGTGAGTCTCAGAGACAGTGTGAGAGAGAGTGAGTCTCAGAATCTGTGTGAGAGAGTGAGTCTCAGAGTCTGTGAGAGAGAGAATGAGTCTCAGAGTCTGTGTGTGAGAGAGGGAGTCTCAGAGACAGTGTGAGAGAGAGTGAGTCTCAGAGTCTGTGTGAGAGAGAGTGAGTCTCAGAGTCTGTGTGTGAGAGAGGGAGTCTCAGAGACAGTGTGAGAGAGAGTGAGTCTCAGAGTCTGTGTGAGAGAGAGTGAGTCTCAGGTTCTGTGTGAGAGAGAGTGAGACTCAGAGTCTGTGTGTGAGAGAGTGAGTCTCAGAGTCTGTGAGAGAGAGAATGAGTCTCAGAGTCTGTGTGTGAGAGAGGGAGTCTCAGAGACAGTGTGAGAGAGAGTGAGTCTCAGAGTCTGTGTGAGAGAGAGTGAGTCTCAGAGTCTGTGTGTGAGAGAGTGAGTCTCAGAGTCTGTGTGTGAGAGAAAGTCTCAGAGTCTGTGTGTGAGAGTGAGTCTCAGAGTCTGTGAGAGAGAGTGAGTCTCAGAGTCTGTGTGAGAGAGAGTGAGTCTCAGAGTCTGTGTGAGAGAGTGAGTCTCAGAGACAGTGTGAGAGAGAGTGAGTCTCAGAATCTGTGAGAGAGAGTGAGTCTCAGAGTCTGTGTGAGAGAGTGAGTCTCAGAGTCTGTGAGAGAGAGTGAGTCTCAGAGTCTGTGTGTGAGAGTGAGTCTCAGAGTCTGTGTCAGAGAGAGTGAGTCTCAGAGTCTGTGTGAGAGAGAGTGAGTCTCAGAGTCTGTGTGTGAGAGAGTGAGTCTCAGAGTCTG
The DNA here is from genome assembly GCF_052327205.1 of Somniosus microcephalus. Taxonomy (NCBI): domain Eukaryota; kingdom Metazoa; phylum Chordata; class Chondrichthyes; order Squaliformes; family Somniosidae; genus Somniosus; species Somniosus microcephalus. Next base: position 24,908,257 of record NC_141002.1, on the reverse strand, counting down.
TGTGTGTGAGAGTGAGTCTCAGAGTCTGTGTGAGAGAGAGTGAGTCTCAGAGTCTGTGTGAGAGAGAGTGAGTCTCAGAGCCTGTGTGAGAGTGAGTCTCAGAGTCTGTGTGAGAGAGAGAGTGAGTCTCAGAGTCCTTGAGAGAGTGAGTCTCAGAGTCTGTGTGAGAGAGTGAGTCTCAGAGTCTGTGTGTGAGAGTGAGTCTCAGAGTCTGTGTGTGAGAGTGAGTCTCAGAGTCTGTGTGAGAGAGTGAGTCTCAGAGTCTGTGAGAGAGAGAGTGAGTCTCAGAGTCTGTGTGAGAGAGAAATCTCAGAGTCTGTGTGTGAGAGTGAGTCTCAGAGTCTGTGAGAGAGAGTGAGTCTCAGAGTCTGTGTGTGAGAGAGTGAGTCCCAGAGTCTGTGTGAAAGAGTGAGTCTCAGAGTCTGTGTGTGAGAGAGTGAGTCTCAGAGTCTGTGAGAGAGAGTGAGTCTCAGAGTCTGTGAGAGAGAGTGAGTCTCAGAGTCTGTGTGAGAGAGTGAGTCTCAGAGTCTGTGAAAGAGTGAGTCTCAGAGTCTGTGTGTGAGAGTGAGTCTCAGAGTCTGTGTGAGAGAGTGAGTCTCAGAGTCTGTGAGAGAGAGAGTGAGTCTCAGAGTCTGTGAGAGAGAGACTGAGTCTCAGAGTCTGTGTGTGAGAGAAATCTCAGAGTCTGTGTGTGAGAGTGAGTCTCAGAGTCTGTGAGAGAGAGTGAGTCTCAGAGTCTGTGTGTGAGAGAGTGAGTCCCAGAGTCTGTGTGAAAGAGTGAGTCTCAGAGTCTGTGTGTGAGAGAGTGAGTCCCAGAGTCTGTGTGAAAGAGTGAGTCTCAGAGTCTGTGTGTGAGAGAGTGAGTCTCAGAGTCTGTGTGAGAGAGAGTGAGTCTCAGAGTCTGTGTGTGAGAGAGTGAGTCTCAGAGTCTGTGAGAGAGTGAGTCTCAGAGTCTGTGAGAGAGAGTGAGTCTCAGAGTCTGTGAGAAAGAGTGAGTCTCAGAGTCTGTGTGTGAGAGAGTGAGTCTCAGAGTCTGTGAGAGAGTGAGTCTCAGAGTCTGTGTGTGAGAGAGTGAGTCTCAGAGTCTATGTGTGAGAGTGTGAGAGCAACCCCCAATGCTATCACTACGACGCCCTGAAATGCCAAGAGCTGACCATAAAGAAGAATACCCTCAGTCAACTAGTCCTGGGACTCAGTGAAGTAACTACTAACACTACTAACAATAACCAGCCACAGGACAGTGACAGCGTAACACAAAGAATTCGACCCAACACAATCGTCGCTAAGCAAAAGGAAAAATATCTGACATATTGGGCAGAAACAACAAAAACCCAAAGCAAACTCAATTGCTACTTGGCCCTAAACAGACAATACAACATAGCTGATTACCTGACCATGGTAAAGGACAGCAAACTGAGAAAAATCCTGACAATGTACAGACTTAGTGAACATAGCCTGGCGATCGAAAAAGGTAGACACAGGCAGACCCGGCTACCAAGGGAGGACAGGATATGCTCCCACTGCAGTCAGGGAATGGTGGAGACAGAGATGCACTTCCTCACAGCTTGTAGAAAATATCAGGGCATAAGGGAGAATTTCTACCCAAAATTTACAAAAATATGCCCGGAATTCAGAAAATTGAATGACGACCAAAAACTCCCATACCCACTAGGGGAAGAGAGAAGTTGCATAACACTGGCGGCACACTATGTTACAGCTTGCCATAAACAGAGGGACAACCACTAAAGATAAGATAAGAGTATATATAAATTATATGAAAGTATATTTATACACTCAGGGATATATCTGTTTATACACTGTATGGATAGATCTGTATTTTTGTGAACAAACATGAATGTTTTCCAATGCTTTGGCAACATAAGATGTAACTTGTCATGCCAATAAAGCGATTTGAATTGAATTGAATTGAGTGACTCTCAGAGTCTGTGTGTGAGAGAAATCTCAGAGTCTGTGTGAGAGAGAGTGAGTCTCAGAGTCTGTGTGTTAGAGAGTGAATCTCAGAGTCTGTGTGTGAGAGAGTGAGTCTCAGAGTCTGCGTGTGAGAGTGAGTCTCAGAGTCTGTGTGAGAGAGAGTGAGTCTCAGAGTCTGTGTGTTAGAGAGTGAGTCTCAGAGTCTGTGAGAGAGTGAGTCTCAGAGTCTGTGTGTGAGAGAGTGAGTCTCAGAGTCTGTGTGAGAGAGAGAGAGTGAGTCTCAGAGTCTGTGTGAGAGAGAGTGAGTCTCAGAGTCTGTGTGAGAGAGTGAGTCTCAGAATCTGTGTGTGAGAGAGTGAGTCTCAGAGTCTGTGTGAGAGAGTGAGTCTCAGAGTCTGTGTGAGAGAGAGAGAGTGAGTCTCAGAGTCTGTGTGAGAGAGAGTGAGTCTCAGAGTCTGTGTGAGAGAGTGAGTCTCAGAATCTGTGTGTGAGAGAGTGAGTCTCAGAGTCTGTGAAAGAGTGAGTCTCAGAGTCTGTGTGTGAGAGTGAGTCTCAGAGTCTGTGTGTGAGAGTGAGTCTCAGAGTCTGTGTGTGAGAGTGAGTCTCAGAGTCTGTGTGAGAGAGTGAGTCTCAGAATCTCACAGAAACTCACAGAAACCCCACAATGCAGATAGAGGCCATTTCGGCCCATCGAGCCTGCACCGACACATATCCCACCCGATCCCCGTAACCCCTACACCAACACATATCCCACCCTATCCCCGTAACCCCACGTATTTAATCCCCCTAACACTAACGGTCAATTTTTATCATAGCCAATCAACCTAACCCGCACATCTTTGGACTGTGGGAGGAAACCGGAGCACCCGGAGGAAACCCACGCAAACACGGGGAGAATGTGCAAACTCCACACAGACAGTCGCCCGAGGCCGGATTCGAACCCGGGTCCCTGGCGCTGTGAGGCAACAGTGCTAACCACTATGCCACCGTGCTGTGCGTGAGAGTGTGAGTCTCAGTGTCTGTGTGAGAGTGTGAGTCTCAGTGTCTGTGAGAGAGAGAGGAGAGAGTGAGTCCCAGAGTCTGTGTGAGAGAGTGAGTCTCAGAGTCTGTGTGAGAGAGAGTGAGTCTCAGAGTCTGTGTGAGAGAGTGAGTCTCAGAGTCTGTGTGAGAGAGAGTGAGTCTCAGAGTCTGTGTGAGAGAGAGTGAGTCTCAGAGTCTGTGTGAGAGAGAGAGTGAGTCTCAGAGTCTGTGAAAGAGTGAGTCTCAGAGTCTGTGTGTGAGAGTGAGTCTCAGAGTCTGTGTGTGAGAGTGAGTCTCAGAGTCTGTGTGTGAGACTGAGTCTCAGAGTCTGTGAGAGAGAGAGAGTCTCAGAGTCTGTGTGTGACAGTGAGCGGCACGCTATGTTACAGCTTGCCATGAACAGAGAGCCAACCAGTAAACTAAGAAAAGAATATATATAAACAATGCGAATGTATATTTATACACTCAGGGATATACCTGTTTATACACTGTATGAATAGAACTGCGTTTATGTGGTAAACCATAAATGTATTTTGATGCTTTGGCAACATAAGATGTAACTTATCATGCCAATAAAGCGATTTGAATTGTGAATTGTGAATTGAGTCTCAGAGTCTGTGTGTGAGAGTGAGTCTCAGAGTCTGTGTGTGAGAGTGAGTCTCAGAGTCTGTGTGAGAGAGTGAGTCTCAGAGTCTGTGAGAGAGTGAGTCTCAGAGTCTGGGTGTGACAGTGAGTCTCAGAGTCTGTGTGTGAGAGTGAGTCTCAGAGTCTGTGTGAGAGAGTGAGTCTCAGAGTCTGTGTGTGAGAGTGAGTCTCAGAGTCTGTGTGTGAGAGTGAGTCTCAGAGTCTGTGTGAGAGAGTGAGTCTCAGAGTCTGTGTGTGAGAGTGAGTCTCAGAGTCTATGTGAGAGAGAGTGAGTCTCAGAGTCTGTGTGAGAGAGAGTGAGTCGCAGACTCTGTGTGTCAGAGAGTGAGTCTCAGAGTCTGTGAGAGAGAGAGTGAGTCTCAGAATCTGTGTGTGAGAGTGAGTCTCAGAGTCTGTGAGAGAGTGAGTCTCAGAGTCTGTGTGAGAGAGAGTGAGTCTCAGAGTCTGTGTGTGAGAGTGAGTCTCAGAGTCTGTGTGTGAGAGAGTGAGTCTCAGAGTCTGTGTGTGAGAGAGTGAGTCTCAGAGTCTGTGTGTGAGAGAGTGAGTGTCTCAGAATCTGTGTGTGAGAGAGTGAGTCTCAGAGTCTGTGAGAGAGAGTGAGTCTCAGAGTCTGTGTGAGAGAGAGTGAGTCTCAGAGTCTGTGTGTTAGAGAGTGAGTCTCAGAGTCTGTGTGTGAGAGAGTGAGTCTTAGAGTCTGTGTGAGAGAGTGAGTCTCAGAGTCTGTGTGAGAGAGAGTGAGTCTCAGAGTCTGTGAGAGAGAGAGTGAGTCTCAGAGTCTGTGTGAGAGAGTGAGTCTCAGAGTCTATGTGAGAGAGAGTGAGTCGCAGAGTCTGTGTGTCAGAGAGTGAGTCTCAGAGTCTGTGAGAGAGAGAGTGAGTCTCAGAATCTGTGTGTGAGAGTGAGTCTCAGAGTCTGTGTGTGAGAGAGTGAGTCTCAAAGTCTGTGTGTGAGAGAGTGAGTCTCAGAGTCTGTGAGAGAGAGTGAGTCTCAGAGTCTGTGTGAGAGAGTGAGTGTCTCAGAGTCTGTGTGAGAGAGTGAGTCTCAGAGTCTGTGTGAGAGTGAGTCTCAGAGTCTGTGTGTTAGAGAGTGAGTCTCAGAGTCTGTGTGTGAGAGAGTGAGTCTCAGAGTCTGTGTGAGAGAGAGTGAGTCTCAGAGTCTGTGTGTGAGAGAGTGAGTCTCAGAGTCTGTGTGAGAGAGAGTGAGTCTCAGAGTCTGTGTGTGAGAGAGTGAGTCTCAGAGTCTGTGTGAGAGAGAGTGAGTCTCAGAATCTGTGTGTGAGATAAATCTCAGTCTGTGTGAGTGAGTCTCAGTTTGTGTGTGAGAGAGTGAGTCTCAGAGTCTGTGTGTGAGAGAGTGAGTCTCAGAGTCTGTGTGAGAGAGTGAGTCTCAGAGTCTGTGTGAGAGAGAGTGAGTCTCAGAGTCTGTGTGAGAGAGTGAGTCTCAGAGTCTGTGTGTGAGAGTGAGTCTCAGAGTCTGCGAGAGAGAGAGAGTCTCAGAGTCTGTGTGAGAGAGTGAGTCTCAGAGTCTGTGTGAGAGAGAGTGAGTCTCAGAGTCTGTGTGAGAGAGAGTGAGTCTCAGAGTCTGTTTGAGAGAGTGAGTGTCTCAGAGTCTGTGTGTGAGAGAGTGAGTCTCAGAGTCTGTGTGAGAGAGAGTGAGTCTCAGAGTCTGTGAGAGAGAGTGAGTCTCCGAGTCTGTGTGTGAGAGAGTGAGTCGCAGAGTCTGTGTGTGAGAGTGAGTCTCAGAGTCTGTGTGAGAGAGAGTGAGTCGCAGAGTCTGTGTGTGAGAGTGAGTCTCAGAGTCTGTGTGTGAGAGAGTGAGTCTCAGAGTCTGTGTGTGAGAGTGAGTCTCAGAGTCTGTGTGAGAGTGAGTCTCAGAGTCTGTGAGAGAGAGTGAGTCTCAGAGTCTGTGTGAGAGAGTGAGTCTCAGAGTCTGTGTGTGAGAGTGAGTCTCAGAGTCTGTGTGAGAGAGAGTGAGTCTCAGAGTCTGTGTGTGAGAGTGAGTCACAGAGTCTGTGTGAGAGAGAGTGAGTCTCAGAGTCTGTGTGTGAGAGAGTGAGTCTCAGAGTCTGTGTGTGAGAGTGAGTCTCAGAGTCTGTGAGAGAGAGTGAGTCTCAGAGTCTGTGTGAGAGAGAGTGAGTCTCAGAGTCTGTGAGAGAGAGTGAGTCTCAGAGTCTGTGTGTGAGAGTGAGTCTCAGAGTCTGTGTGAGAGAGTGAGTCTCAGAGTCTGTGTGAGAGAGAGTGAGTCTCAGAGTCTATGTGAGAGAGAGTGAGTCGCAGAGTCTGTGTGTCAGAGAGTGAGTCTCAGAGTCTGTGAGAGAGAGAGTGAGTCTCAGAATCTGTGTGTGAGAGTGAGTCTCAGAGTCTCTGAGAGAGAGAATGAGTCTCAGAGTCTGTGTGAGAGAGAGTGAGTCTCAGAGTCTGTGTGTGAGAGTGAGTCTCAGAGTCTGTGTGTGAGAGAGTGAGTCTCAAAGTCTGTGTGTGAGAGAGTGAGTCTCAGAGTCTGTGTGAGAGAGTGAGTCTCAGAGTCTGTGAGAGAGAGAGTGAGTCTCAGAGTCTGTGTGAGAGAGAGTGAGTCTCAGAGTCTGTGTGAGAGTGAGTCTCAGAGTCTGTGTGAGAGAGTGAGTCTCAGAGTCTGTGTGAGAGAGTGAGTCTCAGAGTCTGTGTGAGAGAGTGAGTGTCTCAGAGTCTGTGTGTGAGAGAGTGAGTCTCAGAGTCTGTGTGTGAGAGAGTGAGTCTCAGAGTCTGTGTGTTAGAGAGTGAGTCTCAGAGTCTGTGTGTGAGAGAGTGAGTCTCAGAGTCTGTGTGAGAGAGAGTGAGTCTCAGAATCTGTGTGTGAGATAAATCTCAGTCTGTGTGAGTGAGTCTCAGTTTGTGTGTGAGAGAGTGAGTCTCAGAGTCTGTGTGTGAGAGAGTGAGTCTCAGAGTCTGTGTGAGAGAGAGTGAGTCTCAGAGTCTGTGAGAGAGAGAGAGTCTCAGAGTCTGTGTGAGAGAGAGTGAGTCTCAGAGTCTGTGTGAGAGAGAGTGAGTCTCAGAGTCTGTTTGAGAGAGAGTGAGTCTCAGAGTCTGTGTGAGAGAGAGTGAGTCTCAGAGTCTGTTTGAGAGAGTGAGTGTCTCAGAGTCTGTGTGTGAGAGAGTGAGTCTCAGAGTCTGTGTGAGAGAGAGAGTCTCAGAGTCTGTGTGAGAGAGAGTGAGTCTCAGAGTCTGTGTGAGAGAGAGTGAGTCTCAGAGTCTGTTTGAGAGAGTGAGTGTCTCAGAGTCTGTGTGTGAGAGAGTGAGTCTCAGAGTCTGCGAGAGAGAGAGAGTCTCAGAGTCTGTGTGAGAGAGAGTGAGTCTCAGAGTCTGTGTGAGAGAGAGAGTCTCAGAGTCTGTGTGAGAGAGAGTGAGTCTCAGAGTCTGTGAGAGAGAGTGAGTCTCAGAGTCTGCGAGAGAGAGAGAGTCTCAGAGTCTGTGTGAGAGAGAGTGAGTCTCAGAGTCTGTGTGAGAGAGAGTGAGTCTCAGAGTCTGTTTGAGAGAGTGAGTGTCTCAGAGTCTGTGTGTGAGAGAGTGAGTCTCAGAGTCTGTGTGAGAGAGAGTGAGTCTCAGAGTCTGTGTGAGAGAGAGTGAGTCTCAGAGTCTGTTTGAGAGAGTGAGTGTCTCAGAGTCTGTGTGTGAGAGAGTGAGTCTCAGAGTCTGTGTGAGAGAGAGTGAGTCTCAGAGTCTGTGAGAGAGAGTGAGTCTCCGAGTCTGTGTGTGAGAGAGTGAGTCGCAGAGTCTGTGTGTGAGAGTGAGTCTCAGAGTCTGTGTGTGAGAGAGTGAGTCTCAGAGTCTGTGTGTGAGAGTGAGTCTCAGAGTCTGTGTGAGAGTGAGTCTCAGAGTCTGTGAGAGAGAGTGAGTCTCAGAGTCTGTGTGAGAGAGTGAGTCTCAGAGTCTGTGTGTGAGAGAGTGAGTCTCAGAGTCTGTGTGAGAGAGAGTGAGTCTCAGAATCTGTGTGTGAGATAAATCTCAGTCTGTGTGAGTGAGTCTCAGTTTGTGTGTGAGAGAGTGAGTCTCAGAGTCTGTGTGTGAGAGAGTGAGTCTCAGAGTCTGTGTGAGAGAGTGAGTCTCAGAGTCTGTGTGAGAGAGAGTGAGTCTCAGAGTCTGTGTGAGAGAGTGAGTCTCAGAGTCTGTGTGTGAGAGTGAGTCTCAGAGTCTGTGAGAGAGAGTGAGTCTCAGAGTCTGTGTGAGAGAGAGTGAGTCTCAGAGTCTGTGAGAGAGAGTGAGTCTCAGAGTCTGTGTGTGAGAGAGTGAGTCTCAGAGTCTGTGTGAGAGAGTGAGTCTCAGAGTCTGTGTGAGAGAGAGTGAGTCTCAGAGTCTATGTGAGAGAGAGTGAGTCGCAGAGTCTGTGTGTCAGAGAGTGAGTCTCAGAGTCTGTGAGAGAGAGAGTGAGTCTCAGAATCTGTGTGTGAGAGTGAGTCTCAGAGTCTGTGAGAGAGAGAGTGAGTCTCAGAGTCTGTGTGTGAGAGTGAGTCTCAGAGTCTGTGTGTGAGAGAGTGAGTCTCAAAGTCTGTGTGTGAGAGAGTGAGTCTCAGAGTCTGTGTGAGAGAGTGAGTCTCAGAGTCTGTGAGAGAGAGAGTGAGTCTCAGAGTCTGTGTGAGAGAGAGTGAGTCTCAGAGTCTGTGTGAGAGTGAGTCTCAGAGTCTGTGTGAGAGAGTGAGTCTCAGAGTCTGTGTGAGAGAGTGAGTCTCAGAGTCTGTGTGAGAGAGTGAGTGTCTCAGAGTCTGTGTGTGAGAGAGTGAGTCTCAGAGTCTGTGTGTGAGAGAGTGAGTCTCAGAGTCTGTGTGAGAGAGTGAGTCTCAGAGTCTGTGTGAGAGAGAGTGAGTCTCAGAGTCTGTGTGAGAGAGTGAGTCTCAGAGTCTGTGTGTGAGAGTGAGTCTCAGAGTCTGCGAGAGAGAGAGAGTCTCAGAGTCTGTGTGAGAGAGTGAGTCTCAGAGTCTGTGTGAGAGAGAGTGAGTCTCAGAGTCTGTGTGAGAGAGAGTGAGTCTCAGAGTCTGTTTGAGAGAGTGAGTGTCTCAGAGTCTGTGTGTGAGAGAGTGAGTCTCAGAGTCTGTGTGAGAGAGAGTGAGTCTCAGAGTCTGTGAGAGAGAGTGAGTCTCCGAGTCTGTGTGTGAGAGAGTGAGTCGCAGAGTCTGTGTGTGAGAGTGAGTCTCAGAGTCTGTGTGTGAGAGAGTGAGTCTCAGAGTCTGTGTGTGAGAGTGAGTCTCAGAGTCTGTGTGAGAGTGAGTCTCAGAGTCTGTGAGAGAGAGTGAGTCTCAGAGTCTGTGTGAGAGAGTGAGTCTCAGAGTCTGTGTGTGAGAGTGAGTCTCAGAGCCTGTGTGAGAGAGAGTGAGTCTCAGAGTCTGTGAGAGAGAGTGAGTCTCAGAGTCTGTGTGTGAGAGTGAGTCTCAGAGTCTGTGTGAGAGAGTGAGTCTCAGAGTCTGTGTGAGAGAGAGTGAGTCTCAGAGTCTATGTGAGAGAGAGTGAGTCGCAGAGTCTGTGTGTCAGAGAGTGAGTCTCAGAGTCTGTGAGAGAGAGAGTGAGTCTCAGAATCTGTGTGTGAGAGTGAGTCTCAGAGTCTCTGAGAGAGAGAATGAGTCTCAGAGTCTGTGTGAGAGAGAGTGAGTCTCAGAGTCTGTGTGTGAGAGTGAGTCTCAGAGTCTGTGTGTGAGAGAGTGAGTCTCAAAGTCTGTGTGTGAGAGAGTGAGTCTCAGAGTCTGTGTGAGAGAGTGAGTCTCAGAGTCTGTGAGAGAGAGAGTGAGTCTCAGAGTCTGTGTGAGAGAGAGTGAGTCTCAGAGTCTGTGTGAGAGTGAGTCTCAGAGTCTGTGAGAGAGAGTGAGTCTCAGAGTCTGTGTGAGAGAGAGTGAGTCTCAGAGTCTGTGAGAGAGAGTGAGTCTCAGAGTCTGTGTGAGAGAGTGAGTCTCAGAATCTCACAGAAACTCACAGAAACCCCACAATGCAGATAGAGGCCATTTCGGCCCATCGAGCCTGCACCGACACATATCCCACCCGATCCCCGTAACCCCTACACCAACACATATCCCACCCTATCCCCGTAACCCCACGTATTTAATCCCCCTAACACTAACGGTCAATTTTTATCATAGCCAATCAACCTAACCCGCACATCTTTGGACTGTGGGAGGAAACCGGAGCACCCGGAGGAAACCCACGCAAACACGGGGAGAATGTGCAAACTCCACACAGACAGTCGCCCGAGGCCGGATTCGAACCCGGGTCCCTGGCGCTGTGAGGCAACAGTGCTAACCACTATGCCACCGTGCTGTGTGTGAGAGTGTGAGTCTCAGTGTCTGTGTGAGAGTGTGAGTCTCAGTGTCTGTGAGAGAGAGAGGAGAGAGTGAGTCCCAGAGTCTGTGTGAGAGAGTGAGTCTCAGAGTCTGTGTGAGAGAGAGTGAGTCTCAGAGTCTGTGTGAGAGAGAGTGAGTCTCAGAGTCTGTGTGAGAGAGAGAGTGAGTCTCAGAGTCTGTGAAAGAGTGAGTCTCAGAGTCTGTGTGTGAGAGTGAGTCTCAGAGTCTGTGTGTGAGAGTGAGTCTCAGAGTCTGTGTGTGAGACTGAGTCTCAGAGTCTGTGAGAGAGAGAGAGTCTCAGAGTCTGTGTGTGACAGTGAGCGGCACGCTATGTTACAGCTTGCCATGAACAGAGAGCCAACCAGTAAACTAAGAAAAGAATATATATAAACAATGCGAATGTATATTTATACACTCAGGGATATACCTGTTTATACACTGTATGAATAGAACTGCGTTTATGTGGTAAACCATAAATGTATTTTGATGCTTTGGCAACATAAGATGTAACTTATCATGCCAATAAAGCGATTTGAATTGTGAATTGTGAATTGAGTCTCAGAGTCTGTGTGTGAGAGTGAGTCTCAGAGTCTGTGTGTGAGAGTGAGTCTCAGAGTCTGTGTGAGAGAGTGAGTCTCAGAGTCTGTGAGAGAGTGAGTCTCAGAGTCTGGGTGTGACAGTGAGTCTCAGAGTCTGTGTGTGAGAGTGAGTCTCAGAGTCTGTGTGAGAGAGTGAGTCTCAGAGTCTGTGTGTGAGAGTGAGTCTCAGAGTCTGTGTGTGAGAGTGAGTCTCAGAGTCTGTGTGAGAGAGTGAGTCTCAGAGTCTGTGTGTGAGAGTGAGTCTCAGAGTCTATGTGAGAGAGAGTGAGTCTCAGAGTCTGTGTGAGAGAGAGTGAGTCGCAGACTCTGTGTGTCAGAGAGTGAGTCTCAGAGTCTGTGAGAGAGAGAGTGAGTCTCAGAATCTGTGTGTGAGAGTGAGTCTCAGAGTCTGTGAGAGAGTGAGTCTCAGAGTCTGTGTGAGAGAGAGTGAGTCTCAGAGTCTGTGTGTGAGAGTGAGTCTCAGAGTCTGTGTGTGAGAGAGTGAGTCTCAGAGTCTGTGTGTGAGAGAGTGAGTCTCAGAGTCTGTGTGTGAGAGAGTGAGTGTCTCAGAATCTGTGTGTGAGAGAGTGAGTCTCAGAGTCTGTGAGAGAGAGTGAGTCTCAGAGTCTGTGTGAGAGAGAGTGAGTCTCAGAGTCTGTGTGTTAGAGAGTGAGTCTCAGAGTCTGTGTGTGAGAGAGTGAGTCTTAGAGTCTGTGTGAGAGAGTGAGTCTCAGAGTCTGTGTGAGAGAGAGTGAGTCTCAGAGTCTGTGAGAGAGAGAGTGAGTCTCAGAGTCTGTGTGAGAGAGTGAGTCTCAGAGTCTATGTGAGAGAGAGTGAGTCGCAGAGTCTGTGTGTCAGAGAGTGAGTCTCAGAGTCTGTGAGAGAGAGAGTGAGTCTCAGAATCTGTGTGTGAGAGTGAGTCTCAGAGTCTGTGTGTGAGAGAGTGAGTCTCAAAGTCTGTGTGTGAGAGAGTGAGTCTCAGAGTCTGTGAGAGAGAGTGAGTCTCAGAGTCTGTGTGAGAGAGTGAGTGTCTCAGAGTCTGTGTGAGAGAGTGAGTCTCAGAGTCTGTGTGAGAGTGAGTCTCAGAGTCTGTGTGTTAGAGAGTGAGTCTCAGAGTCTGTGTGTGAGAGAGTGAGTCTCAGAGTCTGTGTGAGAGAGAGTGAGTCTCAGAGTCTGTGTGTGAGAGAGTGAGTCTCAGAGTCTGTGTGAGAGAGAGTGAGTCTCAGAGTCTGTGTGTGAGAGAGTGAGTCTCAGAGTCTGTGTGAGAGAGAGTGAGTCTCAGAATCTGTGTGTGAGATAAATCTCAGTCTGTGTGAGTGAGTCTCAGTTTGTGTGTGAGAGAGTGAGTCTCAGAGTCTGTGTGTGAGAGAGTGAGTCTCAGAGTCTGTGTGAGAGAGTGAGTCTCAGAGTCTGTGTGAGAGAGAGTGAGTCTCAGAGTCTGTGTGAGAGAGTGAGTCTCAGAGTCTGTGTGTGAGAGTGAGTCTCAGAGTCTGCGAGAGAGAGAGAGTCTCAGAGTCTGTGTGAGAGAGTGAGTCTCAGAGTCTGTGTGAGAGAGAGTGAGTCTCAGAGTCTGTGTGAGAGAGAGTGAGTCTCAGAGTCTGTTTGAGAGAGTGAGTGTCTCAGAGTCTGTGTGTGAGAGAGTGAGTCTCAGAGTCTGTGTGAGAGAGAGTGAGTCTCAGAGTCTGTGAGAGAGAGTGAGTCTCCGAGTCTGTGTGTGAGAGAGTGAGTCGCAGAGTCTGTGTGTGAGAGTGAGTCTCAGAGTCTGTGTGAGAGAGAGTGAGTCGCAGAGTCTGTGTGTGAGAGTGAGTCTCAGAGTCTGTGTGTGAGAGAGTGAGTCTCAGAGTCTGTGTGTGAGAGTGAGTCTCAGAGTCTGTGTGAGAGTGAGTCTCAGAGTCTGTGAGAGAGAGTGAGTCTCAGAGTCTGTGTGAGAGAGTGAGTCTCAGAGTCTGTGTGTGAGAGTGAGTCTCAGAGTCTGTGTGAGAGAGAGTGAGTCTCAGAGTCTGTGTGTGAGAGTGAGTCACAGAGTCTGTGTGAGAGAGAGTGAGTCTCAGAGTCTGTGTGTGAGAGAGTGAGTCTCAGAGTCTGTGTGTGAGAGTGAGTCTCAGAGTCTGTGAGAGAGAGTGAGTCTCAGAGTCTGTGTGAGAGAGAGTGAGTCTCAGAGTCTGTGAGAGAGAGTGAGTCTCAGAGTCTGTGTGTGAGAGTGAGTCTCAGAGTCTGTGTGAGAGAGTGAGTCTCAGAGTCTGTGTGAGAGAGAGTGAGTCTCAGAGTCTATGTGAGAGAGAGTGAGTCGCAGAGTCTGTGTGTCAGAGAGTGAGTCTCAGAGTCTGTGAGAGAGAGAGTGAGTCTCAGAATCTGTGTGTGAGAGTGAGTCTCAGAGTCTCTGAGAGAGAGAATGAGTCTCAGAGTCTGTGTGAGAGAGAGTGAGTCTCAGAGTCTGTGTGTGAGAGTGAGTCTCAGAGTCTGTGTGTGAGAGAGTGAGTCTCAAAGTCTGTGTGTGAGAGAGTGAGTCTCAGAGTCTGTGTGAGAGAGTGAGTCTCAGAGTCTGTGAGAGAGAGAGTGAGTCTCAGAGTCTGTGTGAGAGAGAGTGAGTCTCAGAGTCTGTGTGAGAGTGAGTCTCAGAGTCTGTGTGAGAGAGTGAGTCTCAGAGTCTGTGTGAGAGAGTGAGTCTCAGAGTCTGTGTGAGAGAGTGAGTGTCTCAGAGTCTGTGTGTGAGAGAGTGAGTCTCAGAGTCTGTGTGTGAGAGAGTGAGTCTCAGAGTCTGTGTGTTAGAGAGTGAGTCTCAGAGTCTGTGTGTGAGAGAGTGAGTCTCAGAGTCTGTGTGAGAGAGAGTGAGTCTCAGAATCTGTGTGTGAGATAAATCTCAGTCTGTGTGAGTGAGTCTCAGTTTGTGTGTGAGAGAGTGAGTCTCAGAGTCTGTGTGTGAGAGAGTGAGTCTCAGAGTCTGTGTGAGAGAGAGTGAGTCTCAGAGTCTGTGAGAGAGAGAGAGTCTCAGAGTCTGTGTGAGAGAGAGTGAGTCTCAGAGTCTGTGTGAGAGAGAGTGAGTCTCAGAGTCTGTTTGAGAGAGAGTGAGTCTCAGAGTCTGTGTGAGAGAGAGTGAGTCTCAGAGTCTGTTTGAGAGAGTGAGTGTCTCAGAGTCTGTGTGTGAGAGAGTGAGTCTCAGAGTCTGTGTGAGAGAGAGAGTCTCAGAGTCTGTGTGAGAGAGAGTGAGTCTCAGAGTCTGTGTGAGAGAGAGTGAGTCTCAGAGTCTGTTTGAGAGAGTGAGTGTCTCAGAGTCTGTGTGTGAGAGAGTGAGTCTCAGAGTCTGCGAGAGAGAGAGAGTCTCAGAGTCTGTGTGAGAGAGAGTGAGTCTCAGAGTCTGTGTGAGAGAGAGAGTCTCAGAGTCTGTGTGAGAGAGAGTGAGTCTCAGAGTCTGTGAGAGAGAGTGAGTCTCAGAGTCTGCGAGAGAGAGAGAGTCTCAGAGTCTGTGTGAGAGAGAGTGAGTCTCAGAGTCTGTGTGAGAGAGAGTGAGTCTCAGAGTCTGTTTGAGAGAGTGAGTGTCTCAGAGTCTGTGTGTGAGAGAGTGAGTCTCAGAGTCTGTGTGAGAGAGAGTGAGTCTCAGAGTCTGTGTGAGAGAGAGTGAGTCTCAGAGTCTGTTTGAGAGAGTGAGTGTCTCAGAGTCTGTGTGTGAGAGAGTGAGTCTCAGAGTCTGTGTGAGAGAGAGTGAGTCTCAGAGTCTGTGAGAGAGAGTGAGTCTCCGAGTCTGTGTGTGAGAGAGTGAGTCGCAGAGTCTGTGTGTGAGAGTGAGTCTCAGAGTCTGTGTGTGAGAGAGTGAGTCTCAGAGTCTGTGTGTGAGAGTGAGTCTCAGAGTCTGTGTGAGAGTGAGTCTCAGAGTCTGTGAGAGAGAGTGAGTCTCAGAGTCTGTGTGAGAGAGTGAGTCTCAGAGTCTGTGTGTGAGAGAGTGAGTCTCAGAGTCTGTGTGAGAGAGAGTGAGTCTCAGAATCTGTGTGTGAGATAAATCTCAGTCTGTGTGAGTGAGTCTCAGTTTGTGTGTGAGAGAGTGAGTCTCAGAGTCTGTGTGTGAGAGAGTGAGTCTCAGAGTCTGTGTGAGAGAGTGAGTCTCAGAGTCTGTGTGAGAGAGAGTGAGTCTCAGAGTCTGTGTGAGAGAGTGAGTCTCAGAGTCTGTGTGTGAGAGTGAGTCTCAGAGTCTGTGAGAGAGAGTGAGTCTCAGAGTCTGTGTGAGAGAGAGTGAGTCTCAGAGTCTGTGAGAGAGAGTGAGTCTCAGAGTCTGTGTGTGAGAGAGTGAGTCTCAGAGTCTGTGTGAGAGAGTGAGTCTCAGAGTCTGTGTGAGAGAGAGTGAGTCTCAGAGTCTATGTGAGAGAGAGTGAGTCGCAGAGTCTGTGTGTCAGAGAGTGAGTCTCAGAGTCTGTGAGAGAGAGAGTGAGTCTCAGAATCTGTGTGTGAGAGTGAGTCTCAGAGTCTGTGAGAGAGAGAGTGAGTCTCAGAGTCTGTGTGTGAGAGTGAGTCTCAGAGTCTGTGTGTGAGAGAGTGAGTCTCAAAGTCTGTGTGTGAGAGAGTGAGTCTCAGAGTCTGTGTGAGAGAGTGAGTCTCAGAGTCTGTGAGAGAGAGAGTGAGTCTCAGAGTCTGTGTGAGAGAGAGTGAGTCTCAGAGTCTGTGTGAGAGTGAGTCTCAGAGTCTGTGTGAGAGAGTGAGTCTCAGAGTCTGTGTGAGAGAGTGAGTCTCAGAGTCTGTGTGAGAGAGTGAGTGTCTCAGAGTCTGTGTGTGAGAGAGTGAGTCTCAGAGTCTGTGTGTGAGAGAGTGAGTCTCAGAGTCTGTGTGAGAGAGTGAGTCTCAGAGTCTGTGTGAGAGAGAGTGAGTCTCAGAGTCTGTGTGAGAGAGTGAGTCTCAGAGTCTGTGTGTGAGAGTGAGTCTCAGAG
Source organism: Somniosus microcephalus (assembly GCF_052327205.1). Taxonomy (NCBI): domain Eukaryota; kingdom Metazoa; phylum Chordata; class Chondrichthyes; order Squaliformes; family Somniosidae; genus Somniosus; species Somniosus microcephalus. The sequence continues at coordinate 24,892,871 of NC_141002.1, read as the reverse complement.
TCTGCGAGAGAGAGAGAGTCTCAGAGTCTGTGTGAGAGAGTGAGTCTCAGAGTCTGTGTGAGAGAGAGTGAGTCTCAGAGTCTGTGTGAGAGAGAGTGAGTCTCAGAGTCTGTTTGAGAGAGTGAGTGTCTCAGAGTCTGTGTGTGAGAGAGTGAGTCTCAGAGTCTGTGTGAGAGAGAGTGAGTCTCAGAGTCTGTGAGAGAGAGTGAGTCTCCGAGTCTGTGTGTGAGAGAGTGAGTCGCAGAGTCTGTGTGTGAGAGTGAGTCTCAGAGTCTGTGTGTGAGAGAGTGAGTCTCAGAGTCTGTGTGTGAGAGTGAGTCTCAGAGTCTGTGTGAGAGTGAGTCTCAGAGTCTGTGAGAGAGAGTGAGTCTCAGAGTCTGTGTGAGAGAGTGAGTCTCAGAGTCTGTGTGTGAGAGTGAGTCTCAGAGCCTGTGTGAGAGAGAGTGAGTCTCAGAGTCTGTGTGTGAGAGTGAGTCACAGAGTCTGTGTGAGAGAGAGTGAGTCTCAGAGTCTGTGTGTGAGAGAGTGAGTCTCAGAGTCTGTGTGTGAGAGTGAGTCTCAGAGTCTGTGAGAGAGAGTGAGTCTCAGAGTCTGTGTGAGAGAGAGTGAGTCTCAGAGTCTGTGAGAGAGAGTGAGTCTCAGAGTCTGTGTGTGAGAGTGAGTCTCAGAGTCTGTGTGAGAGAGTGAGTCTCAGAGTCTGTGTGAGAGAGAGTGAGTCTCAGAGTCTATGTGAGAGAGAGTGAGTCGCAGAGTCTGTGTGTCAGAGAGTGAGTCTCAGAGTCTGTGAGAGAGAGAGTGAGTCTCAGAATCTGTGTGTGAGAGTGAGTCTCAGAGTCTCTGAGAGAGAGAATGAGTCTCAGAGTCTGTGTGAGAGAGAGTGAGTCTCAGAGTCTGTGTGTGAGAGTGAGTCTCAGAGTCTGTGTGTGAGAGAGTGAGTCTCAAAGTCTGTGTGTGAGAGAGTGAGTCTCAGAGTCTGTGTGAGAGAGTGAGTCTCAGAGTCTGTGAGAGAGAGAGTGAGTCTCAGAGTCTGTGTGAGAGAGAGTGAGTCTCAGAGTCTGTGTGAGAGTGAGTCTCAGAGTCTGTGTGAGAGAGTGAGTCTCAGAGTCTGTGTGAGAGAGTGAGTCTCAGAGTCTGTGTGAGAGAGTGAGTGTCTCAGAGTCTGTGTGTGAGAGAGTGAGTCTCAGAGTCTGTGTGTGAGAGAGTGAGTCTCAGAGTCTGTGTGTTAGAGAGTGAGTCTCAGAGTCTGTGTGTGAGAGAGTGAGTCTCAGAGTCTGTGTGAGAGAGAGTGAGTCTCAGAATCTGTGTGTGAGATAAATCTCAGTCTGTGTGAGTGAGTCTCAGTTTGTGTGTGAGAGAGTGAGTCTCAGAGTCTGTGTGTGAGAGAGTGAGTCTCAGAGTCTGTGTGAGAGAGAGTGAGTCTCAGAGTCTGTGAGAGAGAGAGAGTCTCAGAGTCTGTGTGAGAGAGAGTGAGTCTCAGAGTCTGTGTGAGAGAGAGTGAGTCTCAGAGTCTGTTTGAGAGAGAGTGAGTCTCAGAGTCTGTGTGAGAGAGAGTGAGTCTCAGAGTCTGTTTGAGAGAGTGAGTGTCTCAGAGTCTGTGTGTGAGAGAGTGAGTCTCAGAGTCTGTGTGAGAGAGAGAGTCTCAGAGTCTGTGTGAGAGAGAGTGAGTCTCAGAGTCTGTGTGAGAGAGAGTGAGTCTCAGAGTCTGTTTGAGAGAGTGAGTGTCTCAGAGTCTGTGTGTGAGAGAGTGAGTCTCAGAGTCTGCGAGAGAGAGAGAGTCTCAGAGTCTGTGTGAGAGAGAGTGAGTCTCAGAGTCTGCGAGAGAGAGAGAGTCTCAGAGTCTGTGTGAGAGAGAGTGAGTCTCAGAGTCTGTGTGAGAGAGAGTGAGTCTCAGAGTCTGTTTGAGAGAGTGAGTGTCTCAGAGTCTGTGTGTGAGAGAGTGAGTCTCAGAGTCTGTGTGAGAGAGAGTGAGTCTCAGAGTCTGTGTGAGAGAGAGTGAGTCTCAGAGTCTGTTTGAGAGAGTGTGTCTCAGAGTCTGTGTGTGAGAGAGTGAGTCTCAGAGTCTGTGTGAGAGAGAGTGAGTCTCAGAGTCTGTGAGAGAGAGTGAGTCTCCGAGTCTGTGTGTGAGAGAGTGAGTCGCAGAGTCTGTGTGTGAGAGTGAGTCTCAGAGTCTGTGTGTGAGAGAGTGAGTCTCAGAGTCTGTGTGTGAGAGTGAGTCTCAGAGTCTGTGTGAGAGTGAGTCTCAGAGTCTGTGAGAGAGAGTGAGTCTCAGAGTCTGTGTGAGAGAGTGAGTCTCAGAGTCTGTGTGTGAGAGAGTGAGTCTCAGAGTCTGTGTGAGAGAGAGTGAGTCTCAGAATCTGTGTGTGAGATAAATCTCAGTCTGTGAGAGTGATTCTCAGTTTGTGTGTGAGAGAGTGAGTCTCAGAGTCTGTGTGTGAGAGAGTGAGTCTCAGAGTCTGTGTGAGAGAGTGAGTCTCAGAGTCTGTGTGAGAGAGAGTGAGTCTCAGAGTCTGTGTGAGAGAGTGAGTCTCAGAGTCTGTGTGTGAGAGTGAGTCTCAGAGTCTGTGAGAGAGAGTGAGTCTCAGAGTCTGTGTGAGAGAGAGTGAGTCTCAGAGTCTGTGAGAGAGAGTGAGTCTCAGAGTCTGTGTGTGAGAGAGTGAGTCTCAGAGTCTGTGTGAGAGAGTGAGTCTCAGAGTCTGTGTGAGAGAGAGTGAGTCTCAGAGTCTATGTGAGAGAGAGTGAGTCGCAGAGTCTGTGTGTCAGAGAGTGAGTCTCAGAGTCTGTGAGAGAGAGAGTGAGTCTCAGAATCTGTGTGTGAGAGTGAGTCTCAGAGTCTGTGAGAGAGAGAGTGAGTCTCAGAGTCTGTGTGTGAGAGAGTGAGTCTCAGAGTCTGTGTGTTAGAGAGTGAGTCTCAGAGTCTGTGTGTGAGAGAGTGAGTCTCAGAGTCTGTGTGAGAGAGAGTGAGTCTCAGAATCTGTGTGTGAGATAAATCTCAGTCTGTGTGAGTGAGTCTCAGTTTGTGTGTGAGAGAGTGAGTCTCAGAGTCTGTGTGTGAGAGAGTGAGTCTCAGAGTCTGTGTGAGAGAGAGTGAGTCTCAGAGTCTGTGAGAGAGAGAGAGTCTCAGAGTCTGTGTGAGAGAGAGTGAGTCTCAGAGTCTGTGTGAGAGAGAGTGAGTCTCAGAGTCTGTTTGAGAGAGAGTGAGTCTCAGAGTCTGTGTGAGAGAGAGTGAGTCTCAGAGTCTGTTTGAGAGAGTGAGTGTCTCAGAGTCTGTGTGTGAGAGAGTGAGTCTCAGAGTCTGTGTGAGAGAGAGAGTCTCAGAGTCTGTGTGAGAGAGAGTGAGTCTCAGAGTCTGTGTGAGAGAGAGTGAGTCTCAGAGTCTGTTTGAGAGAGTGAGTGTCTCAGAGTCTGTGTGTGAGAGAGTGAGTCTCAGAGTCTGCGAGAGAGAGAGAGTCTCAGAGTCTGTGTGAGAGAGAGTGAGTCTCAGAGTCTGCGAGAGAGAGAGAGTCTCAGAGTCTGTGTGAGAGAGAGTGAGTCTCAGAGTCTGTGTGAGAGAGAGTGAGTCTCAGAGTCTGTTTGAGAGAGTGAGTGTCTCAGAGTCTGTGTGTGAGAGAGTGAGTCTCAGAGTCTGTGTGAGAGAGAGTGAGTCTCAGAGTCTGTGTGAGAGAGAGTGAGTCTCAGAGTCTGTTTGAGAGAGTGAGTGTCTCAGAGTCTGTGTGTGAGAGAGTGAGTCTCAGAGTCTGTGTGAGAGAGAGTGAGTCTCAGAGTCTGTGAGAGAGAGTGAGTCTCCGAGTCTGTGTGTGAGAGAGTGAGTCGCAGAGTCTGTGTGTGAGAGTGAGTCTCAGAGTCTGTGTGTGAGAGAGTGAGTCTCAGAGCCTGTGTGTGAGAGTGAGTCTCAGAGTCTGTGTGAGAGTGAGTCTCAGAGTCTGTGAGAGAGAGTGAGTCTCAGAGTCTGTGTGAGAGAGTGAGTCTCAGAGTCTGTGTGTGAGAGAGTGAGTCTCAGAGTCTGTGTGAGAGAGAGTGAGTCTCAGAATCTGTGTGTGAGATAAATCTCAGTCTGTGTGAGTGAGTCTCAGTTTGTGTGTGAGAGAGTGAGTCTCAGAGTCTGTGTGTGAGAGAGTGAGTCTCAGAGTCTGTGTGAGAGAGTGAGTCTCAGAGTCTGTGTGAGAGAGAGTGAGTCTCAGAGTCTGTGTGAGAGAGTGAGTCTCAGAGTCTGTGTGTGAGAGTGAGTCTCAGAGTCTGTGAGAGAGAGTGAGTCTCAGAGTCTGTGTGAGAGAGAGTGAGTCTCAGAGTCTGTGAGAGAGAGTGAGTCTCAGAGTCTGTGTGTGAGAGAGTGAGTCTCAGAGTCTGTGTGAGAGAGTGAGTCTCAGAGTCTGTGTGAGAGAGAGTGAGTCTCAGAGTCTATGTGAGAGAGAGTGAGTCGCAGAGTCTGTGTGTCAGAGAGTGAGTCTCAGAGTCTGTGAGAGAGAGAGTGAGTCTCAGAATCTGTGTGTGAGAGTGAGTCTCAGAGTCTGTGAGAGAGAGAGTGAGTCTCAGAGTCTGTGTGTGAGAGTGAGTCTCAGAGTCTGTGTGTGAGAGAGTGAGTCTCAAAGTCTGTGTGTGAGAGAGTGAGTCTCAGAGTCTGTGTGAGAGAGTGAGTCTCAGAGTCTGTGAGAGAGAGAGTGAGTCTCAGAGTCTGTGTGAGAGAGAGTGAGTCTCAGAGTCTGTGTGAGAGTGAGTCTCAGAGTCTGTGTGAGAGAGTGAGTCTCAGAGTCTGTGTGAGAGAGTGAGTCTCAGAGTCTGTGTGAGAGAGTGAGTGTCTCAGAGTCTGTGTGTGAGAGAGTGAGTCTCAGAGTCTGTGTGTGAGAGAGTGAGTCTCAGAGTCTGTGTGTGAGAGAGTGAGTCTCAGAGTCTGTGTGTGAGAGAGTGAGTGTCTCAGAATCTGTGTGAGAGAGAGTGAGTCTCAGAGTCTGTGAGAGAGAGTGAGTCTCAGAGTCTGTGTGTGAGAGAGTGAGTCTCAGAGTCTGTGTGAGAGAGAGTGAGTCTCAGAATCTGTGTGTGAGATAAATCTCAGTCTGTGTGAGTGAGTCTCAGTTTGTGTGTGAGAGAGTGAGTCTCAGAGTCTGTGTGTGAGAGTGAGTCTCAGAGTCTGCGAGAGAGAGTGAGTGTCTCAGAGTCTGTGTGAGAGAGAGTGAGTCTCAGAGTCTGTGTGAGAGAGAGTGAGTCTCAGAGTCTGTTTGAGAGAGTGAGTGTCTCAGAGTCTGTGTGTGAGAGAGTGAGTCTCAGAGTCTGTGTGAGAGAGAGTGAGTCTCAGAGTCTGTGTGAGAGAGAGTGAGTCTCAGAGTCTGTTTGAGAGAGTGAGTGTCTCAGAGTCTGTGTGTGAGAGAGTGAGTCTCAGAGTCTGTGTGAGAGAGAGTGAGTCTCAGAGTCTGTGAGAGAGAGTGAGTCTCCGAGTCTGTGTGTGAGAGAGTGAGTCGCAGAGTCTGTGTGTGAGAGTGAGTCTCAGAGTCTGTGTGTGAGAGAGTGAGTCTCAGAGTCTGTGTGTGAGAGTGAGTCTCAGAGTCTGTGAGAGAGAGAGTGAGTCGCAGAGTCTGTGTGTCAGAGAGTGAGTCTCAGAGTCTGTGAGAGAGAGAGTGAGTCTCAGAGTCTGTGAGAGAGAGAGTGAGTCTCAGAATCTGTGTGTGAGAGTGAGTCTCAGAGTCTGTGTGTGAGAGAGTGAGTCTCAAAGTCTGTGTGTGAGAGAGTGAGTCTCAGAGTCTGTGTGAGAGAGTGAGTCTCAGAGTCTGTGTGTGAGAGAGTGAGTCTCAGAGTCTGTGTGAGAGAGAGTGAATCTCAGAGTCTGTGAGGGAGAGTGAGTCTCAGAGTCTGTGTGTGAGAGAGTGAGTCTCAGAGTCTGTGTGTGAGAGAGTGAGTGTCTCAGAATCTGTGTGTGAGAGAGTGAGTCTCAGAGTCTGTGAGAGAGAGTGAGTCTCAGAGTCTGTGTGAGAGAGTGAGTCTCAGAGTCTGTGTGTGAGAGAGTGAGTCTCAGAGTCTGTGTGAGAGAGAGTGAGTCTCAGAGTCTGTGTGAGAGAGTGAGTCTCAGAGTCTGTGTGTGAGAGAGTGAGTCTCAGAGTCTGTGAGAGAGAGTGAGTCTCAGAGTCTGTGTGTGAGAGAGTGAGTGTCTCAGAGTCTGTGTGAGAGAGTGAGTCTCAGAGTCTGTGTGTGAGAGAGTGAGTCTCAGAGTCTGTGAGAGAGAGTGAGTCTCAGAGTCTGTGTGAGAGAGTGAGTCTCAGAGTCTGTGTGTGAGAGAGTGAGTCTCAGAGTCTGTGAGAGAGAGTGAGTCTCAGAGTCTGTGTGAGAGAGTGAGTGTCTCAGAGTCTGTGTGAGAGAGTGAGTCTCAGAGTCTGTGTGAGAGAGAGTGAGTCTCAGAGTCTGTGTGTGAGAGTGAGTCTCAGAGTCTGTGTGTGAGAGAGTGAGTCTCAGAGTCTGTGTGTGAGAGTGAGTCTCAGAGTCTGTGTGAGAGAGTGAGTCTCAGAGTCTGTGTGAGAGAGTGAGTCTCAGAGTCTGTGTGAGAGAGTGAGTCTCAGAGTCTGTGTGAGAGAGTGAGTCTCAGAGTCTGTGTGTGAGAGTGAGTCTCAGAGTCTGTGTGAGAGAGAGTGAGTCTCAGAGTCTGTGTGAGAGAGAGTGAGTCTCAGAGTCTGTTTGAGAGAGAGTGAGTCTCAGAGTCTGTGTGAGAGAGAGTGAGTCTCAGAGTCTGTTTGAGAGAGTGAGTGTCTCAGAGTCTGTGTGTGAGAGAGTGAGTCTCAGAGTCTGTGTGAGAGAGAGAGTCTCAGAGTCTGTGTGAGAGAGAGTGAGTCTCAGAGTCTGTGTGAGAGAGAGTGAGTCTCAGAGTCTGTTTGAGAGAGTGAGTGTCTCAGAGTCTGTGTGTGAGAGAGTGAGTCTCAGAGTCTGCGAGAGAGAGAGAGTCTCAGAGTCTGTGTGAGAGAGAGTGAGTCTCAGAGTCTGCGAGAGAGAGAGAGTCTCAGAGTCTGTGTGAGAGAGAGTGAGTCTCAGAGTCTGTGTGAGAGAGAGTGAGTCTCAGAGTCTGTTTGAGAGAGTGAGTGTCTCAGAGTCTGTGTGTGAGAGAGTGAGTCTCAGAGTCTGTGTGAGAGAGAGTGAGTCTCAGAGTCTGTGTGAGAGAGAGTGAGTCTCAGAGTCTGTTTGAGAGAGTGAGTGTCTCAGAGTCTGTGTGTGAGAGAGTGAGTCTCAGAGTCTGTGTGAGAGAGAGTGAGTCTCAGAGTCTGTGAGAGAGAGTGAGTCTCCGAGTCTGTGTGTGAGAGAGTGAGTCGCAGAGTCTGTGTGTGAGAGTGAGTCTCAGAGTCTGTGTGTGAGAGAGTGAGTCTCAGAGTCTGTGTGTGAGAGTGAGTCTCAGAGTCTGTGTGAGAGTGAGTCTCAGAGTCTGTGAGAGAGAGTGAGTCTCAGAGTCTGTGTGAGAGAGTGAGTCTCAGAGTCTGTGTGTGAGAGAGTGAGTCTCAGAGTCTGTGTGAGAGAGAGTGAGTCTCAGAATCTGTGTGTGAGATAAATCTCAGTCTGTGTGAGTGAGTCTCAGTTTGTGTGTGAGAGAGTGAGTCTCAGAGTCTGTGTGTGAGAGAGTGAGTCTCAGAGTCTGTGTGAGAGAGTGAGTCTCAGAGTCTGTGTGAGAGAGAGTGAGTCTCAGAGTCTGTGTGAGAGAGTGAGTCTCAGAGTCTGTGTGTGAGAGTGAGTCTCAGAGTCTGTGAGAGAGAGTGAGTCTCAGAGTCTGTGTGAGAGAGAGTGAGTCTCAGAGTCTGTGAGAGAGAGTGAGTCTCAGAGTCTGTGTGTGAGAGAGTGAGTCTCAGAGTCTGTGTGAGAGAGTGAGTCTCAGAGTCTGTGTGAGAGAGAGTGAGTCTCAGAGTCTATGTGAGAGAGAGTGAGTCGCAGAGTCTGTGTGTCAGAGAGTGAGTCTCAGAGTCTGTGAGAGAGAGAGTGAGTCTCAGAATCTGTGTGTGAGAGTGAGTCTCAGAGTCTGTGAGAGAGAGAGTGAGTCTCAGAGTCTGTGTGTGAGAGTGAGTCTCAGAGTCTGTGTGTGAGAGAGTGAGTCTCAAAGTCTGTGTGTGAGAGAGTGAGTCTCAGAGTCTGTGTGAGAGAGTGAGTCTCAGAGTCTGTGAGAGAGAGAGTGAGTCTCAGAGTCTGTGTGAGAGAGAGTGAGTCTCAGAGTCTGTGTGAGAGTGAGTCTCAGAGTCTGTGTGAGAGAGTGAGTCTCAGAGTCTGTGTGAGAGAGTGAGTCTCAGAGTCTGTGTGAGAGAGTGAGTGTCTCAGAGTCTGTGTGTGAGAGAGTGAGTCTCAGAGTCTGTGTGTGAGAGAGTGAGTCTCAGAGTCTGTGTGTGAGAGAGTGAGTCTCAGAGTCTGTGTGTGAGAGAGTGAGTGTCTCAGAATCTGTGTGAGAGAGAGTGAGTCTCAGAGTCTGTGAGAGAGAGTGAGTCTCAGAGTCTGTGTGTGAGAGAGTGAGTCTCAGAGTCTGTGTGAGAGAGAGTGAGTCTCAGAATCTGTGTGTGAGATAAATCTCAGTCTGTGTGAGTGAGTCTCAGTTTGTGTGTGAGAGAGTGAGTCTCAGAGTCTGTGTGTGAGAGTGAGTCTCAGAGTCTGCGAGAGAGAGTGAGTGTCTCAGAGTCTGTGTGAGAGAGAGTGAGTCTCAGAGTCTGTGTGAGAGAGAGTGAGTCTCAGAGTCTGTTTGAGAGAGTGAGTGTCTCAGAGTCTGTGTGTGAGAGAGTGAGTCTCAGAGTCTGTGTGAGAGAGAGTGAGTCTCAGAGTCTGTGTGAGAGAGAGTGAGTCTCAGAGTCTGTTTGAGAGAGTGAGTGTCTCAGAGTCTGTGTGTGAGAGAGTGAGTCTCAGAGTCTGTGTGAGAGAGAGTGAGTCTCAGAGTCTGTGAGAGAGAGTGAGTCTCCGAGTCTGTGTGTGAGAGAGTGAGTCGCAGAGTCTGTGTGTGAGAGTGAGTCTCAGAGTCTGTGTGTGAGAGAGTGAGTCTCAGAGTCTGTGTGTGAGAGTGAGTCTCAGAGTCTGTGAGAGAGAGAGTGAGTCGCAGAGTCTGTGTGTCAGAGAGTGAGTCTCAGAGTCTGTGAGAGAGAGAGTGAGTCTCAGAGTCTGTGAGAGAGAGAGTGAGTCTCAGAATCTGTGTGTGAGAGTGAGTCTCAGAGTCTGTGTGTGAGAGAGTGAGTCTCAAAGTCTGTGTGTGAGAGAGTGAGTCTCAGAGTCTGTGTGAGAGAGTGAGTCTCAGAGTCTGTGTGTGAGAGAGTGAGTCTCAGAGTCTGTGTGAGAGAGAGTGAATCTCAGAGTCTGTGAGGGAGAGTGAGTCTCAGAGTCTGTGTGTGAGAGAGTGAGTCTCAGAGTCTGTGTGTGAGAGAGTGAGTGTCTCAGAATCTGTGTGTGAGAGAGTGAGTCTCAGAGTCTGTGAGAGAGAGTGAGTCTCAGAGTCTGTGTGAGAGAGTGAGTCTCAGAGTCTGTGTGTGAGAGAGTGAGTCTCAGAGTCTGTGTGAGAGAGAGTGAGTCTCAGAGTCTGTGTGAGAGAGTGAGTCTCAGAGTCTGTGTGTGAGAGAGTGAGTCTCAGAGTCTGTGAGAGAGAGTGAGTCTCAGAGTCTGTGTGTGAGAGAGTGAGTGTCTCAGAGTCTGTGTGAGAGAGTGAGTCTCAGAGTCTGTGTGTGAGAGAGTGAGTCTCAGAGTCTGTGAGAGAGAGTGAGTCTCAGAGTCTGTGTGAGAGAGTGAGTCTCAGAGTCTGTGTGTGAGAGAGTGAGTCTCAGAGTCTGTGAGAGAGAGTGAGTCTCAGAGTCTGTGTGAGAGAGTGAGTGTCTCAGAGTCTGTGTGAGAGAGTGAGTCTCAGAGTCTGTGTGAGAGAGAGTGAGTCTCAGAGTCTGTGTGTGAGAGTGAGTCTCAGAGTCTGTGTGTGAGAGAGTGAGTCTCAGAGTCTGTGTGTGAGAGTGAGTCTCAGAGTCTGTGTGAGAGAGTGAGTCTCAGAGTCTGTGTGAGAGAGTGAGTCTCAGAGTCTGTGTGAGAGAGTGAGTCTCAGAGTCTGTGTGAGAGAGTGAGTCTCAGAGTCTGTGTGTGAGAGTGAGTCTCAGAGTCTGTGTGAGAGAGAGTGAGTCTCAGAGTCTGTGTGAGAGAGAGTGAGTCTCAGAGTCTGTTTGAGAGAGAGTGAGTCTCAGAGTCTGTGTGAGAGAGAGTGAGTCTCAGAGTCTGTTTGAGAGAGTGAGTGTCTCAGAGTCTGTGTGTGAGAGAGTGAGTCTCAGAGTCTGTGTGAGAGAGAGAGTCTCAGAGTCTGTGTGAGAGAGAGTGAGTCTCAGAGTCTGTGTGAGAGAGAGTGAGTCTCAGAGTCTGTTTGAGAGAGTGAGTGTCTCAGAGTCTGTGTGTGAGAGAGTGAGTCTCAGAGTCTGCGAGAGAGAGAGAGTCTCAGAGTCTGTGTGAGAGAGAGTGAGTCTCAGAGTCTGCGAGAGAGAGAGAGTCTCAGAGTCTGTGTGAGAGAGAGTGAGTCTCAGAGTCTGTGTGAGAGAGAGTGAGTCTCAGAGTCTGTTTGAGAGAGTGAGTGTCTCAGAGTCTGTGTGTGAGAGAGTGAGTCTCAGAGTCTGTGTGAGAGAGAGTGAGTCTCAGAGTCTGTGTGAGAGAGAGTGAGTCTCAGAGTCTGTTTGAGAGAGTGAGTGTCTCAGAGTCTGTGTGTGAGAGAGTGAGTCTCAGAGTCTGTGTGAGAGAGAGTGAGTCTCAGAGTCTGTGAGAGAGAGTGAGTCTCCGAGTCTGTGTGTGAGAGAGTGAGTCGCAGAGTCTGTGTGTGAGAGTGAGTCTCAGAGTCTGTGTGTGAGAGAGTGAGTCTCAGAGTCTGTGTGTGAGAGTGAGTCTCAGAGTCTGTGTGAGAGTGAGTCTCAGAGTCTGTGAGAGAGAGTGAGTCTCAGAGTCTGTGTGAGAGAGTGAGTCTCAGAGTCTGTGTGTGAGAGAGTGAGTCTCAGAGTCTGTGTGAGAGAGAGTGAGTCTCAGAATCTGTGTGTGAGATAAATCTCAGTCTGTGTGAGTGAGTCTCAGTTTGTGTGTGAGAGAGTGAGTCTCAGAGTCTGTGTGTGAGAGAGTGAGTCTCAGAGTCTGTGTGAGAGAGTGAGTCTCAGAGTCTGTGTGAGAGAGAGTGAGTCTCAGAGTCTGTGTGAGAGAGTGAGTCTCAGAGTCTGTGTGTGAGAGTGAGTCTCAGAGTCTGTGAGAGAGAGTGAGTCTCAGAGTCTGTGTGAGAGAGAGTGAGTCTCAGAGTCTGTGAGAGAGAGTGAGTCTCAGAGTCTGTGTGTGAGAGAGTGAGTCTCAGAGTCTGTGTGAGAGAGTGAGTCTCAGAGTCTGTGTGAGAGAGAGTGAGTCTCAGAGTCTATGTGAGAGAGAGTGAGTCGCAGAGTCTGTGTGTCAGAGAGTGAGTCTCAGAGTCTGTGAGAGAGAGAGTGAGTCTCAGAATCTGTGTGTGAGAGTGAGTCTCAGAGTCTGTGAGAGAGAGAGTGAGTCTCAGAGTCTGTGTGTGAGAGAGTGAGTCTCAGAGTCTGTGTGTTAGAGAGTGAGTCTCAGAGTCTGTGTGTGAGAGAGTGAGTCTCAGAGTCTGTGTGAGAGAGAGTGAGTCTCAGAATCTGTGTGTGAGATAAATCTCAGTCTGTGTGAGTGAGTCTCAGTTTGTGTGTGAGAGAGTGAGTCTCAGAGTCTGTGTGTGAGAGAGTGAGTCTCAGAGTCTGTGTGAGAGAGAGTGAGTCTCAGAGTCTGTGAGAGAGAGAGAGTCTCAGAGTCTGTGTGAGAGAGAGTGAGTCTCAGAGTCTGTGTGAGAGAGAGTGAGTCTCAGAGTCTGTTTGAGAGAGAGTGAGTCTCAGAGTCTGTGTGAGAGAGAGTGAGTCTCAGAGTCTGTTTGAGAGAGTGAGTGTCTCAGAGTCTGTGTGTGAGAGAGTGAGTCTCAGAGTCTGTGTGAGAGAGAGAGTCTCAGAGTCTGTGTGAGAGAGAGTGAGTCTCAGAGTCTGTGTGAGAGAGAGTGAGTCTCAGAGTCTGTTTGAGAGAGTGAGTGTCTCAGAGTCTGTGTGTGAGAGAGTGAGTCTCAGAGTCTGCGAGAGAGAGAGAGTCTCAGAGTCTGTGTGAGAGAGAGTGAGTCTCAGAGTCTGCGAGAGAGAGAGAGTCTCAGAGTCTGTGTGAGAGAGAGTGAGTCTCAGAGTCTGTGTGAGAGAGAGTGAGTCTCAGAGTCTGTTTGAGAGAGTGAGTGTCTCAGAGTCTGTGTGTGAGAGAGTGAGTCTCAGAGTCTGTGTGAGAGAGAGTGAGTCTCAGAGTCTGTGTGAGAGAGAGTGAGTCTCAGAGTCTGTTTGAGAGAGTGAGTGTCTCAGAGTCTGTGTGTGAGAGAGTGAGTCTCAGAGTCTGTGTGAGAGAGAGTGAGTCTCAGAGTCTGTGAGAGAGAGTGAGTCTCCGAGTCTGTGTGTGAGAGAGTGAGTCGCAGAGTCTGTGTGTGAGAGTGAGTCTCAGAGTCTGTGTGTGAGAGAGTGAGTCTCAGAGTCTGTGTGTGAGAGTGAGTCTCAGAGTCTGTGTGAGAGTGAGTCTCAGAGTCTGTGAGAGAGAGTGAGTCTCAGAGTCTGTGTGAGAGAGTGAGTCTCAGAGTCTGTGTGTGAGAGAGTGAGTCTCAGAGTCTGTGTGAGAGAGAGTGAGTCTCAGAATCTGTGTGTGAGATAAATCTCAGTCTGTGTGAGTGAGTCTCAGTTTGTGTGTGAGAGAGTGAGTCTCAGAGTCTGTGTGTGAGAGAGTGAGTCTCAGAGTCTGTGTGAGAGAGTGAGTCTCAGAGTCTGTGTGAGAGAGAGTGAGTCTCAGAGTCTGTGTGAGAGAGTGAGTCTCAGAGTCTGTGTGTGAGAGTGAGTCTCAGAGTCTGTGAGAGAGAGTGAGTCTCAGAGTCTGTGTGAGAGAGAGTGAGTCTCAGAGTCTGTGAGAGAGAGTGAGTCTCAGAGTCTGTGTGTGAGAGAGTGAGTCTCAGAGTCTGTGTGAGAGAGTGAGTCTCAGAGTCTGTGTGAGAGAGAGTGAGTCTCAGAGTCTATGTGAGAGAGAGTGAGTCGCAGAGTCTGTGTGTCAGAGAGTGAGTCTCAGAGTCTGTGAGAGAGAGAGTGAGTCTCAGAATCTGTGTGTGAGAGTGAGTCTCAGAGTCTGTGAGAGAGAGAGTGAGTCTCAGAGTCTGTGTGTGAGAGTGAGTCTCAGAGTCTGTGTGTGAGAGAGTGAGTCTCAAAGTCTGTGTGTGAGAGAGTGAGTCTCAGAGTCTGTGTGAGAGAGTGAGTCTCAGAGTCTGTGAGAGAGAGAGTGAGTCTCAGAGTCTGTGTGAGAGAGAGTGAGTCTCAGAGTCTGTGTGAGAGTGAGTCTCAGAGTCTGTGTGAGAGAGTGAGTCTCAGAGTCTGTGTGAGAGAGTGAGTCTCAGAGTCTGTGTGAGAGAGTGAGTGTCTCAGAGTCTGTGTGTGAGAGAGTGAGTCTCAGAGTCTGTGTGAGAGAGAGTGAGTCTCAGAGTCTGTGTGAGAGAGAGTGAGTCTCAGAGTCTGTTTGAGAGAGTGAGTGTCTCAGAGTCTGTGTGTGAGAGAGTGAGTCTCAGAGTCTGTGTGAGAGAGAGTGAGTCTCAGAGTCTGTGTGAGAGAGAGTGAGTCTCAGAGTCTGTTTGAGAGAGTGAGTGTCTCAGAGTCTGTGTGTGAGAGAGTGAGTCTCAGAGTCTGTGTGAGAGAGAGTGAGTCTCAGAGTCTGTGAGAGAGAGTGAGTCTCCGAGTCTGTGTGTGAGAGAGTGAGTCGCAGAGTCTGTGTGTGAGAGTGAGTCTCAGAGTCTGTGTGTGAGAGAGTGAGTCTCAGAGTCTGTGTGTGAGAGTGAGTCTCAGAGTCTGTGAGAGAGAGAGTGAGTCGCAGAGTCTGTGTGTCAGAGAGTGAGTCTCAGAGTCTGTGAGAGAGAGAGTGAGTCTCAGAGTCTGTGAGAGAGAGAGTGAGTCTCAGAATCTGTGTGTGAGAGTGAGTCTCAGAGTCTGTGTGTGAGAGAGTGAGTCTCAAAGTCTGTGTGTGAGAGAGTGAGTCTCAGAGTCTGTGTGAGAGAGTGAGTCTCAGAGTCTGTGTGAGAGTGAGTCTCAGAGTCTGTGTGAGAGAGTGAGTGTCTCAGAGTCTGTGTGTGAGAGAGTGAGTCTCAGAGTCTGTGTGTGAGAGAGTGAGTCTCAGAGTCTGTGTGAGAGAGAGTGAATCTCAGAGTCTGTGAGAGAGAGTGAGTCTCAGAGTCTGTGTGTGAGAGAGTGAGTCTCAGAGTCTGTGTGTGAGAGAGTGAGTGTCTCAGAATCTGTGTGTGAGAGAGTGAGTCTCAGAGTCTGTGAGAGAGAGTGAGTCTCAGAGTCTGTGTGAGAGAGTGAGTCTCAGAGTCTGTGTGTGAGAGAGTGAGTCTCAGAGTCTGTGTGAGAGAGAGTGAGTCTCAGAGTCTGTGTGAGAGAGTGAGTCTCAGAGTCTGTGTGTGAGAGAGTGAGTCTCAGAGTCTGTGAGAGAGAGTGAGTCTCAGAGTCTGTGTGTGAGAGAGTGAGTGTCTCAGAGTCTGTGTGAGAGAGTGAGTCTCAGAGTCTGTGTGTGAGAGAGTGAGTCTCAGAGTCTGTGAGAGAGAGTGAGTCTCAGAGTCTGTGTGAGAGAGTGAGTCTCAGAGTCTGTGTGTGAGAGAGTGAGTCTCAGAGTCTGTGAGAGAGAGTGAGTCTCAGAGTCTGTGTGAGAGAGTGAGTGTCTCAGAGTCTGTGTGAGAGAGTGAGTCTCAGAGTCTGTGTGAGAGAGAGTGAGTCTCAGAGTCTGTGTGTGAGAGTGAGTCTCAGAGTCTGTGTGTGAGAGAGTGAGTCTCAGAGTCTGTGTGTGAGAGTGAGTCTCAGAGTCTGTGTGAGAGAGTGAGTCTCAGAGTCTGTGTGAGAGAGTGAGTCTCAGAGTCTGTGTGAGAGAGTGAGTCTCAGAGTCTGTGTGAGAGAGTGAGTCTCAGAGTCTGTGTGTGAGAGTGAGTCTCAGAGTCTGTGTGAGAGAGTGAGTCTCAGAGTCTGTGTGAGAGAGAGTGAGTCTCAGAGTCTGTGTGAGAGAGAGTGAGTCTCAGAGTCTGTGTGAGAGAGAGTGAGTCTCAGAGTCTGTGAGAGAGAGAGAGTCTCAGAGTCTGTGTGTGAGAGAGAGTGAGTCTCAGAGTCTGTGAGAGAGAGTGAGTCTCCGAGTCTGTGTGTGAGAGAGTGAGTCTCAGAGTCTGTGTGTGAGAGTGAGTCTCAGAGTCTGTGTGTGTGAGAGTGAGTCTCAGAGTCTGTGTGAGAGAGAGTGAGTCTCAGAGTCTGTGTGAGAGAGTGAGTCTCAGAGTCTGTGTGAGAGAGAGTGAGTCGCAGAGTCTGTGTGTCAGAGAGTGAGTCTCAGAGTTTGTGAGAGAGAGAGTGAGTCTCAGAGTCTGTGTGAGAGAGTGAGTCTCAGAGTCTGTGTGTGTGAGAGTGAGTCTCAGAGTCTGTGTGTGAGAGTGAGTCTCAGAGTCTGTGTTTGAGAGAGTGAGTCTCAGAGTCTGTGTGTGAGAGAGTGAGTCTCAGAGTCTGTGAGAGAGAGTGAGTCTCAAAGTCTGTGTGTGAGAGAGTGAGTCTCAGAGTCTGTGTGAGAGAGTGAGTCTCAGAGTCTGTGTGAGAGAGTGAGTCTCAGAGTCTGTGTGAGAGAGTGAGTGTCTCAGAGTCTGTGTGTGAGAGAGTGAGTCTCAGAGTCTGTGTGTGAGAGTGAGTCTCAGAGTCTGCGAGAGAGAGAGAGTCTCAGAGTCTGTGTGTGAGAGAGAGTGAGTCTTAGAGTCTGTGTGTGAGAGTGAGTCTCAGAGTCTGTGTGTGAGAGTGAGTCGCAGAGTCTGCGAGAGAGAGAGAGTCTCAGAGTCTGTGTGTGAGAGAGAGTGAGTCTTAGAGTCTGTGTGTGAGAGTGAGTCTCAGAGTCTGTGTGTGAGAGTGAGTCTCAGAGTCTGTGTGTGAGAGAGTGAGTCTCAGAGTCTGTGTGAGAGAGAGTGAATCTCAGAGTCTGTGAGAGAGAGTGAGTCTCAGAGTCTGTGTGTGAGAGTGAGTCTCAGAGTCTGTGTGTGAGAGAGTGAGTGTCTCAGAATCTGTGTGTGAGAGAGTGAGTCTCAGAGTCTGTGAGAGAGAGTGAGTGTCTCAGAGTCTGTGTGAGAGAGTGAGTCTCAGAGTCTGTGTGTGAGAGAGTGAGTCTCAGAGTCTGTGTGAGAGAGAGTGAGTCTCAGAGTCTGTGTGAGAGAGAGTGAGTCTCAGAGTCTGTGAGAGAGAGTGAGTCTCAGAGTCTGTGTGAGAGAGAGTGAGTCTCAGAGTCTGTGAGAGAGAGTGAGTCTCAGAGTCTGTGTGTGAGAGAGTGAGTCTCAGAGTCTGTGTGTGAGAGTGAGTCTCAGAGTCTGTGTGTGAGAGTGAGTCTCAGAGTCTGTGTGAGAGAGTGAGTCTCAGAGTCTGTGTGAGAGAGTGAGTCTCAGAGTCTGTGTGAGAGAGTGAGTCTCAGAGTCTGTGTGTGAGAGTGAGTCTCAGAGTCTGTGAGAGAGAGTGAGTCTCAGAGTCTGTGTGTGACAGTGAGTCTCAGAGTCTGTGTGAGAGAGAGTGAGTCTCAGAGTCTGTTTGAGAGAGTGAGTGTCTCAGAGTCTGTGTGTGAGAGAGTGAGTCTCAGAGTCTGTGTGAGAGAGAGTGAGTCTCAGAGTCTGTGAGAGAGAGTGAGTCTCCGAGTCTGTGTGTGAGAGAGTGAGTCGCAGAGTCTGTGTGTGAGAGTGAGTCTCAGAGTCTGTGTGTGAGAGAGTGAGTCTCAGAGTCTGTGTGTGAGAGTGAGTCTCAGAGTCTATGTGAGAGTGAGTCTCAGAGTCTGTGAGAGAGAGTGAGTCTCAGAGTCTGTGTGAGAGAGTGAGTCTCAGAGTCTGTGTGTGAGAGAGTGAGTCTCAGAGTCTGTGTGAGAGAGAGTGAGTCTCAGAATCTGTGTGTGAGATAAATCTCAGTCTGTGTGAGTGAGTCTCAGTTTGTGTGTGAGAGAGTGAGTCTCAGAGTCTGTGTGTGAGAGAGTGAGTCTCAGAGTCTGTGTGAGAGAGTGAGTCTCAGAGTCTGTGTGAGAGAGAGTGAGTCTCAGAGTCTGTGTGAGAGAGTGAGTCTCAGAGTCTGTGTGTGAGAGTGAGTCTCAGAGTCTGTGAGAGAGAGTGAGTCTCAGAGTCTGTGTGAGAGAGAGTGAGTCTCAGAGTCTGTGAGAGAGAGTGAGTCTCAGAGTCTGTGTGTGAGAGAGTGAGTCTCAGAGTCTGTGTGAGAGAGTGAGTCTCAGAGTCTGTGTGAGAGAGAGTGAGTCTCAGAGTCTATGTGAGAGAGAGTGAGTCGCAGAGTCTGTGTGTCAGAGAGTGAGTCTCAGAGTCTGTGAGAGAGAGAGTGAGTCTCAGAATCTGTGTGTGAGAGTGAGTCTCAGAGTCTGTGAGAGAGAGAGTGAGTCTCAGAGTCTGTGTGTGAGAGTGAGTCTCAGAGTCTGTTTGTGAGAGAGTGAGTCTCAAAGTCTGTGTGTGAGAGAGTGAGTCTCAGAGTCTGTGTGAGAGAGTGAGTCTCAGAGTCTGTGAGAGAGAGAGTGAGTCTCAGAGTCTGTGTGAGAGAGAGTGAGTCTCAGAGTCTGTGTGAGAGTGAGTCTCAGAGTCTGTGTGAGAGAGTGAGTCTCAGAGTCTGTGTGAGAGAGTGAGTCTCAGAGTCTGTGTGAGAGAGTGAGTGTCTCAGAGTCTGTGTGTGAGAGAGTGAGTCTCAGAGTCTGTGTGTGAGAGAGTGAGTCTCAGAGTCTGTGTGTGAGAGAGTGAGTCTCAGAGTCTGTGTGTGAGAGAGTGAGTGTCTCAGAATCTGTGTGAGAGAGAGTGAGTCTCAGAGTCTGTGAGAGAGAGTGAGTCTCAGAGTCTGTGTGTGAGAGAGTGAGTCTCAGAGTCTGTGTGAGAGAGAGTGAGTCTCAGAATCTGTGTGTGAGATAAATCTCAGTCTGTGTGAGTGAGTCTCAGTTTGTGTGTGAGAGAGTGAGTCTCAGAGTCTGTGTGTGAGAGTGAGTCTCAGAGTCTGCGAGAGAGAGTGAGTGTCTCAGAGTCTGTGTGAGAGAGAGTGAGTCTCAGAGTCTGTGTGAGAGAGAGTGAGTCTCAGAGTCTGTTTGAGAGAGTGAGTGTCTCAGAGTCTGTGTGTGAGAGAGTGAGTCTCAGAGTCTGTGTGAGAGAGAGTGAGTCTCAGAGTCTGTGTGAGAGAGAGTGAGTCTCAGAGTCTGTTTGAGAGAGTGAGTGTCTCAGAGTCTGTGTGTGAGAGAGTGAGTCTCAGAGTCTGTGTGAGAGAGAGTGAGTCTCAGAGTCTGTGAGAGAGAGTGAGTCTCCGAGTCTGTGTGTGAGAGAGTGAGTCGCAGAGTCTGTGTGTGAGAGTGAGTCTCAGAGTCTGTGTGTGAGAGAGTGAGTCTCAGAGTCTGTGTGTGAGAGTGAGTCTCAGAGTCTGTGAGAGAGAGAGTGAGTCGCAGAGTCTGTGTGTCAGAGAGTGAGTCTCAGAGTCTGTGAGAGAGAGAGTGAGTCTCAGAGTCTGTGAGAGAGAGAGTGAGTCTCAGAATCTGTGTGTGAGAGTGAGTCTCAGAGTCTGTGTGTGAGAGAGTGAGTCTCAAAGTCTGTGTGTGAGAGAGTGAGTCTCAGAGTCTGTGTGAGAGAGTGAGTCTCAGAGTCTGTGTGAGAGTGAGTCTCAGAGTCTGTGTGAGAGAGTGAGTGTCTCAGAGTCTGTGTGTGAGAGAGTGAGTCTCAGAGTCTGTGTGTGAGAGAGTGAGTCTCAGAGTCTGTGTGAGAGAGAGTGAATCTCAGAGTCTGTGAGAGAGAGTGAGTCTCAGAGTCTGTGTGTGAGAGAGTGAGTCTCAGAGTCTGTGTGTGAGAGAGTGAGTGTCTCAGAATCTGTGTGTGAGAGAGTGAGTCTCAGAGTCTGTGAGAGAGAGTGAGTCTCAGAGTCTGTGTGAGAGAGTGAGTCTCAGAGTCTGTGTGTGAGAGAGTGAGTCTCAGAGTCTGTGTGAGAGAGAGTGAGTCTCAGAGTCTGTGTGAGAGAGTGAGTCTCAGAGTCTGTGTGTGAGAGAGTGAGTCTCAGAGTCTGTGAGAGAGAGTGAGTCTCAGAGTCTGTGTGTGAGAGAGTGAGTGTCTCAGAGTCTGTGTGAGAGAGTGAGTCTCAGAGTCTGTGTGTGAGAGAGTGAGTCTCAGAGTCTGTGAGAGAGAGTGAGTCTCAGAGTCTGTGTGAGAGAGTGAGTCTCAGAGTCTGTGTGTGAGAGAGTGAGTCTCAGAGTCTGTGAGAGAGAGTGAGTCTCAGAGTCTGTGTGAGAGAGTGAGTGTCTCAGAGTCTGTGTGAGAGAGTGAGTCTCAGAGTCTGTGTGAGAGAGAGTGAGTCTCAGAGTCTGTGTGTGAGAGTGAGTCTCAGAGTCTGTGTGTGAGAGAGTGAGTCTCAGAGTCTGTGTGTGAGAGTGAGTCTCAGAGTCTGTGTGAGAGAGTGAGTCTCAGAGTCTGTGTGAGAGAGTGAGTCTCAGAGTCTGTGTGAGAGAGTGAGTCTCAGAGTCTGTGTGAGAGAGTGAGTCTCAGAGTCTGTGTGTGAGAGTGAGTCTCAGAGTCTGTGTGAGAGAGTGAGTCTCAGAGTCTGTGGGAGAGAGAGTGAGTCTCAGAGTCTGTGTGAGAGAGAGTGAGTCTCAGAGTCTGTGTGAGAGAGAGTGAGTCTCAGAGTCTGTGAGAGAGAGAGAGTCTCAGAGTCTGTGTGTGAGAGAGAGTGAGTCTCAGAGTCTGTGAGAGAGAGTGAGTCTCCGAGTCTGTGTGTGAGAGAGTGAGTCTCAGAGTCTGTGTGTGAGAGTGAGTCTCAGAGTCTGTGTGTGTGAGAGTGAGTCTCAGAGTCTGTGTGAGAGAGAGTGAGTCTCAGAGTCTGTGTGAGAGAGTGAGTCTCAGAGTCTGTGTGAGAGAGAGTGAGTCGCAGAGTCTGTGTGTCAGAGAGTGAGTCTCAGAGTTTGTGAGAGAGAGAGTGAGTCTCAGAGTCTGTGTGAGAGAGTGAGTCTCAGAGTCTGTGTGTGTGAGAGTGAGTCTCAGAGTCTGTGTGTGAGAGTGAGTCTCAGAGTCTGTGTGTGAGAGAGTGAGTCTCAGAGTCTGTGTGTGAGAGAGTGAGTCTCAGAGTCTGTGAGAGAGAGTGAGTCTCAAAGTCTGTGTGTGAGAGAGTGAGTCTCAGAGTCTGTGTGAGAGAGTGAGTCTCAGAGTCTGTGTGAGAGAGTGAGTCTCAGAGTCTGTGTGAGAGAGTGAGTGTCTCAGAGTCTGTGTGTGAGAGAGTGAGTCTCAGAGTCTGTGTGTGAGAGTGAGTCTCAGAGTCTGCGAGAGAGAGAGAGTCTCAGAGTCTGTGTGTGAGAGAGAGTGAGTCTTAGAGTCTGTGTGTGAGAGTGAGTCTCAGAGTCTGTGTGTGAGAGTGAGTCGCAGAGACTGCGAGAGAGAGAGAGTCTCAGAGTCTGTGTGTGAGAGAGAGTGAGTCTTAGAGTCTGTGTGTGAGAGTGAGTCTCAGAGTCTGTGTGTGAGAGTGAGTCTCAGAGTCTGTGTGTGAGAGAGTGAGTCTCAGAGTCTGTGTGAGAGAGAGTGAATCTCAGAGTCTGTGAGAGAGAGTGAGTCTCAGAGTCTGTGTGTGAGAGTGAGTCTCAGAGTCTGTGTGTGAGAGAGTGAGTGTCTCAGAATCTGTGTGTGAGAGAGTGAGTCTCAGAGTCTGTGAGAGAGAGTGAGTGTCTCAGAGTCTGTGTGAGAGAGTGAGTCTCAGAGTCTGTGTGTGAGAGAGTGAGTCTCAGAGTCTGTGTGAGAGAGAGTGAGTCTCAGAGTCTGTGTGAGAGAGAGTGAGTCTCAGAGTCTGTGAGAGAGAGTGAGTCTCAGAGTCTGTGTGAGAGAGAGTGAGTCTCAGAGTCTGTGAGAGAGAGTGAGTCTCAGAGTCTGTGTGTGAGAGAGTGAGTCTCAGAGTCTGTGTGTGAGAGTGAGTCTCAGAGTCTGTGTGTGAGAGTGAGTCTCAGAGTCTGTGTGAGAGAGTGAGTCTCAGAGTCTGTGTGAGAGAGTGAGTCTCAGAGTCTGTGTGAGAGAGTGAGTCTCAGAGTCTGTGTGTGAGAGTGAGTCTCAGAGTCTGTGAGAGAGAGAGAGTCTCAGAGTCTGTGTGTGACAGTGAGTCTCAGAGTCTGTGTGAGAGAGTGAGTCTCAGAGTCTGTGTGTGAGAGAGTGAGTGTCTCAGAATCTGTGTGTGAGAGAGTGAGTCTCAGAGTCTGTGAGAGAGAGTGAGTCTCAGAGTCTGTGTGAGAGAGTGAGTGTCTCAGAGTCTGTGTGAGAGAGTGAGTCTCAGAGTCTGTGTGTGAGAGAGTGAGTCTCAGAGTCTGTGTGAGAGAGAGTGAGTCTCAGAGTCTGTGTGTTAGAGAGTGAGTCTCAGAGTCTGTGTGTGAGAGAGTGAGTCTTAAAGTCTGTGTGAGAGAGAGTGAGTCTCAGAGTCTGTGTGTGAGAGAGTGAGTCTCAGAGTCTGTGTGAGAGAGAGTGAGTCTCAGAGTCTGTGTGTGAGAGAGTGAGTCTCAGAGTCTGTGTGAGAGAGAGTGAGTCTCAGAATCTGTGTGTGAGATAAATCTCAGTCTGTGTGAGTGAGTCTCAGTTTGTGTGTGTGAGAGTGAGTCTCAGAGTCTGCGAGAGAGAGAGAGTCTCAGAGTCTGTGTGAGAGAGTGAGTCTCAGAGTCTGCGAGAGAGAGTGAGTCTCAGAGTCTGTGTGAGAGAGTGAGTCTCAGAGTCTGTGAGAGAGAGTGAGTCTCAGTCTGTGTGAGAGAGTGAGTCTCAGAGTCTGTGTGAGAGAGAGTGAGTCGCAGAGTCTGTGTGTCAGAGAGTGAGTCTCAGAGTTTGTGAGAGAGAGAGTGAGTCTCAGAGTCTGTGTGAGAGAGTGAGTCTCAGAGTCTGTGTGTGTGAGAGTGAGTCTCAGAGTCTGTGTGTGAGAGTGAGTCTCAGAGTCTGTGTGTGAGAGAGTGAGTCTCAAAGTCTGTGTGTGAGAGAGTGAGTCTCAGAGTCTGTGTGAGAGAGTGAGTCTCAGAGTCTGTGTGAGAGAGTGAGTCTCAGAGTCTGTGTGAGAGAGTGAGTGTCTCAGAGTCTGTGTGTGAGAGAGTGAGTCTCAGAGTCTGTGTGTGAGAGTGAGTCTCAGAGTCTGCGAGAGAGAGAGAGTCTCAGAGTCTGTGTGTGAGAGAGATTGAGTCTTAGAGTCTGTGTGTGAGAGTGAGTCTCAGAGTCTGTGTGTGAGAGTGAGTCGCAGAGTCTGCGAGAGAGAGAGAGTCTCAGAGTCTGTGTGTGAGAGAGAGTGAGTCTTAGAGTCTGTGTGTGAGAGTGAGTCTCAGAGTCTGTGTGTGAGAGTGAGTCTCAGAGTCTGTGTGTGAGAGAGTGAGTCTCAGAGTCTGTGTGAGAGAGAGTGAATCTCAGAGTCTGTGAGAGAGAGTGAGTCTCAGAGTCTGT
Source organism: Somniosus microcephalus (assembly GCF_052327205.1). Lineage (NCBI taxonomy): Eukaryota > Metazoa > Chordata > Chondrichthyes > Squaliformes > Somniosidae > Somniosus > Somniosus microcephalus. Next base: position 24,870,439 of record NC_141002.1, on the reverse strand, counting down.
GTGTGAGAGTGAGTCTCAGAGTCTGTGTGTGAGAGAGTGAGTGTCTCAGAATCTGTGTGTGAGAGAGTGAGTCTCAGAGTCTGTGAGAGAGAGTGAGTGTCTCAGAGTCTGTGTGAGAGAGTGAGTCTCAGAGTCTGTGTGTGAGAGAGTGAGTCTCAGAGTCTGTGTGAGAGAGAGTGAGTCTCAGAGTCTGTGTGAGAGAGAGTGAGTCTCAGAGTCTGTGAGAGAGAGTGAGTCTCAGAGTCTGTGTGAGAGAGAGTGAGTCTCAGAGTCTGTGAGAGAGAGTGAGTCTCAGAGTCTGTGTGTGAGAGAGTGAGTCTCAGAGTCTGTGTGTGAGAGTGAGTCTCAGAGTCTGTGTGTGAGAGTGAGTCTCAGAGTCTGTGTGAGAGAGTGAGTCTCAGAGTCTGTGTGAGAGAGTGAGTCTCAGAGTCTGTGTGAGAGAGTGAGTCTCAGAGTCTGTGTGTGAGAGTGAGTCTCAGAGTCTGTGAGAGAGAGAGAGTCTCAGAGTCTGTGTGTGACAGTGAGTCTCAGAGTCTGTGTGAGAGAGTGAGTCTCAGAGTCTGTGTGTGAGAGAGTGAGTGTCTCAGAATCTGTGTGTGAGAGAGTGAGTCTCAGAGTCTGTGAGAGAGAGTGAGTCTCAGAGTCTGTGTGAGAGAGTGAGTGTCTCAGAGTCTGTGTGAGAGAGTGAGTCTCAGAGTCTGTGTGTGAGAGAGTGAGTCTCAGAGTCTGTGTGAGAGAGAGTGAGTCTCAGAGTCTGTGTGTTAGAGAGTGAGTCTCAGAGTCTGTGTGTGAGAGAGTGAGTCTTAAAGTCTGTGTGAGAGAGAGTGAGTCTCAGAGTCTGTGTGTGAGAGAGTGAGTCTCAGAGTCTGTGTGAGAGAGAGTGAGTCTCAGAGTCTGTGTGTGAGAGAGTGAGTCTCAGAGTCTGTGTGAGAGAGAGTGAGTCTCAGAATCTGTGTGTGAGATAAATCTCAGTCTGTGTGAGTGAGTCTCAGTTTGTGTGTGTGAGAGTGAGTCTCAGAGTCTGCGAGAGAGAGAGAGTCTCAGAGTCTGTGTGAGAGAGTGAGTCTCAGAGTCTGCGAGAGAGAGTGAGTCTCAGAGTCTGTGTGAGAGAGTGAGTCTCAGAGTCTGTGTGAGAGAGAGTGAGTCTCAGAGTCTGTGAGAGAGAGTGAGTCTCCGAGTCTGTGTGTGAGAGAGTGAGTCTCAGAGTCTGTGTGAGAGAGTGAGTCTCCGAGTCTGTGTGAGAGAGAGAGAGTCTCAGAGTCTGTGTGAGAGAGTGAGTCTCCGAGTCTGTGTGTGAGAGAGTGAGTCTCAGAGTCTGTGTGAGAGAGTGAGTCTCCGAGTCTGTGTGAGAGAGAGAGAGTCTCAGAGTCTGTGTGAGAGAGTGAGTCTCCGAGTCTGTGTGAGAGAGAGTGAGTCTCAGAGTCTGTGAGAGAGAGTGAGTCTCCGAGTCTGTGTGAGAGAGAGAGAGTCTCAGAGTCTGTGTGAGAGAGTGAGTCTCAGAGTCTGCGAGAGAGAGAGAGTCTCAGAGTCTGTGTGAGAGAGTGAGTCTCAGAGTCTGTGTGAGAGAGAGTGAGTCTCAGAGTCTGTGAGAGAGAGTGAGTCTCCGAGTCTGTGTGTGAGAGAGTGAGTCGCAGAGTCTGTGTGTGAGAGTGAGTCTCAGAGTCTGTGTGTGAGAGAGTGAGTCTCAGAGTCTGTGTGTGAGAGTGAGTCTCAGAGTCTGTGTGAGAGTGAGTCTCAGAGTCTGTGAGAGAGAGTGAGTCTCAGAGTCTGTGTGAGAGAGTGAGTCTCAGAGTCTGTGTGAGAGAGAGTGAGTCGCAGAGTCTGTGTGTCAGAGAGTGAGTCTCAGAGTCTGTGAGAGAGAGAGTGAGTCTCAGAATCTGTGTGTGAGAGTGAGTCTCAGAGTCTGTGAGAGAGAGAGTGAGTCTCAGTGTCTGTGTGAGAGAGAGTGAGTCTCAGAGTCTGTGTGAGAGAGTGAGTCTCAGAGTCTGTGTGAGAGAGTGAGTCTCAGAGTCTGTGTGAGAGTGAGTCTCAGAGTCTGTGTGAGAGAGTGAGTCTCAGAGTCTGTGTGAGAGAGTGAGTGTCTCAGAGTCTGTGTGTGAGAGAGTGAGTCTCAGAGTCTGTGTGTGAGAGAGTGAGTCTCAGAGTCTGTGTGAGAGAGAGTGAATCTCAGAGTCTGTGAGTGAGTGTCTCAGAATCTGTGTGTGAGAGAGTGAGTCTCAGAGTCTGTGAGAGAGAGTGAGTCTCAGAGTCTGTGTGAGAGAGTGAGTGTCTCAGAGTCTGTGTGAGAGAGTGAGTCTCAGAGTCTGTGTGTGAGAGAGTGAGTCTCAGAGTCTGTGTGAGAGAGAGTGAGTCTCAGAGTCTGTGTGAGAGAGAGTGAGTCTCAGAGTCTGTGAGAGAGAGTGAGTCTCAGAGTCTGTGTGTGAGAGAGTGAGTCTCAGAGTCTGTGTGTGAGAGTGAGTCTCAGAGTCTGTGTGAGAGAGTGAGTCTCAGAGTCTGTGTGAGAGAGTGAGTCTCAGAGTCTGTGTGAGAGAGTGAGTCTCAGAGTCTGTGTGTGAGAGTGAGTCTCAGAGTCTGTGAGAGAGAGAGTCTCAGAGTCTGTGAGAGTGAGTCTCAGAGTCTGTGTGTGACAGTGAGTCTCAGAGTCTGTGTGAGAGAGTGAGTCTCAGAGTCTGTGTGAGAGAGTGAGTCTCAGAGTCTGTGTGTGAGAGTGAGTCTCAGAGTCTGTGTGAGAGAGTGAGTCTCAGAGTCTGTGTGAGAGAGAGTGAGTCTCAGAGTCTGTGTGAGAGAGAGTGAGTCTCAGAGTCTGTGTGAGAGAGAGTGAGTCTCAGAGTCTGTGAGAGAGAGAGAGTCTCAGAGTCTGTGTGAGAGAGAGTGAGTCTCAGAGTCTGTGTGTGAGAGTGAGTCTCAGAGTCTGTGTGAGAGAGAGTGAGTCTCAGAGTCTGTGAGAGAGAGTGAGTCTCCGAGTCTGTGTGTGAGAGAGTGAGTCTCAGAGTCTGTGTGTGAGAGTGAGTCTCAGAGTCTGTGTGAGAGAGAGTGAGTCTCAGAGTCTGTGTGTGAGAGAGTGAGTCTCAGAGTCTGTGTGTGAGAGTGAGTCTCAGAGTCTGTGTGAGAGAGTTAGTCTCAGAGTCTGTGAGAGTGCGAGTCTCAGAGTCTGTGAGAGAGAGTGAGTCTCAGAGTCTGCGAGAGAGAGAGAGTCTCAGAGTCTGTGTGTGAGAGTGAGTCTCAGAGTCTGTGAGAGAGAGAGTGAGTCTCAGAATCTGTGTGTCAGAGAGTGAGTCTCAGAGTCTGTGAGAGAGAGCGTGAGTCTCAGAATCTGTGTGTGAGAGTGAGTCTCAGAGTCTGTGAGAGAGTGAGTCTCAGAGTCTGTGTGAGAGAGAGTGAGTCTCAGAGTCTGTGTGAGAGAGTGAGTCTCAGAGTCTGTGTGTGAGAGAGTGAGTCTCAAAGTCTGTGTGTGAGAGAGTGAGTCTCAGAGTCTGTGTGAGAGAGTGAGTCTCAGAGTCTGTGAGAGAGAGTGAGTCTCAGAGTCTGTGTGTGAGAGAGTGAGTGTCTCAGAGTCTGTGTGTGAGAGAGTGAGTCTCAGTCTGTGAGAGAGAGTGAGTCTCAGAGTCTGTGTGTGAGAGAGTGAGTCTCAGAGTGTGTGTGTGAGAGAGTGAGTCTCAGAGTCTATGTGAGAGAGAGTGAGTCTGAGAGTCTGTGAGAGAGAGTGAGTCTGAGAGTCTGTGAGAGAGAGTGAGTCTCAGAGTCTGTGTGAGAGAGTGAGTCTCAGAGTCTGTGTGAGAGAGTGAGTCTCAAAGTCTGTGTGAGAGAGAGTGAGTCTCAGAATCTGTGTGTGAGATAAATCTCAGTCTGTGTGAGTGAGTCTCAGTTTGTGTGTGAGAGAGTGAGTCTCAGAGTCTGTGTGTGAGAGAGTGAGTCTCAGAGTCTGTGTGAGAGAGAAATCTCAGAGTCTGTGTGAGAGAGAGAGTCTCAGAGTCTGTGTGTTAGAGAGTGAATCTCAGAGTCTGTGTGTGAGAGAGTGAGTCTCAGAGTCTGTGTGAGAGTGAGTCTCAGAGTCTGTGAGAGAGAGTGAGTCTCAGAGTCTGTGTGAGAGAGAGTGAGTCTCAGAGTCTGTGAGAAAGTGAGTCTCAGAGTCTGTGTGTGAGAGTGAGTCTCAGAGTCTGTGTGAGAGAGAGAGTCTCAGAGTCTGTGAGAGAGAGTGAGTCTCAGAGTCTGTGTGTGAGAGAGTGAGTCTCAGAGTGTGTGTGTGAGAGAGTGAGTCTCAGAGTGTGTGTGTGTGAGAGTGAGTCTCAGAGTCTGTGTGTGAGAGAGTGAGTCTGAGAGTCTGTGAGAGAGAGTGAGTCTCAGAGTCTGTGTGTGAGAGAGTGAGTCTCAGAGTCTGTGTGAGAGAGTGAGTCTCAAAGTCTGTGTGAGAGAGAGTGAGTCTCAGAATCTGTGTGTGAGATAAATCTCAGTCTGTGTGAGTGAGTCTCAGTTTGTGTGTGAGAGAGTGAGTCTCAGAGTCTGTGTGTGAGAGAGTGAGTCTCAGAGTCTGTGTGAGAGAGAAATCTCAGAGTCTGTGTGAGAGAGAGAGTCTCAGAGTCTGTGTGTTAGAGAGTGAATCTCAGAGTCTGTGTGTGAGAGAGTGAGTCTCAGAGTCTGTGTGAGAGTGAGTCTCAGAGTCTGTGTGTGAGAGTGAGTCTCAGAGTCTGTGTGTGAGAGTGAGTCTCAGAGTCTGTGAGAGAGAGTGAGTCTCAGAGTCTGTGTGAGAGAGAGTGAGTCTCAGAGTCTGTGAGAAAGTGAGTCTCAGAGTCTGTGTGTGAGAGAGAGTCTCAGAGTCTGTGAGAGAGTGAGTCTCAGAGTCTGTGTGTGAGAGAGTGAGTCTCAGAGTCTGTGTGTGAGAGTGAGTCTCAGAGTGTGTGTGTGTGAGAGTGAGTCTCAGAGTCTGTGTGTGAGAGAGTGAGTCTGAGAGTCTGTGAGAGAGAGTGAGTCTCAGAGTCTGTGTGTGAGAGAGTGAGTCTCAGAGTCTGTGTGTGAGAGAGTGAGTCTCAGAGTCTGTGTGAGAGAGAGTGAGTCTCAGAATCTGTGAGAGAGAGTGAGTCTCAGAGTCTGTGTGAGAGAGTGAGTCTCAGAGTCTGTCTGTGAGAGAGAGAGAGTCTCAGAGTCTGTGTGTGAGAGTGTGTCTCAGAGTCTGTGAAAGAGTGAGTCTCAGAGTCTGTGTGTGAGAGAGTGAGTCTTAGAGTCTGTGTGACAGAGAGTGAGTCTCAGAGTCTGTGTGTGAGAGAGTGAGTCTCAGAGTCTGTGTGAGAGAGTGAGTCTTAGAGTCTGTGTGACAGAGAGTGAGTCTCAGAGTCTGTGTGTGAGAGAGTGAGTCTCAGAGTCTGTGTGAGAGAGAGTGAGTCTCAGAGTCTGTGTGAGAGAGAGTGAGTCTCAGAGTCTGTGTGAGAGAGAGTGAGTCTTAGAGTCTGTGTGACAGAGAGTGAGTCTCAGAGTCTGTGTGTGAGAGAGTGAGTCTCAGAGTCTGTGTGAGAGAGAGTGAGTCTCAGAGTCTGTGTGAGAGAGAGTGAGTCTCAGAGTCTGTGTGTGAGAGTGAGTCTCAGAGTCTGTGTGTGAGAGTGAGTCTCAGAGTCTGTGAGAGAGAGTGAGTCTCAGAGTCTGTGTGAGAGAGAGTGAGTCTCAGAGTCTGTGAGAAAGTGAGTCTCAGAGTCTGTGTGTGAGAGAGAGTCTCAGAGTCTGTGAGAGAGTGAGTCTCAGAGTCTGTGTGTGAGAGAGTGAGTCTCAGAGTCTGTGTGTGAGAGTGAGTCTCAGAGTGTGTGTGTGTGAGAGTGAGTCTCAGAGTCTGTGTGTGAGAGAGTGAGTCTGAGAGTCTGTGAGAGAGAGTGAGTCTCAGAGTCTGTGTGTGAGAGAGTGAGTCTCAGAGTCTGTGTGTGAGAGAGTGAGTCTCAGAGTCTGTGTGAGAGAGAGTGAGTCTCAGAATCTGTGAGAGAGAGTGAGTCTCAGAGTCTGTGTGAGAGAGTGAGTCTCAGAGTCTGTCTGTGAGAGAGAGAGAGTCTCAGAGTCTGTGTGTGAGAGTGTGTCTCAGAGTCTGTGAAAGAGTGAGTCTCAGAGTCTGTGTGTGAGAGAGTGAGTCTTAGAGTCTGTGTGACAGAGAGTGAGTCTCAGAGTCTGTGTGTGAGAGAGTGAGTCTCAGAGTCTGTGTGAGAGAGTGAGTCTGAGAGTCTGTGTGACAGAGAGTGAGTCTCAGAGTCTGTGTGTGAGAGAGTGAGTCTCAGAGTCTGTGTGAGAGAGAGTGAGTCTCAGAGTCTGTGTGAGAGAGAGTGAGTCTCAGAGTCTGTGTGAGAGAGAGTGAGTCTTAGAGTCTGTGTGACAGAGAGTGAGTCTCAGAGTCTGTGTGTGAGAGAGTGAGTCTCAGAGTCTGTGTGAGAGAGAGTGAGTCTCAGAGTCTGTGTGAGAGAGAGTGAGTCTCAGAGTCTGTGTGAGAGAGAGTGAGTCTCAGAGTCTGTGAGAGAGAGAGAGTCTCAGAGTCTGTGTGAGAGAGAGTGAGTCTCAGAGTCTGTGTGTGAGAGTGAGTCTCAGAGTCTGTGTGAGAGAGAGTGAGTCTCAGAGTCTGTGAGAGAGAGTGAGTCTCCGAGTCTGTGTGTGAGAGAGTGAGTCTCAGAGTCTGTGTGTGAGAGGTAGTCTCAGAGTCTGTGTGAGAGAGAGTGAGTCTCAGAGTCTGTGTGTGAGAGAGTGAGTCTCAGAGTCTGTGTGTGAGAGTGAGTCTCAGAGTCTGTGTGAGAGAGTTAGTCTCAGAGTCTGTGTGAGAGTGCGAGTCTCAGAGTCTGTGTGAGAGAGTGAGTCTCAGAGTCTGTGTGTGAGAGAGTGAGTCTCAGAGTCTGTGTGAGAGAGAGTGAGTCTCAGAGTCTGTGTGAGAGAGAGTGAGTCTCAGAGTCTGTGAGAGAGAGTGAGTCTCAGAGTCTGTGTGTGAGAGAGTGAGTCTCAGAGTCTGTGTGTGAGAGTGAGTCTCAGAGTCTGTGTGAGAGAGTGAGTCTCAGAGTCTGTGTGAGAGAGTGAGTCTCAGAGTCTGTGTGAGAGAGTGAGTCTCAGAGTCTGTGTGTGAGAGTGAGTCTCAGAGTCTGTGAGAGAGAGAGTCTCAGAGTCTGTGAGAGTGAGTCTCAGAGTCTGTGTGTGACAGTGAGTCTCAGAGTCTGTGTGAGAGAGTGAGTCTCAGAGTCTGTGTGAGAGAGTGAGTCTCAGAGTCTGTGTGTGAGAGTGAGTCTCAGAGTCTGTGTGAGAGAGTGAGTCTCAGAGTCTGTGTGAGAGAGAGTGAGTCTCAGAGTCTGTGTGAGAGAGAGTGAGTCTCAGAGTCTGTGTGAGAGAGAGTGAGTCTCAGAGTCTGTGAGAGAGAGAGAGTCTCAGAGTCTGTGTGAGAGAGAGTGAGTCTCAGAGTCTGTGTGTGAGAGTGAGTCTCAGAGTCTGTGTGAGAGAGAGTGAGTCTCAGAGTCTGTGAGAGAGAGTGAGTCTCCGAGTCTGTGTGTGAGAGAGTGAGTCTCAGAGTCTGTGTGTGAGAGTGAGTCTCAGAGTCTGTGTGAGAGAGAGTGAGTCTCAGAGTCTGTGTGTGAGAGAGTGAGTCATAGAGTCATAGAGTTTTACAGCACAGAAAGAGGCCCTTCGGCCCATCGTGTCTGCGCCGCCCATCCATCCCTGTCCAGTCTAATCCCATTTTCCAGCATTTGGTCCATAGCCTTGTATGCAATGGCATTTCAAGTGCTCATCCAAATGCTTCTTGAATGTTGTGAGGGTTCCTGCCTCTACCACCCTTTCAGGCATTGAGTTCCACATTCCAACCACCCTCTGGGTGAAAAAGTTCCTCCTCAAATCCCCTCTAAATCTCCTGCCCCTTACCCTGAATCTATGCCCCCTTGTTATTGACCCCCCTACTAAGGGGAAAAGTTCCTCTTTGTCTACCCTATCTATGCCCCTCATCATTTTGTACACCTCAATCAGGTCCCCCCTCAGCCTTCTTTGCTCCAAGGAAAACAACCCCAGCCTGTCCAGCCTCTCTTCATAGCTGAGGCGCTCCATCCCAGGTAACATCCTGGTGAATCTTCTCTGCACCCTCTCCAAAGCAATCACATCCTTCCTATAGTGAGGCGACCAGAACTGCACACAGTACTCCAGCTGTGGCCTCACCAGCGTTTTGTACAGCTCCATCATAACCTCCCTGCTCTTATATTCTATGCCTCGGCTAATGAAGGCAAGTATCCCATATGCCTTTTTAACCACCTTATCTACCTGTTCCGCTGCCTTCAGGGATCTATGTACATGTACACCAAGGTCCCTCTGACCCTCTGTACTTCCTAGGGTCCTACCACTCATTGTGTATTCCCTTGCCTTATTTGTCCGTCCAAAATGCATCACCTCGCACTTTTCAGGGCTAAATTCCATTTGCCACTTTTCCGCCCATCTGACCAACCCGTTTATATCGTCCTGTAGCCTGAGGCTTTCCTCCTCACAATTTACCACCCCACCAATTTTCGTGTCATCTGCGAACTTACTGATCATACCTTTTACATTCTCATCCAAATCATTTATGTAGATCACAAACAACAAGGGACCCAGCACCGATCCCTGAGGTACCCCACTGGACACAGGCTTCCAGTCACAAAAGCAACCTTCGACCATCACCCTCTGCCTCCTGCCACTCAGCCAGTTTATGATCCAACGCGCCAAGGCACCCTGGATCCCATGGGCTCTTACCTTCTTGACCAGTCTCCTATGCGGGACTTTGTCAAAAGCTTTACTGAAGTCCATGTAAACCACATCCACAGCATTTCCCTCATCCACCCCCCTAGTCACCCCCTCGAAAAATTCAATCAGATTTGTCAGACATGATTTACCCTTGACAAAGCCATGCTGACTATCCCTGATTAATCCTTGCCTCTCCAAGTGGAGACTAATTTTGTCCCTCAGAATTTTTTCCAATAATTTCCCTACCACAGATGTTAGGCTCACTGGCCTGTAATTCCCTGGTTTATCCCTGCTACCCTTCTTGAATAATGGTACTACGTTAGCTGTTCTCCAGTCCTCTGGTACATCCCCTGTGGCCAGAGAGGTTCTGAAAATTTGTGTCAGAGCCCCTGCAATCTCCTCCTTTGCCTCCCACAGCAGCCTGGGATACATCTCGTCTGGGCCTGGGGATTTATCCACTTTTTGGCCTGCTAAAACCGCTAGCACCTCCTCCCTCTCGATGCTAATATGTTCAAGTATGTCACAGCCCCCTTGCCCGATTTCTATGTCTGCATCGTCTTTCTCCATAGTGAACACAGATGCAAAAAATTCATTTAAAACCCCGCCTACATCATCTGGCTCTACACACAGATTGCCACTTTGGTCCCTAATGGGCCCTACCCTTTCCCTGGTTATCCTCTTGCCCTTAATATACTTATAAAACATCTTAGGATTTTCCTTTATTTTGCTCGCCAGTGTTATTTCATGGCCCCTCCTCGCCCTCCTAATTTCTTTTTTAAGTATGCCCCTGCATTTTTTATACTCCTCTAGGGCTTCTTCCGTCTTTAGTCTTTTGTAACTGCCAAAAGCCCCCCTTTTATTTCTAATGCATTTTTGTATGTCCCTTGTCATCCAAGGTTCCCTTTGCTTGTTGGTCCCACCCTTGACCTTTACAGGAACATGTTGGCGTTGTACTCTCTCTATTTCCCTTCTGAAAGTCTCCCACTGTTTTGATGCGGATTTTCCTATAAGTAGCTGCTCCCAGTCCAATTTGGCCAGATCCTGCCTTATCATATTAAAATCGGCCTTCCCCCAATTTAGAACCCTTATTTCCGGGCCGTCTTTGTCTTTTTCCATGACCACCTTAAATCTCACCGAATTGTGGTCACTGTCGCCAAAATGCTCTCCTACTGACACTTCCACCACTTGCCCGGCTACATTCCCCAGAATTAGGTCCAGTACCGCCCCCTCTCTTGTAGGATTTTCTACATGTTGGCTCAAAAAGCTCTCCTGGATGCACTTTAAGAATTCTGCACCCTCTAAGCCTTTCACACTCTGACTATCCCAATTTATATTGGGGAAGTTGAAATCCCCCACTATTATTACCCTATTATTTTCGCACTTTTCTGAGATTTGCCTACATATCTGTTCCTCTATCTCCCCCTGACTGTTTGGGGGCCTATAGTACACTCCCAGCAAAGTGCTTGCCCCCTTTTTGTTTTTAAGTTCTACCCATATGGCCTCATTAGAGGAACCCGCTAATATATCATCCCTCCTTACAGCAGTAATTGACTCCTTAATTAATATTGCAACACCCCCTCCCCTTTTACACCCCCCTCTGTCTCGCCTGAAGATTCTATACCCCGGAATATTGAGCTGCCAGTCCTGACCCTCCCTCAACCATGTCTCCGTGATAGCAACAATATCGTACTCCCATGTGTTCAACAACAACTTCAGTTCATCCACCTTATTTGCAAGACTCCTTGCATTAAAATAAATGCCTTCCAGCCCTGCCATATTCTCTTTTGCCTTCACATATTTGCTTTGCCTTCCCAGCTGACTTGTTTTTCCCTCTGTATTTGGCTGTAAATCACCCCCTACTATAGCTCCACTCTGTACCCCATCCCCCTGCCAAGTTAGTTTAAACCCCCCCCAGCAGTGCTAGCAAACCTCCCCGCAAGGATATTGGTTCCCCTCTGGTTCAGGTGTAAACCGTCCGACTTGTACAAGTCCCACCTTTCCCAGAAGCAGACCCAGTGATCCAGGAAACTAAAGCCCTCCCCCCTGCACCATCCCTTTAGCCACGCATTCATCTGTTCTATCTTCCTATTCCTATACTTACTAGCACGTGGCACCGGGAGTAATCCAGAGATTACAACCCTTGAGGTCCTGCTCTTTAATCCTTCACCTAGCTCCCTAAATTCTTGCTGCAGGACCTCATCCCTCTTTTTACCTATGTCGTTGGTACCAATGTGGACCACGACCACTGGCTGTTCACCCTCCCCCTCCAGAATGCCCTGCAGCCGCTCAGTGACATCCTTGACCCTGGCACCAGGGAGGCAACAAACCATCCTGGATTCACGTCTACGGCCACAGAAACGCCTATCTGTTCCCCTTACTATAGAATCCCCTACCACTATTGCTCTCCCACTCTTTTTCCCCCCTTCCTGGGCAGCAGGAGCACCGCCAGTGCCAGGAAGTTGGCTGCTGCTGCCTTCCCCTGGTGAATCATCCCCCTCAACAGTATCCAAAGCGGTATACTTGTTTGAAAGGGGGATGTCCGCAGGGGTTCCCTGCACTACCTGCCTGCCTTTGTTGCTCCGCCTGATGGTCACCCCCTGTGCTGCCCTACCCTGAGGCGTGAACAACTCGCTAAACGTGCTATCCACGAGCCTCTCAGCATCGCGTATGCTCCAAAATTCATCCACCCGCAGCTCGAGCGCCACAATGCGGTCTACAAGTAGCTGCAGCTGGATGCATTTCCCGCACACAGTCTCAGAGTCTGTGTGTGAGAGTGAGTCTCAGAGTCTGTGTGAGAGAGTTAGTCTCAGAGTCTGTGTGAGAGTGCGAGTCTCAGAGTCTGTGACAGAGAGTGAGTCTCAGAGTCTGCGAGAGAGAGAGAGTCTCAGAGTCTGTGTGAGAGAGAGTGAGTCTCAGAGTCTGTGAGAGAGAGAGTGAGTCTCAGAATCTGTGTGTCAGAGAGTGAGTCTCAGAGTCTGTGAGAGAGAGCGTGAGTCTCAGAATCTGTGTGTGAGAGTGAGTCTCAGAGTCTGTGAGAGAGTGAGTCTCAGAGTCTGTGTGAGAGAGAGTGAGTCTCAGAGTCTGTGTGAGAGAGTGAGTCTCAGAGTCTGTGTGTGAGAGAGTGAGTCTCAAAGTCTGTGTGTGAGAGAGTGAGTCTCAGAGTCTGTGTGAGAGAGTGAGTCTCAGAGTCTGTGAGAGAGAGTGAGTCTCAGAGTCTGTGTGTGAGAGAGTGAGTGTCTCAGAGTCTGTGTGTGAGAGAGTGAGTCTCAGTCTGTGAGAGAGAGTGAGTCTCAGAGTCTGTGTGAGAGAGAGTGAGTTTCAGAGTCTGTGAGAAAGTGAGTCTCAGAGTCTGTGTGTGAGAGTGAGTCTCAGAGTCTGTGTGAGAGAGAGAGTCTCAGAGTCTGTGAGAGAGAGTGAGTCTCAGAGTCTATGTGTGAGAGAGTGAGTCTCAGAGTCTGTGTGTGAGAGTGAGTCTCAGAGTGTGTGTGTGTAAGAGTGAGTCTCAGAGTCTATGTGAGAGAGAGTGAGTCTGAGAGTCTGTGAGAGAGAGTGAGTCTCAGAGTCTGTGAGAGAGAGTGAGTCTCAGAGTCTGTGTGTGAGAGTGAGTCTCAGAGTCTGTGTGTGAGAGAGTGAGTCTGAGAGTCTGTGAGAGAGAGTGAGTCTCAGAGTCTGTGTGTGAGAGAGTGAGTCTCAGAGTCTGTGTGAGAGAGTGAGTCTCAAAGTCTGTGTGAGAGAGAGTGAGTCTCAGAATCTGTGTGTGAGATAAATCTCAGTCTGTGTGAGTGAGTCTCAGTTTGTGTGTGAGAGAGTGAGTCTCAGAGTCTGTGTGTGAGAGAGTGAGTCTCAGAGTCCGTGTGAGAGAGAAATCTCAGAGTCTGTGTGTGAGAGTGAGTCTCAGAGTCTGTGTGTGAGAGTGAGTCTCAGAGTCTGTGTGTGAGAGTGAGTCTCAGAGTCTGTGAGAGAGAGTGAGTCTCAGAGTCTGTGTGAGAGAGAGTGAGTCTCAGAGTCTGTGAGAAAGTGAGTCTCAGAGTCTGTGTGTGAGAGAGAGTCTCAGAGTCTGTGAGAGAGTGAGTCTCAGAGTCTGTGTGTGAGAGAGTGAGTCTCAGAGTCTGTGTGTGAGAGTGAGTCTCAGAGTGTGTGTGTGTGAGAGTGAGTCTCAGAGTCTGTGTGTGAGAGAGTGAGTCTGAGAGTCTGTGAGAGAGAGTGAGTCTCAGAGTCTGTGTGTGAGAGAGTGAGTCTCAGAGTCTGTGTGTGAGAGAGTGAGTCTCAGAGTCTGTGTGAGAGAGAGTGAGTCTCAGAATCTGTGAGAGAGAGTGAGTCTCAGAGTCTGTGTGAGAGAGTGAGTCTCAGAGTCTGTCTGTGAGAGAGAGTGAGTCTCAGAGTCTGTGTGTGAGAGTGTGTCTCAGAGTCTGTGAAAGAGTGAGTCTCAGAGTCTGTGTGTGAGAGAGTGAGTCTTAGAGTCTGTGTGACAGAGACTGAGTCTCAGAGTCTGTGTGTGAGAGAGTGAGTCTCAGAGTCTGTGTGAGAGAGAAATCTCAGAGTCTGTGTGAGAGAGAGTGAGTCTCAGAGTCTGTGTGTGAGAGAGTGAGTCTCAGAGTCTGTGTGTGAGAGAGTGAGTCTCAGAGTCTGTGTGTGAGAGTGAGTCTCAGAGTCTGTGTGAGAGAGAGTGAGTCTCAGAGTCTGTGTGTGAGAGTGAGTCTCAGAGTCTGTGTGTGAGAGAGTGAGTCTCAGAGTCTGTGTGTGAGAGTGAGTCTCAGAGTCTGTGAGAGAGAGTGAGTCTCAGTCTGTGTGAGAGAGTGAGTCTCAGAGTCTGTGTGAGAGAGAGTGAGTCGCAGAGTCTGTGTGTCAGAGAGTGAGTCTCAGAGTCTGTGTGAGAGAGAGTGAGTCTCAGAGTCTGTGTGAGAGAGTGAGTCTCAGAGTCTGTGTGTGAGAGAGTGAGTCTCAGAGTCTGTGTGTGAGAGTGAGTCTCAGAGCCTGTGTGAGAGAGAGTGAGTCTCAGAGTCTGTGTGTGAGAGAGTGAGTCTCAGAGTCTGTGTATGAGAGTGAGTCTCAGAGTCTGTGAGAGAGAGTGAGTCTCAGAGTCTGTGTGTGAGAGTGAGTCACAGAGTCTGCGAGAGAGAGAGAGTCTCAGAGTCTGTGTGTGAGAGAGAGTGAGTGTTAGAGTCTGTGTGTGACAGTGAGTCTCAGAGTCTGTGTGTGAGAGTGAGTCTCAGAGTCTGTGAGAAAGAGTGAGTCTCAGAGTCTGTGTGTGAGAGAGTGAGTCTCAGAGTCTGTGTGAGAGAGTGAGTCTCAGAGTCTGTGTGAGAGAGTGAGTGTCTCAGAGTCTGTGTGTGAGAGAGTGAGTCTCAGAGTCTGTGAGAGAGAGTGAGTCTCAGAGTCTGTGTGAGAGAGAGTGAGTCTCAGAGTCTGTGAGAAAGAGTGAGTCTCAGAGTCTGTGTGTGAGAGAGTGAGTCTCAGAGTCTGTGTGAGAGAGTGAGTCTCAGAGTCTGTGTGAGAGAGTGAGTGTCTCAGAGTCTGTGTGTGAGAGAGTGAGTCTCAGAGTCTGTGAGAGAGAGTGAGTCTCAGAGTCTGTGTGAGAGAGAGTGAGTCTCAGAGTCTGTGAGAAAGTGAGTCTCAGAGTCTGTGTGTGAGAGTGAGTCTCAGAGTCTGTGTGAGAGAGAGAGTCTCAGAGTCTGTGAGAGAGAGTGAGTCTCAGAGTCTGTGTGAGAGAGAGTCTCAGAGTCTGTGTGTGAGAGAGTGAGTCTCAGAGTCTGTGTGTGAGAGTGAGTCTCAGAGTGTGTGTGTGTGAGAGTGAGTCTCAGAGTCTATGTGAGAGAGAGTGAGTCTGAGAGTCTGTGAGAGAGAGTGAGTCTCAGAGTCTGTGAGAGAGAGTGAGTCTCAGAGTCTGTGTGTGAGAGTGAGTCTCAGAGTCTGTGTGTGAGAGAGTGAGTCTGAGAGTCTGTGAGAGAGAGTGAGTCTCAGAGTCTGTGTGTGAGAGAGTGAGTCTCAGAGTCTGTGTGTGAGATAAATCTCAGTCTGTGTGAGTGAGTCTCAGTTTGTGTGTGAGAGAGTGAGTCTCAGAGTCTGTGTGTGAGAGAGTGAGTCTCAGAGTCTGTGTGAGAGAGAAATCTCAGAGTCTGTGTGAGAGAGAGAGTCTCAGAGTCTGTGTGTTAGAGTGAGTCTCAGAGTCTGTGTGTGAGAGAAATCTCAGAGTCTGTGTGAGAGAGTGAGTCTCAGAGTCTGTGTGAGAGTGAGTCTCAGAGTCTGTGTGTGAGAGAAATCTCAGAGTCTGTGTGAGAGAGTGAGTCTCAGAGTCTGTGTGAGAGTGAGTCTCAGAGTCTGTGTGTGAGAGTGAGTCTCAGAGTCTGTGTGTGAGAGTGAGTCTCAGAGTCTGTGAGAGAGAGTGAGTCTCAGAGTCTGTGTGAGAGAGAGTGAGTCTCAGAGTCTGTGAGAAAGTGAGTCTCAGAGTCTGTGTGTGAGAGAGAGTCTCAGAGTCTGTGAGAGATTGAGTCTCAGAGTCTGTGTGTGAGAGAGTGAGTCTCAGAGTCTGTGTGTGAGAGTGAGTCTCAGAGTGTGTGTGTGTGAGAGTGAGTCTCAGAGTCTGTGTGTGAGAGAGTGAGTCTGAGAGTCTGTGAGAGAGAGTGAGTCTCAGAGTCTGTGTGTGAGAGAGTGAGTCTCAGAGTCTGTGTGTGAGAGAGTGAGTCTCAGAGTCTGTGTGAGAGAGAGTGAGTCTCAGAATCTGTGAGAGAGAGTGAGTCTCAGAGTCTGTGTGAGAGAGTGAGTCTCAGAGTCTGTCTGTGAGAGAGAGAGAGTCTCAGAGTCTGTGTGTGAGAGTGTGTCTCAGAGTCTGTGAAAGAGTGAGTCTCAGAGTCTGTGTGTGAGAGAGTGAGTCTTAGAGTCTGTGTGACAGAGAGTGAGTCTCAGAGTCTGTGTGTGAGAGAGTGAGTCTCAGAGTCTGTGTGAGAGAGAAATCTCAGAGTCTGTGTGAGAGAGAGTGAGTCTCAGAGTCTGTGTGTGAGAGAGTGAGTCTCAGAGTCTGTGTGTGAGAGAGTGAGTCTCAGAGTCTGTGTGTGAGAGTGAGTCTCAGAGTCTGTGTGAGAGAGAGTGAGTCTCAGAGTCTGTGTGTGAGAGTGAGTCTCAGAGTCTGTGTGTGAGAGAGTGAGTCTCAGAGTCTGTGTGTGAGAGTGAGTCTCAGAGTCTGTGAGAGAGAGTGAGTCTCAGTCTGTGTGAGAGAGTGAGTCTCAGAGTCTGTGTGAGAGAGAGTGAGTCGCAGAGTCTGTGTGTCAGAGAGTGAGTCTCAGAGTCTGTGTGAGAGAGAGTGAGTCTCAGAGTCTGTGTGAGAGAGTGAGTCTCAGAGTCTGTGTGTGTGAGAGTGAGTCTCAGAGTCTGTGTGTGAGAGTGAGTCTCAGAGTCTGTGTGTGAGAGAGTGAGTCTCAAAGTCTGTGTGTGAGAGAGTGAGTCTCAGAGTCTGTGTGAGAGAGTGAGTCTCAGAGTCTGTGTGAGAGAGTGAGTCTCAGAGTCTGTGTGAGAGAGTGAGTGTCTCAGAGTCTGTGTGTGAGAGAGTGAGTCTCAGAGTCTGTGTGTGAGAGTGAGTCTCAGAGCCTGTGTGTGAGAGAGTGAGTCTCAGAGTCTGTGTATGAGAGTGAGTCTCAGAGTCTGTGAGAGAGAGAGAGTCTCAGAGTCTGTGTGTGAGAGTGAGTCTCAGAGTCTGTGTGTGAGAGAGTGAGTCTCAGAGTCTGTGTGTGAGAGTGAGTCTCAGAGTCTGTGTGAGAGAGTGAGTCTCAGAGTCTGTGTGAGAGAGTGAGTCTCAGAGTCTGTGTGTGAGAGAGTGAGTCTCAGAGTCTGTGTGTGAGAGTGAGTCTCAGAGTCTGTGTGAGAGAGTGAGTCTCAGAGTCTGTGTGAGAGACTGAGTCTCAGAGTCTGTGTGTGAGAGTGAGTCACAGAGTCTGCGAGAGAGAGAGAGTCTCAGAGTCTGTGTGTGAGAGAGAGTGAGTCTTAGAGTCTGTGTGTGACAGTGAGTCTCAGAGTCTGTGTGTGAGAGTGAGTCTCAGAGTCTGTGTGAGAGACTGAGTCTCGGAGTCTGTGAGAGAGAGTGAGTCTCAGAGTCTGTGAGAGAGAGTGAGTCTCAGAGTCTGTGTGAGAGAGTGAGTCTCAGAGTCTGTGTGTGTGAGAGTGAGTCTCAGAGTCTGTGTGTGAGAGTGAGTCTCAGAGTCTGTGTGTGAGAGAGTGAGTCTCAAAGTCTGTGTGTGAGAGAGTGAGTCTCAGAGTCTGTGTGAGAGAGTGAGTCTCAGAGTCTGTGTGAGAGAGTGAGTCTCAGAGTCTGTGTGAGAGAGTGAGTGTCTCAGAGTCTGTGTGTGAGAGAGTGAGTCTCAGAGTCTGTGTGTGAGAGTGAGTCTCAGAGTCTGTGTGTGAGAGTGAGTCTCAGAGTCTGTGAGAGAGAGAGAGTCTCAGAGTCTGTGTGTGAGAGAGAGTGAGTCTTAGAGTCTGTGTGTGAGAGAGAGTGAGTCTTAGAGTCTGTGTGTGAGAGAGTGAGTCTCAGAGTCTGTGTGTGAGAGAGTGAGTCTCAGAGTCTGTGTGTGAGAGAGTGAGTCTCAGAGTCTGTGAGAAAGAGTGAGTCTCAGAGTCTGTGTGTGAGAGAGTGAGTCTCAGAGTCTGTGTGAGAGAGTGAGTCTCAGAGTCTGTGTGAGAGAGTGAGTGTCTCAGAGTCTGTGTGTGAGAGAGTGAGTCTCAGAGTCTGTGTGTGAGAGTGAGTCTCAGAGCCTGTGTGAGAGAGAGTGAGTCTCAGAGTCTGTGTGTGAGAGAGTGAGTCTCAGAGTCTGTGTATGAGAGTGAGTCTCAGAGTCTGTGAGAGAGAGAGAGTCTCAGAGTCTGTGTGTGAGAGTGAGTCTCAGAGCCTGTGTGAGAGAGAGTGAGTCTCAGAGTCTGTGTGTGAGAGAGTGAGTCTCAGAGTCTGTGTATGAGAGTGAGTCTCAGAGTCTGTGAGAGAGAGTGAGTCTCAGAGTCTGTGTGTGACAGTGAGTCTCAGAGTCTGTGTGTGAGAGTGAGTCTCAGAGTCTGTGTGAGAGACTGAGTCTCAGAGTCTGTGAGAGAGAGTGAGTCTCAGAGTCTGTGTGTGAGAGTGAGTCACAGAGTCTGTGTGTGAGAGTGAGTCTCAGAGTCTGTGTGAGAGACTGAGTCTCAGAGTCTGCGAGAGAGAGAGAGTCTCAGAGTCTGTGTGTGAGAGAGTGAGTCTCAGAGTCTGTGTGTGAGAGAGTGAGTCTCAGAGTCTGTGTGTGAGAGAGTGAGTCTCAGAGTCTGTGTGAGAGAGAGTGAGTCTCAGAGTCTGTGTGTTAGAGAGTGAGTCTCAGAGTCTGCGTGTGAGAGAGTGAGTCTCAGAGTCTGTGTGAGTGTGAGTCTCAGAGTCTGTGTGAGAGAGTGAGTCTCAGAGTCTGTGTGTGAGAGAGTGAGTGTCAGTCTGTGTGAGAGAGAGTGAGTCTCAGAGTCTGTGTGTGAGAGTGAGTCTCAGCATCTGTGAGAGCGAGAGAGTCTCGGAGTCTGTGTGAGAGAGTGAGTCTCAGAGTCTGTGAGAGAGTGAGTCTCAGAGTCTGTGTGAGAGAGTGTGTCTCAGAGTTTGTGAGAGAGTGAGTCTTAGAGTCTGTGTGACAGAGAGTGAGTCTCAGAGTCTGTGTGTGAGAGAGTGAGTCTCAGAGTCTGTGTGAGAGAGAAATCTCAGAGTCTGTGTGAGAGAGAGTCTCAGAGTCTGTGTGTTAGAGAGTGAATCTCAGAGTCTGTGTGTGAGAGAGTGAGTCTCAGAGTCTGTGTGAGAGAGAGAGTCTCAGAGTCTGTGTGTGAGAGAGTGAGTCTCAGAGTCTGTGTGTGAGAGTGAGTCTCAGAGTCTGTGTGAGAGAGTGAGTGTCTCAGAGTCTGTGTGTGAGAGAGTGAGTCTCAGAGTCTGTGTGTGAGAGTGAGTCTCAGAGCCTGTGTGAGAGAGAGTGAGTCTCAGAGTCTGTGTGTGAGAGAGTGAGTCTCAGAGTCTGTGTATGAGAGTGAGTCTCAGAGTCTGTGAGAGAGAGAGAGTCTCAGAGTCTGTGTGTGAGAGTGAGTCTCAGAGCCTGTGTGAGAGAGAGTGAGTCTCAGAGTCTGTGTGTGAGAGAGTGAGTCTCAGAGTCTGTGTATGAGAGTGAGTCTCAGAGTCTGTGAGAGAGAGTGAGTCTCAGAGTCTGTGTGTGACAGTGAGTCTCAGAATCTGTGTGTGAGAGTGAGTCTCAGAGTCTGTGTGAGAGACTGAGTCTCAGAGTCTGTGAGAGAGAGTGAGTCTCAGAGTCTGTGTGTGAGAGTGAGTCACAGAGTCTGCGAGAGAGAGAGAGTCTCAGAGTCTGTGTGTGAGAGAGAGTGAGTCTTAGAGTCTGTGTGTGAGAGAGTGAGTCTCAGAGTCTGTGTGTGAGAGAGTGAGTCTCAGAGTCTGTGTGTGAGAGAGTGAGTCTCAGAGTCTGTGTGACAGAGAGTGAGTCTCAGAGTCTGTGTGTGAGAGAGTGAGTCTCAGAGTCTGTGTGTGAGAGAGTGAGTCTCAGAGTCTGTGTGAGAGAGAGTGAGTCTCAGAGTCTGTGTGTTAGAGAGTGAGTCTCAGAGTCTGTGTGTGAGAGAGTGAGTCTCAGAGTCTGTGTGTGAGAGAGTGAGTCTCAGAGTCTGTGTGAGTGTGAGTCTCAGAGTCTGTGTGAGAGAGTGAGTCTCAGAGTCTGTGTGTGAGAGAGTGAGTCTCAGTCTGTGTGAGAGAGAGTGAGTCTCAGAGTCTGTGTGTGAGAGTGAGTCTCAGCATCTGTGAGAGCGAGAGAGTCTCGGAGTCTGTGTGAGAGAGTGAGTCTCAGAGTCTGTGAGAGAGTGAGTCTCAGAGTCTGTGAGAGAGAGTGAGTCTCAGAGTCTGTGAGAGAGAGTGAGTCTCAGAGTCTGTGTGTGAGAGTGAGTCTCAGAGTCTGTGTGTGAGAGAGTGAGTCTGAGAGTCTGTGAGAGAGAGTGAGTCTCAGAGTCTGTGTGTGAGAGAGTGAGTCTCAGAGTCTGTGTGTGAGAGAGTGAGTCTCAGAGTCTGTGTGAGAGAGAGTGAGTCTCAGAATCTGTGAGAGAGAGTGAGTCTCAGAGTCTGTGTGAGAGAGTGAGTCTCAGAGTCTGTGTGAGAGAGTGAGTCTCAGAGTCTGTGTGTGAGAGTGAGTCTCAGAGTCTGTGTGTGAGAGAGTGAGTCTCAGAGTCTGTGTGAGAGAGAGTGAGTCTCAGAATCTGTGAGAGAGAGTGAGTCTCAGAGTCTGTGTGAGAGAGTGAGTCTCAGAGTCTGTGTGAGAGAGTGAGTCTCAGAATCTGTGAGAGAGAGTGAGTCTCAGAGTCTGTGTGAGAGAGTGAGTCTCAGAGTCTGTCTGTGAGAGAGAGAGAGTCTCAGAGTCTGTGTGTGAGAGTGAGTCTCAGAGTCTGTGTGAGAGAGTGTGTCTCAGAGTCTGTGAAAGAGTGAGTCTCAGAGTCTGTGTGTGAGAGAGTGAGTCTCAGAGTCTGTGTGAGAGAGAAATCTCAGAGTCTGTGTGAGAGAGAGTGAGTCTCAGAGTCTGTGTGTGAGAGAGAGAGTCTCAGAGTCTGTGTGAGAGTGAGTCTCAGAGTCTGTGTGTGAGAGTGAGTCTCAGAGTCTGTGTGTGAGAGTGAGTCTCAGAGTCTGTGAGAGAGAGTGAGTCTCAGAGTCTGTGTGAGAGAGAGTGAGTCTCAGAGTCTGTGAGAAAGTGAGTCTCAGAGTGTGTGTGTGAGAGTGAGTCTCAGAGTCTGTGTGTGAGAGAGTGAGTCTCAGAGTCTGTGTGAGAGAGTGAGTCTCAGAGTCTGTGTGAGAGAGAGTGAGTCTCAGAGTCTGTGTGTGAGAGTGAGTCTCAGAGTCTGTGAGAGAGAGTGAGTCTCAGAGTCTGTGAGAGAGAGTGAGTCTCAGAGTCTGTGTGTGAGAGAGTGAGTCTCAGAGTCTGTGTGAGAGAGTGAGTCTCAGAGTCTGTGTGTGAGAGTGAGTCTCAGAGTCTGTGTGTGAGAGTGAGTCTCAGATTCTGTGAGAGAGAGTGAGTCTCAGAGTCTGTGAGAGAGAGTGAGTCTCAGAGTCTGTGAGAGAGAGAGTGAGTCTCAGAGTCTGTGTGTGAGAGTGAGTCTCAGAGTCTGTGTGTGAGAGAGTGAGTCTCAGAGTCTGTGTGTGAGAGTGAGGCTCAGAGTCTGTGTGAGAGAGAGTGAGTCTCAGAGTCTGTGTGTGAGAGAGTGAGTCTCAGAGTCTGTGTGTGAGAGAGTGAGTCTCAGAGTCTGTGTGAGAGAGAGTGAGTCTCAGAGTCTGTGTGAGAGAGTGAGTCTCAGAGACTGTCTGTGAGAGAGAGAGAGTATCAGAGTCTGTGTGTGAGAGTGAGTCTCAGAGTCTGCGAGAGAGAGACAGTCTCAGAGTCTGTGTGAGAGAGTGAGTCTCAGAGTCTGTGTGAGAGAGTGAGTCTCAGAGTCTGTGAGAGAGAGTGAGTCTCAGAGTCTGTGTGTGAGAGTGAGTCTCAGAGTCTGCGAGAGAGAGAGAGTCTCAGAGTCTGTGTGAGAGAGTGAGTCTCAGAGTCTGTGAGAGAGAGTGAGTCTCAGAGTCTGTAAGAGAGAGAGTGAGTCTCAGAATCTGTGTGAGAGAGAGTGAGTCTCAGAGTCTGTGTGTGTGAGAGTGAGTCTCAGAGTCTGTGTGAGAGAGAGTGAGTCTCAGAGTCTGTGTGTGAGAGTGAGTCTCAGAGTCTGTGTGCGAGAGAGTGAGTCTCAGAGTCTGTGAGAGAGAGTGAGTCTCAGAGTCTGTGTGTGAGAGAGTGAGTCTCAGAGTCTGTGTGTGAGAGAGTGAGTCTCAGAGTCTGTGTGAGAGAATGAGTCTCAGAGTCTGTGTGTGAGAGAGTGAGTCTCAGAGTCTGTGTGTGTGAGAGTGAGTCTCAGAGTCTGTGTGTGAGAGAGTGAGTCTCAGAGTCTGTGTGAGAGAATGAGTCTCAGAGTCTGTGTGTGAGAGAGTGAGTCTCAGAGTCTGTGTGAGAGAGTGAGTCTCTCTCTCACACAGACTCTGCTGGAGGGCCACCTCCAGTTCTCTGCCTCTCACTCATGTTCTGTGCTCTCTTCTCCTGCAAGGAGGAAAGGAAGTGACATATGAGAGAGTCGTGGTAATGGATGGATGGACAACATTTGTTGAGGGTGACTATGAGGGTCAGGCGTGATATTGTATAAAGATGAGGGTGTCAGTGGTGGAAAGGCAGAGAGGGATGTGAGGAAGTGCATAGACAGAGAGGGATGGGTGCACCTGCAAGGTAAGTTGGTGTGAGGAGTGATGTGCTAGAGTAGGCTTGGGAAGGCAGAGTGAGGGGGTTGGGGGTGATACGCACATCAAGGTGTAGGTGAATGTGCCACTGTACTCACCTTTCCTGCTCTGCTTATGTCATTAAACCACTTTCGGCACTGAATCCAGGAGCGTGGCACCACACTCCTACTGCTCACCTCATGAGCAACCTTCGGCCACACCTACACAATAGCAAAATACTGCGGATGCTGGAAATCTGAAATAACAACAGAAAATGCTGGAAATACTCAGCAGGCCAGGCAGCATCCGTGGAGAGAGAAACAGAGTTAACGTTTCAGGTCTGGGACCCTTCATCAGAACTGGAAAAAGCTGGAGATGTAACAGATTAAGCAGGCGCAGAGACAGGGAGGGGAGGAAGGAATTGAAGGAACATACTGTGCTGAGGTAAGAGTTGCAAATGGGGATGTCAAAATCATACAGCATGAAAATTGGGAGCAGGGGTTATAGTTTGAAATTGTTGAATTAAATGTTGAGTCCAGAATGCTATAAAGTGCCTAATCGAAAGATGAGGTGCTGTTGCTCGAGCTTACGTTGAGCTCCATTGGAACAGTGTAAGAGGCCGAGGACAGAGAGATCAGAGTGGGAGTGAAGCGGAGAATTAAAGTGACAGGCGACCGGAAGCTCAGGGTCACCCTTACGGACTGAATGGAGGTGTTCCGCAAAGCGGTCGCCCAATCTGCGTTTGGCCTCCCCAATGTGGAGGAGACCACATCGTGCGCAGCGAATACAGTATATTAAATTGCAAGAAGCACAAGTAAATCGCTGTTGCACCTGGAAGGAGTGTTTGGGGCCCTGGACAGTGGGAAGGGAGGAGGTAAAAGGGCAGGTGTTGCATCTCCTGCGCTTGCACGGGAAGGTGCCGGGCGAAGGGGAAGGCCTGTTAGGGGTGATTGAGGAGTGGACCAAGGTGTCACAGAGGGAGCGGTCCCTTCGGAATGCTGAAAGGGGAGGGGAGGGGACCTTCTTGGTTTCACTGGCAGGCTTCTTCCTCCCGTCAGTAGGGAACAGTATCTCCCTGCGGGCCCTTACAGCCCCCAGCATCACATCCAGGGAGGCGTCACTAAAGCGAGGCGCAGCCTTGGAACTTTGGGACCCCATTCTGACAGTTCCTTCTTTTCTTCTCCCACCTCCAGAATCCATCAAATGTCAGTTTTGCAGTATCCCTTTAAATAGCAGAGTTTAAATCAACTCAAGCAGGTCGTCATCACGCCTGTTCAACCTAATTGTTCGGGAAAACCGGACGTTAGATGCATATGCAGTGGCTGGGTTAAAAAGCCACTGACAGACGTGCTGCACTTATCTACGGGTTTCCCGCTCCCAGCGCGTCGTCAAGTAAACCCCCCCCTTTGTCTCAGAAATGTTGAAAGTAAAATGTCCCTTGTATGATTTAGTTATTTTTCCCAGACCCTTAAATTAAGAGGCAAAGCAGTGTTTTATGCAGAACAACTCTCATCTTGTTTAACAGCATTTACTTAACTCGCAGTTTTGGCTGACAAATATACTTGAGATTTTAGCATTGGTTAAAGTGAAATTTCTGTTTCCCAACACAACGGTGACTGCACTTCAAAAGTACATCATTGGCTGTAAAGTGCTTTGGGACGTCCTGAGGTTGTGAAAGATGCTATATAAAGGCAAGTCCTTTACTTTGCCTTCCTTTACAGTCAGCTTGCTACACGAGAGTTATGCTTTGGGAACTGGCCCCTCTATTACTGGTCTCAGATAATGCAAAAGCAGCTTGACACACTTTGAGCTGCCTACCAATTGGGTTTCACTAAGAGTAAAATAATGGCCCAGAAATTCGGGTCGGGGGCTTCCCGCGGATGCAAGCCCCCGACCTGCACTTACCTTGCGCGCCGGCCGTTGAGCTGTGGGCCCGCGTGGAATTCCGATCCGGGGCCTGGTCCAGCTGCCGGCGCGCAGTGCTTGCGTATCCCAGGGGCGCAGTTAGTTCGATGCGTCCCCTGAGATCACGTGGGCCATGGAGAGCCAATCGGAGCAGGGAATGCTCCATTCATAAGTCTGACAGGAAGTGCTGTCAAGACTTATAAATACTACGGCCCCAAAATAGCACTAAATCTTCAAATAATTTTTTTTTTAAATCACATTTTTTAAATAAACTATAAATTACATGAAATAACTATTTTAAACAATAATTTAAATTTTTGAAAAAAGTAATTTTATTTTCTAACGGGGCTAAAAATAAACTTACCTTGCTTTAAAGTATTTAAAAATAATAAACCTGTGGAAAAAATGTTTTAATTTTAATTAATTCACCACTTACCTTGTAAAAAGCAGGCCTTACGCCTGCTTTTTACATTTCTAAATTCTGCAGGCTTACGTTCCCAGGAAAACCTGTAAAAAAGACCGAAGATCGATGCGCACGCGCAGCCCCTCCTGCGCACGCATTCGACCTCTGAACCCCTTCGTTCAGAGGAACGGAAGTGCCGGTTTCCCGCGCATGCACAGTGCATGCAGGACACCGGCACTTCCATTGGGCCTACGGGTGAGTACCCCATGCGTACTCGCCCGTGGAGACCTGAATTTCTGGGCCAATATATAAATTGACGCTTGATCTGTGGAACTTAAATTGCTTCAAATGTGTATTATATTAATTTAAGCATGTTTTCTAAAACAAATGAAGGTAAATTTAATTTCCTCCTGTGTGTGCTGAAATAACTGGTTGAAAATCATGTGGACTATTTAAAAAACAGTGACATTTAACACAAAAGCGTGCGTGTGAATGTGAATTACAAAGATGTGTGAACGTCCGATTAGTTGTGCAAGGTGAAAAACAGTCGGAACATTTGGTTTAAGTTCTCCATATATTTAGCAACTGAGGGTTGCTAAACTCTAAGGCCTAAATTCAACATTGTTGTGCTCGTTTTACAAGCATAAAATAGCCGCAACTATGCCGTATTTGCAGTGGGAAGGCCCGCGCCCGACTTGTGTGTGCACTCAGGCCGCGCCTGAATTCGGCAGGGCCTATTTAGGTGGGTGTAGCCGCTGCCTGAAATGAGCACAGGGCTGATTTTAATATTGAAATGAGGCTCCTGCGCTAATTTCCAGTCCCATTCGTTCCAACAACTTTGTCAGGTTCCACAGCAGCCCACCCGGTGGTCCTTAGAGGCAGTCCTTGGAAGTACCCTGCAGGTAAGGTTTTTTTATTACTTACATTAATGTTGAGCCAGGAGGAGCAGGAGTGCTCCCCTTACCTCCACATCAAGACTATAGCCACTGCCGACCCATCCCCCACCCCCAGCGCCCCCACCCGATTGCTTCCAGTAAGATCGGTAGAAACCCCGGAAAATCTGCTTAATGCTTACCCTATTTCTCTGGGGTTTGGTCGATCTTCCTCCTAAGTTATAGTAGGAGATCCTGACTCCTGGCTGGCCTCCCACATTCCACCCTACGTAAACTTGAGGTGATCCAAAACTCGGCTGCCCGTGTCCTAACTCACACCAAGTCCCATTCGCCCATCTCCCCTGTGCTTGCTGACCTACATTGGCTCCCGGTTAAGCAACACCTCGATTTCAAAATTCTCATCCTTGTTTTCAAATCCCTCCATGGCCCCGCCGCTCCCTATCGCTGTAATCTCCTGCAGCCCCACACCCCCCCGAGATATCTGCGCTCCTCTAATTCTGCCCTCTTGAGCATCCCTGATTATTATCCCTCAACCATTGGTGGCCGTGCCTTCTGTTGCCTAGGCCCTCAGCACCAAAATTCCCTGCCTAAACCTGTCTGCCTCTCCTACCCCTTTCCTCCTTTAAGACGCTCCTTAAAACCTACCTCTTTGACCAAACTTTTGGTCACCTGCCCTAATTTCTCCTTATATGGCTCGGTGTCTTATAATACTCCTGTGAAGCGCCTTGGGATGTTTTACTACGTTAAAGGCACTATATAAATTCAAGTTGTTGTTGAGATCAGGAGGTCAATTCTACACTCCATAGGTTTCAAGTCTTTTGACAAAAGAGCCCTCTGCACTAGTAACTGTGAACATCTGATTGAAAGCTCTACAATCACCTCACATAAACTGAATCAACAACTGTCAGAAGTGTTGTGAAACTAACCAGAGTATTCACTTTCTTTAAACATATAAAATCTTGGCAGGAGATGGGATGTCCACAGATACCTCAAGGCAACGCAGTTGGGGGGATAGTGCAGCATTTTGGAAAGAGTGTGCTCAATTTCAAATTTGCTGCCTATGCCCTTTGTCTGTACTTGCTTAAATAATACATCCATCGTCAAGCATCACAAAGCATTTTCCTTGTAATGTTTCATTGCCAGAATTTAAGGTGGAATTATTTTTTTTTTTAACGCATGAAGCAAGTGTTAGCATGTGTGAGATCTGGGAAATGTTAGAACCTGTTTTAGTGCAAATGGGAGTGGCTATAGATGGAGAGTTTACAGGGTGGGTCAGAATAAGCACCAGGCTTGAAGCAGAGCTCAGATTGCTCCTCTCCCGACAACTCAATTGCACTATAAATCTTGGTCTGCAATCAGATCTGTTTGATGTTCCAACAAGATAGGCTGCAATCGGACGATAGTGGGAATTGCTGGTGAGTTCTACAAACACTTGACAAATATTTGAATTGTTATCTCTTGTGGGGTGCTGAGCTCTGTGTTTCTGAGTTGAAGAGACAGCTGCTTCAAGCACTTCTATCAGTGGCACTGAGATCGGTGCAGATAATGCCAGCATTATCATTTGTGTGTGGTATTTCTTGTTGTTGGCTGTTTAAAAGTTAATTGTGCTATTGCATTTTGAGAGTAATTACCTGAAAGAGTTGAAGTATCTCACACATGTTAATTAATGAGGTGCATTACTTAACATTTAGTATGCGTGACACCGTTTTGAGCCTTCTGTCCCCTTTCTTTTCGCACCGCATTTGATGCCAGTTCACAGCTAATTCGGAGTAAAAGTGAATGGTGCAGTTCTCGGCTTCTTATTAAGTTTCCACCTCTGGATGCCGGGTTTTAATCAGCTGCGATTCTCAACGGGGGCACCGCCTCGCCCTTCACCTCCCCCCCGGCTGCTGGAATATTACTCTCCGCCCCCCCCCCAACCTCTGGTGAAAGTCCTGTCTTAGTTTTTCAATTTGGGTCCGTGGTAGAGAGAAAAAAAAAATCAGAGACTGCTAACGTGATAGGTGAAGTGAAACAGGGGCAAAGGCCTGCGTGACCCTGGCCTTAGCTACACACTGGCGGTGGTGATGTCCAAGCAATGCTGATGGAAACCAGACCCACTAAAGGAGGGATGGGGGGGCCAAATATTGCAAATGATGGAAAGCTGAAATAAAAAAGAAAACGCTAGCAATCTACACCAAGCCTGTGAGCATCTGAAAACATTGGTCAACCTTTTGGGTGGAGACCCTTCACCGGAACGGTTTTCACACTAACGCCCATTCCAATCACTGTGCTTATATCCTAGCAGAGGACTCAGAACCCCCACAAAATCCTCCCACACCATACCGCTCATCGCAGCCACTCCATTCTGCCTGTCGTCTGATTTCACACTGCTTCAAGTTAATTTAAAAGCACGTTGCTTTTCCCCTGCAGATATAAAGAGCATGGGCAGAATATAATCAAACATTTCAGATGTTGAATTTTCACTCTTAAAAGCACCCCATGTGGCTGGGGTAGCTCCCCCGGGCCCGATTCACCATACTGGGCCTGGATTCCAGCTAGCCAGACTTAACCCCTAGGTGAGTCAGAAGATTACGTAGCCTTTATTTCTATCTTTGTGCTGTTTTCTTGCAAACGGACTCAAACAAACCTTTTTTTCCCCCACAATCCAGTTGCTTGCGCGGAACAGCATCTGAGTCAAGATGCAGATGTATTGTGCTTCAGGGTAGTTGTGCAATGTTCTGCCTCTTGGATAGATGGCAATATGAACTGAAGGAGTAAAGAGGCCCAGGGCCTTAAGCTACTGAACCAGGTGTGTGAGTGTTTAGGATTAAGAGTTAAGTTGCTGTTTCAAAGATGGAAGTTGCAATTTATTTTGAAACCAAAATGTAAGTGGATCTGTCGTTGTGTACCTGCCGTTTAGATTGAGGTTAATCATTAAGGGGTAGGGTTGCAAATAAACTCTGATCATTTCTCCCAGGATATTGAGAATATGATTACTCAACCAGAGAGGGAAGAAGGCTCCAGGTTCAGTCCCTGGTCTGTGCTGTGTTAACTAAACTCACCTGGGGCAGCATTAGAGGACTTCAATGCCCAAGCTTAGGGAAATGAAAAATCAAGTAAGGCTTCTGCTCCTGGTTGCCCCTGCTTAAAAAATGCATGTGTGCCAGTGTGGGGCGATCTGCATTAGGTGTGATTTCTACTGCTGTCTAATTCTCAAAATACTGTCTAGGCTCACACAAAAATAGCCACTGGAATGGGGTACTGGAGGGAGGCTGGTGCATGCTGACCCATAACAAGAAAGAAACAATGTCGACAGGAGAGGGAAATAAGAGGAATAAAAAATAAATTTTAAAACAAAGGTACCTTTAATGGAAAAGCAGGTCTATTGGCGCCATACAGTAACAAAGCCAGTTCCAAGATAAAGAAACAGGAGATTCTTTAACACTGGCACTTGTTTAGTTCGTTTCTTGGGAGATTGCCTGGAAACCAATGCAGATTCCC
The DNA here is from genome assembly GCF_052327205.1 of Somniosus microcephalus. Classification (NCBI taxonomy): domain Eukaryota; kingdom Metazoa; phylum Chordata; class Chondrichthyes; order Squaliformes; family Somniosidae; genus Somniosus; species Somniosus microcephalus. The sequence continues at coordinate 24,841,791 of NC_141002.1, read as the reverse complement.
TTCTCTGGTGATCCAAACTCACCAAGCACCAGTGTGTAGAGAAGCACCTTTCAGCCTCCTCATCCTAACGGGGTCAGCCTTGGCATAGCGGTAGCACACTCTCGCCTCTGAGTTAGAAGGTTATGGGTTAGGAACATAGGAACAGGAGGAGGCCATTCAGCCCCTCGAGCCTGTTCCGCCATTCAATGAGATCATGGCTGATCTGTGACCTAACTCCATATACCCGCCTTTGCCCCATATCCCTTAATACCTCTGGCTAACAGAAATCTATCAATCTCAGATTTAAAATTAACAACTGATCTAGCATCAACTGCCGTTTGCGGACGAGAGTTCCAAACTTCTTTCACCCTTTGTGTGTAGAAGTGTTTCCTAACTTCACTCCTGAAAGGCCTGGCACTAATCTTTGGCCTATGACCCCTAGTCCTAGACTCCCCAACCAGCAGAAATAGTTTCTCTCTATCTACCCTATCAGTTCCCCTTAATATCTTGAAAACTTCGATCAAGTCCCACTCCAGAGACATGAGCCCAAAATGTACAGTGGCCTCATAAAATATATGTGAATATACCTCAAAAGCTTCATAAAATATATGCGTGAATGCACACCTATATGCACAATAGCTGAATAAAATATATTCCTGAATGTACTTTCTTGAGAAAGAAAAACAAGTGGACAAGGGAGCATCATAGGATTGTATTAACCGGTTGTCCACTAATACCAGCACCAGTGATTTCCAGTCTAATGTTTTCACACTACAAGACAGCATTGACAGGTGAATAACACAATACTAAGCTGTTTCTTTGTTATTCAAGGAATCACATGGTAGGAGTACTGATATCTAGAATAAATTAATATGCTTCAGGCACAACATAGTTCCAAAATGAACAGCTGTACCATTTACAGGACTCCTCTGTGGTGTCTGCAGTGCATCTTTTTAATTGTAGTCTTACCATGACGTGTTTTGCTGGTTTAAGTTGTCTGCTGAACATAAACCCAATGTTAATTCAATGGAAAAGCCTTCACATCGGGGTGAAACAAATGTGTGGCTGCAAAATACTGGTGCAACCAGTAAAGACATAGGGCGGGGAGTGGGTGGGAAGTTGCGGGAAGAACTAAGAGCTGTGAGAAATCAGAAATCGGGAGGTGAGAATAAGAGGGTCGAAGGCATTAGTAACAGCAACAGAATCCGCATACCAAATTGATGTGACTGGTGAAGGAGTCATAAATGAACTTGAATGGCTGGAGGGGAATCATAGCCCTAGGGTTGGTTTCTAATGGAAGGGTTCCAATTCAATGTGGGTGGAGTGCTGCAAATATTCAAATATTCATTTGTGACTGTTCAAACAGCCATTGTACTCCAGTGTGGCCCAGTGCCTGAACGATTACACCCTCATTTATACCAGAGCTGTAAATTCCAGATTTTGTTCTGATGATACTGCTGTTGCAACTTAAAAGGTACCACCCAACCATAGTAAATCCAATCTTACTTATGTTGCTCCAAAACAAAAAACTGCTCTAAAACTGACTCTGATGTAGCCCCCCTTTTGAACTGAGTTGGTACGAACAGGGTGATTACAACTGAGGACTTCATTTGCACAGATACTGCAATTGAAAATTCACTTCCACAAACTGGACCCTTTGTGAAATGGCCCTGATTTTCCAGTTTCTTTCAGCAGATCTGTACCAGTGCCAGCTGTGATAGAGAACATCCATGTGGGTTAATGTGACAGAAGTTGTGCGACAAGCTTGAGGAATCCATAAAAATGTGGGTCCCTGATGCTGTTGAGTCTCGTGAGGTCACCAGTTTTGTACTGGAGACTGGTGTCAGTCTTGGCCCAATGGTAACACTTGCGTCTCTGAGTCAGAAGGTTGAGAGTTAAAGTTCCATTCTAGGGACTTGAACACATAACCTAGGCTGACACTTCAGTGCAGTACTGTCGGAGGTGCCGTCTTTTGGATGAGACATTAAACCAAGGCCCCATCTGCCCTTTCAGGTGGAATTAAAAGATCCCATGGCACTATTTTGAAGAAGAGCAGAGGAGTTCGCCTTGGTATCCTGGCCAATATTTATCCCTCAACCAACGTCACAAAAAAGATTATCTGGTCATTATCACATTGCTGTTTGTGGGAGCTTGCTGTGCGCAAATTGGCTGCCACATTTCCTACATTACAACAGTGACTACTCTTCAAAAGTACTTCATTGGCTGTAAAGTGCTTTGGGACATCCTGAGATTGTGAAAGGTGCTATATAAGTGCAAATCTTTCTTTTCTTTTGTAATCAAAAGGAGAATCGCGATTATGCCATTAACGTAAAAGAGCCTCCAACTAACACATTCCAACAGCACCAGTGAGACACCAGAATCTGTCTCTCTTTTACAGTACTTGATTCCAGCACAGGGCCTTGTGGCACCTGGGAGCCCGTTGTGGCTCGGTTCTAAAGTCTGAAGTCTTCAACTGTGTAGAAATGCAGAGCTCAGTGTACCAGAAGTGAATCAAAACTGGTCTCTTGTCAAAGAGACTTTAGTGGGCTTAACCTGTTGCATAAGGGTTAACATGAAGGCCATTATAAATGAGGGCTTTTTGTCTTTGCTCGGGGGTGAGAGGTGCAGGAGACAGAAGTGGGGATCTGGTCTTCAACAAATAACAGAAACTGAAATATATTCATTGCATCTTAGTTACAAGCAACAGACCAAGGAAAGCACTTTGTAGAGTTGGTGATCTAAACTAGCAGTGAACTAAGCAGAAACGTCAAAGTCAGTGTTCATTGACGTGGAAATGAGCCTGTCCTTCTGCATAAAGACTTGCTATTCAACAGGAAGTAAAATGTCTTCACTGACTGGTGTGAGTGAAATATATGGGAGAATAATTGTGGTAAGGCAATTGATCTTCTTACATGGAGGCGATTTAAAAAGCAGCAGGTTTTGTGATGCGACTTGGTAAATAGTCATGACACTGACAGCTCATAAATCTATTGGGCTTTCTTCTTCTTTGACTGCTGAAAGTCAGCCAGAACTGTAAAAAGTATCAGGCCCATTATAGATATATTTTTCAAATTAATGTCTGTATTACCTCATTGTTCGGGAGGCTCTCCTGCTAGTTACAAAGTATTTTAACAGTGAAAAGGTAGATCTAGCCCAGTTCTCCCTCTCCCACATTCCTTAAACGTCTCAGTTGTTTGGGGAAAGGACTGCATCGTAAAGCCACAATCTGCCATTGGGTTTAAAGCTGCCTATTCTTCCAAAGTAAATGTGAAAGCCAAACTCCAATAGTAATTGGGCCTCTGCATTACACAGTGGAGCCAAGCAGCGCTGCACAAGTCTCTTCCCGACTCAGAGATTTGATAGTGAGGCAGCAGTGCATGGACATCCTGCTTCCTACTCAAGAAGATTTCTAACAGGCATAGGAGAGCTTTAGGGGAGCAGTAACCTAGTTAGCAGCACTGCACAACTAAGACTATAGAAGGTGTTTTGCTACTTGTGGTAGGGACTCTATTTGTTAGATGGGACTAGTTTCTGGCGGTGGTATCCCCAATATCTGAGTCTGTTTCATTAGTATAAACTGGTCATACCTGCACACTTCTGTGGAGATTAGGATTTCTTCAAGGCCTTGAGATGTAACTAAGAATTTCAGATGAGTATAGGAAGCTGTGCAATGAGAATAGAAGGTGAATAAGTCATGATATATTTTTACTCAACTTCCCCAAAACCCTTTTACATATACTGAACATCTACAGTCATCTAGTGTCAGCTGGAGCTCAGTGATAGCTCTCTCGCCTCTGAGTCCAGAGACTTGAGTACAAAATCTAGGCTGACACTCCAGTGCAGTACTGAGGGAGTGCGGCACTGTCGGAGGTGCTGCCTTTCGAATTAGACATTAAACTGAGGCCTCGTCTGCCCTCTCGAGTGGATCTAAAAGATCCCATGGCACTATTTCTAGAGTTCTCCCCAGTGTCCTGGCCAATATTTATCCCTCAAACCAACATCACTAAAACAGATTATCTAGTCATTATCACATTGATTTTTGCAGGATCTTGCTGTGCACTAATTGGCTGCCGCGTCTCCTACATTACAACATTGGCTACACTTCAAAAAGTACTTCATTGGCTGTAAAGTGCTCTGGGGCATCCTGAGGCTGTGAAAGGTGCTATAGAAATGGAAGTCGTTTTTTCTTTTTCATTCATTCTTTACCTCATGCAGACCTGTTCAGAGCAGACCACCGAAGCAAAAAAAACAAATCTAAAATTCCCAGGCTTGATATCAATGATGACAGAGCCTGGGCTGCACTTTCTCCAAGCCCACAAGCGTTGCACTTTTCAGCCCTGATGTTGATTTGGTGAAGTCGGCAAATCTGTGGAATCTTCGATAGATTAAACCTTGAGTGGCCAGCAGGAAGATGCACGAACCCAGCTTTAAATTATTGTTTCTGTGGTCAATTTGTGCTCATCAAGGCATGTCAGTGCTGGGAAATGGAACAATGTTTAGTGTGGGCAGCAAGTACTCCCAAGATCATGAACTGAATGGACCCAGAGCCAAGCCCCCTCTACCCTGCCTCAACCTCAGAATTTCCATTTCTCACACCAGTCACTTTTGTAATCGCTCAAAGTGACAATACAAATTGGTGTTGAATAACATGTTGAGGACTTTGGGTCGATAGCTTTTACTCCCTTAGGAGACTCCCATCCCGTTTGCCTAGTCTCGGAGGTGAAAAGACATTGTTCTAACCCATTAAGATGCCCAGTTCTCCAGAAACAACTGCACTTTAATATGGACGCCAAGCTAACTGGAAGCATTCATACAAGTGATATTGTCCATGATGTGCAAAATGAGCTGGCAAACCCGAACATACTTCAGTTACAAGTAATCTTCCTCCACAAAGTATAAAGTAAGGTAAAATTGTATCAAATTAATTAGTTAAAAGCAAGTTCAAAGCTGATGTTAGGAAGTACTCTTTACACAAACAGTGATTAATACCTGGAATGTTTCCCGGATAAAGCAGAGAAGGAATGAGAATCATTCAGGAGGCATCTGAATGCCGAATTGGTAGGGAGGGACTGTAGGCTTCAATGGAAGGATGAGCTGGAATGACCTCTGTCATTTTCATTTATCTTTGTGGCATTTATCTATCTGGCATGAAAAGAATGGCTTTAAACTTTCATTCAGACATAATTAATTCTAATACCAGTTTAATCCCTGCTAAAGAGAGACTGCCAGAATCTCATTAAATTCCCCCATTCTGCTTGCAGAACAGTTTCTGTTTAATTACCATATAAACGACTTCAAAAACAATTTATTTAATATTAATATTGAAAACAGACTGAGATTAAGCCATAAAACACAAATTCTTGGGTGTGTACTCCAGACAAAGTATAAATCTGAACCCTTGTTACATTTGGAATGTGCCAAAAATGTTACTATAATTAAAATGCTGTTTAATGTTGGCTACAGACATGAGGGATTTTAATAGATAATCCATTTAATTCCTTTGATTTATTATTTTTTCCTACAAAATTACTTCCATATTGAACAAAACTTTCCATTTTGTGGCATTAGTGCTATCCCTAGTGGAAACTCAATGCGAGCTCATTGCAGATGCATTGGCGAGCCCATGCTGATTGCTGTGGTAATGCTGAAGGGTTTAGGAGGAGAATTCCAGATTGGAAGACCATGATGGCTGCAGGATATGCCACCGGTGTTAGAGTTGAGGGGGAGTAGGTCACACTGTAGTCCATAGGTGGAGGTTCGGAGCTGGAATATAGGGTTGGAGTTTGCACAGTAGAATGGAGCAAGGCTAAAGAGTTGTTGTAAAGAGACGTTTGTGTCGGAGGTGTAAGCTAGTTGGAGTTTTTATAGACTGGAGCTTGGCAAGGCAGGCATTGCACTGAAAAGGTCAGGCTTGGAGGTGATAATGATGTGGGTAAGGGTTTTGGGGAAGTGGTGGTGAGCTAGGGATGGACATTGGTGGTGTTTTGAAGTGGAAATAGATGGTCTTGGTGATGGATATTGGGTCTGAAGCTCAGCCCAGGGTCAGGCAGGA